>NW_026043894.1:0-600000 GCF_937001465.1 Orcinus orca
CTTTGAAGTCATATTGCATGGTACCCATTTCAAGGGTCTCAACTCTCCAGGTTTAAGGGATTCTTCCTTCAGCTAAAACATGCATGTGGAACCCAGAGTATGATCCACTGTGTGATCGGGAGACGTGTTCCAATATGTCTCAGTTCTCGTTCCCTGGTACTCGGGTGCAACATTCCAGAGGCTTTAGTAACACGCTCCCGACTTGGAGAGTCAGTGCCTTTAACCTCCTGTTTGGCCCAGTTTGCAATTTCTGCGGAAGATGAACAGGAATAGGGAGAACCAATGAGAGACCAGCTGGAGGTGTCTGGATGGGCAAAATTAACTCTCATTTCCCACCAGGAAGAGGAATTAACCAAAGGCTCAGTGTGCCGTGCCGGAACCAGATTAGGGCCTGAAGCAATCCTGCGGTGTTGTGGCCATCTCACAAGAAAGCGAGTTGAAAAAAGGAGCTCAGGGGCACTGTAATTCACAAACCTGCAGAGTTATAAGTGACAGCTATCGTCCAAAAATATACTGAAGTAAGCCTGCCAAGACGACTTGAAAGCACGGCAGAATTTCAGGAAACCGATTTCAGGAGGTAGACTGGAATTGCATTTAAAGCATAGGAAAAGAGGCAGAACGTCGACAATGATACACTTGGCAAAAAAGTGCGTATGCGTTTTTTCCTGAATGTATTCAGGAAAAAACGTCTACGAACTTTTTGGCCAACCAAGCAAGCTTGAAAAGGAAATCTGCACTACAATGAAATCTCACTTTCCCCCAGTCAAAAGGGCCATCTGAAAAAAGTGTAAAATCCAGAAAGGCAGGACAGGCCATGGAGAACTGGGAGACTTGTTATGCTGATGGGCCGGATGTAAATTGCCAACAGCCACTGGGGAGAAGTGTATGGTGTTTCCTGAAACATCTAAAAAAAAAAGCAACAGAGCCTAAGGCACTTCCACTTATGGTCCTATAGCTTAGGGAAATTAAAATCAAAAAGACACAGCCACCCCAAAGTTTGGGATAGCTCTGTTTACAATAACGTCATTTACGGTACAAGTTCAATATTGCAGAAAGCGAAAAATGGATAAAGAAGTTGTGGTACTTATGTACAATGCAATATCACTCAGCAATGAAATCTATGTCATCAGGCCCATAGCAGCATAATGAGTGGATTCAGGTATGATGATTCTAACTGAAATAAGTCACACAGAAAAAGAAACATCATAAGATATCACTAATACACGGAATGTAAACTTGGCTACACAGGAACTGGATTACAAAACAGAACATGGTCCCAAATTTAGAAAACCAACTTATGCTTGCTTAAGGGGAAAGGTGAGTTGGGGTGCTGCATAAAACCAGAGATTGAAATGAGCACAGATAAAGTTCCTTAAGCCAAATATGTAATAGACAAGAGCTACTCCTTGCTCAAAGAAATGGGCTCAACACCCCATAATAAACGACTAAGAATGTAGCTGACTTGTAAGTATCTTAAAACCTATGGATTGCTATGTCTCCGAAAGAGAATCAAGCATGTGTACAGGGGCATAAACGCAGCAGTGATAGGATTGGAGAAGTTCGGTGAGCAAATGAAGACCCTTTGAAGTCATATTGCATGGTACCCATTCCACGGGTCTCAACTCTCCAGGTTTAAGGGATTCTTCCTTCAGCTAAAACATTCATGTGGAACCCAGAGTATGATCCACCACGTGATCGGGAGACGTGTTCCAATATGTCTCAGTTCTCGTCCCCTGGTACTCGGGTGCAACATTCCAGAGGCTTTACTAACACGCTCCCGACTTGGAGAGTCAGTGCCTTTAACCTCCTGTTTGGCCCAGCTTGCAATTTCTGCGGAAGATGAACAGGAATAGGGAGAACCAATGGAGACTAGCTAGGGGTGTCTGGACGGGCAAATTTAATTCTCATTTCCCACAAGGAAGAGGAATTAACCAAAGGCTTAGCCTTCCGTGCCGGAACCAGATTAGGGCCTGAAGCAATTCTGCGGTGTTGCGGCCAGCTCACAAGAAAGCAAGTTGAAGAAAGGAGCTCAGGGGCACTGTAATTCACAAACCTGCAGAGTTATAAATGACAGCTATCGTCCAAAAATATACTGAAGTAAGCCTACCAAGACGACTTGAAAGCGGGGCAGAATTGCAGGAAACCGATTTCAGGAGGTAGACTAGAATTGCATTTAAAGCATAGGAAAAGAGGCAGAACGTCGACAATGATGCACTTGGCCAAAAAGGGTGTATGCGTTTTTTCCTGAATATATTCAGGAAAAAACGGATACGCTCTTTTTGGCCAACCAAGCAAGCTTGCAAAGGAAATCTGCACTACAATGAAGTCTCACTATCCCCCGGTCAAAAGGGCCATCTAAAAAAAGTGTAAAATCCAGAAAGGCAGGACAGGCCATGGAGAACTGGGAGCCTTGTTATGCTGATGGGCGGGATGTAAATTGCCAACAGCCACTCTGGAGAAGTGTATGATGTTTCCTGAAACATCTAAAAAACAAAGCAACAGAGCCAAGGGCACTTCCACGTATGGTCCTATAGCTTAGGGAAATTAAAATCAAATAGACACAGCCACCCCAAAGTTTGGGATGGCTCTGTTTACAAGAACCTCGTTTACGGTACAAGTTCAATATCGCAGAAAGCGAAAAATGGACAAAGAAGTTGTGGTACTTACGTAAAATGCAATATCACTCAGCAATGAAATCTATGTCATCAGGGCCATAGCAGCATAATGAGTGGATTCAGGTATGATGATTCTAAATGAAATAAGTCACACAGAAAAAGAAACATCATAAGTTATCACCAATACACGGAATGTAAACTTGGCTACACAGGAACTGGATTACAAACAGAACAGGGTCTCAAATTTAGAAAACCAACTTATGCTTGCTTAAGGGGAAAGGTGAGTTGTGGTGCTGCATAAAACCAGAGATTGAAATGAGCACAGATAAAGTTCCTTAAGCCAAATATGTAATAGACAAGAGCTACTCCTTGCTCAACGAAATGGACTCAACACCCCATATTAAACGCCTAAGAATGTACCTGACTAGTAAGTATCTTAAAACCTATGGATTGCTATGTCTCCGAAAGAGAATCAAGCATGTGTACAGGGGCATAAACGCAGCAGTGATAGGATTGGAGAGGTTCGGTGAGCAAATGATGACCCTTTGAAGTCATATTGCATGGTACCCATTCCACGGGTCTCAACTCTCCAGGTTTAAGGGATTCTTCCTTCAGCTAAAACATGCATGTGGAACCCAGAGTATGATCAACCGTGTGATCGGGAGACGTGTTCAAATATGTCTCCGTTCTCGTCCCCTGGTACTCGGGTGCAACATTCCAGACACTTTACTAACACTCTCCCGACGTGGAGAGTCAGTCCCTTTAACTTCCTGTTTGGCCCAGTTTGCAATTTCTGCGGAAGATGAACAGGAATAGGGAGAACCAATGAGAGACTAGCTGGAGGTGTCTGGACGGGCAAATTTAACTCTCATTTCCCACCAGGAAGAGGAATTAACCAAAGGCTCAGCGTGCCGTGCCGGAACCAGATTAGGGCGTGAAGCAATCCTGCAGTGTTGCGGCCAGCTCACAAGAAAGCGAGTTGAAGAAAGGAGCTCAGGGGCACTGTCATTCACAGACTTGCAGAGTTATAAATGACAGCTCTCGTCCAAAAATATACTGAACTAAGGCTGCCAAGAGGACTTGAAAGCGGGACAGAATTGCAGGAAACCGATTTCAGGACGTAGACTGGAATTGCATTTAAAGCATAGGAAAAGAGGCAGAACGTTGACAATGAGGCACTTGGCCAAAAAGGGCGTATGCGTTTTTTCCTGATTATATTCAGGAAAAAAACGCATACGCCCTTTTTGGCCAACCAAGCAAACTTGCAAAGGAAATCTGCACTACAATGAAGTCTCACTTCCCCCCGATCAAAAGGGCCATCTGAAAAAAGTATAAAATCCAGAAAGGCAGGACAGGCCATGGAGAACTGGGAGCCTTGTAAGCTGATGGGCAGGATATAAATTCCCAACAGCCACTCGTGAGAAGTGTATGGTGTTTCCTGAAACATCTAAAAGACAAAGCAACAGAGCCTAGGTCAATTCCACTTATGGTCCTATAGCTTAGGGAAATTAAATCAAAAAGACACAACCACCCCAAAGTTTGGGATGGCTCTGTTTACAAGAAACTCGTTTACGGTACAAGTTCAATATCGCATAAAGCGAAAAATGGATAAAGAAGTTGTGGTACTTACGTACAATGCAATATCACTCAGCAATGAAATCTATGTCATCAGGCCCGTAGCAGCATAATGAGTGGATTCAGGTATGATGATTCTAACTGAAATAAGTCACACAGAAAAAGAAACATCATAAGATATCACTCATACACGGAATGTAAACTTGGCTACACAGAACTGAATTTCAAAACAGAACAGGGTCTCAAATTTAGAAAACCAACTTATGCTTGCTTAAGGGGAAAGGTGAGTTGGGGTGCTGCATAAAACCAGAGATTGAAATGAGCATAGATAAAGTTCCTTAAGCCAAATATGCAATAGACAAGAGCTACTCCTTGCTCAACGAAATGGACTCAACACCCCATATTAAACGCCTAAGAATGTATCTGACTAGTAAGTATCTTAAAATCTATGGATTGCTATGTCTCCGAAAGAGAAACAAGCGTGTGTACAGGGGCATAAACGCAGTAGTGATAGGATTGGAGAAGTTTGGTAAGCTAATGAAGACCCTTTGAAGGCATATTGCATGGTACCCATTCCACGGGTCTCAACTCTCCAGGTTTAAGGGATTCTTCCTTCAGCTAAAACATGCATGTGGATCCCAGAGTATGATCAACCATGTGATAGGGAGACGTGTTGAAATATGTCTCAGTTCTCGTCCCCTGGTACTCGGGTGCAACATTCCAGATGCGTTACTAACACTCTGACGACTTGCAGAGTCACTGCCTTTCACCTCCTGTTTGGCCCAGTTTGAAATTTCTGCAAAAGATGAACAGGAATAGGGAGAACCGATGAGAGACAAGCTGGAGGTGTCTGGACGGGCAAATTTAACTCTCATTTCCCACCAGGAAGAGGAATTAACCAAAGGCTCAGCGTGCCGTGCTGGAACCAGATTAGGGCCTGAAGCAGTCCTGCGGTGTTGCGGACAGCTCACAAGAAAGCGAGTTGAAGAAAGGAGCTCAGTGACACTGTAATTCACAAACCTGCAGAGTTATAAATGACAGCTATCCTCCAAAAATATACTGAAGTAAGGCTGCCAAGAGGACTAGAAAGCAGGGCAGAATGGCAGGAATCCGATTTCAGGAGGTAGACTGGAATTGCATTTAAAGCATAGGAAAAGAGGCAGAACGTAGACAATGATGCACTTGGCCAAAAAGGGCATATGCATTTTTTCTTGAATATATTCAGGAAAAAACGCATACGCCCTTTTTGGCCAACCAAGCAAGCTTGCAAAGGAAATCTGCACTACAATGAAGTCTCACTTCCCCCCGGTCAAAAGGGCCATCTGAAAAAAGTGTAAAATCCAGAAAGGCAGGACAGGCCATGGAGAACTGGGAGCCTTGTTATGCTGATGGGCGGGATGTAAATTCCCAACAGCCACTCTGGAGAAGTGTATGGTGTTTCCTGAAACATCTAAAAAACAAAGCAACAGAGCCTGGGGCACTTCCACTTATGGTCCTATAGCTTAGGGAAATTAAAATAAAAAAGACACAGCCACCCCAAAGTTTGGGATGGCTCTGTTTACAAGAACCTCGTTTACGGTACATGTTCAATATCGCAGAAAGTGAAAAATGGATAAAGAAGTTGTGGTACTTACGTACAATGCAATATCACTCAGCAATGAAATCTATGTCATCTGGCCCATAGCAGCATAATGAGTGGATTCAGGTATGATGATTCTAACTGAAATAAGTCACACAGAAAAAGAAACATCATAAGATATCACTAATACACGGAATGTAAACTTGGCTACACAGGAACTGGATTACAAAACAGAAGAGGGTCTCAAATTTAGAAAACCTACTTATGCTTGTTTAAGGGGAAAGGTGAGTTGGGGTGCTGCATAAAACCAGAGATTGAAATGAGCACAGATAAAGTTCCTTAAGCCAAATATGGAATAGACAAGAGCTACTCCTTGCTCAACGAAATGGACTCAAAACCCCATATTAAACGCCTAATAATGTACCTGACAGTAAGTATCTTAAAACCTATGGATTGCTATGTCTCTGAAAGAGAATCAAGCATGAGTACCGGGGCATAAACGCAGCAGTGATAGGATTGGAGAGGTTCGGTGTGCAAATGAAGACCCTTTGAAGTCATATTGCATGGTACCCATTCCACGGGTCTCAACTCTCCAGGCTTAAGGGATTCTTCCTTCAGCTAAAACATGCATGTGGATCCCGGAGTATGATCAACCATGTGATCAGGAGACGGGTTCAAATATGTCTCAGTTCTTGTCCCCTGGTACTCGGGTGCAACATTCCACATGCTTTACTAAGACTCTCCCGACTTGGAGAGTCAGTGCCTTTAACCTCCTGTTTGGCCCAGTTTGCAATTTCTGCGGAAGATGAACAGGAATAGGGAGAACCAATGAGAGACTAGCTGGAGGTGTCTGGACGGGCAAATTTAACTCTCATTTCCCACCAGGAAGAGGAATTAACCAAAGGCTCAGTGTGCCGTGCCGGAACCAGATTAGGGCCCGAAGCAATCCTGCGGTGTTGCGGCCAGCTCACAAGAAAGCGAGTTGAAGAAAGGAGCTCAGTGACACTGTAATTCACAAACCTGCAGAGTTATAAATGACAGCTATCGTCCAAAAATATACTGAAGTAAGGCTGCCAAGAGGAATTGAAAGCTGGGCAGAATTGCAGGAAACCGATTTCAGGAGGTAGACTGGAATTGCATTTAAAGCATAGGAAAAGAGGCAGAACGTCGACAATGATGCACTTGGCCAAAAAGGGCGTATGCGTTGTTTCCTGAATATATTCAGGAAACAACGCATACGCCCTTTTTGGCCAACCAAGCAAGCTTGCAAAGGAAATCTGCACTACAATGAAGTCTCACTTCCCCCCGGTCAAAAGGGCCATCTGAAAAAAGTGTAAAATCCAGAAAGGCAGGACAGGCCATGGAGAACTGGGAGCATTGTTATGCTGATGGGCAGGATGTAAATTGCCAACAGCCACTCGGGAGAAGTGTATGGTGTTTCCTGAAACATCTAAAAAACAAAGCAACAGAGCCTAGGGCACTTCCACTTATAGTCCTATAGCTTAGGGAAATTAAAACCAAAAAGACACAGCCACCCCAAAGTATGGGACAGCTCTGTTTACAAGAACCTCGTTTACGGTACAAGTTCAATATCGCAGAAATTGAAAAATGGATAAAGAAGTTGTGGTACTTACGTACAATGCAATATCACTCAGCAATGAAATCTATGTCATCAGGCCCGTAGCAGCATAATGAGTGGATTCAGGTATGATGATTCTAACTGAAATAAGTCACACAGAAAAAGAAACATCATAAGATATCACTAATACACGGAATGTAAACTTGGCTACCCAGGAACTGGATTACAAAACAGAACAGGGTCTTAAATGTAGAAAAGCAACGTATGCTTGCTTAAGGGGAAAGGTGAGTTGGGGTGCTGCATAAAACCAGAGATTGAAATGAGCACAGATAAATTTCCTTAAGCCAAATATGGAATAGACAAGAGCTACTCCTTGATCAACGAAATGGACTCAAAACCACATATTAAACGCCTAATAATGTACCTGACTAGTAAGTATCTTAAAACTTATGGATTGCTATGTCTCTGAAAGAGAATCAAGCGTGAGTACCGGGGCATAAACGCAGCAGTGATAGGATTGGAGAGGTTCGGTGAGCAAATGAAGACCCTTTGAAGTCATATTGCATGGTACCCATTCCACGGGTGTCAACTCTCCAGGTTTAAGGGATTCTTCCTTCAGCTAAAACATGCATGTGGAACCCAGAGTATGATCAACCATGTGATCGGGAGACGTGTTCAAATATGTCTCAGTTCTCATCCCCTGGTACTCGGGTGCAACATTCCAGATGCTTTACTAACACTCTCCCGACTTGGAGAGTCAGTGCCTTTAACCTCCTGTTTGGCCCAGTTTGCAAATTCTGCGGAAGATGAACAGGAATAGGGAGAACCAATGAGAGACTAGCTGGAGGTGTCTGGACGGGCAAATTTAACTCTCATTTCCCACCAGGAAGAGGAATTAACCAAAGGCTCAGCGTGCCGTGCCGGAACCAGATTAGGGCCTGAAGCAATCCTGCGGTGTTGCGGCCAGCTCACAAGAAAGCGAGTTGAAGAAAGGAGCTCAGGGGCAGTTATCACAAACCTGCAGAGTTATGAATGACAGCTATCGTCCAAAAATATACTGAAGTAAGGCTGCCAAGAGGACTTGAAAGCGGGACAGAATTGCAGGAAACCGATTTCAGGAGGTAGACTGGAATTGCATTTAAGCATAGGAAAAGAGGCAGAACGTCGACAATGATGCACTTGGCCGAAAAGTGCGTATGCGTTTTTTCCTGCATATATTCAGGAAAAAACGCATACGCCCTTTTTGGCCAACCAAGCAAGCTTGCAAAGGAAATCTGCACTACAATGAAGTCTCACTTCCCCGCAGTCAAAAGGGCCATGTGAAAAAAGTGTAAAATCCAGAAAGGCAGGACAGGCCATGGAGAACTGGGAGCCTTGTTATGCTGATGGGCGGGATGAAAATTGCCAACAGCCACTCAGGAGAAGTGTATGGTGTTTCCTGAAACATCTAAAAAACAAAGCAACAGAGCCTAGGGCACTTCCACTTATAGTCCTATAGCTTAGGGAAATTAAAATCAAAAAGACACAGCCACCCCAAAGTATGGGATGGCTCTGTTTACAAGAACCTCATTTACGGTAGAAGTTCAATATCGCAGAAAGTGAAAAATGGATAAAGAAGTTGTGGTAGTTACGTACAATGCAATATCACTCAGCAATGAAATCTATGTCATCAGGCCCGTAGCAGCATAGACTGGATTCAGGATTGATGATTCTCACTGAAATAAGTCACACAGAAAAAGAAACATCATAAGATATCACTAATACACGGAATGTAAACTTGGCTACACAGGAACTGGATTACAAAACAGAAGAGGGTCTCAAATTTAGAAACCCAACTTATGCTTGCTTAAGGGGAAAGGTGAGTTGGGGTGCTGCATAAAACCAGAGATTGAAATGAGCACAGATAAAGTTCCTTAAGCCAAATATGGAATAGACAAGAGCTACTCCTTGCTCAATGAAATGGACTCAACACCCCATATTAAACACCTAAGAATGTACCTGACTAGTAAGTATCTTAAAACCTATGGATTGCTATGTCTCCAAAAGAGAATCAAGCGTGTGTACAGGGGCATAAACGCAGCAGTGATAGGATTGGAGAGATTCGGTGAGCAAATGAAGACCCTTTGAAGTCATATTGCATGGTACCCATTCCACGGGTCTCAACTCTCCAGGTTTAAGGGATTCTTCCTTCAGCTAAAGCATGCATGTGGAACCCAGAGTATGTTCAATCATGTGATCGGGAGACGTGTTCCAATATGTCTCAGTTCTCGTCCCCTGGTACTCGGGTGCAACATTGCAGATGCTTTACTAACACACTCCCGACTTGGAGAGATAGTGCCTTTAACCTCCTGTTTGGCCCAGTTTGCAATTTCTGCGGAAGATGAACAGGAATAGGGAGAACCAATGAGAGACTAGCTGGAGGTGTCTGGATGGGCAAATTTAACTCTCATTTCCCACCAAGAAGAGGAATTAAGCAAAGGCTCAGCGTGCCGTGCCGGAACCAGATTAGGGCCTGAAGCAATCCTGCGGTGTTGCGGCCAGCTCACAAGAAAGCGAGTTGAAGAAAGGAGCTCAGGGGCACTGTAATTCACAAACCTGCAGAGTTATAAATGACAGCTATCGTCCAAAAATATACTGAAGTAAGGCTGACAAGAGGACTTGAAAGCTGGGCAGAATTGCAGGAAACCGATTTCAGGAGGTAGACTGGAATTGCATTTAAAGCATAGGAAAAGAGGCAGAACGTCCACAATGATGCACTTGGCCAAAAAGGGCGTATGCGTTTTTTTCCTGAATATATTCAGGAACAAACGCATACGCACTTTTTGGCCAACCAAGCAAGCTTGCAAAGGAAATCTGCACTACATTGAAGTCTCACTTCCCTCCCGGTCAAAAGGACCATCTGAAAAAAGTGTAAAATCCAGAAAGGCAGGACAGGCCATGGAGAACTGGGAGCCTTGTTATGCTGATGGGCGGGATGTAAATTGCCAACAGTCACTGGGGAGAAGTGTATGGTGTTTCCTGAAACATCTAAAAAACAAAGCAACAGAGCCTAGGGCACTTCCACTTATTGTCATATAGCTTAGGGAAATTAAAGTCAAAAAGACACAGCCACCCCAAAGTTTGGGACGGCTCTGTTTACAAGAACCTCGTTTACAGTACAAGTTCAATATCGCAGAAAGCAAAAAATGGATAAAGAAGTTGTGGTACTTACGTACAATGCAATATCACTTAGCAATGAAATCTATGTCATCATTCCCGTAGCAGCATAATGAGTGGATTCAGATATGATGATTCTAACTGAAATAAGTCACACAGAAAAAGAAACGTCATAAGATATCACTAATACACGGAATGTAAACTTGGCTACACAGGCACTGAATTACAAAACAGAACAGGGTCTCAAATTTAGAAAACCAACTTATGCTTGCTTAAGGGGAAAGGTGAGTTGGGGTGCTGCATAAAACCAGAGATTGAAATGAGCACAGATAAAGTTCCTTAAGCCAAATATGTAATATACAAGAGCTACTCCTTGCTCAACAAAATGGACTCAACACCCCATATTAAACGCCTAAGAATGTACCTGACTAGTAAGTATCTTAAAACCTATGGATTGCTATGTCTCCGAAAGAGAACCAAGCGTGTGTACAGGGGCATAAACGCAGCAGTGATAAGATTGGAGAGGTTCGGTGAGCAAATGAAGACCCTTTGAAGTCACATTGCATGGTACCCATTCCACGGGTCTCAACTCTCCAGGTTTAAGGGATTCTTCCTTCAGCTAAAACATGCATGTGGAACCCAGAGTATGATCAACCGTGTGATCGGGAGACGTGTTCAAATATGTCTCAGTTCTCGTACCCTGTTACTCGGGTGCAACATTCCAAACGCTTTATTAACACTCTCCCGAATTGGAAAGTCAGTGCCTTTAATCTCCTGTTTGGCCCAGTTTGCAATTTCTGCGTTAGATGAACAGGAATAGGGAGAACCAATGAGAGACTAGCTGGAGGTGTCTGGACGGGCAAATTTAACTCTCATTTCCCACCAGGAAGAGGAATTAACCAAAGGCTCAGCATGCCGTGCCGGAACCAGATTAGGGTCCGAAGCAATCCTGCGGTGTTGCGGCCAGCTCACAAGAAAGCGAGTTGAAGAAAGGAGCTCAGGGGCACTGTAATTCACAAACCTGCAGAGTTATAAATGACAGCTATCGTCCAAAAATATACTGAAGTAAGGCTGCCAAGAGGACTTGAAAGCTGGGCAGAATTGCAGGAAACCGATTTCAGGAGGTAGACTGGAATTGCATTTAAAGCATAGGAAAAGAGGCAGAACGTCCACAATGATGCACTTGGCCAAAAAGGGCGTATGCGTTTTTTCCTGAATATATTCAGGAAAAAACGCATACGCACTTTTTGGCCAACCAAGCAAGCTTGCAAAGGAAATCTGCACTACAATGAAGTCTCACTTCCCCACGGTCAAAAGGGCCATCTGAAAAAAGTGTAAAATCCAGAAAGGCAGGACAGGCCATGGAGAACTGGGAGCCTTGTTATGCTGATGGACGGGATGTAAATTGCCAACAGCCACTCTGGAGAAGTGTATGGTGTTTCCTGAAACATCTAAAAAACAAAGCAACAGAGCCTAGGGCACTTCCACTTATGGTCCTATAGCTTAGGGATATTAAAATCAAAAGGACACAGCCAACCCAAAGTTTGGGACGGCTGTGTTTACAAGAACCTCCTTTACAGTACAAGTTCAATATCGCAGAAAGCGAAAAATGGATAAAGAAGTTGTGGTACTTACGTACAATTCAATATCACTCAGCAATGAAATCTATGTCATCAGGCCCGTAACAGCATAATGAGTGGATTCAGGTATGATGATTCTAACTACAATATGTAACACAGAAAAAGAAACGTCTTAAGATATCACCAATACACGGAATGTAAACTTGGCTACACAGGAACTGAATTACAAAACAGAACATGGTCTCAAATTTAGAAAACCAACTTATGCTTGCTTAAGTGGAAAGGTGAGTTGGGGTGCTGCATAAAACCAGAGATTGAAATGAGCACAGATAAATTTCCTCAAGCCAAATATGGAATAGACAAGAGCTACTCCTTGATCAACGAAATGGACTCAAAACCACATATTAAACGCCTAATAATGTACCTGACTAGTAAGTATCTTAAAACTTATGGATTGCTATGTCTCTGAAAGAGAATCAAGCGTGAGTACCGGGGCATAAACGCAGCAGTGATAGGATTGGAGAGGTTCGGTGAGCAAATGAAGACCCTTTGAAGTCATATTGCATGGTACCCATTCCACGGGTCTCAACTCTCCAGGTTTAAGGGATTCTTCCTTCAGCTAAAACATGCATGTGGAACCCAGAGTATGATCAACCATGTGATCGGGAGACGTGTTCAAATATGTCTCAGTTCTCATCCCCTGGTACTCGGGTGCAACATTCCAGATGCTTTACTAACACTCTCCCGACTTGGAGAGTCAGTGCCTTTAACCTCCTGTTTGGCCCAGTTTGCAAATTCTGCGGAAGATGAACAGGAATAGGGAGAACCAATGAGAGACTAGCTGGAGGTGTCTGGACGGGCAAATTTAACTCTCATTTCCCACCAGGAAGAGGAATTAACCAAAGGCTCAGCGTGCCATGCCGGAACCAGATTAGGGCCTGAAGCAATCCTGCGGTGTTGCGGCCAGCTCACAAGAAAGCGAGTTGAAGAAAGGAGCTCATGGGCACTGTTATCACAAACCTGCAGAGTTATGAATGACAGCTATCGTCCAAAAATATACTGAAGTAAGGCTGCCAAGAGGACTTGAAAGCGGGGCAGAATTGCAGGAAACCGATTTCAGGAGGTAGACTGGAATTGCATTTAAGCATAGGAAAAGAGGCAGAACGTCGACAATGATGCACTTGGCCGAAAAGTGCGTATGCGTTTTTTCCTGCATATATTCAGGAAAAAACGCATACGCCCTTTTTGGCCAACCAAGCAAGCTTGCAAAGGAAATCTGCACTACAATGAAGTCTCACTTCCCCGCAGTCAAAAGGGCCATGTGAAAAAAGTGTAAAATCCAGAAAGGCAGGACAGGCCATGGAGAACTGGGAGCCTTGTTATGCTGATGGGCGGGATGAAAATTGCCAACAGCCACTTAGGAGAAGTGTATGGTGTTTCCTGAAACATCTAAAAAACAAAGCAACAGAGCCTAGGGCACTTCCACTTATAGTCCTATAGCTTAGGGAAATTAAAATCAAAAAGACACAGCCACCCCAAAGTATGGGATGGCTCTGTTTACAAGAACCTCATTTACGGTAGAAGTTCAATATCGCAGAAAGTGAAAAATGGATAAAGAAGTTGTGGTAGTTACGTACAATGCAATATCACTCAGCAATGAAATCTATGTCATCAGGCCCGTAGCAGCATAGACTGGATTCAGGATTGATGATTCTCACTGAAATAAGTCAAACAGAAAAAGAAACATCATAAGATATCACTAATACACGGAATGTAAACTTGGCTACACAGGAACTGGATTACAAAACAGAAGAGGGTCTCAAATTTAGAAACCCAACTTATGCTTGCTTAAGGGGAAAGGTGAGTTGGGGTGCTGCATAAAACCAGAGATTGAAATGAGCACAGATAAATTTCCTTAAGCCAAATATGGAATAGACAAGAGCTACTCCTTGCTCAATGAAATGGACTCAACACCCCATCTTAAACGCCTAAGAATGTACCTGACTAGTAAGTATCTTAAAACCTATGGATTGCTATGTCTCCAAAAGAGAATCAAGCGTGTGTACAGGGGCATAAACGCAGCAGTGATAGGATTGGAGAGATTCGGTGAGCAATTGAAGACCCTTTGAAGTCATATTGCATGGTACCCATTCCACGGGTCTCAACACTCCAGGTTTAAGGGATTCTTCCTTCAGCTAAAGCATGCATGTGGAACCCAGAGTATGTTCAATCATGTGATCGGGAGACGTGTTCCAATATGTCTCAGTTCTCGTCCCCTGGTACTCGGGTGCAACATTGCAGATGCTTTACTAACACTCTCCCGACTTGGAGAGATAGTGCCTTTAACCTCCTGTTTGGCCCAGTTTGCAATTTCTGCGGAAGATGAACAGGAATAGGGAGAACCAATGAGAGACTAGCTGGAGGTGTCTGGATGGGCAAATTTAACTCTCATTTCCCACCAAGAAGAGGAATTAACCAAAGGATCAGCGTGCCGTGCCGGAACCAGATTAGGGCCTGAAGCAATCCTGCGGTGTTGCGGCCAGCTCACAAGAAAGCGAGTTGAAGAAAGGAGCTCAGGGGCACTGTAATTCACAAACCTGCAGAGTTATAAATGACAGCTATCGTCCAAAAATATACTGAAGTAAGGCTGCCAAGAGGACTTGAAAGCTGGGCAGAATTGCAGGAAACCGATTTCAGGAGGTAGACTGGAATTGCATTTAAAGCATAGGAAAAGAGGCAGAACGTCCACAATGATGCACTTGGCCAAAAAGGGCGTATGCGTTTTTTCCTGAATATATTCAGGAAAAAACGCATACGCCCTTTTTGGCCAACCAAGCAAGCTTGCAAAGGAAATCTGCACTACATTGAAGTCTCACTTCCCTCCCGGTCAAAAGGACCATCTGAAAAAAGTGTAAAAACCAGAAAGGCAGGACAGGCCATGGAGAACTGGGAGCCTTGTTATGCTGATGGGCGGGATGTAAACTGCCAACAGTCACTGGGGAGAAGTGTATGGTGTTTCCTGAAACATCTAAAAAACAAAGCAACAGAGCCTAGGGCACTTCCACTTATTGTCATATAGCTTAGGGAAATTAAAATCAAAAAGACACAGCCACCCCAAAGTTTTGGACGGCTCTGTTTACAAGAACCTCGTTTACGGTACAAGTTCAATATCGCAGAAAGCGAAAAATGGATAAAGAATTTGTGGTACTAACGTACAATGCAATATCACTCAGCAATGAAATCTATGTCATCAGGCCCGTAGCAACATAGAGTGGATTCAGGTATGATGATTCTTACTGAAATAAGTCACACAGAAAAATAAACATCATAAGATATCACTAATACACGGAATGTAAACTTGGCTACACAGGAACTGGATTACAAAACAGAACAGGGTCTCAAATTTAGAAAACCAACTTATGCTTGCTTAAGGGGAAAGGTGAGTTGGGGTGCTACATAAAACCAGAGATTGAAATGAGCACAGATAAATTTCCTTAAGCCAAATATGGAATAGACAAGAGCTACTCCTTGCTCAACGAAATGGACTCAACACCCCATATTAAACGCCTAAGAATGTACCTGACTAGTAAGTATCTTAAAACCTATGGATTGCTATGTCTCCGAAACAGAATCAAGCGTGTGTACAGGGGCATAAACGCAGCAGTGATAGGATTGGAGAGGTTCGGTGAGCAAATGAAGACCCTTTGAAGTCATATTGCATGGTACCCATTCCACGGGTCTCAACTCTCCAGCTTTAAGGGATTCTTCCTTCAGCTGAAACATGCATGTGGAACCCAGAGTATGATCAACCGTGTGATTGGGAGACGTGTTCAAATATGTCTCAGTTTTCGACCGCTGGTACTCAGGTGCAACATTCCAGATGCTTTACTAACGCTCTCCCAAATTGGAGAGTCAGTGCCTTTAACCTCCTGCTTGGCCCAGTTTGCAATTTCTGCGGAAGATGAACAGGGATAGGGAGGACCAATGAGAGACTAGCTGGAGGTGTCTGGACGGGCAAATTTAACTCTCATTTCCCACCAGGAAGAGCAATTAAGCAAAGGCTCAGTGTGCCGTGCCGGAACCAGATTAGGGCCTGAAGCAATCGTGCGGTGTTGCGGCCAGCTCACAAGAAAGCGAGTTGAAGAAAGGAGCTCAGGGGCACTGTAATTCACAAACCTGCAGAGTTATAAATGACAGCTATCGTCCAAAAATATACTGAAGTAAGGCTGCCACGAGGACTTGAAAGCGGGGCAGAATTGCAGGAAACCGATTTCAGGAGGTAGACTGGAATTGCATTTAAAGCATAGGAAAAGAGGCAGAACGTCGACAATGATGCACTTGGCCAAAAAGGGCGTATGCGTTTTTTCCTGAATATATTCAGGAAAAAACGCATACGCCCTTTTTGGCCAACCAAGCAAGCTTGCAAAGGAAATCTGCACTACATTGAAGTCTCACTTCCCCCCGGTCAAAAGGGTCATCTGAAAAAAGTGTAAAATCCAGAAAGGCAGGACAGGCCATGGAGAACTGGGAGCATTGTTATGCTGATGGTCGGAATGTAAATTGCCAACAGCCACTAGGGAGAAGTGTATGGTGTTTCCTGAAACATCTAAAAAACAAAGCAACAGAGCCTAGGGCACTTCCACATATGGTCCTATAGCTTAGGGAAATTAAAATCAAAAAGACACAGCCACCCCAATGTTTGGAACGGCTCTGTTTACAAGAAACTCGTTTACGGTACAAGTTCAATATCACAGAAAGTGAAAAATGGATAAAGAAGTTGTGGTACTTACGTACAATGCAATATCACTCAGCAATGAAATCTATGTCATCAGGCCCGTAGCAGCATAATGAGTGGATTCAGGTATGATGATTCTGTCTGAAATAAGTCACACAGAAAAAGGAACATCATAAGATATCACTAATACACGGAATGTAAACTTGGCTACACAGGAACTGGATTACAAAACAGAACATGGTCCCAAATTTAGAAAACCAACTTATGCTTGCTTAAGGAGAAAGGTGAGTTGGGGTGCTGCATAAAACCAGAGATTGAAATGAGCACAGATAAAGTTCCTTAAGCCAAACATGTAATAGACAAGAGCTATTCCTTGCGCAACGAAATGGACTCAACACCCCATATGAAACGCCTAAGAATGTACCTCACTAGTTAGTATCTTAAAACCTATGGATTGCTATGTCTCCAAAAGAGAATCAAGCGTGTTTACAAGGGCATAAACGCAGCAGTGATAGGATTGGAGAGGTTCGGTGAGCAAATGAAGACCCTTTGAAGTCATATTGCATGGTACCCATTCCACGGGTCTCAACTCTCCACGTTTAAGGGATTCTTCCTTCAGCTAAAGCATGCATGTGGAACCCAGAGTATGATCAACCGTGTGATCGGGAGACGTGTTCCAATATGTCTCAGTTCTAGTCCCCTGGTACTCGGGTGCAACATTCCAGACGCTTTACTAACACTCTCCCGACTTGGAGAGTCAGTGCCTTTAACCTCCTGTTTGGCCCAGTTTGCAATTTCTGCGGAAGATGAACAGGAATAGGGAGAACCAATGAGAGACTAGCTGGAGGTGTCTGGACGGGCAAATTTAACTCTCATTTCCCACCAGGAAGAGGAATTAACCAAAGGCTCAGCGTGCCGTGCCGGAACCAGATTAGGGTCCGAAGCAATCCTGCGGTGTTGCGGCCAGCTCACAAGAAAGCGAGTTGAAGAAAGGAGCTCAGGGGCACTGTAATTCACAAACCTGCAGAGTTATAAATGACAGCTATCGTCCAAAAATATACTGAAGTAAGGCTGCCAAGAGGACTTGAAAGCTGGGCAGAATTGCAGGAAACCGATTTCAGGAGGTAGACTGGAATTGCATTTAAAGCATAGGAAAAGAGGCAGAACGTCCACAATGATGCACTTGGCCAAAAAGGGCGTATGCGTTTTTTCCTGAATATATTCAGGAAAAAACGCATACGCCCTTTTTGGCCAACCAAGCAAGCTTGCAAAGGAAATCTGCACTACAATGAAGTCTCACTTCCCCACGGTCAAAAGGGCCATCTGAAAAAAGTGTAAAATCCAGAAAGGCAGGACAGGCCATGGAGAACTGGGAGCCTTGTTATGCTGATGGACGGGATGTAAATTGCCAACAGCCACTCTGGAGAAGTGTATGGTGTTTCCTGAAACATCTAAAAAACAAAGCAACAGAGCCTAGGGCACTTCCACTTATGGTCCTATAGCTTAGGGATATTAAAATCAAAAGGACACAGCCAACCCAAAGTTTGGGACGGCTGTGTTTACAAGAACCTCCTTTACAGTACAAGTTCAATATCGCAGAAAGCGAAAAATGGATAAAGAAGTTGTGGTACTTACGTACAATTCAATATCACTCAGCAATGAAATCTATGTCATCAGGCCCGTAACAGCATAATGAGTGGATTCAGGTATGATGATTCTAACTACAATATGTAACACAGAAAAAGAAACGTCTTAAGATATCACCAATACACGGAATGTAAACTTGGCTACACAGGAACTGAATTACAAAACAGAACATGGTCTCAAATTTAGAAAACCAACTTATGCTTGCTTAAGTGGAAAGGTGAGTTGGGGTGCTGCATAAAACCAGAGATTGAAATGAGCACAGATAAATTTCCTCAAGCCAAATATGGAATAGACAAGAGCTACTCCTTGATCAACGAAATGGACTCAAAACCACATATTAAACGCCTAATAATGTACCTGACTAGTAAGTATCTTAAAACTTATGGATTGCTATGTCTCTGAAAGAGAATCAAGCGTGAGTACCGGGGCATAAACGCAGCAGTGATAGGATTGGAGAGGTTCGGTGAGCAAATGAAGACCCTTTGAAGTCATATTGCATGGTACCCATTCCACGGGTCTCAACTCTCCAGGTTTAAGGGATTCTTCCTTCAGCTAAAACATGCATGTGGAACCCAGAGTATGATCAACCATGTGATCGGGAGACGTGTTCAAATATGTCTCAGTTCTCATCCCCTGGTACTCGGGTGCAACATTCCAGATGCTTTACTAACACTCTCCCGACTTGGAGAGTCAGTGCCTTTAACCTCCTGTTTGGCCCAGTTTGCAAATTCTGCGGAAGATGAACAGGAATAGGGAGAACCAATGAGAGACTAGCTGGAGGTGTCTGGACGGGCAAATTTAACTCTCATTTCCCACCAGGAAGAGGAATTAACCAAAGGCTCAGCGTGCTGTGCCGGAACCAGATTAGGGCCTGAAGCAATCCTGCGGTGTTGCGGCCAGCTCACAAGAAAGCGAGTTGAAGAAAGGAGCTCAGGGGCACTGTTATCACAAACCTGCAGAGTTATGAATGACAGCTATCGTCCAAAAATATACTGAAGTAAGGCTGCCAAGAGGACTTGAAAGCGGGGCAGAATTGCAGGAAACCGATTTCAGGAGGTAGACTGGAATTGCATTTAAGCATAGGAAAAGAGGCAGAACGTCGACAATGATGCACTTGGCCGAAAAGTGCGTATGCGTTTTTTCCTGCATATATTCAGGAAAAAACGCATACGCCCTTTTTGGCCAACCAAGCAAGCTTGCAAAGGAAATCTGCACTACAATGAAGTCTCACTTCCCCGCAGTCAAAAGGGCCATGTGAAAAAAGTGTAAAATCCAGAAAGGCAGGACAGGCCATGGAGAACTGGGAGCCTTGTTATGCTGATGGGCGGGATGAAAATTGCCAACAGCCACTCAGGAGAAGTGTATGGTGTTTCCTGAAACATCTAAAAAACAAAGCAACAGAGCCTAGGGCACTTCCACTTATAGTCCTATAGCTTAGGGAAATTAAAATCAAAAAGACACAGCCACCCCAAAGTATGGGATGGCTCTGTTTACAAGAACCTCATTTACGGTAGAAGTTCAATATCGCAGAAAGTGAAAAATGGATAAAGAAGTTGTGGTAGTTACGTACAATGCAATATCACTCAGCAATGAAATCTATGTCATCAGGCCCGTAGCAGCATAGACTGGATTCAGGATTGATGATTCTCACTGAAATAAGTCAAACAGAAAAAGAAACATCATAAGATATCACTAATACACGGAATGTAAACTTCGCTACACAGGAACTGGATTACAAAACAGAAGAGGGTCTCAAATTTAGAAACCCAACTTATGCTTGCTTAAGGGGAAAGGTGAGTTGGGGTGCTGCATAAAACCAGAGATTGAAATGAGCACAGATAAATTTCCTTAAGCCAAATATGGAATAGACAAGAGCTACTCCTTGCTCAATGAAATGGACTCAACACCCCATATTAAACGCCTAAGAATGTACCTGACTAGTAAGTATCTTAAAACCTATGGATTGCTATGTCTCCAAAAGAGAATCAAGCGTGTGTACAGGGGCATAAACGCAGCAGTGATAGGATTGGAGAGATTCGGTGAGCAATTGAAGACCCTTTGAAGTCATATTGCATGGTACCCATTCCACGGGTCTCAACACTCCAGGTTTAAGGGATTCTTCCTTCAGCTAAAGCATGCATGTGGAACCCAGAGTATGTTCAATCATGTGATCAGGAGACGTGTTCCAATATGTCTCAGTTCTCGTCCCCTGGTACTCGGGTGCAACATTGCAGATGCTTTACTAACACTCTCCCGACTTGGAGAGATAGTGCCTTTAACCTCCTGTTTGGCCCAGTTTGCAATTTCTGCGGAAGATGAACAGGAATAGGGAGAACCAATGAGAGACTAGCTGGAGGTGTCTGGATGGGCAAATTTAACTCTCATTTCCCACCAAGAAGAGGAATTAACCAAAGGATCAGCGTGCCGTGCCGGAACCAGATTAGGGCCTGAAGCAATCCTGCGGTGTTGCGGCCAGCTCACAAGAAAGCGAGTTGAAGAAAGGAGCTCAGGGGCACTGTAATTCACAAACCTGCAGAGTTATAAATGACAGCTATCGTCCAAAAATATACTGAAGTAAGGCTGCCAAGAGGACTTGAAAGCTGGGCAGAATTGCAGGAAACCGATTTCAGGAGGTAGACTGGAATTGCATTTAAAGCATAGGAAAAGAGGCAGAACGTCCACAATGATGCACTTGGCCAAAAAGGGCGTATGCGTTTTTTCCTGAATATATTCAGGAAAAAACGCATACGCCCTTTTTGGCCAACCAAGCAAGCTTGCAAAGGAAATCTGCACTACAATGAAGTCTCACTTCCCCACGGTCAAAAGGGCCATCTGAAAAAAGTGTAAAATCCAGAAAGGCAGGACAGGCCATGGAGAACTGGGTGCCTTGTTATGCTGATGGACGGGATGTAAATTGCCAACAGCCACTGGGGAGAAGTGTATGGTGTTTCCTGAAACATCTAAAAAACAAAGCAACAGAGCCTAGGGCACTTCCACTTATGGTCCTATAGCTTAGGGATATTAAAATCAAAAGGACACAGCCAACCCAAAGTTTGGGACGGCTGTGTTTACAAGAACCTCCTTTACAGTACAAGTTCAATATCGCAGAAAGCGAAAAATGGATAAAGAAGTTGTGGTACTTACGTACAATTCAATATCACTCAGCAATGAAATCTATGTCATCAGGCCCGTAACAGCATAATGAGTGGATTCAGGTATGATGATTCTAACTACAATATGTAACACAGAAAAAGAAACGTCTTAAGATATCACCAATACACGGAATGTAAACTTGGCTACACAGGAACTGAATTACAAAACAGAACATGGTCTCAAATTTAGAAAACCAACTTATGCTTGCTTAAGTGGAAAGGTGAGTTGGGGTGCTGCATAAAACCAGAGATTGAAATGAGCACAGATAAATTTCCTCAAGCCAAATATGGAATAGACAAGAGCTACTCCTTGATCAACGAAATGGACTCAAAACCACATATTAAACGCCTAATAATGTACCTGACTAGTAAGTATCTTAAAACTTATGGATTGCTATGTCTCTGAAAGAGAATCAAGCGTGAGTACCGGGGCAGAAACGCAGCAGTGATAGGATTGGAGAGGTTCGGTGAGCAAATGAAGACCCTTTGAAGTCATATTGCATGGTACCCATTCCACGGGTCTCAACTCTCCAGGTTTAAGGGATTCTTCCTTCAGCTAAAACATGCATGTGGAACCCAGAGTATGATCAACCATGTGATCGGGAGACGTGTTCAAATATGTCTCAGTTCTCATCCCCTGGTACTCGGGTGCAACATTCCAGATGCTTTACTAACACTCTCCCGACTTGGAGAGTCAGTGCCTTTAACCTCCTGTTTGGCCCAGTTTGCAAATTCTGCGGAAGATGAACAGGAATAGGGAGAACCAATGAGAGACTAGCTGGAGGTGTCTGGACGGGCAAATTTAACTCTCATTTCCCACCAGGAAGAGGAATTAACCAAAGGCTCAGCGTGCCGTGCCGGAACCAGATTAGGGCCTGAAGCAATCCTGCGGTGTTGCGGCCAGCTCACAAGAAAGCGAGTTGAAGAAAGGAGCTCAGGGGCACTGTTATCACAAACCTGCAGAGTTATGAATGACAGCTATCGTCCAAAAATATACTGAAGTAAGGCTGCCAAGAGGACTTGAAAGCGGGGCAGAATTGCAGGAAACCGATTTCAGGAGGTAGACTGGAATTGCATTTAAGCATAGGAAAAGAGGCAGAACGTCGACAATGATGCACTTGGCCGAAAAGTGCGTATGCGTTTTTTCCTGCATATATTCAGGAAAAAACGCATACGCCCTTTTTGGCCAACCAAGCAAGCTTGCAAAGGAAATCTGCACTACAATGAAGTCTCACTTCCCCGCAGTCAAAAGGGCCATGTGAAAAAAGTGTAAAATCCAGAAAGGCAGGACAGGCCATGGAGAACTGGGAGCCTTGTTATGCTGATGGGCGGGATGAAAATTGCCAACAGCCACTCAGGAGAAGTGTATGGTGTTTCCTGAAACATCTAAAAAACAAAGCAACAGAGCCTAGGGCACTTCCACTTATAGTCCTATAGCTTAGGGAAATTAAAATCAAAAAGACACAGCCACCCCAAAGTATGGGATGGCTCTGTTTACAAGAACCTCATTTACGGTAGAAGTTCAATATCGCAGAAAGTGAAAAATGGATAAAGAAGTTGTGGTAGTTACGTACAATGCAATATCACTCAGCAATGAAATCTATGTCATCAGGCCCGTAGCAGCATAGACTGGATTCAGGATTGATGATTCTCACTGAAATAAGTCAAACAGAAAAAGAAACATCATAAGATATCACTAATACACGGAATGTAAACTTGGCTACACAGGAACTGGATTACAAAACAGAAGAGGGTCTCAAATTTAGAAACCCAACTTATGCTTGCTTAAGGGGAAAGGTGAGTTGGGGTGCTGCATAAAACCAGAGATTGAAATGAGCACAGATAAATTTCCTTAAGCCAAATATGGAATAGACAAGAGCTACTCCTTGCTCAATGAAATGGACTCAACACCCCATATTAAACGCCTAAGAATGTACCTGACTAGTAAGTATCTTAAAACCTATGGATTGCTATGTCTCCAAAAGAGAATCAAGCGTGTGTACAGGGGCATAAACGCAGCAGTGATAGGATTGGAGAGATTCGGTGAGCAATTGAAGACCCTTTGAAGTCATATTGCATGGTACCCATTCCACGGGTCTCAACACTCCAGGTTTAAGGGATTCTTCCTTCAGCTAAAGCATGCATGTGGAACCCAGAGTATGTTCAATCATGTGATCGGGAGACGTGTTCCAATATGTCTCAGTTCTCGTCCCCTGGTACTCGGGTGCAACATTGCAGATGCTTTACTAACACTCTCCCGACTTGGAGAGATAGTGCCTTTAACCTCCTGTTTGGCCCAGTTTGCAATTTCTGCGGAAGATGAACAGGAATAGGGAGAACCAATGAGAGACTAGCTGGAGGTGTCTGGATGGGCAAATTTAACTCTCATTTCCCACCAAGAAGAGGAATTAACCAAAGGCTCAGCGTGCCGTGCCGGAACCAGATTAGGGCCTGAAGCAATCCTGCGGTGTTGCGGCCAGCTCACAAGAAAGCGAGTTGAAGAAAGGAGCTCAGGGGCACTGTAATTCACAAACCTGCAGAGTTATAAATGACAGCTATCGTCCAAAAATATACTGAAGTAAGGCTGCCAAGAGGACTTGAAAGCTGGGCAGAATTGCAGGAAACCGATTTCAGGAGGTAGACTGGAATTGCATTTAAAGCATAGGAAAAGAGGCAGAACGTCCACAATGATGCACTTGGCCAAAAAGGGCGTATGCGTTTTTTTCCTGAATATATTCAGGAACAAACGCATACGCAATTTTTGGCCAACCAGGCAAGCTTGCAAAGGAAATCTGCACTACATTGAAGTCTCACTTCCCTCCCGGTCAAAAGGACCATCTGAAAAAAGTGTAAAATCCAGAAAGGCAGGACAGGCTATGGAGAACTGGGAGCCTTGTTATGCTGATGGGCGGGATGTAAACTGCCAACAGTCACTGGGGAGAAGTGTATGGTGTTTCCTGAAACATCTAAAAAACAAAGCAACAGAGCCTAGGGCACTTCCACTTATTGTCATATAGCCTAGGGAAATTAAAATCAAAAAGACACAGCCACCCCAAAGTTTGGGACGACTCTGTTTACAAGAACCTCGTTTACGGTACAAGTTCAATATCGCAGAAAGCGAAAAATGGATAAAGAATTTGTGGTACTTACGTACAATGCAATATCACTCAGCAATGAAATCTATGTCATCAGGCCCGTAGCAACATAGAGTGGATTCAGGTATGATGATTCTTACTGAAATAAGTCACACAGAAAAATAAACATCATAAGATATCACTAATACACGGAATGTAAACTTGGCTACACAGGAACTGGATTACAAAACAGAACAGGGTCTTAAATTTAGAAAACCAACTTATGCTTGCTTAAGGGGAAAGGTGAGTTGGGGTGCTACATAAAACCAGAGATTGAAATGAGCACAGATAAATTTCCTTAAGCCAAATATGGAATAGACAAGAGCTACTCCTTGCTCAACGAAATGGACTCAACACCCCATATTAAACGCCTAAGAATGTACCTGACTAGTAAGTATCTTAAAACCTATGGATTGCTATGTCTCCGAAACAGAATCAAGCGTGTGTACAGGGGCATAAACGCAGCAGTGATAGGATTGGAGAGGTTCGGTGAGCAAATGAAGACCCTTTGAAGTCATATTGCATGGTACCCATTCCACGGGTCTCAACTCTCCAGCTTTAAGGGATTCTTCCTTCAGCTGAAACATGCATGTGGAACCCAGAGTATGATCAACCGTGTGATTGGGAGACGTGTTCAAATATGTCTCAGTTTTCGACCGCTGGTACTCAGGTGCAACATTCCAGATGCTTTACTAACACTCTCCCAAATTGGAGAGTCAGTGCCTTTAACCTCCTGCTTGGCCCAGTTTGCAATTTCTGCGGAAGATGAACAGGGATAGGGAGGACCAATGAGAGACTAGCTGGAGGTGTCTGGACGGGCAAATTTAACTCTCATTTCCCACCAGGAAGAGCAATTAAGCAAAGGCTCAGCGTGCCGTGCCGGAACCAGATTAGGGCCTGAAGCAATCGTGCGGTGTTGCGGCCAGCTCACAAGAAAGCGAGTTGAAGAAAGGAGCTCAGGGGCACTGTAATTCACAAACCTGCAGAGTTATAAATGACAGCTATCGTCCAAAAATATACTGAAGTAAGGCTGCCAAGAGGACTTGAAAGCGGGGCAGAATTGCAGGAAACCGATTTCAGGAGGTAGACTGGAATTGCATTTAAAGCATAGGAAAAGAGGCAGAACGTCGACAATGATGCACTTGGCCAAAAAGGGCGTATGCGTTTTTTCCTGAATATATTCAGGAAAAAACGCATACGCCCTTTTTGGCCAACCAAGCAAGCTTGCAAAGGAAATCTGCACTACATTGAAGTCTCACTTCCCCCCGGTCAAAAGGGTCATCTGAAAAAAGTGTAAAATCCAGAAAGGCAGGACAGGCCATGGAGAACTGGGAGCATTGTTATGCTGATGGGCGGAATGTAAATTGCCAACAGCCACTGGGGAGAAGTGTATGGTGTTTCCTGAAACATCTAAAAAACAAAGCAACAGAGCCTAGGGCACTTCCACATATGGTCCTATAGCTTAGGGAAATTAAAATCAAAAAGACACAGCCACCCCAATGTTTGGAACGGCTCTGTTTACAAGAAACTCGTTTACGGTACAAGTTCAATATCACAGAAAGTGAAAAATGGATAAAGAAGTTGTGGTACTTACGTACAATGCAATATCACTCAGCAATGAAATCTATGTCATCAGGCCCGTAGCAGCATAATGAGTGGATTCAGGTATGATGATTCTGTCTGAAATAAGTCACACAGAAAAAGGAACATCATAAGATATCACTAATACACGGAATGTAAACTTGGCTACACAGGAACTGGATTACAAAACAGAACATGGTCCCAAATTTAGAAAACCAACTTATGCTTGCTTAAGGAGAAAGGTGAGTTGGGGTGCTGCATAAAACCAGAGATTGAAATGAGCACAGATAAAGTTCCTTAAGCCAAACATGTAATAGACAAGAGCTATTCCTTGCTCAACGAAATGGACTCAACACCCCATATGAAACGCCTAAGAATGTACCTCACTAGTTAGTATCTTAAAACCTATGGATTGCTATGTCTCCAAAAGAGAATCAAGCATGTTTACAAGGGCATAAACGCAGCAGTGATAGGATAGGAGAGGTTCGGTGAGCAAATGAAGACCCTTTGAAGTCATATTGCATGGTACCCATTCCACGGGTCTCAACTCTCCACGTTTAAGGGATTCTTCCTTCAGCTAAAGCATGCATGTGGAACCCAGAGTATGATCAACCGTGTGATCGGGAGACGTGTTCCAATATGTCTCAGTTCTCGTCCCCTGGTACTCGGGTGCAACATTCCAGACGCTTTACTAACACTCTCCCGACTTGGAGAGTCAGTGCCTTTAACCTCCTGTTTGGCCCAGTTTGCAATTTCTGCGGAAGATGAACAGGAATAGGGAGAACCAATGAGAGACTAGCTGGAGGTGTCTGGACGGGCAAATTTAACTCTCATTTCCCACCAGGAAGAGGAATTAACCAAAGGCTCAGCGTGCCATGCCGGAACCAGATTAGGGCCTGAAGCAATCGTGCGGTGTTGCGGCCAGCTCACAAGAAAGCGAGTTGAAGAAAGGAGCTCAGGGGCACTGTAATTCACAAACCTGCAGAGTTATAAATGACAGCTATCGTCCAAAAATATACTGAAGTAAGGCTGCCAAGAGGACTTGAAAGCTGGGCAGAATTGCAGGAAACCGATTTCAGGAGGTAGACTGGAATTGCATTTAAAGCATAGGAAAAGAGGCAGAACGTCCACAATGATGCACTTGGCCAAAAAGGGCGTATGCGTTTTTTCCTGAATATATTCAGGAAAAAACGCATACGCCCTTTTTGGCCAACCAAGCAAGCTTGCAAAGGAAATCTGCACTACAATGAAGTCTCACTTCCCCACGGTCAAAAGGGCCATCTGAAAAAAGTGTAAAATCCAGAAAGGCAGGACAGGCCATGGAGAACTGGGAGCCTTGTTATGCTGATGGGCGGGATGTAAATTGCCAACAGCCACTCGGGAGAAGTGTATGGTGTTTCCTGAAACATCTAAAAAACAAAGCAACAGAGCCTAGGGCACTTCCACTTATGGTCCTATAGCTTAGGGAAATTAAAATCAAAAGGACACAGCCAACCCAAAGTTTGGGACGGCTGTGTTTACAAGAACCTCCTTTACAGTACAAGTTCAATATCGCAGAAAGCGAAAAATGGATAAAGAAGTTGTGGTACTTACGTACAATTCAATATCACTCAGCAATGAAATCTATGTCATCAGGCCCGTAACAGCATAATGAGTGGATTCAGGTATGATGATTCTAACTGAAATAAGTCACACAGAAAAAGAAACATCATAAGATATCACTAATACACGGAATGTAAACTTGGCTACACAGGAACTGGATTACAAAAGAGAACAGGGTCTCAAATTTAGAAAACCAACTTATGCTTGCTTAAGGGGAAAGGTGAGTTGGGGTGCTACATAAAACCAGAGATTGAAATGAGCACAGATAAAGTTCCTTAAGCCAAATATGTAATAGACAAGAGCTACTCCTTGCTCAACGAAATGGACTCAACACCCCATATTAAACGCCTAAGAATGTACCTGACTAGTAAGTATCTTAAAACCTATGGATTGCTATGTCTCCGAAAGAGAATCAAGCATGTGTACAGGGGCATAAACGCAGCAGTGATAGGATTGGAGAGGTTCGGTGAGCAAACGAAGACCATTTGAAGTCATATTGCATGGTACCCATTCCACGGGTCTCAACTCTCCAGGTTTAAGGGATTCTTCCTTCAGCTGAAACATGCATGTGAAACCCAGAGTATGATGAACCGTGTGATCAGAAGACGTGTTCAAATATGTCTCAGTTCTCCTCCCCTGGTACTCGGGTGCAACATTCCACACGCTTTAGTAACACACTCCCGATTTGGAGAGTCAGTGCCTTTAACCTCCTGTTTGGCCCAGTTTGCAATTTCCGCGGAAGATGAACAGGAATAGGGAGAACCAATGAGAGACTAGCTGGAGGTGTCTGGACGGGCAAATTTAACTCTCATTTCCCACCAGGAAGAGGAATTAACCAAAGGCTCAGCGTGCCGTGCCGGAACCAGATTAGGGCCTGAAGCAATCCTTAGGTGTTGTGGCCAGCTCACAAGAAAGCGAGTTGAAGAAAGGAGCTCAGGGGCACTGTAATTCACAAACATGCAGAGTTATAAATGACAGCTATCGTCCAAAAGTATACTGAAGTAAGTCTGCCAAGAGGACTTGAAAGCGGGCCAGAAATGCAGTAAACCGATTTCAGGAGGTAGACTGGAATTGCATTTAAAGCATAGGAAAAGAGGCAGAACGTCGACAATGATGCACTTGGCTAAAAAGGGTGTATGCGTTTTTTCCTGAATATATTCAGGAAAAAACGCATACGCCCTTTTTGGCCAACCAAGCAAGCTTGCAAAGGAAATCTGCACTACAATGAAGTCTCACTTCCCCCCGGTCAAAAGGGCCATCTGAAAAAAGTGTAAAATCCAGAAAGGCAGGAGCGGCCATGGAGAACTGGGAGCCTTGTTATGCTGATGGGCGGGATGTAAATTGCCAACAGCCACTCAGGAGAAGTGTATGGTGTTTCCTGAAACATCTAAAAAACAAAGCAACAGAGCCTAGGGCACTTCCACTTATGGTCCTATAGCTTAGGGAAATTAAAATCAAAAAGACACAGCCACCCCAAAGTTTGGGATGGCTCTGTTTACAAGAACCTCGTTTACGGTACAAGTTCAATATCGCAGAAAGCGAAAAATGGATAAAGAATTTGTGGTACTTACGTACAATGCAATATCACTCAGCAATGAAATCTATGTCATCATTCCCGTAGCTGCATAATGAGTGGATTCAGGTATGATGATTCTAACTGAAATAAGTCACACAGAAAAAGAAACGTCATAAGATATCACTAATACACGGAATGTAAACCTGGCTACACAGGAACTGGATTACAAAACAGAACGGGGTCTCAAATTTAGAAAACCAACTTATGCTTGCTTAAGGGGAAAGGTGAGTTGGGGTGCTGCATAAAACCAGAGATTGAAATGAGCACAGATAAAGTTCCTTAAGCCAAATATGGAATAGACAAGAGCTACTCCTTGCTCAACGAAATGGACTCAACACCCCATATTAAACGCCTAAGAATGTACCTGACTATTAAGTATCTTAAAACCTATGGATTGCTATGTCTCCGAAACAGAATCAAGCGTGTGTACAGGGGCATAAACGCAGCAGTGATAGGATTGGAGAGGTTCGGTGAGCAAATGAAGACCCTTTGAAGTCATATTGCATGGTACCCATTCCACGGGTCTCAACTCTCCAGCTTTAAGGGATTCTTCCTTCAGCTGAAACATGCATGTGGAACCCAGAGTATGATCAACCGTGTGATTGGGAGACGTGTTCAAATATGTCTCAGTTTTCGACCGCTGGTACTCAGGTGCAACATTCCAGATGCTTTACTAACACTCTCCCAACTTGGAGAGTCAGTGCCTTTAACCTCCTGCTTGGCCCAGTTTGCAATTTCTGCGGAAGATGAACAGGGATAGGGAGGACCAATGAGAGACTAGCTGGAGGTGTCTGGACGGGCAAATTTAACTCTCATTTCCCACCAGGAAGAGCAATTAAGCAAAGGCTCAGCGTGCCGTGCCGGAACCAGATTAGGGCCTGAAGCAATCGTGCGGTGTTGCAGCCAGCTCACAAGAAAGCGAGTTGAAGAAAGGAGCTCAGGGGCACTGTAATTCACAAACCTGCAGAGTTATAAATGACAGCTATCGTCCAAAAATATACTGAAGTAAGGCTGCCACGAGGACTTGAAAGCGGGGCAGAATTGCAGGAAACCAATTTCAGGAGGTAGACTGGAATTGCATTTAAAGCATAGGAAAAGAGGCAGAACGTCGACAATGATGCACTTGGTCAAAAAGGGCGTATGCGTTTTTTCCTGAATATATTCAGGAAAAAACGCATACGCCCTTTTTGGCCAACCAAGCAAGCTTGCAAAGGAAATCTGCACTACAATGAAGTCTCACTTCCCCCCGGTTAAAAGGGCCATCTGAAAAAAGTGTAAAATCCAGAAAGGCAGGACCGGCCATGGAGAACTGGGAGCCTTGTTATGCTGATGGGCGGGATGGAAATTGCCAACAGCCACTCAGGAGAAGTGTATGGTGTTTCCTGAAACATCTAAAAAACAAAGCAACAGAGCCTAGGGCACTTCCACTTATGGTCCTAGAGCTTAGGGAAATTAAAATCAAAAAGACACAGCCACCCCAAAGTTTGGGATGGCTCTGTTTACAAGAACCTCGTTTACGGTACAAGTTCAATATCGCAGAAAGCGAAAAATGGATAAAGAATTTGTGGTACTTACGTACAATGCAATATCACTCAGCAATGAAATCTATGTCATCATTCCCGTAGCAGCATAATGAGTGGATTCAGGTATGATGATTCTAACTGAAATAAGTCACACAGAAAAAGAAACGTCATAAGATATCACTAATACACGGAATGTAAACTTGGCTACACAGGAACTGGATTACGAAACAGAACGGGGTCTCAAATTTAGAAAACCAACTTATGCTTGTTTAAGGGGAAAGGTGAGTTGGGGTGCTGCATAAAACCAGAGATTGAAATGAGCACAGATAAAGTTCCTTAAGCCAAATATGGAATAGACAAGAGCTACTCCTTGCTCAACGAAATGGACTCAACACCCCATATTAAACGCCTAAGAATGTACCTGACTAGTAAGTATCTTAAATCCTATGGATTGCTATGTCTCCGAAACAGAATCAAGCGTGTGTACAGGGGCATAAACGCAGCAGTGATAGGATTGGAGAGGTTCGGTGAGCAAATGAAGACCCTTTGAAGTCATATTGCATGGTACCCATTCCACGGGTCTCAACTCTCCAGCTTTAAGGGATTCTTCCTTCAGCTGAAACATGCATGTGGAACCCAGAGTATGATCAACCATGTGATTGGGAGACGTGTTCAAATATGTCTCAGTTTTCGTCCGCTAGTACTCAGGTGCAACATTCCAGACGCTTTACTAACACTCTCCCGACTTGGAGAGTCAGTGCCTTTAAACTCCTGCTTGGCCCAGTTTGCAATTTCTGCGGAAGATGAACAGGGATAGGGAGGACCAATGAGAGACTAGCTGGAGGTGTCTGGACGGGCAAATTTAACTCTCATTTCCCACCAGGAATAGCAATTAAGCAAAGGCTCAGCGTGCCGTGCCGGAACCAGTTTAGGGCCTGAAGCAATCGTGCGGTGTTGCGGCCAGCTCACAAGAAAGCGAGTTGAAGAAAGGAGCTCAGGGACACTGTAATTCACAAACCTGTAGAGTTATAAATGACAGCTATCGTCCAAAAATATACTGAAGTAAGGCTGCCAAGAGGACTTGAAAGCGGGGCAGAAGTGCAGGAAACCGATTTCAGGAGGTAGACTGGAATTGCATTTAAAGCATAGGAAAAGAGGCAGAACGTCCACAATGATGCACTTGGCCAAAAAGGGCGTATGCGTTTTTTCCTGAATATATTCAGGAAAAAACGCATACGCCCTTTTTGGGGAACCAAGCAAGCTTGCAAAGGAAATCTGCACTACAATGAAGTCTCACTTCCCCCCGGTCAAAAGGGCCATGTGAAAAAAGTGTAAAATCTAGAAAGGCAGGACAGGCCATGGAGAACTGGGAGCCTTGTTATGCTGATGGGCGGGATGTAAATTGCCAACAGCCACTCGGGAGAAGTGTATGGTGTTTCCTGAAACATCTAAAAAACAAAGCAACAGAGCCTAGGGCACTTCCACTTATAGTCCTATAGCTTAGGGAAATTAAAATCAAAAAGACACAGCCACCCCAAAGTTTGGGACCTCTCTGTTTACAAGAACCTCATTTACGGTAGAAGTTCAATATCGCAGAAAGTGAAAAATGGATAAAGAGGTTGTGGTAGTTACGTACAATGCAATATCACTCAGCAATGAAATCTATGTCATCAGGCCCGTAGCAGCATAGACTGGATTCAGGTATGATGATTCTCACTGAAATAAGTCACACAGAAAAAGAAACTTCATAAGATATCACTAATACACGGAATGTAAACTTGGCTACACAGGAACTGGATTACAAAACAGAAGAGGGTCTCAAATTTAGAAAACCAACTTACGCTTGCTTAAGGGGAAAGGTGAGTTGGGGTGCTACATAAAACCAGAGATTGAAATGAGCACAGATAAATTTCCTTAAGCCAAATATGGAATAGACAAGAGCTACTCCTTGCTCAACGAAATGGACTCAACACCCCATATTAAATGCCTAAGAATGTACCTGACTAGTAAGTATCTTAAAACCTATGGATTGCTATGTCTCCGAAAGAGAATCAAGCGTGTGTACAGGGGCATAAACGCAGCAGTGATAGGATTGGAGAGGTTCGGTGAGCAAATGAAGACCCTTGGAAGTCATATTGCATGGTACCCATTCCACGGGTCTCAACTCTCCTGGTTTAAGGGATTCTTCCTTCAGCTAAAGCATGCATTGGAACCCAGAGTATGATCAATCATGTGATCGGGAGACGTGTTCCAATATGTCTCAGTTCTCGTCCCCTGGTACTCGGGTGCAACATTGCAGATGCTTTACTAACACTCTCCCGACTTGGAGAGATATTGCCTTTAACCTCCTGTTTGGCCCAGTTTGCAATTTCTGCGGAAGATGAACAGGAATAGGGAGAACCAATGAGAGACTAGCTGGAGGTGTCTGGATGGGCAAATTTAACTCTCATTTCCCACCAAGAAGAGGAATTAACCAAAGGATCAGCGTGCCGTGCCGGAACCAGATTAGGGCCTGAAGCAATCCTGCGGTGTTGCGGCCAGCTCACAAGAAAGCGAGTTGAAGAAAGGAGCTCAGGGGCACTGTAATTCACAAACCTGCAGAGTTATAAATGACAGCTATCGTCCAAAAGTATACTGAAGTAAGCCTGCCAAGAGGACTTGAAAGCGGGACAGAATTGCAGGAAACCGATTTCAGGAGGTAGACTGGAATTGCATTTAAAGCATAGGAAAAGAGGCAGAACGTCCACAATGATGCACTTGGCCAAAAAGGGCGTATGCGTTTTTTCCTGAATATATTCAGGAAAAAACGCATACGCACTTTTTGGCCAACCAAGCAAGCTTGCAAAGGAAATCTGCACTACATTGAAGTCTCACTTCCCTCCCGGTCAAAAGGACCATCTGAAAAAAGTGTAAAATCCAGAAAGTCAGGACAGGCCATGGAGAACTGGGAGCCTTGTTATGCTGATGGGCGGGATGTAAATTGCCATCAGTCACTGGGGAGAAGTGTATGGTGTTTCCTGAAACATATAAAAAACAAAGCAACAGAGCCTAGGGCACTTCCACTTATTGTCATATAGCTTAGGGAAATTAAAATCAAAAAGACACAGCCACCCCAAAGTTTGGGATGGCTCTGTTTACAAGAACCTCGTTTACGGTACAAGTTCAATATCGCAGAAAGCGAAAAATGGATAAAAAGCTGTGGTACTTACGTACAATGCAATATCACTCAGCAATGAAATCTATGTCATCATTCCCGTAGCAGCATAATGAGTGGATTCAGGTATGATGATTCTAACTGAAATAAGTCACACAGAAAAAGAAACGTCATAAGATATCACTAATACACGGAATGTAAACTTGGCTACACAGGCACTGAATTACAAAACAAAACAGGGTCTCAAATTTAGAAAACCAACTTATGCTTGCTTAAGGGGAAAGGTGAGTTGGGGTGCTGCATAAAACCAGAGATTGAAATGAGCACAGATAAAGTTCCTTAAGCCAAATATGTAATATACAAGAGCTACTCCTTGCTCAACGAAATGGACTCAACACCCCATATTAAACGCCTAAGAATGTACCTGACTAGTAAGTATTTAAAACCTATGGATTGCTATGTCTCCGAAAGAGAACCAAGCGTGTGTACAGGGGCATAAACGCAGCAGTGATAGGATTGCAGAAGTTCGGTGAGCAAATGAAGACCCTTTGAAGTCACATTGCATGGTACCCATTCCACGGGTCTCAACTCTCCAGGTTTAAGGGATTCTTCCTTCAGCTGAAACATGCATGTGGAACCCAGAGTATGATCAACTGTGTGATCGGGAGACGTGTTCAAATATGTCTCAGTTCTCGTACCCTGTTACTCGGGTGCAACATTCCAAACGCTTTATTAACACTCTCCCGAATTGGAAAGTCAGTGCCTTTAATCTCCTGTTTGGACCAGTTTGCAATTTCTGCGGAAGATGAACAGGAATACGGAGAACCAATGAGAGACTAGCTGGAGGTGTCTGGACGGGCAAATTTAACTCTCATTTCCCACCAGGAAGAGGAATTAAGCAAAGGCTCAGCGTGCCGTGCCGGAACCAGATTAGGGCCTGAAGCAATCCTGCGGTGTTGCAGCCAGATCAGAAGAAAGCGAGTTGAAGATAGGAGCTCAGTGGCACTGTAATTCACAAACCTGCAGAGTTATAAATGACAGCTATCATCCAAAAATATACTGAAGTAACGCTGCCAAGAGGACTTGAAAGCGGGGCAGAATTGCAGGAAACCGATTTCAGAAGGTAGACTGGAATTGCATTTAAAGCATAGGAAAAGAGGCAGAACGTCGACAATGATGCACTTGGCCAAAAAGGGCGTATGCGTTTTTTCCTGAATATATTCAGGAAAAAACGCATACGCCCTTTTTGGCGAACCAAGCAAGCTTGCAAAGGAAATCTGCACTACATTGAAGTCTCACTTCCCCCCTGGTCAAAAGGACCATCTGAAAAAAGTGTAAAATCCAGAAAGGCAGGAAAGGCAATGGAGAACTGGGAGCCTTGCTATGCTGATGGGCGGGATGTAAATTGCCAACAGCCACTTGGGAGAAGTGTATGGTGTTTCCTGAAACATCTAAAAAACAAAGCAACAGAGCCTAGGGCACTTACACTTATGGTCCTATAGCTTAGGGAAATTAAAATCAAAAACACACAACCACCCCAAAGTTTGGGATGGCTCTGTTTACAAGAACCTCGTTTATGGTACAAGTTCAATATCACAGAAAGTGAAAAATGGATAAAGAAGTTGTGGTACTTACATACAATGCAATATCACTCAGCAATGAAATCTATGTCATCAGGCCTGTAGCAGAAAATGACTGGGTTCAGGTATGATGATTCTAACTGAAATAAGTCACACAGAAAAAGAAACATCATAAGATATCACTAATACACGGAATGTAAACTTGGCTACACAGGAACTGGATTACAAAACAGAACAGGGTCTCAAATTTAGAAAACCAACTTATGCTTGCTTAAGGGGAAAGGTGAGTTGGGGAGCTGCATAAAACCAGAGATTGAAATGAGCACAGATAAAGTTCCTTAAGCCAAATATGTAACAGAGAAGAGCTACTCCTTGCTCAACGAAATGGACTCAACACCCCATATTAAACGCCTAAAAATGTACCTGACTAGTAAGTATCTTAAAACCTATGGATTGCTATGTCTCCGAAAGAGAATCAAGCGTGTGTACAGGGGCATAAACGCAGCTGTGATAGGATTGGAGAGGTTCGGTGAGCAAATAAAGACCCTTTGAAGTCATATTGCATGGTACCCATTCCACGGGTCTCAACTCTCCAGGTTTAAGGGATTCTTCCTTCAGCTAAAACATGCATGTGGAAACCAGGGTATGATCAACCATGTGATCGGGAGACGTGTTCAAATATGTCTCAGTTTTCATCCCCTGGTATTCGGGTGCAACATTCCAGACGCTTTACTAACACTCTTCCGACATGGAGAGTCAATGCCTTTAACCTCCTGTTTGCCCCTGTTTGCAATTTCTGCGGAAGATGAACAGGAATAGGGAGAACCAATGAGAGACTAGCTGGAGGTGTCTGGACGGGCAAATTTAACACTCATTTCCCACCAGGAAGAGGAATTAACCAAAGGCTCAGCGTGCCGTGCCGGAACCAGATTAGGGCCTGAAGCAATCCTGCGGTGTTGCGGCCAGCTCACAAGAAAGCGAGTTGAAGAAAGGATCTCAGGGGCACTGTAATTCACAGACCTGCAGAGTTATAAATGACAGCTATCGTCCAAAAATATACTGAAGTAAGGCTGCCAAGAGGACTTGAAAGCGGGGCAGAATTGCAGGAAACCGATTTCAGGAGGTAGACTGGAATTGCACTTAAAGCATAGGAAAAGAGGCAGAACTTAGACAATGATGCACTTGGCCAAAAAGGGCGTGTGCGTTGTTTCCTGAATATATTCAGGAAAAAACACATACGCACTTTTTGGCCAACCAAGCAAGCTTGCAAAGGAAATCTGCACTACAATGAAGTCTCACTTCCCCCCAGTCAAAAGGGCCATCTGAAAAAAGTGTAAAATCCAGAAAGGCAGGACAGGCCATGGAGAACCGGGAGCATTGTTATGCTGATGGGCGGAATGTAAATTGCCAACAGCCACTGGGGAGAAGTGTATGGTGTTTCCTGAAACATCTAAAAAACAAAGCAACAGAGCCTAGGGCACTTCCACATATGGTCCTATAGCTTAGGGAAATTAAAATCAAAAAGACACAGCCACCCCTAAGTTTGGAACGGCTCTGTTTACAAGAATCTCGTTTACGGGACAAGTTCAATATCGCAGAAAGTGAAAAATGGATAAAGCAGTTGTGGTACTTACGTACAATGCAATATCACTCAGCAATGAAATCTATGTCATCAGGCCCATAGCAGCATAATGAGTGCATTCAGGTATGATGATTCTATCTGAAATAAGTCACACAGAAAAAGAAACATCATAAGATATCACTAATACACGGAATGTAAACTTGGCTACACAGGAACAAGATTACAAAAGAGAACAGGGTCTCAAATTTAGAAAACCAACTTATGCTTGCTTAAGGGGAAAGGTGAGTTGGGGTGCTGCATAAAACCAGAGATTGAAATGAGCACAGATAAAGTTCCTTAAGCCAAACATGTAATAGACAAGAGCTATTCCTTGCTCAACGAAATGGACTCAACACCCCATATGAAATGCCTAAGAACGTACCTCACTAGTTAGTATCTTAAAACCTATGGATTGCTATGTCTCCAAAAGAGAAGCAAGCGTGTGTACAAGGGCATAAACGCAGCAGTGATAGGATTGGAGAGGTTCGGTGAGCAAACGAAGACCATTTGAAGTCATATTGCATGGTACCCATTCCACGGGTCTCAACTCTCCAGGTTTATGGGATTCTTCCTTCAGCTGAAACATGTATGTGAAACCCAGAGTATGATCAACCGTGTGATCGGAAGACGTGTTCAAATATGTCTCAGTTCTCCTCCCCTGGTACTCGGGTGCAACATTCCACACGCTTTAGTAACACACTCCCGATTTGGAGAGTCAGTGCCTTTAACCTCCTGTTTGGCCCAGTTTGCAATTTCCGCGGAAGATGAACAGGAATAGGGAGAACCAATGAGAGACTAGCTGGAGGTGTCTGGACGGGCAAATTTAACTCTCATTTCCCACCAGGAAGAGGAATTAAGCAAAGGCTCAGCGTGCCGTGCCGGAACCAGATTAGGGCCTGAAGCAATCTTGCAGTGTTGTGGCCAGCTCACAAGAAAGCGAGTTGAAGAAAGGAGCTCAGGGGCACTGTAATTCACAAACATGCAGAGTTATAAATGACAGCTATCGTCCAAAAGTATACTGAAGTAAGGCTGCCAAGAGGACTTGAAAGCGGGCCAGAAATGCAGTAAACCGATTTCAGGAGGTAGACTGGAATTGCATTTAAAGCATAGGAAAAGAGGCAGAACGTCCAAAATGATGCACTTGGCCAAAAAGGGCGTATGCGTTTTTTCCTGAATATATTCAGGAAAAAACGCGTACGCCCTTTTTGGCCAACCAAGCAAGCTTGCAAAGGAAATCTGCACTACAATGAAGTCTCACTTCCCCCCGGTCAAAAGGGCCATCTGAAAAAAGTGTAAAATCCAGAAAGGCAGGACAGGCCATGGAGAACTGGGAGCCTTGTTATGCTGATGGGCGGGATGTAAATTGCCAACAGCCAATGGGGAGAAGTGTATGGTGTTTCCTGAAACATCTAAAAAACAAAGCAACAGAGCCTAGGGCACTTCCACTTATAGTCCTATAGCTTAGGGAAATTAAAATCAAAAAGACACAGCCACCCCAAAGTTTGGGATGGCTCTGTTTACAAGAACCTCGTTTACGGTACAAGTTCAATATCGCAGAAAGTGAAAAATGGATAAAGAAGTTGTGGTACTTACGTACAATGCAATATCACTCAGCAATGAAATCTATGTCATCAGGCCCGTAGCAGCATAGAGTGGATTCAGGTATGATGATTCGAACTGAAATAAGTCACACAGAAAAAGAAACATCATAAGATATCACTAATACACGGAATGTAAACTTGGCTACCCAGGAACTGGATTACAAAACAGAACAGGGTCTCAAATGTAGAAAAGCAACGTATGCTTGCTTAAGGGGAAAGGTGAGTTGGGGTGCTGCATAAAACCAGAGATTGAAATGAGCACAGATAAAGTTCCTTAAGCCAAATATGGAATACACAAGAGCTACTCCTTGCTCAACGAAATGGACTCAAAACACCATATTAAATGCCTAATAATGTACCTGACTAGTAAGTATCTTAAAACCTATGGATTGCTATGTCTCTGAAAGAGAATCAAGCGTGAGTTCAGGGACATAAACGCAGCAGTGATAGGATTGGAGAGGTTCGGTGAGCAAATGAAGACCCTTTGAAGTCATATTGCATGGTACCCATTCCACGGGTCTCAACTCTCCAGGTTTAAGGGATTCTTCCTTCAGCTGAAACATGCATGTGGAACCCAGAGTATGATCAACCATGTGACTGGGAGACGTGTTCAAATATGTCTCAGTTTTCGACCGCTGGTACTCAGGTGCAACATTCCAGATGCTTTACTAACACTCTCCCAACTTGGAGAGTCAGTGCCTTTAACCTCCTGCTTGGCCCAGTTTGCAATTTCTGCGGAAGATGAACAGGGATAGGGAGGACCAATGAGAGACTAGCTGGAGGTGTCTGGACGGGCAAATTTAACTCTCATTTCCCACCAGGAAGAGCAATTAAGCAAAGGCTCAGCGTGCCGTGAAGGAACCAGATTAGGGCCTGAAGCAATCGTGCGGTGTTGCTGCCAGCTCACAAGAAAGCGAGTTGAAGAAAGGAGCTCAGGGGCACTGTAATTCACAAACCTGCAGACTTATAAATGACAGCTATTGTCCAAAAATATACTGAAGTAAGGCTGCCAAGAGGACTTGAAAGCAGGGCAGAATTGCAGGAAACCGATTTCAGGAGTTAGACTGGAATTACATTTAAAGCATAGGAAAAGAGGCAGAACGTCGACAATGATGCACTAGGCCAAAAAGGGCATATGCGTTTTTTCCTGAATATATTCAGGAAAAAAAGCATACGCACTTTTTGGCCAACCAAACAAGCTTGCAAAGGAAATCTGCACTACAATGAATTCTCACTTCCCCCGGGTCAAAAGGGCCATCTGTAAAAAGTGTAAAATCCAGAAAGGCAGGAAAGGCCATGGAGAACTGGGAGCCTTGTTATGATGAGGGGCGGGATGTAAATTGCCAACAGCCACTGGGGAGAAGTGTATGGTGTTTCCTGAACCATCTAAAAAACAAAGCAACAGAGCCTAGGGCAGTTCCACTTATGGTCCTATAGCTTAGGGAAATTAAAATCAAAAAGACACAGCCACCCCAATGTTTGGGACGGCTCTCTTTACAAGAACCTCGTTTACGGAACAAGTTCAATATCGCAGAAAGTGAAAAATGGATAAAGAAATTGTAGTACTTACGTATAATGCAATATCACTCAGCAATGAAATCTATGTCATCAGGCCCATAGCAGCATAATGAGTGGATTCAGGTATGATGATTCTAACTGAAATAAGTCACACAGAAAAAGAAACATCATAAGATATCACTAATACACGGAATGTAAACTTGGCTACACAGGAACTGGATTACAAAACACAACAGGGTCTCAAATGTAGAAAAGCAACTTATGCTTGCTTAAGGGGAAAGGTGAGTTGGGGTGCTGCATAAAACCAGAGATTGAAATGAGCACAGATAAGGTTCCTTAAGCCAAATATGTAACAGACAAGAGCTACTCCTTGCTCAACGTAATGGACTCAAAACCCCATATTAAACGCCTAAGAATGTACCTGACTAGTAAGTATCTTAAAACCTATGGATTGCTATGTCTCTGAAAGAGAATCAAGCGTGAGAACAGGGGCATAAACGCAGCAGTGATAGGATTGGAGAGGTTCGGTGAGCAAATGAAGACCCTTTGAAGTCATATTGCATGGTACCCATTCCACGGGTCTCAACTCTCCAGGTTTAAGGGATTCTTCCTTCAGCTAAACATGCATTTGGAACCCAGACTATGATCAACCGTGTGATCATGAGTCATGTTCAAATATGTCTCAGTTCTCATCCCCTGAAACTCGGGTGCAACATTCTAGACACTTTACTAACAATCTCCCGACTTGGAGAGTCAGTGCCTTTAACCTCCTGTTTGGCCCAGTTTGCAAATTCCGCGGATGATGAACAGGAATAGGGAGAACCAATGAGAGACTAGCTGGAGGTGTCTGGACGGGCAAATTTAACTCTCATTTCCCACCAGGAAGAGGAATTAAGCAAAGGCTCAGCGTGCCGTGCTGGAACCAGATTAGGGCCTGAAGCAATCCTGCGGTGTTGCGGCCAGCTCACAAGAAAGCGAGCTGAAGAAAGGAGCTCAGGGGCACTGTAATTCACAAACCTGCAGAGTTATAAATGACAGCTATCGTCCAAAAATATACTGAAGTAAGGCTGCCAAGAGAACTTGAAAGCGGGGCAGAATTGCAGGAAACCGATTTCAGGAGTTAGACTGGAATTGCATTTAAAGCATAGGAAAAGAGGCAGAACGTCGACAATGATGCACTTGGCCAAAATGTGCGTATGCGTTTTTTCCTGAATATATTCAGGAAAAAACGCATACGCCCTTTTTGGCCAACCAAGCAAGCTTGCAAAGGAAATCTGCACTACAATGAAGTCTCACTTCCCCACGGTCAAAAGGGCCATCTGAAAAAAGTGTAAAATCCAGAAAGGCAGGACAGGCCATGGAGAACAGGGAGCCTTGTTATGCTGATGGCCGGGATGTAAATTCCCAACAGCCACTTGGGAGAAGTGTATGGTGTTTCCTGAAACATCTAAAAAACAAAGCAACAGAGCCTAGGGCACTTCCACTTATGGTCCTATAGCTTAGGGAAATTAAAATCAAAAAGACACAGCCACCCCAAAGTTTGTGATGGCTCTGTTTACAAGAACCTCGTTTAGGGTACAAGTTCAATATCACAGAAAGTGAAAAATGGATAAAGCAGTTGTGGTAATTACGTACAATGCAATATCACTCAGCAATGAAATCTATGTCACCAGGCCCGTAGCAGCATAATGAGTGGATTCAGGTATGATGATTCTAACTGAACTAAGTCACACAGAAAAAGAAACCTCATAAGATATCACTAATACATGGAATGTAAACTTGGCTACACATGAACTGGATTACAAAACAGGACAGGGTTTCAAATTTAGAAAACCAACTTATGCTTGCTTAAGTGGAAAGGTGAGTTGGGGTGCTGCATAAAACCAGAGATTGAAATGAGCACAGATAAAGTTCCTTAAGCCAAGCATGTAGTAGACAAGAGCTACTCCTTGCTCAACGAAATGGACTCAACACCCCATATTAAACGCCTAAGAATGTAGCTGACTTGTAAGTATCTTAAAACCTATGGATTGCTATGTCTCCAAAAGAGAATCAAGCGTGTGTACAGGGGCATAAACGCAGCAGTGATAGGATTGGAGAGATTCGGTGAGCAAATGAAGACCCTTTGAAGTCATATTGCATGGTACCCATTCCACGGGTCTCAACTCTCCAGGTTTAAGGGATTCTTCCTTCAGCTAAAGCATGCATGTGGAACCCAGAGTATGATCAACCGTGTGATCGGGAGACGTGTTCCAATATGTCTCAGTTCTCGTCCCCTGGTACTCGGGTGCAACATTGCAGATGCTTTACTAACACTCTCCCGACTTGGAGAGATAGTGCCTTTAACCTCCTGTTTGGCCCAGTTTGCAGTTTCTGCGGAAGATGAACAGGAATAGGGAGAACCAATGAGAGACTAGCTGGAGGTGTCTGGACGGGAAAATTTAACTCTCATTTCCCACCAGGAAGAGGAATTAACCAAAGGCTCAGCGTGCCGTGCCGGAACCAGATTCGGGCCTGAAGCAATCCTGCGGTGTTGCGGCCAGCTCACAAGAAAGCGAGTTGAAGAAAAGAGCTCAGGGGCACTGTAATTCACAAACCTGCAGAGTTATAAATGACAGCTATCGTCCAAAAATATACTGAAGTAAGGCTGCCAAGAGGACTTGAAAGCGGGGCAGAATTGCAGGAAACCGATTTCAGGAGGTAGACTGGAATTGCATTTAAAGCATAGGAAAAGAGGCAGAACGTCCACAATGATGCACTTGGCCAAAAAGGGCGTATGCGTTTTTTCCTGAATATATTCAGGAAAAAACGCATACGCCCTTTTTGGCCAACCAAGCAAGCTTGCAAAGGAAATCTGCACTACATTGAAGTCTCACTTCCCTCCCGGTCAAAAGGACCATCTGAAAAAAGTGTAAAATCCAGAAAGGCAGGACAGGCCATGGAGAACTGGGAGCCTTGTTATGCTGATGGGCGGGATGTAAATTGCCAACAGCCACTCGGGAGAAGTGTATGGTGTTTCCTGAAACATCTAAAAAACAAAGCAACAGAGCCTAGGGCACTTACACTTATGGTCCTATAGCTTAGGGAAATTAAAATCAAAAACACACAGCCACCCCAAAGTTTGGGACGGCTCTGTTTACAAGAACCTCGTTTATGGTACAAGTTCAATATCACAGAAAGTGAAAAATGGATAAACAAGTTGTGGTACTTACGTACAATGCAATATCACTCAGCAATGAAATCTATGTCATCAGGCCCGTAGCAGCATAGAGTGGATTCAGGTATGATGATTCTAACTGAAATAAGTCACACAGAAAAAGAAACATCATAAGATATCACTAATACACGGAATGTAAACTTGGCTACCCAGGAACTGGATTACAAAACAGAACAGGGTCTCAAATTTAGAAAACCAACTTACGCTTGCTTAAGGGGAAAGGTGAGTTGGGGTGCTGCATAAAACCAGAGATTGAAATGAGCACAGATAAATTTCCTTAAGCCAAATATGGAATAGACAAGAGCTACTCCTGGCTCAACGAAATGGACTCAACACCCCATATTAAATGCCTAAGAATGTACCTGACTAGTAAGTATCTTAAAACCTATGGATTGCTATGTGTCCGAAAGAGAATCAAGCGTGTGTACAGGGGCATAAACGCAGCAGTGATAGGATTGGAGAGGTTCGGTGAGCAAATGAAGACCCTTGGAAGTCATATTGCATGGTACCCATTCCACGGGTCTCAACTCTCCAGGTTTAAGGGATTCTTCCTTCAGCTAAAGCATGCATTGGAACCCAGAGTATGATCAATCATGTGATCGGGAGACGTGTTCCAATATGTCTCAGTTCTCGTCCCCTGGTACTCGGGTGCAACATTGCAGATGCTTTACTAACACTCTCCCGACTTGGAGAGATATTGCCTTTAACCTCCTGTTTGGCCCAGTTTGCAATTTCTGCGGAAGATGAACAGGAATAGGGAGAACCAATGAGAGACTAGCTGGAGGTGTCTGGATGGGCAAATTTAACTCTCATTTCCCACCAAGAAGAGGAATTAACCAAAGGATCAGCGTGCCGTGCCGGAACCAGATTAGGGTCTGAAGCAATCCTGCGGTGTTGCGGCCAGCTCACAAGAAAGCGAGTTGAAGAAAGGAGCTCAGGGGCACTGTAATTCACAAACCTGCAGAGTTATAAATGACAGCTATCGTCCAAAAATATACTGAAGTAAGCCTGCCAAGAGGACTTGAAAGCGGGACAGAATTGCAGGAAACCGATTTCAGGAGGTAGACTGGAATTGCATTTAAAGCATAGGAAAAGAGGCAGAACGTCCACAATGATGCACTTGGCCAAAAAGGGCGTATGCGTTTTTTCCTGAATATATTCAGGAAAAAACGCATACGCACTTTTTCGCCAACCAAGCAAGCTTGCAAAGGAAATCTGCACTACATTGAAGTCTCACTTCCCTCCCGGTCAAAAGGACCATCTGAAAAAAGTGTAAAATCCAGAAAGTCAGGACAGCCCATGGAGAACTGGGAGCCTTGTTATGCTGATGGGCGGGATGTAAATTGTCAACAGTCACTGGGGAGAAGTGTATGGTGTTTCCTGAAACATATAAAAAACAAAGCAACAGAGCCTAGGGCACTTCCACTTATTGTCATATAGCTTAGGGAAATTAAAATCAAAAAGACACAGCCACCCCAAAGTTTGGGATGGCTCTGTTTACAAGAACCTCGTTTACGGTACAAGTTCAATATCGCAGAAAGCGAAAAATGGATAAAGAAGCTGTGGTACTTACGTACAATGCAATATCACTCAGCAATGAAATCTATGTCATCATTCCCGTAGCAGCATAATGAGTGGATTCAGGTATGATGATTCTAACTGAAATAAGTCACACAGAAAAAGAAACGTCATAAGATATCACTAATACACGGAATGTAAACTTGGCTACACAGGCACTGAATTACAAAACAAAACAGGGTCTCAAATTTAGAAAACCAACTTATGCTTGCTTAAGTGGAAAGGTGAGTTGGGGTGCTGCATAAAACCAGAGATTGAAATGAGCACAGATAAAGTTCCTTAAGCCAAATATGTAATATACAAGAGCTACTCCTTGCTCAACGAAATGGACTCAACACCCCATATTAAACGCCTAAGAATGTACCTGACTAGTAAGTATCTTAAAACCTATGGATTGCTATGTCTCCGAAAGAGAACCAAGCGTGTGTACAGGGGCATAAACGCAGCAGTGATAGGATTGCAGAGGTTCGGTGAGCAAATGAAGACCCTTTGAAGTCACATTGCATGGTACCCATTCCACGGGTCTCAACTCTCCAGGTTTAAGGGATTCTTCCTTCAGCTGAAACATGCATGTGGAACCCAGAGTATGATCAACCGTGTGATCGGGAGACGTGTTCAAATATGTCTCAGTTCTCGTACCCTGTTACTCGGGTGCAACATTCCAAACGCTTTATTAACACTCTCCCGAATTGGAAAGTCAGTGCCTTTAATCTCCTGTTTGGACCAGTTTGCAATTTCTGCGGAAGATGAACAGGAATAGGGAGAACCAATGAGAGACTAGCTGGAGGTGTCTGAACGGGCAAATTTAACTCTCATTTCCCACCAGGAAGAGGAATTAACCAAAGGCTCAGCATGCCGTGCCGGAACCAGATTAGGGCCCGAAGCAATCCTGCGGTGTTGCGGCCAGCTCACAAGAAAGCGAGTTGAAGATAGGAGCTCAGTGGCACTGTAATTCACAAACCTGCAGAGTTATAAATGACAGCTATCATCCAAAAATATACTGAAGTAACGCTGCCAAGAGGACTTGAAAGCGGGGCAGAATTGCAGGAAACCGATTTCAGAAGGTAGACTGGAATTGCATTTAAAGCATAGGAAAAGAGGCAGAACGTCGACAATGATGCACTTGGCCAAAAAGGGCGTATGCGTTTTTTCCTGAATATATTCAGGAAAATTTTTGGCGAACCAAGCAAGCTTGCAAAGGAAATCTGCACTACATTGAAGTCTCACTTCCCCAGTGGTCAAAAGGACCATCTGAAAAAAGTGTAAAATCCAGAAAGGCAGGAAAGGCAATGGAGAACTGGGAGCCTTGCTATGCTGATGGGCGGGATGTAAATTGCCAACAGCCACTTGGGAAAAGTGTATGGTGTTTCCTGAAACATCTAAAAAACAAAGCAACAGAGCCTAGGGCACTTACACTTATGGTCCTATAGCTTAGGGAAATTAAAATCAAAAACACACAGCCACCCCAAAGTTTGGGACGGCTCTGTTTACAAGAACCTTGTTTATGGTACAAGTTCAATATCACAGAAAGTGAAAAATGGATAAAGAAGTTGTGGTACTTACGTACAATGCAATATAACTCAGCAATGAAATCTATGTCATCAGGCCCGTAGCAGCATAGAGTGGATTCAGGTATGATGATTCTAACTGAAATAAGTCACACAGAAAAAGAAACATCATAAGATATCACTAATACACGGAATGTAAACTTGGCTACCCAGGAACTGGATTACAAAACAGAACAGGGTCTCAAATGTAGAAAAGCAACGTATGCTTGCTTAAGGGGAAAGGTGAGTTGGGGTGCTGCATAAAACCAGAGATTGAAATGAGCACAGATAAAGTTCCTTAAGCCAAATATGGAATAAACAAGAGCTACTCCTTGCTCAACGAAATGGACTCAAAACACCATATTAAATGCCTAATAATGTACCTGACTAGTAAGTATCTTAAAACCTATGGATTTCTATGTCTCTGAAAGAGAATCAAGCGTGAGTACAGGGACATAAACGCAGCAGTGATAGGATTGGAGAGGTTCGGTGAGCAAATGAAGACCCTTTGAAGTCATATTGCATGGTACCCATTCCACGGGTCTCAACTCTCCAGGTTTAAGGGATTCTTCCTTCAGCTAAAACATGCATGTGGAACCCAGAGTATGATCAACCGTGTGATCGGGAGACGTGTTGAAATATGTCTCAGTTCTCGTCCCCTGGTACTCGGGTGCAACATTCCAGATGCTTTACTAACACTCTCCCGACTTGGAGAGTCAGTGCCTTTAACCTCCTGTTTGGCCCAGTTTGCAACTTCCGCAGAAGATGAACAGGAATAGGGAGAACCAATGAGAGACTAGCTGGAGGTGTCTGGACGGGCAAATTTAACTCTCATTTCCCACCAGGAAGAGGAATTAACCAAAGCCTCAGCGTGCCGTGCCGGAACCAGATTAGGGCCTGAAGCAATCCTGCGGTGTTGCGGCCAGCTCACAAGAAAGCGAGTTGAAGAAAGGAGCTCAGGGGCACTGTTATCACAAACCTGCAGAGTTATGAATGACAGCTATCGTCCAAAAATATACTGAAGTAAGGCTGCCAAGAGGACTTGAAAGCGGGGCAGAATTACAGGAATCCGATTTCAGGAGGTAGACTGGAATTGCATTTAAGCATAGGAAAAGAGGCAGAACGTCGACAATGATGCACTTGGCCAAAAAGGTCGTATGCATTTTTTCCTGCATATATTCAGGAAAAAACGCATACGCCCTTTTTGGCCAACCAAGCAAGCTTGCAAAGGAAATCTGCACTACAATGAAGTCTCACTTCTCCCCAGTCAAAAAGGCCATGTGAAAAAAGTGTAAAATCCAGAAAGGCAGGACAGGCCATGGAGAACTGGGAGCCTTGTTATGCTGATGGGCGGGATGTAACTTGCCAACAGCCACTCAGGAGAAGTGTATGGTGTTTCCTGAAACATCTAAAAAACAAAGCAACAGAGCCTAGGGCACTTCCACTTATAGTCCTATAGCTTAGGGAAATTAAAATCAAAAAGACACAGCCACCCCAAAGTTTGGGACCTCTCTGTTTACAAGAACCCCATTTACGGTAGAAGTTCAATATCGCAGAAAGTGAAAAATGGATAAAGAAGTTGTGGTAGTTACGTACAATGCAATATCACTCAACAATGAAATCTATGTCATCAGGCCCATAGCAGCATAATGAGTGGATTCAGGTATGATGATTCTAACTGAAATAAGTCACACAGAAAAAGAAACATCATAAGATATCACTAATACACGGAATGTAAACTTGACTACACAGGAACTGAATTACAAAACAGAACAGGGTCTCAAATGTAGAAAAGCAACTTATGCTTGCTTAAGGGGAAAGGTGAGTTGGGGTGCTGCATAAAACCAGAGATTGAAATGAGCACAGATAAGGTTCCTTAAGCCAAATATGTAATAGACAAGAGCTACTCCTTGCTCAACGAAATGGACTCAAAACCCCATATTAAACACTTAATAATGTACCTGACAGTAAGTATCTTAAAACCTATGGATTGCTATGTCTCTGAAAGAGAATCAAGCGTGAGTACAGCACCATAAACGCAGCAGTGATAGGATTGGAGAGGTTCGGTGAGCAAATGAAGACCCTTTGAAGTCATATTGCATGGTACCCATTCCACGGGTCTCAACTCTCCAGGTTTAAGGGATTCTTCCTTCAGCTAAAGCATGCATTTGGAACCCAGACTATGATCAACCGTGTGATCATGAGTCATGTTCAAATATGTCTCAGTTCTCATCCCCTGGTACTCGGGTGCAACATTCTAGACACTTTACTAACAATCTCCCGACTTGTAGAGTCAGTGCCTTTAACCTCCTGTTTGGCCCAGTTTGCAAATTCCGCGGATGATGAACAGGAATAGGGAGAACCAATGAGAGACTAGCTGGAGGTGTCTGGACGGGCAAATTTAACTCTCATTTCCCACCAGGAAGAGGAATTAACCAAAGCCTCAGCGTGCCGTGCCGGAACCAGATTAGGGCCTGAAGCAATCCTGCGGTGTTGCGGCCAGCTCACAAGAAAGCGAGCTGAAGAAAGGAGCTCAGGGGCACTGTAATTCACAAACCTGCAGAGTAATAAATGACAGCTATCGTCCAAAAATATACTGAAGTAAGGCTGCCAAGAGGACTTGAAAGCGGGGCAGAATTGCAGGAAACCGATTTCAGGAGTTAGACTGGAATTGCATTTAAAGCATAGGAAAAGAGGCAGAACGTCGACAATGATGCACTTGGCCAAAATGTGCGTATGCTTTTTTTCCTGAATATATTCAGGAAAAAACGCATACGCCCTTTTTGGCCAACCAAGCAAGCTTGCAAAGGAAATCTGCACTACAATGAAGTCTCACTTCCCCCGGGTCAAAAGGGCCATCTGTAAAAAGTGTAAAATCCAGAAAGGCAGGACAGGCCATGGAGAACTGGGAGCTTTGTTATGCTGATGGTCGGGATGTAAATTGCCAACAGCCACTCAGGAGAAGTGTATGGTGTTTCCTGAAACATCTAAAAAACAAAGCAACAGAGCCTAGGGCACTTCCACTTATGGTCCTATAGCTTAGGGAAATTAAAATCAAAAAGACACAGCCACCCCAAAGTTTGGGATGGCTCTGTTTACAAGAACCTCGTTTAGGGTACAAGTTCAATATCACAGAAAGTGAAAAATGGATAAAGCAGTTGTGGTACTTACGTACAATGCAATATCACTCAGCAATGAAATCTATGTCATCAGGCCCGTAGCAGCATAATGAGTGGATTCAGCTATGATGATTCTAACTGAAATAAGTCACACAGAAAAAGAAACCTCATAAGATATCACTAATACATGGAATGTAAACTTGGCTACACATGAACTGGATTACAAAACAGGACAGGGTCTCAAATTTAGAAAACCAACTTATGCTTGCTTAAGTGGAAAGGTGAGTTGGGATGCTGCATAAAACCAGAGATTGAAATGAGCACAGATAAAGTTCCTTAAGCCAAACATGTAGTAGACAAGAGCTACTCCTTGCTCAACGAAATGGACTCAACACGCCATATTTAACGCCTAAGAATGTAGCTGACTAGTAAGTATCTTAAAACCTATGGATTGCTATGTCTCCAAAAGAGAATCAAGCATGTGTACAGGGGCATAAACGCAGCAGTGATAGGATTGGAGAGATTCGGTGAGCAAATGAATACCCTTTGAAGTCATATTGCATGGTACCCATTCCACGGGTCTCAACTCTCCAGGGTTAAGGGATTCTTCCTTCAGCTAAAGCATGCATGTGGAACCCAGAGTATGATCAATCATGTGATCGGGAGACGTGTTCCAATATGTCTCAGTTCTCGTCCCCTGGTACTCGGGTGCAACATTGCAGATGCTTTACTAACACTCTCCCGACTTGGAGAGATAGTGCCTTTAACCTCCTGTTTGGCCCAGTTTGCAATTTCTGCGGAAGATGAACAGGAATAGGGAGAACCAATGAGAGACTAGCTGGAGGTGTCTGGACGGGAAAATTTAACTCTCATTTCCCACCAGGAAGAGGAATTAACCAAAGGCTCAGCGTGCCGTGCCGGAACCAGATTAGGGCCTGAAGCAATCGTGCGGTGTTGCGGCCAGCTCACAAGAAAGCGAGTTGAAGAAAGGAGCTCAGGGGCACTGTAATTCACAAACCTGCAGAGTTATAAATGACAGCTATCGTCCAAAAATATACTGAAGTAAGGCTGCCAAGAGGACTTGAAAGCGGGGCAGAATTGCAGGAAACCGATTTCAGGAGGTAGACTGGAATTGCATTTAAAGCATAGGAAAAGAGGCAGAACGTCCACAATGATGCACTTGGCCAAAAAGGGCGTATGCGGTTTTTCCTGAATATATTCAGGAAAAAACGCATACGCACTTTTTGGCCAACCAAGCAAGCTTGCAAAGGAAATCTGCACTACATTGAAGTCTCACTTCCCTCCCGGTCAAAAGGACCATCTGAAAAAAGTGTAAAATCCAGAAAGGCAGGACAGGCCATGGAGAACTGGCAGCCTTGTTATCCTGATGGGCGGGATGTAAATTGCCAACAGTCACTGGGGAGAAGTGTATGGTGTTTCCTGAAACATCTAAAAAACAAAGCAACAGAGCCTAGGGCACTTCCACTTATTGTCATATAGCTTAGGGAAATTAAAATCAAAAAGACACAGCCACCCCAAAGTTTGGGACGGCTCTGTTTACAAGAACCTCGTTTACGGTACAAGTTCAATATCGCAGAAAGCGAAAAATGGATAAAGAAGTTGTGGTACTTACGTACAATGCAATATCACTCAGCAATGAAATCTATGTCATCATTCCCGTAGCAGCATAATGAGTGGATTCAGGTATGATGATTCTAACTGAAATAAGTCACACAGAAAAAGAAACGTCATAAGATATCACTAATACACGGAATGTAAACTTGGCTACACAGGCACTGAATTACAAAACAGAAGAGGGTCTCAAATTTAGAAAACGAACTTATGCTTGCTTAAGGGGAAAGGTGAGTTGGGGTGCTGCATAAAACCAGAGATTGAAATGAGCACAGATAAAGTTCCTTAAGCCAAATATGTAATATACAAGAGCTACTCCTTGCTCAACGAAATGGACTCAACACCCCATATTAAATGCCTAAGAATGTACCTGACTAGTAATTATCTTAAAACCTATGGATTGCTATGTCTCCGAAAGAGAACCAAGCGTGTGTACAGGGGCATAAACGCAGCAGTGATAGGATTGGAGAGGTTCGGTGAGCAAATGAAGACCCTTTGAAGTCACATTGCATGGTACCCATTCCACGGGTCTCAACTCTCCAGGTTTAAGGGATTCTTCCTTCAGCTAAAACAGGCATGTGGAACCCAGAGTATGATCAACCATGTGATCGGGAGACGTGTTCAAATATGTCTCAGTTCTCGTACCCTGTTACTCGGGTGCAACATTCCAAACGCTTTATTAACACTCTCCCGAATTGGAAAGTCAGTGCCTTTAATCTCCTGTTTGGCCCAGTTTGCAATTTCTGCAGAAGATGAACAGGAATAGGGAGAACCAATGAGAGACTAGCTGGAGGTGTCTGAACGGGCAAATTTAACTCTCATTTCCCAATAAGAAGAGGAATTAACCAAAGGCTCAGCATGCCGTGCCGGAACCAGATTAGGGCCCGAAGCAATCCTGCAGTGTTGCGGCCAGCTCACATGAAAGCGAGTTGAAGATAGGAGCTCAGTGGAACTGTAATTCACAACCCTGCAGAGTTATAAATGACAGATATCGTCCAAAAATATACTGAAGTAAGCCTGCCAAGAGGACTTGAAAGCGGGGCAGAATTGCAGGAAACCGATTTCAGGAGGTAGACTGGAATTGCATTTAAAGCATAGGAAAAGAGGCAGAACGTCGACAATGATGCACTTGGCCAAAAAGGGCGTATGCGTTTTTTCCTGAATATATTCAGGAAAAACCGCATACGCCCTTTTTGGCCAACCAAGCAAGCTTGCAAAGGAAATCTGCACTACAATGAAGTCTTACTTCCCCCTGGTCAAAAGGGCCATCTGAAAAAAGTGTAAAATCCAGAAAGGCAGGACAGGCCATGGAGAACTGGGAGCCTTGTTATGCTGATGGGCGGGATGTAAACTGCCAACAGCCACTAGGGAGAAGTGTATGGTGTTTCCTGAAACATCTAAAAAACAAAGCAACAGAGCCTAGGGCACTTCCACTTATGGTCCTATAGCTTAGGGAAATTAAAATCAAAAAGACACAGCCACCCCAATGTTTGGGATGGCTCTGTTTACAAGAACCTCGTTTACGGTACATGTTCAATATCACAGAAAGTGAAAAATGGATAAAGCAGTTGTGGTACTTACGTACAATGCAATATCACTTAGCAATGAAATCTATGTCATCAGGCCCGTAGCAGCATAATGAGTGGATTCAGGTATGATGATTCTAACTGAAATAAGTCACACAGAAAAAGAAACATCATAAGATATCACTAATACATGGAATGTAAACTTGGCTACACACGAACTGGATTACAAAACAGAACAGGGTCTCAAATTTAGAAAACCAACTTATGCTTGCTTAAGGGGAAAGGTGAGTTGGGGTGCTGCATAAAACCAGAGATTGAAATGAGCACAAATAAAGTTCCTTAAGCCAAACATGTAATAGACAAGAGCTACTCCTTGCTCAACGAAATGGACTCAACACCCCATATTAAACGCCTAAGAATGTAGCTGACTAGTAAGTATCTTAAAACCTATGGATTGCTATGTCTCCAAAAGAGAATCAAGCGTGTGTACAGGGGCATAAACGCAGCAGTGATAGGATTGGAGAGGTTCGGTGAGCAAACGAAGACCCTTTGAAGTCATATTGCATGGTACCCATTCCACGGGTCTCAACTCTCCAGCTTTAAGGGATTCTTCCTTCAGCTAAAGCATGCATGTGGAACCCAGAGTATGATCAACCATGTGATCGGGAGACGTGTTCCAATATGTCTCAGTTCTCGTCCCATGGTACTCGGGTGCAACATTCCAGATGCTTTACTAACACTCTCCCGACTTGGAGAGTCAGTACCTTTAACCTCCTGTTTGGCCCAGTTTGCAATTTCTGCGGAAGATGAACAGGAATAGGGAGAACCAATGAGAGACTAGCTGGAGGTGTCTGGATGGGCAAATATAACTCTCATTTCCCACCAAGAAGAGGAATTAACCAAAGGATCAGCGTGCCGTGCCGGAACCAGATTAGGGCCTGAAGCAATCCTGCGGTGTTGCGGCCAGCTCACAAGAAAGCGAGTTGAAGAAAGGAGCTCAGGGGCACTGTAATTCACAAACCTGCAGAGTTATAAATGACAGCTATCGTCCAAAAATATACTGAAGTAAGCCTGCCAAGAGGACTTGAAAGCGGGGCAGAATTGCAGGAAACCGATTTCAGGAGGTAGACTGGAATTGCATTTAAAGCATAGGAAAAGAGGCAGAACGTCCACAATGATGTACTTGGCCAAAAAGGGCGTATGCGTTGTTTCCTGAATATATTCAGGAAAAAACGCATACGCTCTTTTTGGCCAACCAAGGAAGCTTGCAAAGGAAATCTGCACTACAATGAAGTCTCACTTCCCCCCAGTCAAAAGGGCCATGTGACAAAAGTGTAAAATCCAGAAAGGCAGGACAGGCCATGGAGAACTGGGAGCCTTGTTATGCTGATGGGCGGGATGAAAATTGCCAACAGCCACTCAGGAGAAGTGTATGGTGTTTCATGAAACATCTAAAAAACAAAGCAACAGAGCCTAGGGCACTTCCACATATAGTCCTATAGCTTAGGGAAATTAAAATCAAAAAGACACAGCCACCCCAAAGTTTGGGACCTCTCTGTTTACAAGAACCTCATTTACGGTAGAAGTTCAATATCGCAGAAAGTGAAAAATGCATAAAGAAGTTGTGGTAGTTACGTACAATGCAATATCACTCAGCAATGAAATCTATGTCATCAGGCCCATAGCAGCATAGACTGGATTCAGGTATGATGATTCTCACTGAAATAAGTCACACAGAAAAAGAAACATCATAAGATATCACTAATACACGGAATGTAAACTTGGCTACACAGGAACTGGATTACAAAACAGAAGAGGGTCTCAAATTTAGAAACCCAACTTATGCTTGCTTAAGGGGAAAGGTGAGTTGGGGTGCTACATAAAACCAGAGATTGAAATGAGCACAGATAAATTTCCTTAAGCCAAATATGGAATAGACAAGAGCTACTCCTTGCTCAATGAAATGGACTCAACACCCCATATTAAACGCCTAAGAATGTACCTGACTAGTAAGTATCTTAAAACCTATGGATTGCTATGTCTCCAAAAGAGAATCAAGCGTGTGTACAAGGGCATAAACGCAGCAGTGATAGGATTGGAGAGGTTCGGTGAGCAAATGAAGACCCTTTGAAGTCATATTGCATGGTACTCATTCCACGGGTCTCAACTCTCCAGCTTTAAGGGATTCTTCCTTCAGCTAAAACATACATGTGGAAACCAGGTTATGATAAACCATGTTATCGGGAGACGTGTTCAAATATGTCTCAGTTTTCATCCCCTCGTACTCGGGTGCAACATTCCAGACGCTTTACTAACACTCTCCCGACTTGGAGAGTCAATGCCTTTAACCTCCTGTTTGCCCCAGTTTGCAATTTCTGCAGAAGATGAACAGGAATAGGGAGAACCAATGAGAGACTAGCTGGAGGTGTCTGGACGGGCAAATTTAACTCTCATTTCCCACCAGGAAGAGGAATTAACCAAAGGCTCAGCATACCGTGCCGGAACCAGATTAGGGCCTGAAGCAATCGTGTGGTGTTGCGGCCAGCTCACAAGAAAGTGAGTTGAAGAAAGCAGCTCAGGGGCACTGTAATTCACAAACCTGCAGAGTTATAAATGACAGCTATCGTCCAAAAATATACTGAAGTAACGCTGCCAAGAGGACTTGAAAGCGGGGCAGAATTGCAGGAAACCGATTTCAGGAGGTAGACTGGAATTGCATTTAAAGCATAGGAAAAGAGGCAGAACGTCCACAATGATGCACTTGGCCAAAAAGGGCGTATGCGTTGTTTCCTGAATATATTCAGGAAACAACGCATACGCCCTTTTTGGCCAACCAAGCAAGCTTGCAAAGGAAATCTGCACTACAATGAAGTCTCACATTCCCCCTGTCAAAAGGGCCATCTGAAAAAAGTGTAAAATGCAGAAAGGCAGGACAGGCCATGGAAAATTTGGAGCCTTGTTATGCTGATGGGCGGGATGAAAATTGCCAACAGCCACTCAGGAGAAGTGTATGGTGTTTCCTGAAACATCTAAAAAACCAAACAACAGAGCCTAGGGCACTTCCACTTATAGTCCTATAGCTTAGGGAAATTAAAATCAAAAAGACACAGCCACCCCAAAGTTTGGGACCTCTCTGTTTACAAGAACCTCATTTACAGTAGAAGTTCAATATCGCAGAAATTGAAAAATGGATAAAGAAGTTTTGGTACTTACGTACAATGCAATATCACTCAGCAATGAAATCTATGTCATCAGGCCCATAGAAGCATAATGAGTGGATTCAGGTGTGATGATTCTATCTGAAATAAGTCACACAGAAAAAGAAACATCATAAGATATCACTAATACACGGAATGTAAACTTGGCTACACAGGAATTGGATTACAAAACAGAACAGGGTCTCAAATTTAGAAAGCCAACTTATGCTTGCTTAAGGGGAAAGGTGAGTTGGGGTGCTGCATAAAACCAGAGATTGAAATGAGCACAGATAAAGTTCCTTAAGCCAAATATATAATAGACAAGAGCTACTCCTTGCTCAACGAAATGGACTCAAAACCCCATATTAAACACATAAGAATGTACCTGACTAGTAAGTATCTTAAAAGCTATATATCGCTATGTCTCCGAAAGAGAATCAAGCATGTGTACAGGGGCATAAACGCAGCAGTGATAGGATTGGAGAGGTTCGGTGAGCAAATGAAGACCCTTTGAAGTCATATTGCATAGTACCCATTCCACGGGTCTCAACTCTCCAGGTTTAAGGGATTCTTCCTTCAGCTAAAGCATGCATGTGGAACCCAGAGTATGATCAACCGTGTGATCGGGAGACGTGTTCCAATATGTCTCAGTTCTCGTCCCCTGGTACTCGTCTGCAACATTCCAGACGCTTTACTAACACTCTCCCGACTTGGAGAGTCAGTGCCTTTAACCTCCTGTTTGGACCAGTTTGCAATTTCTGCGGAAGATGAACAGGAATAAGGAGAACCAATGAGAGACTAGCTGGAGGTGTCTGGACGGGCAAATTTAACTCTCATTTCCCACCAGGAAGAGGAATTAACCAAAGGCTCAGCGTGCCGTGCCGGAACCAGATTAGGGCCTGAAGCAATCGTGCGCTGTTGCGGCCAGCTCACAACAAAGCGAGTTGAAGAAAGGACCTCAGGGGCACTGTAATTCACAGACCTGCAGAGTTATAAATGACAGCTACCGTCCAAAAATATACTGAAGTAAGGCTGCCAAGAGGACTTGAAAGCGGGACAGAATTGCAGGAAACCGATTTCAGGAGGTAGACTGGAATTGCACTTAAAGCATAGGAAAAGAGGCAGAACTTCGACAATGATGCACTGGGCCAAAAAGGGCGTATGCGTTTTTTCCTGAATATATTCAGGAAAAAACGCATACGCCCTTTTTGGCCAACCAAGCAAGCTTGCAAAGGAAATCTGCACTACAATGAAGTCTCACTTCCCCCTGGTCAAAAGGGCCATCTGAAAAAAGTGTAAAATCCAGAAAGGCAGGACAGGCCATGGAGAACTGGGAGCCTTGTTATGCTGATGGGCGGAATGTAAATTGCCAACAGCCACTGGGGAGAAGTGTATGGTGTTTCCTGAAACATCTAAAAAACAAAGCAACAGAGCCTAGGGCACTTCCACATATGGTCCTATAGCTTAGGGAAATTAAAATCAAAAAGACACAGCCACCCCTAAGTTTGGAACGGCTGTGTTTACAAGAATCTCGTTTACGGTACAAGTTCAATATCGCAAAAAGTGAAAAATGGATAAAGCAGTTGTGGTACTTACGTACAGTGCAATATCACTCAGCAATGAAATCTATGTCATCAGGCCCATAGCAGCATAATGAGTGCATTCAGGTATGATGATTCTATCTGAAATAAGTCACACAGAAAAAGAAACATCATAAGATATCACTAATACACGGAATGTAAACTTGGCTACACAGGAACAGGATTACAAAAGAGAACAGGGTCTCAAATTTAGAAAACCAACTTATGCTTTCTTAAGGGGAAAGGTGAGTTGGGGTGCTGCATAAAACCAGAGATTGAAATGAGCACAGATAAGGTTCTTTAAGCCAAACATGTAATAGTCAAGAGCTACTCCTTGCTCAACGAAATGGACTCAACACCACAGATGAAACGCCTAAGAATGTACCTCACTAGTTAGTATCTTAAATCCTATGGATTGCTATGTCTCCAAAAGAAAAGCAAGCGTGTGTACAAGGGCATAAACGCAGCAGTGATAGGATTGGAGAGGTTCGGTGAGCAAATGAAGACCTTTGAAGTCATATTGCATGGTACCCATTCCACGGGTCTCAACTCTCCACGTTTAAGGGATTCTTCCTTCAGCTAAAGTATGCATGTGGAACCCAGAGTATGATCAACCGTGTGATCGGTAGACGTGTTCCAATATGCCTCAGTTCTCATCCCCTGGTACTCGGGTGCAACATTCCAGACGCTTTACTAACACTCTCCCGACTTGGAGAGTCAGTGCCTTTAACCTCCTGCTTTGCCCAGTTTGCAATTTCTGCGGAAGATGAACAGGAATAGGGAGAACCAATGAGAGACTAGCTGGAGGTGTCTGGACGGGCAAATTTAACTCTCATTTCCCACCAGGAAGAGGAATTAACCAAAGGCTCAGCGTGCCGTGCCGGAACCAGATTAGGGCCTGAAGCAATCCTGCTGTGTTGCGGCCAGCTCACAAGAAAGCGAGTTGAAGAAAGGAGCTCAGGGGCACTGTAATTCACAAACCTGCAGATTTATAAATGACAGCTATCGTCCAAAAATATACTGAAGTAAGCCTGCCAAGAGGACTTGAAAGCGGGGCAGAATTGCAGGAAACAGATTTCAGGAGGTAGACTGGAATTGCATTTAAAGCATAGGAAAAGAGGCAGAACGTCGACAATGATGCACTTGGCCAAAAAGGGCGTATGCGTTTTTTCCTGAATATATTCAGGAAAAACCGCATACGCCCTTTTTGGCCAACCAAGCAAGCTTGCAAAGGAAATCTGCACTACAATGAAGTCTCACTTCCCCCTGGTCAAAAGGGCCATCTGAAAAAAGTGTAAAATCCAGAAAGGCAAGACAGGCCATGGAGAACTGGGAGCCTTGTTATGCTGATGGGCGGGATGTAAACTGTCAACAGCCACTAGGGAGAAGTGTATGGTGTTTCCTGAAACATCTAAAAAACAAAGCAACAGAGCCTAGGGCACTTCCACTTATTGTCATATAGCTTAGGGAAATTAAAATCAAAAAGACACAGCCACCCCAATGTTTGGGATGGCTCTGTTTACAAGAACCTCGTTTACGGTACAAGTTCAATATCGCAGAAAGTGAAAAATGGATAAAGCAGTAGTGGTACTTACGTACAATGCAATATCACTCAGCAATGAAATCTATGTCATCAGGCCCATAGCAGCATAATGAGTGCATTCAGGTATGATGATTCTGTCTGAAATAAGTCACACAGAAAAAGAAACATCATAAGATATCACTAATACACGGAATGTAAACTTGGCTACACAGGAACAGGATTACAAAAGAGAACAGGGTCTCAAATTTAGAAAACCAACTTATGCTTTCTTAAGGGGAAAGGTGAGTTCGGGTGCTGCATAAAACCAGAGATTGAAATGAGCACAGATAAGGTTCCTTAAGCCAAACATGTAATAGACAAGAGCTACTCCTTGCTCAACGAAATGGACTCAACACCACATATGAAACGCCTAAGAATGTACCTCACTAGTTAGTATCTTAAATCCTATGGATTGCTATGTCTCCAAAAGAGAAGCAAGCGTGTGTACAAGGGCATAAACGCAGCAGTGATAGGATTGGAGAGGTTCGGTGAGCAAATGAAGACATTTGAAGTCATATTGCATAGTACCCATTCCACGGGTCTCAACTCTCCAGGTTTAAGGGATTCTTCCTTCAGCTAAAGCATGCATGTGGAACCCAGAGTATGATCAACCGTGTGATCGGGAGACGTGTTCCAATATGTCTCAGTTCTCGTCCCCTGGTACTCGGGTGCAACATTCCAGACGCTTTACTAACACTCTCCCGACTTGGAGAGTCAGTGCCTTTAACCTCCTGCTTGGCCCAGTTTGCAATTTCTGCGGAAGATGAACAGGGATAGGGAGGACCAATGAGAGACTAGCTGGAGGTGTCTGGACGGGCAAATTTAACTCTCATTTCCCACCAGTTAGAGCAATTAAGCAAAGGCTCAGCGTGCCGTGCCGGAACCAGATTAGGGCCTGAAGCAATCGTGCGGTGTTGCGGCCAGCTCACAAGAAAGCGAGTTGAAGAAAGGAGTTCAGGGACACTGTAATTCACAAACCTGCAGAGTTATAAATGACAGCTATCGTCCAAAAATATACTGAAGTAAGGCTGCCAAGAGGACTTGAAAGCGGGGCAGAATTGCAGGAAACCGATTTCAGGAGGTAGACTGGAATTGCATTTAAAGCATAGGAAAAGAGGCAGAACGTCGACAATGATGCACTTGGCCAAAAAGGGCGTATGCGTTTTTTCCTGAATATATTCAGGAAAAACCGCATACGCCCTTTTTGGCCAACCAAGCAAGCTTGCAAAGGAAATCTGCACTACAATGAAGTCTCACTTCCCCGTGGTCAAAAGGGCCATCTGAAAAAAGTGTAAAATCCAGAAAGGCAGGACAGGCCATGGAGAACTGGGAGCCTTGTTATGCTGATGGGCGGGATGTAAATTGCCAACAGCCACTGGGGAGAAGTGTATGGTGTTTCCTGAAACATCTAAAAAACAAACCAACAGAGCCTAGGGCACTTCCACTTATGGTCCTATAGCTTAGGGAAATTAAAATCAAAAAGACACAGCCACCCCAAAGTTTGGGACGGCTCTGTTTACAAGAATCTCGTTTACGGGACAAGTTCAATATCGCAGAAAGTGAAAAATGGATAAAGCAGTTGTGGTACTTACGTACAATGCAATATCACTCAGCAATGAAATCTATGTCATCAGGCCCGTAGCAGCATAATGAGTGGATTCAGGTATGATGATTCTGTCTGAAATAAGTCACACAGAAAAAGAAACATCATAAGATATCACTAATACACGGAATGTAAACTTGGCTACACAGGAACAGGATTACAAAAGAGAACAGGGTCTCAAATTTAGAAAACCCACTTATGCTTGCTTAAGGGGAAAGGTGAGTTGGGGTGCTGCATAAAACCAGAGATTGAAATGAGCACAGATAAAGTTCCTTAAGCCAAAAATGGAATAGACAAGAGCTACTCCTTGCTCAACGAAATGGACTCAAAACACCATATTAAATGCCTAATAATGTACCTGACTAGTAAGTATCTTAAAACCTATGGATTGCTATGTCTCTGAAAGAGATTCAAGCGTGAGTACAGGGACATAAACGCAGCAGTGATAGGATTGGAGAGGTTCGGTGAGCTAACGAAGACCCTTTGAAGTCATATTGCATGGTACCCATTCCACGGGTCTCAACTCTCCAGGTTTAAGGGATTCTTCCTTCAGCTAAAACATGCATGTGGAACCCAGAGTATGATCAACCATGTGATCGGGAGACGTGTTCAAATATGTCTCAGTTCTCATCCCCTGGTACTCGGGTGCAACATTCCAGATGCTTTACTAACACTCTCCCGACTTGGAGAGTCAGTGCCTTTAACCTCCTGTTTGGCCCAGTTTGCAAATTCCGCAGAAGATGAACAGGAATAGGGAGAACCAATGAGAGACTAGCTGGAGGTGTCTGAACGGGCAAATTTAACTCTCATTTCCCACCAGGAAGAGGAATTAACCGAAGCCTCAGCGTGCCGTGCTGGAACCAGATTAGGGCCTGAAGCAATCCTGCGGTGTTGTGGCCAGCTCACAAGAAAGCGAGTTGAAGAAAGGAGCTCAGGGGCACTGTAATTCACAAACCTGCAGAGTTATGAATGACAGCTATCGTCCAAAAATATACTGAAGTAAGTCTGCGAAGAGGACTTGAAAGCGGGGCAGAATTGCAGGAAACCGATTTCAGGAGGTAGACTTGAATTGCATTTAAGCATAGGAAAAGAGGCAGAACGTCGACAATGATGCACTTGGCCAAAAAGGGCGTATGCGTTTTTTCCTGCATATATTCAGGAAAAAACGCATACGCCCTTTTTGGCCAACCAAGCAAGCTTGCAAAGGAAATCTGCACTACAATGAAGTCTCCCTTCCCCCCAGTCAAAAGGGCCATGTGAAAAAAGTGTAAAATCCAGAAAGGCAGGACAGGCCATGGAGAACAGGGAGCCTTGTTATGCTGATGGGCGGGATGAAAATTGCCAACAGCCACTCAGGAGAAGTGTATGGTGTTTCCTGAAACATCTAAAAAACAAAGCAACAGAGCCTAGGGCACTTCCACTTATAGTCCTATAGCTTAGGGAAATTAAAATCAAAAAGACACAGCCACCCCAAAGTTTGGGACCTCTCTGTTTACAAGAACCCCATTTACGGTAGAAGTTCAATATCGCAGAAAGTGAAAAATGGATAAAGAAGTTGTGGTAGTTACGTACAATGCAATATCACTCAGCAATGAAATCTATGTCATCAGGCCCGTAGCAGCATAGACTGGATTCAGGTATGATGATTCTCACTGAAATAAGTCACACAGAAAAAGAAACATCATAAGATATCACTAATACACGGAATGTAAACCTGGCTACACAGGAACTGGATTACAAAACAGAAGAGGGTCTCAAATTTAGAAAACCAACTTATGCTTGCTTAAGGGGAAAGGTGAGTTGGGGTGCTACATAAAACCAGAGATTGAAATGAGCACAGATAAATTTCCTTAAGCCAAATACGGAATAGGCAAGAGCTACTCCTTGCTCAACGAAATGGACTCAACACCCCATATTAAACGCCTAATAATGTACCTGACTAGTAAGTATCTTAAAACCTATGGATTGCTATGTCTCCAAAAGAGAAACAAGCGTGTGTACAGGGGCATAAACGCAGCAGTGATAGGATTGGAGAGTTTCGGTGAGCAAATGAAGACCCTTTGAAGTCATATTGCATGGTACTCATTCCACGGGTCTCAACTCTCCAGCTTTAAGGGATTCTTCCTTCAGCTGAAACATGCATGTGGAACCCAGAGTATGATCAACCGTGTGATTGGGAGACGTGTTCAAATATGTCTCAGTTTTCGACCGCTGGTACTCAGGTGCAACATTCCAGATGCTTTACTAACACTCTCCAGACTTGGAGAGTCAGTGCCTTTAACCTCCTGCTTGGCCCAGTTTGCAATTTCTGCGGAAGATGAACAGGGATAGGGAGGACCAATGAGAGACTAGCTGGAGGTGTCTGGATGGGCAAATTTAACTCTCATTTCCCACCAGGAAGAGCAATTAAACAAAGGCTCAGCGTGCCGTGCCGGAACCAGATTAGGGCCTGAAGCAATCGTGCGGTGTTGCGGCCAGCTCACAAGAAAGCGAGTTGAAGAAAGGAGCTCAGGGGCACTGTAATTCACAAACCTGCAGAGTTATAAATGACAGCTATCATCCAAAAATATACTGAAGTAAGGCTGCCACAAGGACTTGAAAGCAGGGCAGAATTGCAGGAAACCAATTTCAGGAGGTAGACTGGAATTGCATTTAAAGCATAGGAAAAGAGGCAGAACGTCGACAATGATGCACTTGGCCAAAAAGGGTGTATGCGTTTTTTCCTGAATATATTCAGGAAAAAACGCATACGCCCTTTTTGGCCAACCAAGCAAGCTTGCAAAGGAAATCTGCACTACAATGAAGTCTCACTTCCCACCGGTCAAAAGGGCCATCTGAAAAAAGTGTAAAATCCACAAAGGCAGGAGCGGCCATGGAGAACTGGGAGCCTTGTTATGCTGATGGGCGGGATGTAAATTGCCAACAGCCACTCAGGAGAAGTGTATGGTGTTTCCTGAAACATCTAAAAAACAAAGCAACAGAGCCTAGGGCACTTCCACTTATGGTCCTATAGCTTAGGGAAATTAAAATCAAAAAGACACAGCCACCCCAAAGTTTGGGACGGCTCTGTTTACAAGAATCTCGTTTACGGTAAATGTTCAATATCGCAGAAAGTGAAAAATGGATAAAGAAGTTGTGGTAATCACGTACAATGCAATATCACTCAGCAATGAAATCTATGTCATCTGGCCCATAGCAGCATAATGAGTGGATTCAGGTATGATGATTCTCACTGAAATAAGTCACACAGAAAAAGAAACATCATAAGATATCACTAATACACGGAATGTAAACTTGGCTACACAGGAACTGGATTACAAAACAGAAGAGGGTCTCAAATTTAGAAAACCAACTTATGCTTGCTTAAGGGGAAAGGTGAGTTGGGGTGCTACATAAAACCAGAGATTGAAATGAGCACAGATAAATTTCCTTAAGCCAAATATGGAATAGACAAGAGCTACTCCTTGCTCAACGAAATGGACTCAACACCCCATATTAAACGCCTAAGAATGTACCTGACTAGTAAGTATCTTAAAACCTATGGATTGCTATGTCTCCGAAAGAGAATCAAGCGTGTGTACAGGGGCATAAACGCAGCAGTGATAGGATTGGAGAGTTTCGGTGAGCAAATGAAGACCCTTTGAAGTCATATTGCAAGGTACCCATTCCACGGGTCTCAACTCTCCAGCTTTAAGGGATTCTTCCTTCAGCTGAAACATGCATGTGGAACCCAGAGTATGATCAACCGTGTGATTGGGAGACGTGTTCAAATATGTGTCAGTTTTCGTCCGCTGGTACTCAGGTGCAACATTCCAGACGCTTTACTAACACTCTCCCGACTTGGAGAGTCAGTGCCTTTAACCTCCTGCTTGGCCCAGTTTGCAACTTCTGCGGAAGATGAACAGGGATAGGGAGGACCAATGAGAAACTAGCTGGAGGTGTCTGGACGGGCAAATTTAACTCTCATTTCCCACCAGGAATAGCAATTAAGCAAAGGCTCAGCGTGCCGTGCCGGAACCAGATTAGGGCCTGAAGCAATCGTGCGGTGTTGCGGCCAGCTCACAAGAAAGCGAGTTGAAGAAAGGAGCTCAGGGGCACTGTAATTCACAAACCTGCAGAGTTATAAATGACAGCTATCGTCCAAAAATATACTGAAGTAAGGCTGCCAAGAGGACTTGAAAGCGGGGCAGAATTGCAGGAAACCGATTTCAGGAGGTAGACTGGAATTGCATTTAAAGCATAGGAAAAGAGGCAGAACGTCGAAAATGATGCACTTGGCCAAAAAGGGCGTATGCGTTTTTTCCTGAATATATTCAGGAAAAACCGCATACGCCCTTTTTGGCCAACCAAGCAAGCTTGCAAAGGAAATCTGCACTACAATGAAGTCTCACTTCCCCGTGGTCAAAAGGGCCATCTGAAAAAAGTGTAAAATCCAGAAAGGCAGGACAGGACATGGAGAACTGGGAGCCTTGTTATGCTGATGGGCGGGATGTTAATTGCCAACAGCCACTGGGGAGAAGTGTATGGTGTTTCCTGAAACATCTAAAAAACAAAGCAACAGAGCCTAGGGCACTTCCACTTATAGTCCTATAGCTTAGGGAAATTAAAATCAAAAAGACACAGCCACCCCAAAGTTTGGGACGGCTCTGTTTACAAGAATCTCGTTTACGGGACAAGTTCAATATTGCAGAAAGTGAAAAATGGATAAAGCAGTTGTGGTACTTACGTACAATGCAATATCACTCAGCAATGAAATCTATGTCATCAGGCCCGTAGCAGCATAATGAGTGGATTCAGGTATGATGATTCTGTCTGAAATAAGTCACACAGAAAAAGAAACATCATAAGATATCACTAATACACGGAATGTAAACTTGGCTACACAGGAACAGGATTACAAAAGAGAACAGGGTCTCAAATTTAGAAAACCAACTTATGCTTGCTTAAGGGGAAAGGTGAGTTGGGGTGCTGCATAAAACCAGAGATTGAAATGAGCACAGATAAAGTTCCTTAAGCCAAAAATGGAATAGACAAGAGCTACTCCTTGCTCAACGAAATGGACTCAAAACACCATATTAAATGCCTAATAATGTACCTGACTAGTAAGTATCTTAAAACCTATGGATTGCTATGTCTCTGAAAGAGATTCAAGCGTGAGTACAGGGACATAAACGCAGCAGTGATAGGATTGGAGAGGTTCGGTGAGATAACGAAGACCCTTTGAAGTCATATTGCATGGTACCCATTCCACGGGTCTCAACTCTCCAGGTTTAAGGGATTCTTCCTTCAGCTAAAACATGCATGTGGAACCCAGAGTATGATCAACCATGTGATCGGGAGACGTGTTCAAATATGTCTCAGTTCTCATCCCCTGGTACTCGGGTGCAACATTCCAGATGCTTTACTAACACTCTCCCGACTTGGAGAGTCAGTGCCTTTAACCTCCTGTTTGGCCCAGTTTGCAAATTCCGCAGAAGATGAACAGGAATAGGGAGAACCAATGAGAGACTAGCTGGAGGTGTCTGGACGGGCAAATTTAACTCTCATTTCCCACCAGGAAGAGGAATTAACCAAAGCCTCAGCGTGCCGTGCCGGAACCAGATTAGGGCCTGAAGCAATCCTGCGGTGTTGCGGCCAGCTCACAAGAAAGCGAGTTGAAGAAAGGAGCTCAGGGGCACTGTAATTCACAAACCTGCAGAGTTATGAATGACAGCTATCGTCCAAAAATATACTGAAGTAAGTCTGCGAAGAGGACTTGAAAGCGGGGCAGAATTGCAGGAAACTGATTTCAGGAGGTAGACTTGAATTGCATTTAAGCATAGGAAAAGAGGCAGAACGTCGACAATGATGCACTTGGCCAAAAAGGGCGTATGCGTTTTTTCCTGCATATATTCAGGAAAAAACGCATACGCCCTTTTTGGCCAACCAAGCAAGCTTGCAAAGGAAATTTGCACTACAATGAAGTCTCCCTTCCCCCCAGTCAAAAGGGCCATGTGAAAAAAGTGTAAAATCCAGAAAGGCAGGACAGGCCATGGAGAACAGGGAGCCTTGTTATGCTGATGGGCGGGATGAAAATTGCCAACAGCCACTCAGGAGAAGTGTATGGTGTTTCCTGAAACATCTAAAAAACAAAGCAACAGAGCCTAGGGCACTTCCACTTATGGTCCTATAGCTTAGGGAAATTAAAATCAAAAAGACACAGCCACCCCAAAGTTTGGGACGGCTCTGTTTACAAGAATCTCGTTTACAGTACATGTTCAATATCGCAGAAAGTGAAAAATGGATAAAGAAGTTGTGGTAATCACGTACAATGCAATATCACTCAGCAATGAAATCTATGTCATCTGGCCCATAGCAGCATAATGAGTGGATTCAGGTATGATGATTCTCACTGAAATAAGTCACACAGAAAAAGAAACATCATAAGATATCACTAATACACGGAATGTAAACTTGGCTACACAGGAACTGGATTACAAAAGAGAACAGGGTCTCAAATTTAGAAAACCAACTTATGCTTGCTTAAGGGGAAAGGTGAGTTGGGGTGCTGCATAAAACCAGAGATTGAAATGAGCACAGATAAAGTTCCTTAAGCCAAAAATGGAATAGACAAGAGCTACTCCTTGCTCAACGAAATGGACTCAAAACACCATATTAAATGCCTAATAATGTACCTGACAAGTAAGTATCTTAAAACCTATGGATTGCTATGTCTCTGAAAGAGAATCAAGCGTGAGTACAGGGACATAAACGCAGCAGTGATAGGATTGGAGAGGTTCGGTGAGCTAACGAAGACCCTTTGAAGTCATATTGCATGGTACCCATTCCACGGGGCTCAACTCTCCAGGTTTAAGGGATTCTTCCTTCAGCTAAAACATGCATGTGGAACCCAGAGTATGATCAACCATGTGATCGGGAGACGTGTTCAAATATGTCTCAGTTCTCATCCCCTGGTACTCGGGTGCAACATTCCAGATGCTTTACTAACACTCTCCCGACTTGGAGAGTCAGTGCCTTTAACCTCCTGTTTGGCCCAGTTTGCAAATTCCGCGGAAGATGAACAGGAATAGGGAGAACCAATGAGAGACTAGCTGGAGGTGTCTGGACGGGCAAATTTAACTCTCATTTCCCACCAGAAATAGCAATTAAGCAAAGGCTCAACGTGCCGTGCCGGAACCAGATTAGGGCCTGAAGCAATCCTGCGGTGTTGCGGCCAGCTCACAAGAAAGCGAGTTGAAGAAAGGAGCTCAGGGGCACTGTAATTCACAAACCTGCAGAGTTATGAATGACAGCTATCGTCCAAAAATATACTGAAGTAAGGCTGCGAAGAGGACTTGAAAGCGGGGCAGAATTGCAGGAATCCGATTTCAGGAGGTAGACTTGAATTGCATTTAAGCATAGGAAAAGAGGCAGAACGTCTACAATGATGCACTTGGCCAAAAAGGGCGTATGCGTTTTTTCCTGAATATATTCAGGAAAAAACGCATACGCCCTTTTTGGCCACCCAAGCAAGCTTGCAAAGGAAATCTGCACTACAATGAAGTCTCACTTCCCCCCGGTCAAAAGGGCCATGTGAAAAAAGTGTAAATTCCAGAAAGGCAGGACACGCCATGGAGAACTGGGAGCCTTGTTATGCTGATGGGCGGGATGAAAAATGCCAACAGCCACTCAGGAGAAGTGTATGGTGTTTCCTGAAACATCTAAAAAACAAAGCAACAGAGCCTAGGGCAGTTCCACTTATGGACCTATAGCTTAGGGAAATTAAAATCAAAAAGACACAGCCACCCCAAAGTTTGGGACGGCTCTGTTTACAAGAACCTCATTTACGGTACAAGTTCAATATCGCAGAAAGTGAAAAATGGATAAAGAAGTTGTGGTACTTACGTACAATGCAATATCACTCAGCAATGAAATCTATGTCATCAGGCCCGTAGCAGCATAGAGTGGATTCAGGTATGATGATTCTAACTGAAATAAGTCACACAGAAAAAGAAACATCATAAGATATCACTAATACACGGAATGTAAACTTGACTACACAGGAACTGAATTACAAAACAGAACAGGGTCTCAAATGTAGAAAAGCAACTTATGCTTGCTTAAGGGGAAAGGTGAGTTGGGGTGCTGCATAAAACCAGAGATTGAAGTGAGCACAGATAAGGTTCCTTAAGCCAAATATGTAATAGACAAGAGCTACTCCTTGCTCAACGAAATGGACTCAAAACCCCATTTTAAACACCTAATAATGTACCTGACAGTAAGTATCTTAAAACCTATGGATTGCTATGTCTCTGAAAGAGAATCAAGCGTGAGAACAGGGGCATAAACGCAGCAGTGATAGGATTGGAGAGGTTCGGTGAGCAAATGAAGACCCTTTGAAGTCATATTGCATGGTACCCATTCCACGGGCCTCAACTCTCCAGGTTTAAGGGATTCTTCCTTCAGCTAAACATGCATTTGGAACCCAGACTATGATCAACCGTGTGATCGTGAGTCATGTTCAAATATGTTTCAGTTTTCGTCCGCTGGTACTCAGGTGCAACATTCCACACGCTTTACTAACACTCTCCCGACTTGGAGAGTCAGTGCCTTTAACCTCCTGCTTGGCCCATTTTGCAATTTCTGCGGAAGATGAACAGGGATAAGGAGGACCAATGAGAGACTAGCTGGAGGTGTCTGGACGGGCAAATTTAACTCTCATTTCCCACCAGGAAGAGCAATTAAGCAAAGGCTCAGCGTGCCGTGCCGGAACCAGATTAGGGCCTGAAGCAATCCTGCGGTGTTGCGGCCAGCTCACAAGAAAGCGAGTTGAAGAAAGGAGCTCAGGGGCACTGTCATCACAAACCTGCAGAGTTATGAATGACAGCTATCGTCCAAAAATATACTGAAGTAAGGCTGCCAAGAGGACTTGAAAGCGGGGCAGAATTGCAGGAATCCGATTTCAGGAGTTAGACTGGAATTGCATTTAAAGCATAGGAAAAGAGGCAGAACGTCGACAATGATGCACTAGGCCAAAAAGGGCATATGCGTTTTTTCCTGAATATATTCAGGAAAAAAAGCATACGCACTTTTTGGCCAACCAAGCAAGCTTGCAAAGGAAATCTGCACTACAATGAAGTCTCACTTCCCCCGGGTCAAAAGGGCCATCTGTAAAAAGTGTAAAATCCAGAAAGGCAGGACAGGCCATGGAGAACTGAGAGCCTTGTTATGCTGATGGGCGGGATGTAAATTGCCAACAGCCACTCGGGAGAAGTGTATGGTGTTTCCTGAAACATCTAAAAAACAAAGCAACAGAGCCTAGGGCACTTCCACTTATGGTCCTATAGCTTAGGGAAATTAAAGTCAAAAAGACACAGCCAACCCAAAGTTTGGGACGGCTCTGTTTACAAGAACCTCGTTTACGGTACATGTTCAATATCGCAGAAAGTGAAAAATGGATAAAGAAGTTGTGGTACTTACGTACAATGCAATATCACTCAGCAATGAAATCTATGTCATCTGGCCCATAGCAGCATAATGAGTGGATTCAGGTATGATAATTGTAACTGAAATAAGTCACACAGAAAAAGAAACATCATAACATACCACTAATACATGGAATGTAAACTTGGCTACACAGGAACTGGATTACAAAACAGAACAGGGTCTCAAATTTAGAAAACCAACTTATGCTTGTTTAAGGGGAAAGGTGAGTTGGGGTGCTGCATAAAACCAGAGATTGAAATGAGCACAGATAAAGTTCCTTAAGCCAAATATGGAATAGACAAGAGCTACTCCTTGCTCAACGAAATGGACTCAAAACCCCATATTAAACGCCTAATAATGTACCTGACTAGTAAGTATCTTAAAACCTATGGATCGCTATGTCTCTGAAAGAGAATCAAGCATGTGTACAGGGGCATAAACGCAGCAGTGATAGGATTGGAGAGGTTCGGTGAGCAAATGAAGACCCTTTGAAGTCATATTGCATGGTACCCATTCCACGGGTCTCAACTCTCCAGGTTTAAGGGATTCTTCCTTCAGCTAAAACATGCATGTGGAACCCTGAGTATGATCAACCATGTGATCGGGAGACGGGTTCAAATATGTCTCAGTTCTTGTCCCCTGGTACTCGGGTGCAACATTCCAGACGCTTTACAAGACTGTCCCTACTTGGAGAGTCAGTGCCTTTAACCTCCTGTTTGGCCCAGTTTGAAATTTCTGCGGAAGATGAACAGGGATAGGGAAGACCAATGAGAGACTAGCTGGAGGTGTCTGGACGGGCAAATTTAACTCTCATTTCCCACCAGGAAGAGGAATTAAGCAAAGGCTCAGCGTGCCGTGCCAGAACCAGATTAGGGCCTGAAGCAATCCTGCGGTGTTGCGGCCAGCTCACAAGAAAGCGAGTTAAAGAAAGGAGCTCAGGGGCACTGTAATTCACAAACCTGCAGAGTTATAAATGACAGCTATCGTCCAAAAATATACTGAAGTAAGGCTGCCAAGAGGACTTGAAAGCTGGGCAGAATTGCAGGAAACCGACTTCAGGAGGTAGACTGGAATTGCATTTAAAGCATAGGAAAAGAGGCAGAACGTCGACAATGATGCACTTGGCCAAAAAGGGCGTATGCGTTTTTTCCTGAATATATTCAGGAAAAAACGCATACGCCCTTTTTGGCCAACCAAGCAAGCTTGCAAAGGAAATCTGCACTACAATGAAGTCTCACTTCCCCCCGGTCAAAAGGGCCATCTGAAAAAAGTGTAAAATCCAGAAAGGCAGGACAGGCCATGGAGAACTGAGAGCCTTGTTATGCTGATGGGCGGGATGTAAATTGCCAACAGCCACTTGGGAGAAGTGTATGGTGTTTCCGGAAACATCTAAAAAACAAAGCAACAGAGCCTAGGGCACTTCCACTTATGGTCCTATAGCTTAGGGAAATTAAAATCAAAAAGACACAACCACCCCAAAGTTTGGGACGGCTCTGTTTACAAGAACCTCGTTTACGGTACAAGTTCAATATCGCAGAAAGTGAAAAATTGATAAAGAAGTTGTGGTACTTAAGTACAATGCAATATCACTCAGCAATAAAATCTATGTCATCAGGCCCATAGCAGCATAGAGTGTATTCAGGTATGATGATTCTAACTGATATAAGTCACACAGAAAAAGAAACATTATAAGATATCACTAATACACGGAATGTAAACTAGGCTACACAGGAACTGGATTACAAAACAAAACAGGGTCTCAAATGTAGAAAAGCAACTTATGCTTGCTTAAGGGGAAAGGTGAGTTGGGGTGCTGCATAAAACCAGAGATTGAAATGAGCACAGATAAAGTTCCTTAAGCCAAATATGGAATAGACAAGAGCTACTCCTTGCTCAACGAAATGGACTCAACACCCCATATTAAACGCCTAAGAATGTACCTGACTAGTAAGTATCTTAAAACCTATGGATTGCTATGTCTCTGAAAGAGAATCAAGCATGTGTACAGGGGCATAAACGCAGCAGTGATAGGATTGGAGAGGTTCGGTGAGCAAATGAAGACCCTTTGAAGTCATATTGCATGGTACCCATTCCACGGGTCTCAACTCTCCAGCTTTAAGGGATTCTTCCTTCAGCTGAAACATGCATGTGGAACCCAGAGTATGATCAACCGTGTGATTGGGAGACGTGTTCAAATATGTGTCAGTTTTTGTCTGCTGGTACTCAGGTGGAACATTCCAGACGCTTTACTAACACTCTCCCGACTTGGAGAGTCAGTGCCTTTAACCTCCTGCTTGGCCCATTTTGCAATTTCTGCGGAAGATGAACAGGGATAAGGAGGACCAATGAGAGACAAGCTGGAGGTGTCTGGACGGGCAAATTTAACTCTCATTTCCCACCAGGAAGAGCAATTAAGCAAAGGCTCAGCGTGCCGTGCCGGAACCAGATTAGGGCCTGAAGCAATCCTGCGGTGTTGCGGCCAGCTCACAAGAAAGCGAGTTGAAGAAAGGAGCTCAGGGGCACTGTAATTCACAAACCTGCAGAGTTATAAATGACAGCTATCGTCCAAAAATATACTGAAGTAAGGCTGCCAAGAGGACTTGAAAGCTGGGCAGAATTGCAGGAAACCGACTTCAGGAGGTAGACTGGAATTGCATTTAAAGCATAGGAAAAGAGGCAGAACGTCGACAATGATGCACTTGGCCAAAAAGGGCGTATGCGTTTTTTCCTGAATATATTCAGGAAAAAACGCATACGCCCTTTTTGGCCAACCAAGCAAGCTTGCAAAGGAAATCTGCACTACAATGAAGTCTCACTTCCCCCCGGTCAAAAGGGCCATCTGAAAAAAGTGTAAAATCCAGAAAGGCAGGACAGGCCATGGAGAACTGAGAGCCTTGTTATGCTGATGGGCGGGATGTAAATTGCCAACAGCCACTTGGGAGAAGTGTATGGTGTTTCCGGAAACATCTAAAAAACAAAGCAACAGAGCCTAGGGCACTTCCACTTATGGTCCTATAGCTTAGGGAAATTAAATTCAAAAAGACACAACCACCCCAAAGTTTGGGACGGCTCTGTTTACAAGAACCTCATTTACGGTACAAGTTCAATATCGCAGAAAGTGAAAAATGGATAAAGAAGTTTTGGTACTTACGTACAATACAATATCACTCAGCAATGAAATCTATGTCATCAGGCCCGTAGCAGCATAATGAGTGGATTCAGGTATGATGATTCTAACTGAAATAAGTCACACAGAAAAAGAAACATCATAAGATATCACTAATACACGGAATGTAAACTTGGCTACACAGGAACTGGATTACAAAACAGAACAGGGTCTCAAATTTAGAAAACCAACTTATGCTTGCTTAAGGGGAAAGGTGAGTTGGGGTGCTGCATAAAACCAGAGATTGAAATGAGCACAGATAAAGCTCCTTAAGCCAAAAATGGAATAGACAAGAGCTACTCCTTGCTCAACGAAATGGACTCAACACCCCATATTAAACGCCTAAGAATGTACCTGACCAGTAATTATCTTAAAATCTATGGATTGCTATGTCTCCGAAAGAGAATCAAGCGTGTGTACAGGGGCATAAACGCAGCAGTGATAGGATTGGAGAGGTTCGGTGAGCAAATGAAGACCCTTTGAAGTCATATTGCATGGTACCCATTCCACGGGTCTCAACTCTCCAGGTTTAAGGGATTCTTCCTTCAGCTAAAACATGCATGTGGAACCCAGAGTATGATCAATCGTGTGATCGGGAGACGTGTTCCAATTTGTCTCAGTTCTCATCCCCTGGTACTCGGGTGCAACATTGCAGATGCTTTACTAACACTCTCCCGACTTGGAGAGTCAGTGCCTTTAACCTCCTGTTTGGCCCAGTTTGCAAATTCCGCGGAAGATGAACAGGAATAGGGAGAACCAATGAGAGACTAGCTGGAGGTGTCTGGACGGGCAAATTTAACTCTCATTTCCCACCAGGAAGAGGAATTAAGCAAAGGCTCAGCGTGCCGTTCCGGAACCAGATTAGGGCCTGAAGCAATCCTGCGGTGTTGCGGCCAGTTCACAAGAAAGCGAGTTGAAGAAAGGAGCTCAGGGGCACTGTAATTCACAAACCTGCAGAGTTATAAATGACAGCTATCGTCCAAAAATATACTGAAGTAAGGCTGCCAAGAGGACTTGAAAGCGGGGCAGAATTGCAGGAAGCCGATTTCAGGAGGTAGACTGGAATTGCATTTAAAGCATAGGAAAAGAGGCAGAAAGTCGACAATGATGCACTTGGCCAAAAAGGGCATATGCGTTTTTTCCTGAATATATTCAGGAAAAAAGGCATAGGTCCTTTTTGGCCAACCAAGCAAGCTTGCAAAGGAAATCTGCACTACAATGAAGTCTCACTTCTCCCAGGTCAAAAGGGCCATCTGAAAAAAGTGTAAAATCCAGAAAGGCAGGACAGGCCATGGAGAACTGGGAGCCTTGTTATGCTGATGGGCGGGATGTAAATTGCCAACAGCCACTCGGGACAAGTGTATGGTGTTTCCTGAAACATCTAAGAAACAAAGCAACAGAGCCTAGGGCACTTCCACTTATGGTCCTATAGCTTAGGGAAATTAAAATCAAAAAGACACAGCCATCCCAACGTTTGGGACGGCTCTGTTTACAAGAAACTCGTTTATGGTAGAAGTTCAATATCGCAGAAAGTGAAAAATGGATAAAGAAGTTTTGGGACTTACGTACAATACAATATCACTCAGCAATGAAATCTATGTCATCAGGCCCGTAGCAGCATAATGAGTGGATTCAGGTATGATGATTCTAACTGAAATAAGTCACACAGAAAAAGAAACATCATAAGATATCACTAATACACGGAATGTAAACTTGGCTACACAGGAACTGGATTACAAAACAGAACAGGGTCTCAAATTTAGAAAACCAACTTATGCTTGCTTAAGGGGAAAGGTGAGTTGGGGTGCTGCATAAAACCAGAGATTGAAATGAGCACAGATAAAGCTCCTTAAGCCAAAAATGGAATAGACAAGAGCTACTCCTTGCTCAACGAAATGGACTCAACACCCCATATTAAACGCCTAAGAATGTACCTGACCAGTAATTATCTTAAAATCTATGGATTGCTATGTCTCCGAAAGAGAATCAAGCGTGTGTACAGGGGCATAAACGCAGCAGTGATAGGATTGGAGAGGTTCGGTGAGCAAATGAAGACCCTTTGAAGTCATATTGCATGGTACCCATTCCACGGGTCTCAACTCTCCAGGTTTAAGGGATTCTTCCTTCAGCTAAAACATGCATGTGGAACCCAGAGTATGATCAATCGTGTGATCGGGAGACGTGTTCCAATTTGTCTCAGTTCTCATCCCCTGGTACTCGGGTGCAACATTGCAGATGCTTTACTAACACTCTCCCGACTTGGAGAGTCAGTGCCTTTAACCTCCTGTTTGGCCCAGTTTGCAAATTCCGCGGAAGATGAACAGGAATAGGGAGAACCAATGAGAGACTAGCTGGAGGTGTCTGGACGGGCAAATTTAACTCTCATTTCCCACCAGGAAGAGGAATTAAGCAAAGGCTCAGCGTGCCGTTCCGGAACCAGATTAGGGCCTGAAGCAATCCTGCGGTGTTGCGGCCAGTTCACAAGAAAGCGAGTTGAAGAAAGGAGCTCAGGGGCACTGTAATTCACAAACCTGCAGAGTTATAAATGACAGCTATCGTCCAAAAATAAACTGAAGTAAGGCTGCCAAGAGGACTTGAAAACGGGGCAGAATTGCAGGAAACCGATTTCAGGAGGTAGACTGGAGTTGCATTTAAAGCATAGGAAAAGAGGCAGAACGTCGACAATGATGCACTTGGCCAAAAAGGGCGTATGCGTTTTTTCCTGAATATATTCAGGAAAAGACGCATACGCCCTTTTTGGCCAACCAAGCAAGCTTGCAAAGGAAATCTGCACTACAATGAAGTCTCACTTCCCCGTGGTCAAAAGGTCCATCTGAGAAAATTGTAAAATCCAGAAAGGCAGGACAGGCCATGGAGCACTGGGAGCCTTGTTATGCTGATGGGCGGGATGTAAATTGCCAACAGCCACTTGGGAGAAGTGTATGGTGTTTCCGGAAACATCTAAAAAACAAAGCAACAGAGCCTAGGGCACATCCACTTATGGTCCTATAGCTTAGGGAAATTAAAATCAAAAAGACACAGCCACCCCAAAGTTTGGGACGGCTCTGTTTACAGGAACCTCTTCTGCAGAACAAGTCAAATATGCCAGAGAGCAAATAATGGATAAAGAAGTTGCGGTACTAACGTACAACAGAATACCTCTCATCAATGAAAACTATGTCACCAGGCCCGTACCAGCATAATGAGTGGATTGAGGCACGGTGATTCTAAGTAAAAAATGTCACACAGAAAAAAAACATCATAAGGTTCCACTAATACATGGAATGAGAACTTGGCTACACATGAACTGAATTACAAAACAGAACAGGGTCTCATGTTTAGAAAACCAACTTATGCTTTCTTAAGGGGCAAGGTGAGTTGGGTGCTGCACAAAACCTGAGTTTGAAATAAGCACAGATACCGTTCCATAAGCTAAATATGTAATAGACAAGACCTACCCCTTGCTCAACAAAATGGACTCAACAATGAGATATCACCTCACACCTGGTAGAATGGGCATCATCAGAAAATCTACAAACAAAAAATGCTGGAAAGGGTGTGGAGAAAAAGAACCCTCTTCCACTATTTTTGGGAATATAAATTGATACAGTCACTATGGAGAACAATATGGAGTTTCTTAAGAAACTAACAGTAGAATTACCATATGATACAGCAATCCCAGTTCTGGACATATACCCAGACAAAACCATAAATCAAAAAGAGACATTCACCGCAATGTTCATTGCCTCACTCTTTACAATATCGAGGTAATGGAAGCAACCTAAATGCCCACAGACAGACGAATGCATAAAGCTGTGGTACATATATAAAATGGAATATTACTAAGCCATGAAAAGGAATGAAATTGGGTCATTTGTAGAGACGTCGATGGATCTAGAGAGTGTCATACAGAGTGAAGTAAGTCAGAAAGAGAAAAACAAATCTTGTGTATTCATGCATATATGTGGAACCTAGAAAAACTGTACAGGTTAACCATTTTGCAAGGCATAAATAGAGCAACACATGTAGACAACAAACGTATGGACAACAAGGGGGGAAAGCTGTTGGGGGGGTGGTGGTGGGAGGAGTTGAGAGACTGGGATTGGCATGTATACATTTATATGTATAAAATAGATAACCAATAAGAACCTGCTGTATAAAAATATAAAATAAAATTCAAAATTAAAAAGAAATAAAATTTAAAAATAAAACAGAAAAAACAATTATTCCCTTCACATACATGTATTTATATGAATAAATTATTTCCATGCTTATATCTGTAAATACAAAAAAGAGGAATAAAATCTACCTTGAACCAAAAACGAAAAAGAGAAAAAAAACACAGAACCCGCCAGTTCCAGAGAGGAAAACCGTATCAGGGCACTTGCTCCAGTTGTAAACAATTCTGAAGTTGGTCAGTGGTGGGGAATCGTCTCCCATTCAGCCAGCAGCTCCCACGCAACAAGCGTCCTCATTGCAAAGCTGAGGCACCGTGCCGAGGCATCTGTGAGTAAACGTGAGCTGAGCCCCAGGCCAGTTGCTGCTGAACTATTCCTACCCGTCCCAGGTAAAACACCTAAATATATACAAGGACTTGAAAGCCTAGAGGAAGGGCCATAGAGCCACACGAGTGACAGCATGCCAGCCAACTTGGTGCCTGCAGGCCAGCCAGGATGGTCCTGGCCCTGGGTGCTCTTCTGGAAGATTTCCATTTCCCTGCCTGAGATACCCGTCCTGTCCCTGCCCCCACTGCTTCTTTCCTTCCTCACCTCTGCCCAGGGAGAAATTCCAGCAGCAGGTATGGGTGACACATCCTCTTCTTTAGCAGTTGGCAGCCTGGCAACTGCTGCAGAAAGTCCAGCAGAGCCCCACTCACACTGGGCCACCCACAAAGCCGTGGCCTCTCATTCCGTCCCACCAGCCCAGCCCCGAGACTGCTGACAGGGCACAGAAAATGGCGTCAGGCATGGCTGCAGGGGCTCTTCTGCCTGGAGTGGTATTTATATTGATCTCAACCCAGGCACACCTGGGGAGGGCTGGCCAGCACGGTAAGGCTGCCCAGGTCAGCCAATCATCACCCCTCAGGGGCTCACAGTTGCAGAAAATGGAACTTGCTGAACCGGCCAGGTCCAAGGAACAGGTGTGGGCTCCTGAGAGTCAGGATAGACAAGGGGCTGCAGCTTTGGCTTGTTTTCTAATCATTTTATCTGGCCCATGAGTGGGAGACAACTTCAAGAAAGCCCTCTCCTAATGAGAGGAACCCAGGAGTCAGGGAGAGGAGGGGTGGGTGGTGGTTGGAGACAGAGGCCTGGTGCCCCGGGTGCAGTGGAAGTCTCTGGAAGACCAGGTGGAGGGAGGCCGCACAGAGTGATGCCCAGGGTCACAGACCTGTCGCAGCTGCTGTTTGTTAGTTCAAGTCCTGCTCTGAGGTGCTCTGTGTCAGCTCTGAGCGACAGGTGAGCTGGGGGTGCTCTGCAATGAGGGCTATGTGCACGGTTCCTGTGTGCCCAGCCCTGCCATGGTACCTGCAAGGGTAGCTCTGTATCCTGGGAGGGGCCTGACCACGAGAGCCCCGTGGGCTGGGGTGGGGGTGGGGTACCTGCCCAGGTGAGCTCCATATTCTGGGATTGGTCTGACCACGAGAGCCCCATGGGCTGCTGGGGACCTGGTAAAGGATGTCAGGACAGTCAGTGAAGCCACCGAGGATATACCTCCAGCTGCTCCTAATTCCTACACCCTGCTGGTCATTCTACCAACCACCAGGACATGGTATTCTGTATTAGTCTTCAATGATGCCTTCTTTTGTATTCCATTAGTCCCAGAGTCACAAGAAATTTTGGCTTGTGAGTGGCAGGACTCAACATACAACTAAAACAATACTTCCGGGCCGTCTTGCCCCAAGGGTGCAAAAATTCCCACACCATCTTTGGGGAAAGCTTAGCTAAAGACCTAAAAGTTCTACCTCTGGAAAAGGAAACCCTCCTTCAGTACGCAGACGACATTCTGATCGCCAGCCCTACTAAGGAGGCCTCTGAACTACCAAGCCAATAAAGGATAGAAGTTGTCCAAGAAAAAGCTCAAATATCACAGACTGCGGTGACCTGCCTGGGCTTCGTTCTCACAGAAGGTCGGAGAAGCCCATCCCAGGAAAGGGAAGAAACCATTTTCAGCCTTACCCCTTTCTAAAACTAGAAGACAGCTTAGGGGTTCCTGGGGAGGCCAGGGTTTGCTGCTTCTGGATCCCTAACTACAGTCTACTAGCTGGGCCTCTATATGAAACACTGAAAGGAAAAGATGATGATCCTTTTGAATAGAATCCAGAAGTGGCCTTTCAAGAATGGAAAGAGCAGTCAATTCAGACCCTTGCCCTGGAACTCCCTAATTTAGCTAAACCCTTTGACCTTTACATTCCCGGTGAAAGGTGAATCGCCATTGGAGAATTAGTGCAAAAACTGGGACCACTTGAAATGGAACAATGCAAGAATGCCATCCAGGTAGGATAAACTACGGTCACCAAGGGGCTTGGCCCACTGCCACATCTGGCCAAGATACTGGCGGTATCTAAAAACCTGGAAATCAGCAGCCCCAAAGGCCACCTCCCTCCTAAGGGAAAAGGACCCCACGTGGTGATCCTAACCACCAACCATGCCCTGAAGTTGCAGGGTTCGCTCCGTGGGCACACCAACCTCGAGTGAGGAGGCCCTCCAACTCCAACATCCAGAGAGATAACCGGGGGCAACAGGGCACCATGACGACTCGTGTGAACATCATTTGACCTGGAGTTTCTCTCATAAAACAACAAGAGTGTGTCCCAAAAGAGTAGACTACTGCTTGCAGGACTTACTGCACCCAGAGGGGAGCTAATAATCTTGGCGGGGGAACCGTATATCACACTGTCACCATAGAAAAGCCTACAGACACCGTGATGATGGTAGCCAATAAGACCGGCTGGACTCCTGTTTACTTCAAAAGGCTGTTGACTCAGTGGCCATCATGGTCCTTGATCACCACTGACCCTGGACTGTCTGGGAGTTGAGCAGGCAGGGCTCTCACACCTGGTGCTGTTTGTACGTTAATTCAGGGGCCTAATTGAAGAAAGCGCAGACTACTGGTCAGAGCATCTAGGCTGGCAGAAACGGTCAGCCTAAGGTGGCCGAACAAATGTGGGGCGGGGTGAAACCGGCCCCCACAGCGTCTCTGCACATCTCTTTCCTGGACCCTTAAAGGTCATTAGAATCTATAACACTTCCAATGCTGGTGCTCAGGTGGACGAGCAGGGAGGCAGGGGGCCTGGGGACAATCAACGTCACCTGGAGGCTGCTGGGGAGAAGCTCTGACCCTCGCCCCCGGGTATGAGGGCTCCCAACTCAGCACTCAGCAGTTACAGAAGAAGGGTCTGCACCCTCAGCACTCCAAGAATGAGGAACGGGACAAAAGGCAGAGGAGGGGTTTGTCCCCAGCAAAGCCCATTAAAAATCCCTGGGAGATAAAAATAGAATCTGGGCAATAAAGTCAAGTCTAACCTTTTTTATCCTTTGTGCTTTGTCTAATTTCATGTGCTCCTGGGGTCCCGCATGCAGAGGTTCCACACCCGGCACTTCAGACCAGATTTCCTAGTGCAGAATGGCTGGGACGACACCTCAGCTCCTGGGGCCCAGTGCAGACTCCGCGATATAGAGCCTGAGCTGCAGCCAACCCGGCCCTCGAGAGCTCCGCCCCCTCCCTCCCACTGACTCTGACAGGATCTCTACACAACAGCCCAGCCCACAGCCCACGGGGTAGTGCATGCTCTCACCTCTCCATTCTCTGATCAAAATATAAAGTTTCCTTTGCTTGTGAACCAAACTCAGTCTCGATCTGTTGGCCCCAATGACACTGGGCAGGGGGACACTTGTTGGGGTCCACTCTGGAGGATCAGTAACAGAAATTGAGACTATTGTAACCTCAATGAACAGATGTGTGAGCCAAACTGTAGTTAACATAGAACAGTGTATAAGGCTCGGGTAAAATAAGATGTTTCTAACACTTCCATTTGATATTTCCATCACTTTATTATAAGCAAGTTCAGTGAAAAGGTTTGTCTTATTTGTCAGGTCAATATTAGAGAAACGAAGTGATTTCTTTCCAAGGATGTACATCTAATAATCTTGGTTAAAGCTTCAATCTTGTTTTAAATGCTTTTCCATTGAAAATGATACCTCTCTTTCAGCTCCCCCATTTCTGAGAAGTATAAAATCTTATAATTTATTATTACCAAAGGGGAAAGGTGGGAGGAGGGATAAATTAACAGTTTGGGATTAACACATACACACTGCTATGTATAAAATAGATCATCAACAAGGAACTACTGTATAGCACAGGGAACTACACTCAACATTTTGCTATAACCTATAAGGGGAAATAATCTGAAAAAGAATAGATATTTTTATTGACATCATCTATCAATGACAGTTAAAGTGTAACCTAAGGGAAGCTGGTGGTGAGTGCTTCTGACCCTGAAGACTTCAATCATCTAAAGTTTGGACTCTGCCTACTTCCCAAGGCCCTTAATGAACATATGTGTAGCCGTAGCTTAAAAAATTCCCCAGTTTGGGTTTCGGGGAGACACTGATTTTGAAAAAGCCCTGGTGTTCTCCTTACATGAATGGGACTCTTCCTACTGCTAAAACATGTCTGTCACACCCAGAGGATGGTATACCGTCTGATCGGGAAGAGTTTGGAAAAGGCATCTCATCTCCTCATCTCCTGGTGCTCGGGTTCACCCCTCCAGCGTCTTTACTAACAGTCTCCCCACTTGGAGATGTCAGCACTGTCAACATCCTGTTGCGTACAGTTTGGAATTTGTCCAGAGGATGAAGCGGAAGGATGAGGAACAATGAGAGACAAGTCCTAGGTGTTCAGACAGGCACATGTCACTTTAATTTCCAATCAGGAAGATGAAATGACCAAAGGCTAGGATTGCCCATGGAAACAGTATAGGGCTTGAGGAAATCCCGCTGCTTTGTGGCCAGTTCCCATAAACACAAGTTGAACAATGGAACTCAGGGACAGTAAAATTCATGAAACTGCAGAGTTGAAAATATCCATCACTGAAAAATGTCTTGAGGAAAGTCAGAGAAAAGGACTTGTAAGCAAGGGAGAATGGCAGGAAAGGGATTTGAGGAGGTAGAAAGGACTCGCCATTAAGCACAAGAAAAGGAGCTGAACATTGCCAACATTGCAGTTGGCCAAAAAGGGTGTATGCGTTTTTTTCTGTATATATTCAAGAAAAGGGCATACACTTTTTTAGCCAACCAAACAGGTGGGCACTGGAAGTCAATACTACAAAAGATATCACTTCGCATCAGTCAGAAGAGCCATCCTCATAAAGCGTAAACAACAGAAATGCAGGACAGGGCAAGGAGAAGAGGGAGCCCTGTGAGACTTATAGTGGAAATGTATATTGCCAACGGCCATTCTGGAGAAGTGTATTGTGTTTACTAAAGCATCTAAAAAATGAGCTACAGAGCATAGGGCACTTGCACTCATGGGCGTATATCTTGGGAAAAACAAAAATTGAGAGGACACAGGCACCCCAATGTTTACCCCCTCTCTGTTTAAAAGATCCTCAACTAGGATATAACTTAAATGTCTCTGGAGGGAAAAAATGGATAGAGATGTGGTACTTAGGTAGAGTGGAATATTATTCAGCCTGGAAATCAATGAAATATGGCCAGTTGTAACAACTCCGGAGGAGTTACGTATGATCTTTCTAAGTGACATAATTCAAAAAGAAAAAGACACATATCATAAGATATCACTTAAAGGTGGAATCCAAAATGGCTACACATGAAATAAATTACAAAACAAAAACATAGTCAAATATGTAGAAAACACGCATAAGGCTGCTAAACGGGAAAGGTGGGGAGGGGTGAGGCATCATCCAGGAAGTTGAAATTAACAAAGATACCATTCCAAATGCCAAACTGATAATCAACAAGGCTTACACGGTAGCTAAAAGAACTGCACTCAGCACACTCAAGTCACCGGAAAAGAATATATACGACTGGTAAGAATCTGAAAAAGAATTTACTGATGTCTCTCTGTACGTGAATCAAGTGGATGTACAGCAGCAAGAAACAGAGCTTTGAAAATCAGCTGTAACCAATATAGTAATAAATTGAAAAAAATAAACGACAGAGAGACAGAGAAAACCTCTTACAACTTTTCCTCCGGGACGGTGATGCAACATGGATTGAACACATCTAGACCCACAGCAGGATGAGACATAAGGCTGGAAACTGTTTGCACTAAGAGAAATGTGAGGTTGGGTGAGGAAATGCACACCCTTTAAAGTAATACTACCTGGTACCCATTCAATGGGTCCCAAATCTGCAGGTTCAAGGGATCTTCCTACAGCTAAAACATGCATGGAAAACCCAGAGGACTGTACACCATGTGATCGGGAGATGTGTCTAAAATGCAGCTCATTTATCCTCTCCTGGTGCTCCTGTTCACCATTCCAGCCACGTTACTTAGAATCTGCCCACTTGGAGAATCAGCACATTTCAACTTCTGTTTCACACATTTTGCAAATTGTGAGGAGGATGAACGGGAAGAGGGGGAACCAATGAGAGAATAGTTGTAGGGGTTTGGACGGGCACATATCACTCTAATTTCCCATTAAGAATAAGAATTGAAAAAAGGCTCAGCCCGCCTCAGCGGAGCCAAAATAGGGCCTGAAGCAATCCTGCGGGTTTGAGGCCAGCTCACAAAAGAGCAACTTAAAAAATGGAGCTCAGGGTCACTGCAATTCACAAACCTGCAGAGTTATAAATGAAAACTAACGTCCAAAAATATGTTGAGGTAAGGCAAAGAAGAGGACCTGAATGCAAGACAGAATTGCAAGAAACAGATTTCAAGAGATAGATTGGACTCGTCTTTAAAGCACATGAAAAGCGGCAGAATTTCGACAATGATGCAGTTGGCCCAAAAGGGCGTATGCGTTTTTTCCTGATTATATCCAGGAAAAAACGCATACGCACTTTATGGGCAACGAAGCAAGCAAGCAATGCAAATGTGCACAACAACGAAGTCTCATTTCCCACCGGTCAAAAGGGCCATCCTAAAAAATTGTAAAAACCAGAAATGCAGGACAGGCCATGGAGAACAGGGAGCCTTTATACGCTGATGGGCAGTGTGTGAACTGCCGAGAGCCACTCTGGAGAAGTGTATGGTGGTTCCCAAATCATCTAAAAAACAGCTACAGAGCATAGGACACTTCCAATCATGGGAGTATATCTAGGGAAGTCTAAAAATCAACAAGACACAAGCACACCACAGTTTAGGGCTACTCTGTTTACAAGAACCTCAACTTCAGTACACCTTAAATATCCCAGGAAAGAGAACAATGGATAAAGAAGATGTGGTACTTATGTACAATGGAATATCTCTTCACCATGAAATCAATGTAATAAGGCTAGTAGAAGGATAAAGAGTGGATTTAGGTCCGATAATACTACTTGAAATAAGTCAAACAGAAAAAGAAACATATCATAAGATATCACTTATAGAGGGAGGGTAAATATGGCTGCACAAGAAATGAATTACAGAACAGAACAGTGTCTCACATGTAGAAAACACACTTATGTCAGCTTAAGGGGAAAGGAGAGGTGGGGTGATGCATAAAACCAGAGTTTGAAATTAGCACAGATACCGTTCAATAAACCAAATAGATATTAGACAAGATCTACACCTTGCTCAATGAACTGGCCTCAACACACCCTATACACCGCAGAGAAATATATCTGAGTAATAAGAATCTTAAAACCCATGTATTGATATATCTCCATAAGGCAATCAAGTGTGTGCAGAGCGGCACAAACACAGCAGTGAAAATGAGCTAAACCCCATTATAGAAATAAATTTTAAAAACAAAACGCAGAAACAATGAAAGAGAGAAAAATTCTTACAAAATTTGCTCAGGGGCTGTGATGCAACCTGGATTGACCACATATAAACCCACAGCTGGATAAGACATAAGGCTGCACACTTGGGGCTGAGAGGATTGGTGAGCTTTGGTGAGCAACTGCCAAAAGTTTAATGCAATACTTCATGCTACTCATTCCAAGGGTCCCAAAACTCCAGGTTGAAGGGAATCTTCCTACAGCTAAACCATGCTTGGGAAACCCAGCGACTGGTATACCATATGATCAGGAAAGGTTTCTAAAACACACATCATTTTTCCTCTCCTGGGGCTCCAGATCGACATTCCAGCCGCTTTACTAACAATATCCCCACATGGAGAGTCAATGCCTTTAAGTTCTGGTATCGCACAGTCTGCAGTTAGTGCGGAGGATGAATGGGAATAGGGGGAACCAGTGAGAAACTAGCTGTAGCAGTTTCAATGGGCACATGTCACTCTAATTTCACATCAGTAAGAAGAATAAACCAAAGGCACAGCAAGGTGCCCCAGAAGAAGAATAGGGCCTGAAGGAATCTTGTGGTTATGAGGCAAGATCACAAAAATAAGAGCTGAAAAATGGAGCTAAGGGCCACTGCAATTCAAAAACTTGCAGAGTTATAAAGGCCAACTATTTTCAAAAACTATATTGAGATAAGGCTATGAAGAGGCATTGAAAGCAAGGCACAATTGCAGGAAACCGATTTCAGGAGGTAGACTGGAATTGCATTTAAAGCATAGGAAAAGAGGCAGAACGTCCACAATGATGCACTTGGCCAAAGAGGACTTATGCGTTTTTTCCTGAATATATTCAGGAAAAAATGCATACGCCCTTTTTGGCAAACCAAGCAAGCTTGCAAAGGAAATCTGCACTACAATGAAGTCTCACTTCCCCCCAGTCAAAAGGGCCATCTGAAAAAAGTGTAAAATCCAGAAAGGCAGGACAGGCCATGGAGAACTGGGAGCCTTGTTAGGCTGATGGGCCGGATGTAAATTGCCAACAGCCACTGGGGAGAAGTGTATGGTGTTTCCTGAAACATCTAAAAAACAAAGCAACAGAGCCTAGGGCACTTCCACTTATGGTCCTATAGCTTAGGGAAATTAAAATCAAAAAGACACAGCCACCCCAAAGTTTGCGACGGCTCTGTTTACAAGAACCTCATTTACGGTACAAGTTCAATATCACAGAAAGCGAAAAATGGGAAAAGAAGTTGTGGTATTTACGTACAATGCAATATCCCTCAGCAATGACATCTATATCATCAGGCCCGTGGCAGCATAATGAGTGGATTCAGGTATGATGATTCTAACTGAAATAAGTCACACAGAAAAAGAAACATCATAAGATATCACTAATACACGGAATGTAAACTTGGCTACACAGGAACTGGATTACAAAACAGAACAGGGTCTCAAATTTAGAAAACCAACTTATGCTTGCTTAAGGGGAAAGGTGAGTTGGGGTGCTGCATAAAACCAGAGATTGAAATGATCACAGATAAAGTTCCTTAAGCCAAATATGTAATAGACAACAGCTACTCCTTGCTCAACGAAATGGACTCAACACCCCATATTAAACGCCTAAGAATGTACCTGACTAGTAAGTATCTTAAAACCTATGGATCGCTATGTCTCCGAAAGAGAATCAAGCGTGTGTACACGGGCATAAACGCAGCAGTGATAGGATTGGAGAGGTTCGGTGAGCAAATGAAGACCATTTGAAGTCATATTGCATGGTACCCTTTCCACGGGTCTCAACTCTCCAGGTTAAAGGGATTCTTCCTTCAGCTAAAACATGCATGTGGAACCCAGAGTATGATAAACCGTGTGATCGGGAGACGTATTCCAATATGTCTCAGTTTTCATCCCCTGGTACTCGGGTGCAACATTCCAGACGGTTTACTAACACTCTCCCGACTTGGAGAGTCAGTGCCTTTAACCTCTTGTTTGGCCCAGTTTGCAATTTCTCCAGAAGATGAACTGGAATAGGGAAAACCAATGAGAGACTAGCTGGAGGTGTCTGGACGGGCAAATTTAACTCTCATCTCCCACCAGGAAGAGGAATTAACCAAAGGCTCAGCGTGCCGTGCCGGAACCAGATTAGGGCCTGAAGGAATCCTGCGGTGTTGCGGCCAGCTCACAAGAAAGCGAGTTGAAGAAAGGAGCTCAGGGGCACTGTAATTCACAAACCTGCAGAGTTATAAATGACAGCTATCGTCCAAAAATATACTGAAGTAAGGCTGCCAAGAGGACTTGAAAGCGGGGCAGAATTGCATTAAACAGATTTCAGGATGTAGACTGGAATTGCATTTAAAGCATAGGAAAAGAGGCAGAACGTCGACAATGATGCACTTGGCCAAAAAGGGCGTATGCGTTTTTTCCTGAATATATTCAGGAAAAAATGCATACGCCCTTTTTGGCCAACCAAGCAAGCTTGCAAAGAAAATCTGCACTACAATGAAGTCTCACTTCCCCCCGGTCAAAAGGGCCATCTGAAAAAAGTGTAAAATCCAGAAAGGCAGGACAGGCCATGGAGAACTGGGAGCCTTGTTATGCTGATGGGCGGGATGTAAATTGCCAACAGCCACTTGGGAGAAGTGAATGGTGTTTCCTAAAACATCTACAAAACAAAACAACAGAGCCTAGGGCACTTCCACTTATGGTCCTATAGCTTAGGGAAATTAAAATCAAAAAGACACAGCCACCCCAAAGTTTGGGACGGCTCTGTTTACAAGAACCTCCTTTACGGTACAAGTTCAATATTACAGAAAGCGAAAAATGGATAAAGAAGTTTTGGTATTTACGTACAATGCAATATCACTCAGCAATGACATCTATGTCATCAAGCCCGTAGCAGCATAATGAGTGGATTCAGGTATGATGATTCTAACTGAAATAAGTCACACAGAAAAAGAAACATCATAAGATATCACTAATACACGGAATGTAAACTTGGCTACACACTAACTGAATTACAAAACAGAACAGGGTCTCAAATTTAGAAAACCAACTTATGCTTGCTTAAGGGGAAAGGTGAGTTGAGGTGCTGCATAAAAACAGAGATTGAAATGAGCACAGATAAAGTTCCTTAAGCCAAATATGTAATAGACAAGAGCTACTCCTTGCTCAACGAACTGGACTCAACACCCCATATTAAACGCCTAAGAATGTACCTGACTAGTAAGTATCTTAAAACCTATGGATTGCTATGTCTCCGAAAGAGAATCAAGCGTGTGTACAGGGGCATAAAGGCCGCAGTGATAGGATTGGAGAGGTTCGGTGGGCAAACGAAGACCCTTTGAAATCATATTGCATCGTACCCATTCCACGGGTCTCAACTCTCCAGGTTTAAGGGATTCTTCCTTCAGCTAAAACATGCATGTGGAACCCAGAGTATGATCAACCGTGTGATCGGGAGACGTGTGCCATTATATCTCAGTTCTCGTCCCCTGGTACTCAGGTGCAACATTCCAGACCCTTTACTAACACTCTCCCGACTTGGAGAGTCAGTGCCTTTAACCTCCTGTTTGGCCCAGTTTGCAATTTCTGCGAAAGATGAACAGGAATAGGGAGGACCAATGAGAGACTAGCTGGAGTTGTCTGGACGGGCAAATTTAACTCTCATTTCCCACCAGGAAGAGGAATTAACCAAAGGCTCAGCGTGCCGTGCCGGAACCAGATTAGGGCCTGAAGCAATCTTGCGGTGTTGCGGCCAGCTCAGAAGAAAGCGAGTTGAAGAAAGGAGCTCAGGGGCACTGTAATTCACAAACCTGCAGAGTTATAAATGACAGCTATCGTCCAAAAATATACTGAAGTAAGGCTGCCAAGAGGACTTGAAAGCGGGGCAGAATTGCAGGAAACCGATATCGGGAGGTAGACTGGAATTGCATTTAAAGCATAGGAAAAGAGGCAGAACGTGAAACAATGATGCACTTGGCCCAAAAGCGCGTATGCGTTTTTTCCTGAATATATTCAGGAAAAAACGCATACGCCCTTTTTGGCCAACCAAGCAAGCTTGCAAAGGAAATCTGCACTACAATGAAGTCTCACTTCCCCCCGGTCAAAAGGGCCATCTGAAAAAAGTGTAAAATCCAGAAAGGCAGGACAGGCTATGGAGAACTGGGTGCCTTGTTATGCTGATGGGCAGGATGTGAATTGCCAACAGCCACTGGGGAGAAGTGTATGGTGTTTCCTGAAACATCTAAAAAACAAAGCAACAGAGCCTAGAGCACTTCCACTTATGGTCCTATAGCTTAGGGAAATTAAAATCAAAAAGACACAGCCACCCCAAAGTTTGGGACGGCTCTGTTTACAAGAACCTCGTTTACGGGACAAGTTCAATATCGCAAAGAGTGAAAAATGGATAAAGAAGTTGTGGTACTTACGTACAATGCAATATCACTCAGCAATGAAATCTATGTCATCAGGCCCGTAGCAGCGTAATGAGTGGATTCAGGTATGACGATTCTAACTGAAATAAGTCACACAGAAAAAGAAACATCATAAGATATCACTAATACATGGAATGTAAACTTGGCTACACAGGAACTGGATTACAAAACAGAACAGGGTCTCAAATTTAGAAAACCAACTTATGCTTGCTTAATGGGAAAGGTGAGTTGGGGTGCTGCGTAAAACCAGAGATTGAAATGAGCACAGATAAAGTTCCTTAAGCCAAATATGTAATAGACAAGAGCTACTCCTTGCTCAACGAGATGGACTCAACACCCCATATTAAACGCGTAAGACTGTACCTGACTAGTAAGTATCTTAAAACCTATGGATTGCTATGTCTCTGAAAGAGAATCAAGCATGTGTACAGGGGCATAAACGCAGCAGTGATAGGATTGGAGAGGTTCGGTGAGCAAATGAAGACCCTTTGAAGTCATATTGCATGGTACCCATTCCACGGGTCTCAACTCTCCAGGTTTAAGGGATTCTTCCTTCAGCTAAAGAATGCATGTGGAACCCAGAGTATGATCAACCGTGTGATCGGGAGACGTGTTCCAATATGTCTCAGTTCTCGTCCCCTGGTACTCGGGTGCAACATTCCAGATGCTTTACTAACACTCTCCCGACTTGGAGAGTCAGTGCCTTTAACCTCCTGTTTGGCCCAGTTTGCAATTTCTGCGGAAGATGAACAGGAATAGGGAGAACCAATGAGAGACTAGCTGGAGGTGTCTGGACGGGCAAATTTAACTCTCATTTCCCACCAGGAAGAGGAATTAACCAAAGGCTCAGCATGCCGTGCTAGAACAAGATTAGGGCCTGAAGCAATCCTGCGGTGTTGCGGCCAGCTCACAAGAAAGCGAGTTGAAGAAACGAGCTCAGGGGCACTGTAATTCACAAACCTGCAGAGTTATAAATGACAGCTATCGTCCAAAAATATACTGAAGTAAGGCTGCCAAGAGGACTTGAAAGCCGGGCAGAATTGCAGGCAACCGATTTCAGGTGGTAGACTGGAATTGCATTTAATGGATAGGAAAAGAGGCAGAACGTCCACAATGATGCACTTGGCCACAAAGGGCGTATGTGTTTTTACCTGAATATATTCAGGAAAAAACGCATATGCCCTTTTTGGCCAACCAAGCAAACTTGCAAAGGAAATCTGCACTACAATGAAGTCTCACTTCCCCACGGTCAAAAGGGCCATCTGAAAAAAGTGTAAAATCCAGAAAGGCAGGACAGGCCATGGAGAACTGGGAGCCTTGTTATGCTGATGGGCGGGATGTAAATTGCCAACAGCCACTGGGGAGAAGTGTATGGTGTTTCCTGAAACATCTAAAAAACAAAGCAACAGAGCATAGGGCACTTCCACTTATGGTCCTATAGCTTAGGGAAATTAAAATCAAAAAGACACAGCCACCCCAAAGTTTGGGATGGCTCTGTTTACAAGACCCTCGTTTACGGTACAAGTTCAATATCGCAGAAAGTGAAAAATGGATAAAAAAGTTGTGGTACTTACGTACAATGCAATATCACTCAGCAATGAAATGTATGTCATCAGGCCCATAGCAGCATAATGAGTGGATTTAGGTATGATGATTCTAACTGAAATAAGTCACACAGAAAAAGAAACATCATAAGATATCACTAATACACGGAATGTAAACTTGGCTATACTGGAACTGAATTCCAAAACACAACAGGGTCTCAAATTTAGAAAACCAACTTATTCTTGCTTAAGGGGAAAGGTGACTTAGGGTGCTGCATAAAACCAGAGATTGAAATGAGCACAGATAAAGTTCCTTAAGCCAAATATGGAATAGACAAGAGCTACTCCTTGCTCAACGAAATGGACTCAACACCCCATATTAAACACCTAAGAATGTACCTGACTAGTAAGTATCTTAAAACCTATGGATTGGTATCTCTCCGAAAGGGAATCAAGCATGTGTAGAGGGGCATAAACGCAGCAGTGATAGGATTGGAGAGGTTCGATGAGCAAATGAAGACCCTTTGAAGTCATATTGCATGGTACCCATTCCACGGGTCTCAACTCTCCAGGTTTAAGGGATTCTTCCTTCAGCTAAAACATGCATGTGGATCCCAGAGTATGATCAATCGTGTGATCGGGCGACGTGTTCAAATACGTCTCAGTTCTCGTCCCCTGTTACTCGGGTGCAACATTCCAGATGCTTTACTAACACTCTCCCGACTTGGAGAGTCAGTGCCTTTAACCTCCTGTTTGGCCCAGTTTGCAATTTCTGCGAAAGATGAACAGCAATAGGGAGAACCAATGACAGACTAGCTGGAGGTGTCTGGACAGGCAAATTTAACTCTCATTTCCCCCCAGGAGGAGGAATTAACCAAAGGCCCAGCATGCCGTGCCGGAACCAGATTAGGGTCTGAAGCAATGCTGCAGTGTTGCGGCCAGCTCACAAGAAAGCGAGTTGAAGAAAGGAGCTCAGGGGCACTGTAATTCACAAACCTGCAGAGTGATAAATGACAGCTATCGTCCAAAAATATACTGAAGTAAGGCTGCCAAGAGGACTTGAAAGCGGGGCAGAATTGCAGGAAACCGATTTCAGGAGGTAGACTGGAATTGCATTTAAAGCATAGGAAAAGAGGCAGAACGTCCACAATGATGCACTTGGTCAAAAAGGGCGTATGCGTTTTTTCCTGAATATATTCAGGAAAAAACGCATACGCCCTTTTTGGCCAACCAAGCAAGCTTGCAAAGGAAATCTGCACTACAATGAAGTCTCACTTCCCCCCGGTCAAAAGGGCCATCTGAAAAAAGTGTAAAATCCAGAAAGGCAGGACAGGCCATGGAGAACAGGGAGCCTTGTTATGCTGATGGGTGGGATGTAAATTGCCAACAGCCACTGGGGAGAAGTGTATGGTGTTTCCTGAAACATCTAAAAAACAAAGCAACAGAGCCTAGGGCACTTCCACTTATGGTCCTATAGCTTAGGGAAATTAAAATCAAAAAGACACAGGTACCCAAAAATTTGGTACGGCTCTGTTTACAGGAACCTCTTCTGCAGCACAAGTTAAATATGCCAGAGAGCAAATAATGGATAAAGAAGTTGCGGTACTTACGTACAAAAGAATACCTCTCAGCAATGAAAACTATGTCACCAGGCCCGTACCAGCATAATGAGTGGATTGAGGCACGGTTATTCTAAGTGAAAAAAGTCACACAGAAAAAGAAACATCATAAGGTACCACTAATACATGGAATGCGAACTTGGCTACACATGAACTGAATTACAAAACAGAACAGGGTCTCATGTTTAGAAAACCAACTTATGCTTGCTTAAGGGGGAAGGTGAGTTGGGGTGCTGCGTAACACCAGAGTTTGAAATTAGCAGAGATACCATTCCATAAGCTAAATATGTAATAGACAAGACCTACCCCTTGCTCAAGGAAATGGACTCAACAATGGGGTATCACCTCATACCTGGTAGAATGGGCATCATCAGAAAATCTACAAACAAAAAATGCTGGAAAGGGTGTGGAGAAAAGGAACCCTCTTCCACTATTGTTGGGAATATAAATTGATACAGTCACTATGGAGAACAATATGGAGTTTCTTAAGAAAGTAACAGTAGAATTACCATATGATACAGCAATCCCAGTTCTGGACATATACCCAGACAAAACCATAAATCAAAAAGAGACATTCACCGCAATGTTCATTGCCTCACTCTTTACAATATCGAGGTAATGGAAGCAACCTAAATGCCCACAGACAGACGAATGCATAAAGCTGTGGTACATATATAAAATGGAATATTACTAAGCCATGAAAAGGAATGAAATTGGGTCATTTGTAGAGACGTCGATGGATCTAGAGTGTCATACAGAGTGAAGTAAGTCAGAAAGAGAAAAACAAATCTTGTATATTCATGCATATATGTGGAACCTAGAAAAACTGTACAGGTTAACCATTTTGCAAGGCATAAATAGAGCAACAGATGTAGACAACAAACGTATGGACAACAAGGGGGGAAAGCTGTTGGGGGGGTGGTGGTGGGAGGAGTTGAGAGACTGGGATTGGCATGTATACATTTATATGTATAAAATAGATAACCAATAAGAACCTGCTGTATAAAAATATAAAATAAAATTCAAAATTAAAAAGAAATAAAATTTAAAAAATAAAACAGAAAAAACAATTATTCCCTTCACATACATGTATTTATATGAATAAATTATTTCCATGCTTATATCTGTAAATACAAAAAAGAGGAATAAAATCTACCTTGAACCAAAAATGAAAAAGAGAAAAAGAAACACAGAACCCACCAGTTCCACAGAGGAAACCCGTATCAGGGCACTTGCTCCAGTTGTAAACAATTCTGAAGTTGGTCAGTGGTGGGGAATCGTCTCCCATTCAGCCAGCAGCCCCCACGCAACAAGCGTCCTCATTGCAAAGCTGGGGCACCGTGCCGAGGCATCTGTGAGTAAACGTGAGCTGAGCCCCAGGCCAGTTGCTGCTGAACTATTCCCACCCGTCCCAGGTAAAACACCTGAATATATACAAGGACTTGAAAGCCTAGAGGAAGGGCCATAGAGCCACATGAGTGACAGCATGCCGGCCGACTTGGTGCCTGCAGGCCAGCCAGGATGATCCTGGCCCTGGGTGCTCTTCTGGAAGATTTCCATTTCCCTGCCTGAGATACCCGTCCTGTCCCTGCCCCCACTGCTTTTTTCCTTCCTCACCTCTGCCCAGGGAGAAATTCCAGCAGCAGGTATAGGTGACACATCCTCTTCTTTAGCAGGTGGCAGCCTGGCAACTGCTGCAGAAAGTCCAGCAGAGCCCCACTCACACTGGGCCACCCACAAAGCCGTGGCCTCTCACTCCCTCCCACCAGCCCAGCCCCGAGACTGCTGACAGGGCAGAGAAAATGGCATCAGGCACGGCTGCAGGGCCTCTTGCTGCCTGGAGTGGTATTTATATTGATCTCAACCCAGGCACACCTGGGGAGGGCTGGCCGGCATGGTAAGGCTGCCCAGGTCAGCCAATCATCACCCCTCAGGGGCTCACAGCTGCAGAAAATGGAACTTGCTGAACCGGCCAGGTCCAAGGAACAGGTGTGGGCTCCTGAGAGTCAGGATAGACAAGGGGCTGCAGCTTTGGCTTGTTTTCTAATCATTTTATCTGGCCCATGAGTGGGAGACAACTTCAAGAAAACCCTCTCCTAATGAGAGGAACCCAGGAGTCAGGGAGAGGAGGGGTGGGTGGTGGTTGGAGACAGAGGCCTGGTGCCCCGGGTGCAGTGGAAGTCTCTGGAAGACCAGGTGGAGGGAGGCCGCACAGAGTGATGCCCAGGGTCACAGACCTGTCGCAGCTGCTGTTTGTTAGTTCAAGTCCTGCTCTGAGGTGCTCTGTGTCAGCTCTGAGCGACAGGTGAGCTGGGGGTGCTCTGCAATGAGGGCTATGTGCACGGTTCCTGTGTGCCCAGCCCTGCCACGGTACCTGCAAGGGTAGCTCTGTATCCTGGGAGGGGCCTGACCACGAGAGCCCCGTGGGCTGGGGTGGGGGTGGGGTACCTGCCCAGGTGAGCTCCATATTCTGGGATTGGTCTGACCACGAGAGCCCCATGGGCTGCTGGGGACCTGGTAAAGGATGTCAGGACAGTCAGTGAAGCCACCGAGGATATACCTCCAGCTGCTCCTAATTCCTACACCCTGCTGGTCATTCTACCAACCACCAGGACATGGTATTCTGTATTAGTCTTCAATGATGCCTTCTTTTGTATTCCATTAGTCCCAGAGTCACAAGAAATTTTGGCTTGTGAGTGGCAGGACTCAACATACAACTAAAACAATACTTCCGGGCCGTCTTGCCCCAAGGGTGCAAAAATTCCCACACCATCTTTGGGGAAAGCTTAGCTAAAGACCTAAAAGTTCTACCTCTGGAAAAGGAAACCCTCCTTCAGTACACAGACGACATTCTGATCGCCAGCCCTACTAAGGAGGCCTCTGAACTACCAAGCCAATAAAGGATAGAAGTTGTCCAAGAAAAAGCTCAAATATCACAGACTGCGGTGACCTGCCTGGGCTTCATTCTCACAGAAGGTCGGAGAAGTCCATCCCAGGAAAGGAAAGAAACCATTTTCAGCCTTACCCCTTTCTAAAACTAGAAGACAGCTTAGGGGTTCCTGGGGAGGCCAGGGTTTGCTGCTTCTGGATCCCTAACTACAGTCCACTAGCTGGGCCTCTATATGAAACACTGAAAGGAAAAGATGATGATCCTTTTGAATAGAATCCAGAAGTGGCCTTTCAAGAATGGAAAGAGCAGTCAATTCAGACCCTTGCCCTGGAACTCCCTAATTTAGCTAAACCCTTTGACCTTTACATTCCCAGTGAAAGGTGAATCGCCATTGGAGAATTAGTGCAAAAACTGGGACCACTTGAAATGGAACAATGCAAGAATGCCATCCAGGTAGGATAAACTACGGTCACCAAGGGGCTTGGCCCACTGCCACATCTGGCCAAGATACTGGCGGTATCTAAAAACCTGGAAATCAGCAGCCCCAAAGGCCACCTCCCTCCTAAGGGAAAAGGACCCCACGTGGTGATCCTAACCACCAACCATGCCCTGAACTTGCAGGGTTCGCTCTGTGGGCACACCAACCTCGAGTGAGGAGGCCTTCCAACTCCAACATCCAGAGAGATAACCGGGGGCAACAGGGCACCATGACGACTCATGTGAACATCACTTGACCTGGAGTTTCTCTCATAAAACAACAAGAGTGTGTCCCAAAAGAATAGACTACTGCTTGCAGGACATACTGCACCCAGAGGGGAGCTAATAATCTTGGCGGGGGAACCGTATATCACACTGTCACCATAGAAAAGCCTACAGACACCGTGATGATGGTGGCCAATGAGACCGGCTGGACTTCTGTTTACTTCAAAAGGCTGTTGACTCAGTGGCCATCATGGTCCTTGATCACCACTAACCCTGGACTGTCTGGGAGTTGAGCGGGCAGGGCTCTGACACCTGGTGCTCTTTGTACGTTAATTCAGGGACCTAATTGAAGAAAGCGCAGACTACTGGTCAGAGCATCTAGGCTGGCAGAAACGGTCAGCCTAAGGTGGCCGAACAAATGTGGGGCGGGGTGAAACCGGCCCCCACAGCGTCTCTGCACATCTCTTTCCTGGACCCTTAAAGGTCATTAGAATCTATAACACTTCCAATGCTGGTGCTCAGGTGGACGAGCAGGGAGGCAGGGGGCCTGGGGACAATCAACGTCACCTGGAGGCTGCTGGGGAGAAGCTCTGACCCTCGCCCCCGGGTATGAGGGCTCCCAACTCAGCACTCAGCAGTTACAGAAGAAGGGTCTGCACCCTCAGCACTCCAAGAATGAGGAACGGGACAAAAGGCAGAGGAGGGGTTTGTCCCCAGCAAAGCCCATTAAAAATCCCTGGGAGATAAAAATAGAATCTGGGCAATAAAGTCAAGTCTAACCTTTTTTATCCTTTGTGCTTTGTCTAATTTCATGTGCTCCTGGGGTCCCGCATGCAGAGGTTCCACACCCGGCACTTCAGACCAGATTTCCTAGTGCAGAATGGCTGGGACGACACCTCAGCTCCTGGGGCCCAGTGCAGACTCCGCGATATAGAGCCTGAGCTGCAGCCAACCCGGCCCTCGAGAGCTCCGCCCCCTCCCTCCCACTGACTCTGACAGGATCTCTACACAACAGCCCAGCCCACAGCCCACGGGGTAGTGCATGCTCTCACCTCTCCATTCTCTGATCAAAATATAAAGTTTCCTTTGCTTGTGAACCAAACTCAGTCTCGATCTGTTGGCCCCAATGACACTGGGCAGGGGGACACTTGTTGGGGTCCACTCTGGAGGATCAGTAACAGAAATTGAGACTATTGTAACCTCAATGAACAGATGTGTGAGCCAAACTGTAGTTAACATAGAACAGTGTATAAGGCTCGGGTAAAATAAGATGTTTCTAACACTTCCATTTGATATTTCCATCACTTTATTATAAGCAAGTTCAGTGAAAAGGTTTGTCTTATTTGTCAGGTCAATATTAGAGAAACGAAGTGATTTCTTTCCAAGGATGTACATCTAATAATCTTGGTTAAAGCTTCAATCTTGTTTTAAATGCTTTTCCATTGAAAATGATACCTCTCTTTCAGCTCCCCCATTTCTGAGAAGTATAAAATCTTATAATTTATTATTACCAAAGGAGAAAGGTGGGAGGAGGGATAAATTAACAGTTTGGGATTAACACATACACACTGCTATGTATAAAATAGATCATCAACAAGGAACTACTGTATAGCACAGGGAACTACACTCAACATTTTGCTATAACCTATAAGGGGAAATAATCTGAAAAAGAATAGATATTTTTATTGACATCATCTATCAATGACAGTTAAAGTGTAACCTAAGGGAAGCTGGTGGTGAGTGCTTCTGACCCTGAAGACTTCAATCATCTAAAGTTTGGACTCTGCCTACTTCCCAAGGCCCTTAATGAACATATGTGTAGCCGTAGCTTAAAAAATTCCCCAGTTTGGGTTTCGGGGAGACACTGATTTTGAAAAAGCCCTGGTGTTCTCCTTACATGAATGGGACTCTTCCTACTGCTAAAACATGTCTGTCACACCCAGAGGATGGTATACCGTCTGATCGGGAAGAGTTTGGAAAAGGCATCTCATCTCCTCATCTCCTGGTGCTCGGGTTCACCCCTCCAGCGTCTTTACTAACAGTCTCCCCACTTGGAGATGTCAGCACTGTCAACATCCTGTTGCGTACAGTTTGGAATTTGTCCAGAGGATGAAGCGGAAGGATGAGGAACAATGAGAGACAAGTCCTAGGTGTTCAGACAGGCACATGTCACTCTAATTTCCAATCAGGAAGACGAATTGACCAAAGGCTAGGGTTGCCCATGGAAACAGTATAGGGCTTGAGGAAATCCCGCTGCTTTGTGGCCAGTTCCCATAAACACAAGTTGAACAATGGAACTCAGGGGCAGTAAAATTCACGAAACTGCAGAGTTGAAAATATCCATCACTGAAAAATGTCTTGAGGAAAGTCAGAGAAAAGGACTTGTAAGCAAGGGAGAATGGCAGGAAAGGGATTTGAGGAGGTAGAAAGGACTCGCCATTAAGCACAAGAAAAGGAGCTGAACATTGCCAACATTGCAGTTGGCCAAAAAGGGTGTATGCGTTTTTTTCTGTATATATTCAAGAAAAGGGCATACACTTTTTTAGCCAACCAAACAGGTGGGCACTGGAAGTCAATACTACAAAAGATATCACTTCGCATCAGTCAGAAGAGCCATCCTCATAAAGCGTAAACAACAGAAATGCAGGACAGGGCAAGGAGAAGAGGGAGCCCTGTGAGACTTATAGTGGAAATGTATATTGCCAACGGCCATTCTGGAGAAGTGTATTGTGTTTACTAAAGCATCTAAAAAATGAGCTACAGAGCATAGGGCAATTGCACTCATGGGCGTATATCTTGGGAAAAACAAAAATCGAGAGGACACAGGCACCCCAATGTTTACCCCCTCTCTGTTTAAAAGATCCTCGACTAGGATATAACTTAAATGTCTCTGGAGAGAAAAAATGGATAGAGATGTGGTACTTAGGTAGAGTGGAATATTATTCAGCCTGGAAATCAATGAAATATGGCCAGTTGTAACAACTCCGGAGGAGTTACGTATGATCATTCTAAGTGACATAATTCAAAAAGAAAAAGACACATATCATAAGATATCACTTAAAGGTGGAATCCAAAATGGCTACACATGAAATAAATTACAAAACAAAAACATAGTCAAATATGTAGAAAACACGCATAAGGCTGCTAAACGGGAAAGGTGGGGAGGGGTGAGGCATCATCCAGGAGGTTGAAATTAACAAAGATACCATTCCAAATACCAAACTGATAATCAACAAGGCCCACACGGTAGCTAAAAGAACTGCACTCAGCACACTCAAGTCACCGGAAAAGAATATATACGACTGGTAAGAATCTGAAAAAGAATTTACTGATGTCTCTCTGTACGTGAATCAAGTGGATGTACAGCAGCAAGAAACAGAGCTTTGAAAATCAGCTGTAACCAATATAGTAATAAATTGAAAAAAATAAACGACAGAGAGACAGAGAAAACCTCTTACAACTTTTCCTCAGGGACGGTGATGCAACATGGATTGAACACATCTAGACCCACAGCAGGATGAGACATAAGGCTGGAAACTGTTTGCACTAAGAGAAATGTGAGGTTGGGTGAGGAAATGCACACCCTTTAAAGTAATACTACCTGGTACCCATTCAATGGGTCCCAAATCTGCAGGTTCAAGGGATCTTCCTACAGCTAAAACATGCATGGAAAACCCAGAGGACTGTACACCATGTGATCGGGAGATGTGTCTAAAATGCAGCTCATTTATCCTCTCCTGGTGCTCCTGTTCACCGTTCCAGCCACGTTACTTAGAATCTGCCCACTTGGAGAATCAGCACATTTCAACTTCTGTTTCACACATTTTGCAAATTGTGAGGAGGATGAACGGGAAGAGGGGGAACCAATTAGAGAATAGTTGTAGGGGTTTGGATGGGCACATATCACTCTAATTTCCCATTAAGAATAAGAATTGAAAAAAGGCTCAGCCCGCCTCGCCGGAGCCAAAATAGGGCCTGAAGCAATCCTGCGGGTTTGAGGCCAGCTCACAAAAGAGCAACTTAAAAAATGGAGCTCAGGGTCACTGCAATTCACAAACCTGCAGAGTTATAAATGAAAACTAACGTCCAAAAATATGTTGAGGTAAGGCAAAGAAGAGGATCTGAATGCAAGACAGAATTGCAAGAAACAGATTTCAAGAGATAGATTGGACTCGTCTTTAAAGCACATGAAAAGCGGCAGAATTTCGACAATGATGCAGTTGGCCCAAAAGGGCGTATGCGTTTTTTCCTGATTATATCCAGGAAAAAACGCATACGCACTTTATGGGCAACGAAGCAAGCAAGCAATGCAAATGTGCACAACAAAGAAGTCTCATTTCCCACTGGTCAAAAGGGCCATCCTAAAAATTTGTAAAAACCAGAAATGCAGGACAGGCCATGGAGAACAGGGAGCCTTTATACGCTGATGGGCAGTGTGTGAACTGCCGAGAGCCACTCTGGAGAAGTGTATGGTGGTTCCTAAATCATCTAAAAAACAGAGCTACAGAGCATAGGACACTTCCAATCATGGGAGTATATCTAGGGAAGTCTAAAAATCAACAAGACACAAGCACACCACAGTTTAGGGCTACTCTGTTTACAAGAACCTCAACTTCAGTACACCTTAAATATCCCAGGAAAGAGAACAATGGATAAAGAAGATGTGGTACTTATGTACAATGGAATATCTCTTCACTATGAAATCAATGTAATAAGGCTAGTAGAAGGATAAAGAGTGGATTTAGGTCCGATAATACTACTTGAAATAAGTCAAACAGAAAAAGAAACATATCATAAGATATCACTTATACAGGGAGGGTAAATATGGCTGCACAAGAAATGAATTACAGAACAGAACAGTGTCTCACATGTAGAAAACACACTTATGTCAGCTTAAGGGGAAAGGAGAGGTGGGGTGATGCATAAAACCAGAGTTTGAAATTAGCACAGATACCGTTCAATAAACCAAATAGATATTAGACAAGATCTACACCTTGCTCAATGAACTGGCCTCAACACACCCTATACACCGCAGAGAAATATATCTGAGTAATAAGAATCTTAAAACCCATGTATTGATATATCTCCATAAGGGAATCAAGTGTGTGCAGAGCGGCACAAACACAGCAGTGAAAATGAGCTAAACCCCATTATAGAAATAAATTTTAAAAACAAAACGCAGAAACAATGAAAGAGAGAAAAATTCTTACAAAATTTGCTCAGGGGCTGTGATGCAACCTGGATTGACCACATATAAACCCACAGCTGGATAAGACATAAGGCTGGACACTTGGGGCTGAGAGGATTGGTGAGCTTTGGTGAGCAACTGCCAAAAGTTTAATGCAATACTTCATGCTACTCATTCCAAGGGTCCCAAAACTCCAGGTTGAAGGGAATCTTCCTACAGCTAAACCATGCTTGGGAAACCCAGCGACTGGTATACCATATGATCGGGAAAGGTTTCTAAAACACACCTCATTTTTCCTCTCCTGGGGCTCCGGATCGACATTCCAGCCGCTTTACTAACAATATCCCCACATGGAGAGTCAATTCCTTTAAGTTCTGGTATCGCACAGTCTGCAGTTAGTGCGGAGGATGAATGGGAATAGGGGGAACCAGTGAGAAACTAGCTGTAGCAGTTTCAATGGGCACATGTCACTCTAATTTCACATCAGTAAGAAGAATAAACCAAAGGCACAGCAAGGTGCCCCAGAAGAAGAATAGGGCCTGAAGGAATCCTGTGGTTATGAGGCAAGATCACAAAAATAAGAGCTGAAAAATGGAGCTAAGGGCCACTGCAATTCAAAAACCTGCAGAGTTATAAAGGCCAACTATTTTCAAAAACTATATTGAGATAAGGCTATGAAGAGGCATTGAAAGCAAGGCACAATTGCAGGAAACCGATTTCAGGAGGTAGACTGGAATTGCATTTAAAGCATAGGAAAAGAGGCAGAACGTCGACAATGATGCACTTGGCCAAAAAGGGCGTATGCGTTTTTTCCTGAATATATTCAGGAAAAAACGCATACGCCCTTTTTGGCCAACCAAGCAAGCTTGCAAAGGAAATCTGCACTACAATGAAGTCTCACTTCCCCCCGGTCAAAAGGGCCATCTGAAAAAAGTGTAAAATCCAGAAAGGCAGGACAGGCCATGGAGAACTGGGAGCCTTGTTATGCTGATGGGCGGGATGTAATTTGCCAACAGCCACTGGGGAGAAGTGTATGGTGTTTCCTGAAACATCTAAAAAACAAAGCAACAGAGCCTAGGGCACTTCCACTTATGGTCCTATAGCTTAGGGAAATTAAAATCAAAAAGACACAGGTACCCAAAAATTTGGTACAGCTCTGTTTACAGGAACCTCTTCTGCAGCACAAGTTAAATATGCCAGAGAGCAAATAATGGATAAAGAAATTGCGGTACTTACGTACAAAAGAATACCTCTCAGCAATGAAAACTATGTCACCAGGCCCGTACCAGCATAATGAGTGGATTGAGGCACGGTGATTCTAAGTGAAAAAAGTCACACAGAAAAAGAAACATCATAAGGTACCACTAATACATGGAATGCGAACTTGGCTACACATGAACTGAATTACAAAACAGAACAGGGTCTCATGTTTAGAAAACCAACTTATGCTTGCTTAAGGGGGAAGGTGAGTTGGGGTGCTGCATAACACCAGAGTTTGAAATTAGCAGAGATACCATTCCATAAGCTAAATATGTAATAGACAAGACCTACCCCTTGCTCAAGGAAATGGACTCAACAATGAGGTATCACCTCATACCTGGTAGAATGGGCATCATCAGAAAATCTACAAACAAAAAATGCTGGAAAGGGTGTGGAGAAAAGGAACCCTCTTCCACTATTGTTGGGAATATAAATTGATACAGTCACTATGGAGAACAATATGGAGTTTCTTAAGAAAGTAACAGTAGAATTACCATATGATACAGCAATCCCAGTTCTGGACATATACCCAGACAAAACCATAAATCAAAAAGAGACATTCACCGCAATGTTCATTGCCTCACTCTTTACAATATCGAGGTAATGGAAGCAACCTAAATGCCCACAGACAGACGAATGCATAAAGCTGTGGTACATATATAAAATGGAATATTACTAAGCCATGAAAAGGAATGAAATTGGGTCATTTGTAGAGACGTCGATAGATCTAGAGAGTGTCATACAGAGTGAAGTAAGTCAGAAAGAGAAAAACAAATCTTGTATATTCATGCATATATGTGGAACCTAGAAAAACTGTACAGGTTAACCATTTTGCAAGGCATAAATAGAGCAACAGATGTAGACAACAAACGTATGGACAACAAGGGGGGAAAGCTGTTGTGGGGGTGGTGGTGGGAGGAGTTGAGAGACTGGGATTGGCATGTATACATTTATATGTATAAAATAGATAACCAATAAGAACCTGCTGTATAAAAATATAAAATAAAATTCAAAATTAAAAAGAAATAAAATTTAAAAAATAAAACAGAAAAAACAATTATTCCCTTCACATACATGTATTTATATGAATAAATTATTTCCATGCTTATATCTGTAAATACAAAAAAGAGGAATAAAATCTACCTTGAACCAAAAATGAAAAAGAGAAAAAGAAACACAGAACCCACCAGTTCCACAGAGGAAACCCGTATCAGGGCACTTGCTCCAGTTGTAAACAATTCTGAAGTTGGTCAGTGGTGGGGAATCGTCTCCCATTCAGCCAGCAGCCCCCACGCAACAAGCGTCCTCATTGCAAAGCTGGGGCACCGTGCCGAGGCATCTGTGAGTAAACGTGAGCTGAGCCCCAGGCCAGTTGCTGCTGAACTATTCCCACCCGTCCCAGGTAAAACACCTGAATATATACAAGGACTTGAAAGCCTAGAGGAAGGGCCATAGAGCCACACGAGTGACAGCATGCCGGCCGACTTGGTGCCTGCAGGCCAGCCAGGATGATCCTGGCCCTGGGTGCTCTTCTGGAAGATTTCCATTTCCCTGCCTGAGATACCCGTCCTGTCCCTGCCCCCACTGCTTTTTTCCTTCCTCACCTCTGCCCAGGGAGAAATTCCAGCAGCAGGTATAGGTGACACATCCTCTTCTTTAGCAGGTGGCAGCCTGGCAACTGCTGCAGAAAGTCCAGCAGAGCCCCACTCACACTGGGCCACCCACAAAGCCGTGGCCTCTCACTCCCTCCCACCAGCCCAGCCCCGAGACTGCTGACAGGGCAGAGAAAATGGCATCAGGCACGGCTGCAGGGCCTCTTGCTGCCTGGAGTGGTATTTATATTGATCTCAACCCAGGCACACCTGGGGAGGGCTGGCCGGCATGGTAAGGCTGCCCAGGTCAGCCAATCATCACCCCTCAGGGGCTCACAGCTGCAGAAAATGGAACTTGCTGAACCGGCCAGGTCCAAGGAACAGGTGTGGGCTCCTGAGAGTCAGGATAGACAAGGGGCTGCAGCTTTGGCTTGTTTTCTAATCATTTTATCTGGCCCATGAGTGGGAGACAACTTCAAGAAAACCCTCTCCTAATGAGAGGAACCCAGGAGTCAGGGAGAGGAGGGGTGGGTGGTGGTTGGAGACAGAGGCCTGGTGCCCCGGGTGCAGTGGAAGTCTCTGGAAGACCAGGTGGAGGGAGGCCGCACAGAGTGATGCCCAGGGTCACAGACCTGTCGCAGCTGCTGTTTGTTAGTTCAAGTCCTGCTCTGAGGTGCTCTGTGTCAGCTCTGAGCGACAGGTGAGCTGGGGGTGCTCTGCAATGAGGGCTATGTGCACGGTTCCTGTGTGCCCAGCCCTGCCACGGTACCTGCAAGGGTAGCTCTGTATCCTGGGAGGGGCCTGACCACGAGAGCCCCGTGGGCTGGGGTGGGGGTGGGGTACCTGCCCAGGTGAGCTCCATATTCTGGGATTGGTCTGACCACGAGAGCCCCATGGGCTGCTGGGGACCTGGTAAAGGATGTCAGGACAGTCAGTGAAGCCACCGAGGATATACCTCCAGCTGCTCCTAATTCCTACACCCTGCTGGTCATTCTACCAACCACCAGGACATGGTATTCTGTATTAGTCTTCAATGATGCCTTCTTTTGTATTCCATTAGTCCCAGAGTCACAAGAAATTTTGGCTTGTGAGTGGCAGGACTCAACATACAACTAAAACAATACTTCCGGGCCGTCTTGCCCCAAGGGTGCAAAAATTCCCACACCATCTTTGGGGAAAGCTTAGCTAAAGACCTAAAAGTTCTACCTCTGGAAAAGGAAACCCTCCTTCAGTACACAGACGACATTCTGATCGCCAGCCCTACTAAGGAGGCCTCTGAACTACCAAGCCAATAAAGGATAGAAGTTGTCCAAGAAAAAGCTCAAATATCACAGACTGCGGTGACCTGCCTGGGCTTCATTCTCACAGAAGGTCGGAGAAGTCCATCCCAGGAAAGGAAAGAAACCATTTTCAGCCTTACCCCTTTCTAAAACTAGAAGACAGCTTAGGGGTTCCTGGGGAGGCCAGGGTTTGCTGCTTCTGGATCCCTAACTACAGTCCACTAGCTGGGCCTCTATATGAAACACTGAAAGGAAAAGATGATGATCCTTTTGAATAGAATCCAGAAGTGGCCTTTCAAGAATGGAAAGAGCAGTCAATTCAGACCCTTGCCCTGGAACTCCCTAATTTAGCTAAACCCTTTGACCTTTACATTCCCAGTGAAAGGTGAATCGCCATTGGAGAATTAGTGCAAAAACTGGGACCACTTGAAATGGAACAATGCAAGAATGCCATCCAGGTAGGATAAACTACGGTCACCAAGGGGCTTGGCCCACTGCCACATCTGGCCAAGATACTGGCGGTATCTAAAAACCTGGAAATCAGCAGCCCCAAAGGCCACCTCCCTCCTAAGGGAAAAGGACCCCACGTGGTGATCCTAACCACCAACCATGCCCTGAACTTGCAGGGTTCGCTCTGTGGGCACACCAACCTCGAGTGAGGAGGCCTTCCAACTCCAACATCCAGAGAGATAACCGGGGGCAACAGGGCACCATGACGACTCATGTGAACATCACTTGACCTGGAGTTTCTCTCATAAAACAACAAGAGTGTGTCCCAAAAGAATAGACTACTGCTTGCAGGACATACTGCACCCAGAGGGGAGCTAATAATCTTGGCGGGGGAACCGTATATCACACTGTCACCATAGAAAAGCCTACAGACACCGTGATGATGGTGGCCAATGAGACCGGCTGGACTTCTGTTTACTTCAAAAGGCTGCTGACTCAGTGGCCATCATGGTCCTTGATCACCACTGACCCTGGACTGTCTGGGAGTTGAGCGGGCAGGGCTCTGACACCTGGTGCTCTTTGTATGTTAATTCAGGGACCTAATTGAAGAAAGCGCAGACTACTGGTCAGAGCATCTAGGCTGGCAGAAACGGTCAGCCTAAGGTGGCCGAACAAATGTGGGGCGGGGTGAAACCGGCCCCCACAGCGTCTCTGCACATCTCTTTCCTGGACCCTTAAAGGTCATTAGAATCTATAACACTTCCAATGCTGGTGCTCAGGTGGACGAGCAGGGAGGCAGGGGGCCTGGGGACAATCAACGTCACCTGGAGGCTGCTGGGGAGAAGCTCTGACCCTCGCCCCCGGGTATGAGGGCTCCCAACTCAGCACTCAGCAGTTACAGAAGAAGGGTCTGCACCCTCAGCACTCCAAGAATGAGGAACGGGACAAAAGGCAGAGGAGGGGTTTGTCCCCAGCAAAGCCCATTAAAAATCCCTGGGAGATAAAAATAGAATCTGGGCAATAAAGTCAAGTCTAACCTTTTTTATCCTTTGTGCTTTGTCTAATTTCATGTGCTCCTGGGGTCCCGCATGCAGAGGTTCCACACCCGGCACTTCAGACCAGATTTCCTAGTGCAGAATGGCTGGGACGACACCTCAGCTCCTGGGGCCCAGTGCAGACTCCGCGATATAGAGCCTGAGCTGCAGCCAACCCGGCCCTCGAGAGCTCCGCCCCCTCCCTCCCACTGACTCTGACAGGATCTCTACACAACAGCCCAGCCCACAGCCCACGGGGTAGTGCATGCTCTCACCTCTCCATTCTCTGATCAAAATATAAAGTTTCCTTTGCTTGTGAACCAAACTCAGTCTCGATCTGTTGGCCCCAATGACACTGGGCAGGGGGACACTTGTTGGGGTCCACTCTGGAGGATCAGTAACAGAAATTGAGACTATTGTAACCTCAATGAACAGATGTGTGAGCCAAACTGTAGTTAACATAGAACAGTGTATAAGGCTCGGGTAAAATAAGATGTTTCTAACACTTCCATTTGATATTTCCATCACTTTATTATAAGCAAGTTCAGTGAAAAGGTTTGTCTTATTTGTCAGGTCAATATTAGAGAAACGAAGTGATTTCTTTCCAAGGATGTACATCTAATAATCTTGGTTAAAGCTTCAATCTTGTTTTAAATGCTTTTCCATTGAAAATGATACCTCTCTTTCAGCTCCCCCATTTCTGAGAAGTATAAAATCTTATAATTTATTATTACCAAAGGAGAAAGGTGGGAGGAGGGATAAATTAACAGTTTGGGATTAACACATACACACTGCTATGTATAAAATAGATCATCAACAAGGAACTACTGTATAGCACAGGGAACTACACTCAACATTTTGCTATAACCTATAAGGGGAAATAATCTGAAAAAGAATAGATATTTTTATTGACATCATCTATCAATGACAGTTAAAGTGTAACCTAAGGGAAGCTGGTGGTGAGTGCTTCTGACCCTGAAGACTTCAATCATCTAAAGTTTGGACTCTGCCTACTTCCCAAGGCCCTTAATGAACATATGTGTAGCCGTAGCTTAAAAAATTCCCCAGTTTGGGTTTCGGGGAGACACTGATTTTGAAAAAGCCCTGGTGTTCTCCTTACATGAATGGGACTCTTCCTACTGCTAAAACATGTCTGTCACACCCAGAGGATGGTATACCGTCTGATCGGGAAGAGTTTGGAAAAGGCATCTCATCTCCTCATCTCCTGGTGCTCGGGTTCACCCCTCCAGCGTCTTTACTAACAGTCTCCCCACTTGGAGATGTCAGCACTGTCAACATCCTGTTGCGTACAGTTTGGAATTTGTCCAGAGGATGAAGCGGAAGGATGAGGAACAATGAGAGACAAGTCCTAGGTGTTCAGACAGGCACATGTCACTCTAATTTCCAATCAGGAAGACGAATTGACCAAAGGCTAGGGTTGCCCATGGAAACAGTATAGGGCTTGAGGAAATCCCGCTGCTTTGTGGCCAGTTCCCATAAACACAAGTTGAACAATGGAACTCAGGGGCAGTAAAATTCACGAAACTGCAGAGTTGAAAATATCCATCACTGAAAAATGTCTTGAGGAAAGTCAGAGAAAAGGACTTGTAAGCAAGGGAGAATGGCAGGAAAGGGATTTGAGGAGGTAGAAAGGACTCGCCATTAAGCACAAGAAAAGGAGCTGAACATTGCCAACATTGCAGTTGGCCAAAAAGGGTGTATGCGTTTTTTTCTGTATATATTCAAGAAAAGGGCATACACTTTTTTAGCCAACCAAACAGGTGGGCACTGGAAGTCAATACTACAAAAGATATCACTTCGCATCAGTCAGAAGAGCCATCCTCATAAAGCGTAAACAACAGAAATGCAGGACAGGGCAAGGAGAAGAGGGAGCCCTGTGAGACTTATAGTGGAAATGTATATTGCCAACGGCCATTCTGGAGAAGTGTATTGTGTTTACTAAAGCATCTAAAAAATGAGCTACAGAGCATAGGGCAATTGCACTCATGGGCGTATATCTTGGGAAAAACAAAAATCGAGAGGACACAGGCACCCCAATGTTTACCCCCTCTCTGTTTAAAAGATCCTCGACTAGGATATAACTTAAATGTCTCTGGAGAGAAAAAATGGATAGAGATGTGGTACTTAGGTAGAGTGGAATATTATTCAGCCTGGAAATCAATGAAATATGGCCAGTTGTAACAACTCCGGAGGAGTTACGTATGATCATTCTAAGTGACATAATTCAAAAAGAAAAAGACACATATCATAAGATATCACTTAAAGGTGGAATCCAAAATGGCTACACATGAAATAAATTACAAAACAAAAACATAGTCAAATATGTAGAAAACACGCATAAGGCTGCTAAACGGGAAAGGTGGGGAGGGGTGAGGCATCATCCAGGAGGTTGAAATTAACAAAGATACCATTCCAAATACCAAACTGATAATCAACAAGGCCCACACGGTAGCTAAAAGAACTGCACTCAGCACACTCAAGTCACCGGAAAAGAATATATACGACTGGTAAGAATCTGAAAAAGAATTTACTGATGTCTCTCTGTACGTGAATCAAGTGGATGTACAGCAGCAAGAAACAGAGCTTTGAAAATCAGCTGTAACCAATATAGTAATAAATTGAAAAAAATAAACGACAGAGAGACAGAGAAAACCTCTTACAACTTTTCCTCAGGGACGGTGATGCAACATGGATTGAACACATCTAGACCCACAGCAGGATGAGACATAAGGCTGGAAACTGTTTGCACTAAGAGAAATGTGAGGTTGGGTGAGGAAATGCACACCCTTTAAAGTAATACTACCTGGTACCCATTCAATGGGTCCCAAATCTGCAGGTTCAAGGGATCTTCCTACAGCTAAAACATGCATGGAAAACCCAGAGGACTGTACACCATGTGATCGGGAGATGTGTCTAAAATGCAGCTCATTTATCCTCTCCTGGTGCTCCTGTTCACCGTTCCAGCCACGTTACTTAGAATCTGCCCACTTGGAGAATCAGCACATTTCAACTTCTGTTTCACACATTTTGCAAATTGTGAGGAGGATGAACGGGAAGAGGGGGAACCAATTAGAGAATAGTTGTAGGGGTTTGGACGGGCACATATCACTCTAATTTCCCATTAAGAATAAGAATTGAAAAAAGGCTCAGCCCGCCTCGCCGGAGCCAAAATAGGGCCTGAAGCAATCCTGCGGGTTTGAGGCCAGCTCACAAAAGAGCAACTTAAAAAATGGAGCTCAGGGTCACTGCAATTCACAAACCTGCAGAGTTATAAATGAAAACTAACGTCCAAAAATATGTTGAGGTAAGGCAAAGAAGAGGATCTGAATGCAAGACAGAATTGCAAGAAACAGATTTCAAGAGATAGATTGGACTCGTCTTTAAAGCACATGAAAAGCGGCAGAATTTCGACAATGATGCAGTTGGCCCAAAAGGGCGTATGCATTTTTTCCTGATTATATCCAGGAAAAAACGCATACGCACTTTATGGGCAACGAAGCAAGCAAGCAATGCAAATGTGCACAACAAAGAAGTCTCATTTCCCACTGGTCAAAAGGGCCATCCTAAAAATTTGTAAAAACCAGAAATGCAGGACAGGCCATGGAGAACAGGGAGCCTTTATACGCTGATGGGCAGTGTGTGAACTGCCGAGAGCCACTCTGGAGAAGTGTATGGTGGTTCCTAAATCATCTAAAAAACAGAGCTACAGAGCATAGGACACTTCCAATCATGGGAGTATATCTAGGGAAGTCTAAAAATCAACAAGACACAAGCACACCACAGTTTAGGGCTACTCTGTTTACAAGAACCTCAACTTCAGTACACCTTAAATATCCCAGGAAAGAGAACAATGGATAAAGAAGATGTGGTACTTATGTACAATGGAATATCTCTTCACTATGAAATCAATGTAATAAGGCTAGTAGAAGGATAAAGAGTGGATTTAGGTCCGATAATACTACTTGAAATAAGTCAAACAGAAAAAGAAACATATCATAAGATATCACTTATACAGGGAGGGTAAATATGGCTGCACAAGAAATGAATTACAGAACAGAACAGTGTCTCACATGTAGAAAACACACTTATGTCAGCTTAAGGGGAAAGGAGAGGTGGGGTGATGCATAAAACCAGAGTTTGAAATTAGCACAGATACCGTTCAATAAACCAAATAGATATTAGACAAGATCTACACCTTGCTCAATGAACTGGCCTCAACACACCCTATACACCGCAGAGAAATATATCTGAGTAATAAGAATCTTAAAACCCATGTATTGATATATCTCCATAAGGGAATCAAGTGTGTGCAGAGCGGCACAAACACAGCAGTGAAAATGAGCTAAACCCCATTATAGAAATAAATTTTAAAAACAAAACGCAGAAACAATGAAAGAGAGAAAAATTCTTACAAAATTTGCTCAGGGGCTGTGATGCAACCTGGATTGACCACATATAAACCCACAGCTGGATAAGACATAAGGCTGGACACTTGGGGCTGAGAGGATTGGTGAGCTTTGGTGAGCAACTGCCAAAAGTTTAATGCAATACTTCATGCTACTCATTCCAAGGGTCCCAAAACTCCAGGTTGAAGGGAATCTTCCTACAGCTAAACCATGCTTGGGAAACCCAGCGACTGGTATACCATATGATCGGGAAAGGTTTCTAAAACACACCTCATTTTTCCTCTCCTGGGGCTCCGGATCGACATTCCAGCCGCTTTACTAACAATATCCCCACATGGAGAGTCAATGCCTTTAAGTTCTGGTATCGCACAGTCTGCAGTTAGTGCGGAGGATGAATGGGAATAGGGGGAACCAGTGAGAAACTAGCTGTAGCAGTTTCAATGGGCACATGTCACTCTAATTTCACATCAGTAAGAAGAATAAACCAAAGGCACAGCAAGGTGCCCCAGAAGAAGAATAGGGCCTGAAGGAATCCTGTGGTTATGAGGCAAGATCACAAAAATAAGAGCTGAAAAATGGAGCTAAGGGCCACTGCAATTCAAAAACCTGCAGAGTTATAAAGGCCAACTATTTTCAAAAACTATATTGAGATAAGGCTATGAAGAGGCATTGAAAGCAAGGCACAATTGCAGGAAACCGATTTCAGGAGGTAGACTGGAATTGCATTTAAAGCATAGGAAAAGAGGCAGAACGTCGACAATGATGCACTTGGTCAAAAAGGGCGTATGCGTTTTTTCCTGAATATATTCAGGAAAAAACGCATACGCCCTTTTTGGCCAACCAAGCAAGCTTGCAAAGGAAATCTGCACTACAATGAAGTCTCACTTCCCCCCGGTCAAAAGGGCCATCTGAAAAAAGTGTAAAATCCAGAAAGGCAGGACAGGCCATGGAGAACTGGGAGCCTTGTCATGCTGATGGGCGGAATGTAAATTGCCAACAGCCACTGGGGAGAAGTGTATGGTGTTTTCTGAAACATCTAAAAAACAAAGCAACAGAGCCTAGGGAACTTCCACTTATGGTCCTATAGCTTAGGGAAATTAAAATCAAAAAGACACAGCCACCCCAAAGTTTGGGACGGCTCTATTTACAAGAACCTCGTTTACTGTACAAGTTCAATATCACAGAAAGCAAAAAATGGATAAAGAAGTTGTGGTACTTACGTACAATGCAATGTCACTCAGCAATGAAATCTATGTCATCAGGCCAATAGCAGCATAATGAGAGGATTCAGCTATGATGATCCTAACTGAAACAAGTCACACAGAAAAAGAAACATCATAAGATATCACTAATACACGGAATGTAAACATGGCTACACAGGAACTGGATTACAAAACAGAAGAGGGTCTCAAATTTAGAAAACCAACTTATGCTTGCTTAAGGGGAAAGTTGAGTTAGGGTGCTGCATAAAACCAGAGATTGAAATGAGCACAGATAAAGTTCCTTAAGCCAAATATGTAATAGAAAAGAGCTACTCCAAGCTCAACGAAATTGACTCAACACCCCATATTAAACGCCTAAGAATTTACCTGACTAGTAAGTATCTTAAAACCTATGGATTGCTATGTCTCCGAAAGAGAATCAAGCGTGTGTACAGGGCCATAAACGCAGCAGTGATAGGACTGGAGAGGTTCGGTGAGCAAATGAAGACCCTTTGAAATAATATTGCATGGTACCCATTCCACAGGTCTCAACTCTCCAGGTTTAAGGGATTCTTCCTTCAGCTAAAACATGCATGTGGAACCCAGAGTATGATAAACCGTGTGATTGGGAGACATGTTCAAATATGTCTCAGTTCTCGTCCCCTGGTACTCGGGTGCAACATTCCAGACGCTTTACTAACACTCTCCCGACTTGCAGAGTCAGTGCTTTTAACCTCCTGTTTGGCCCAGTTTGCAATTTCTGCAAAAGATGAACAGGAATAGGGAGAATCAATGAGAGACTAGCTGGAGGTGTCTGGAAGGGCAAATTTAACTCTCATTTCCCACCAGGAAGAGGAATTAAACAAAGGCTCAGCGTGTCATGCCGGAACCAGATTAGGGCCTGAAGCAATCCTGCGGTGTTGCGGCCAGCTCACAAGAAAGCGAGTTGAAGAAAGGAGCTCAGGGGCACTGTAATTCACAAACCTGCAGAGTTATAAATGACAGCTATCGTCCAAAAATATACTGAAGTAAGGCTGCCAAGAGGACTTGAAAGCGGGGCAGAATTGCAGGAAACCGATTTCAGGAGGTACACTGGAATTGCATTTAAAGCATAGGAAAAGAGGCAGAACGTCGACAATGATGCACTTGGACAAAAAGGGCGTATGCGTTTTTTCCTGAATATATTCAGGAAAAAACGCATACGCCGTTTTTGGCCAACCAAGCAAGCTTCCAAAGGAAATCTGCACTACAATGAAGTCTCACTTCCCCCTGGTGAAAAGGGCCATCTGAAATAATTGTAAAATCCAGAAAGGCAGGACAGGCCATGGAGAACTCGGAGCCTTGTTATGCTGATGGGCGGGATGTAAGTTGCCAACAGCCACTCGGGAGAAGTGTATGGTGTTTCCTGAAACATGTAAAAAACAAAGCAACAGAGCCTAGAGCACTTCCACTTATGGTCCTGTAGCTTAGGGAAATTTAAATCAAAAAGACACAGCCACCCCAAAGTTTGGGACAGCTCTGTTTACAAGAACCTCGTTTACGGTACAAGTTCAATATCGCAGAAAGCGAAAAATGGATAAAGAAGTTGTGGTACTTACGTACAATGCAATATCACTCAGCAATGACATCTATGTTATCGGGCCCGTAGGAGCATAATGAGTGGATTCAGGTATGATGATTCTAACTGAAATAAGTCACACAGAAAAAGAAACATCATAAGATATCACTAATCCACGGAATGTAAACTTGGCAACACAGTAACTGGATTACAAAACAGAACAGGGTCTCAAATTTAGAAAACCAACTTATGCTTGCTTAAGGGGAAAGATGAGTTGGGGTGCTGCATAAAACCAGAGATTGAAATGAGGACAGATAAAGTTCCTTAAGCCAAATATGTAATAGACAAGAGCTACTCCTTGCTCAATGAAATGGTCTCAACACCCCATATTAAACGCCTAAGAATGTACCCGACTAGTAAGTATCTTAAAACCTATGGATTGCTATGTCTCCGAAAGAGAATCAAGTATGTGTACAGGGGCATAAACGCAGCAGTGATAGGATTGGAGAGGTTCGGTGAGCAAATGAAGACCCTTTGAAGTCGTATTGCATGGTACCCATTCCACGGGTCTCAACTCTCCAGGTTTAAGGGATTCTTCCTTCAGCTAAAACATGCATGTGGAACCCAGACTATGATCAACCATGTGATCGGGAGACGTGTTCCAATATGTCTCAGTTCTCGTCCCCTGGTACTCGGGTGCAACATTCCAGACGCTTTACTAACACTCTCCCGACTTGGAGAGTCAGTGCCTTTAACCTCCTATTTGGCCCAGTTTGCAATTTCTGCGGAAGATGAACAGGAATAGGTAGGACCAATGAGAGACTAGCTGGAGGTGTCTGGACGGGCAAATTTAACTGTCATTTCCCACCAGGAAGAGGAGTTAACCAAAGGCTCAGCATGCAGTGCCGGAACCTGATTAGGGCCTGAAGCAATCCTGGGTGTTGCGGCCAGCTCACAAGAAAGCGAGTTGAAGAAAGGAGCTCAGGGGTACTGTAATTCACAAACCTGCAGAGTTATAAATGACAGCTATCGTCCAAAAATATACTGAAGTAAGGCTGCCAAGAGGACTTGAAAGCGGGGCAGAATTGCAGGAATCCGATTTCAGGAGGTAGACTGGAATTGCATTTAAAGCATAGGAAAAGAGGCAGAACGTCGACAATGATGCACTTGGCCAAAAAGGACATATGCGTTTTTTCCTGAATATATTCAGGAAAAAACGCATACGCCCTTTTTGGTCAACCAAGCAAGCTTGCAAAGAAATCTGCACTACAATGAAGTCTCACTTCCTCCGGGTCAAAAGGGCCATCTGAAAAAAGTGTAAAATCCAGAAAGGCAGGACAGGCCATGGAGAACTGGGAGCCTGGTTATGCTGATGGGCGGGATGTAAATTGCCAACAGCCACTCAGGAGAAGTGTATGGTGTTTCCTGAAACATCTAAAAGACAAAGCAACAGAGCCTAGGGCACTTCCACTTATGGTCCTATAGCTTAGGGAAATTAAAATCAAAAAGACACAGCCACCCCAAAGTTTGGGACGGCTCTGTTTACAAGAACCTCGTTTACGGTACATAATCATTATCGCAGAAAGTGAAAAATGGATAAAGAAGTTGTGGTACTTACGTACAATGCAATATCACTCAGCAATGAAATCTATGTCATCAGGCCCGTACCAGCATAATGAGTGGATTCAGGTATGATGATTCTAACTGAAATAAGTCACACAGAAAAAGAAACATCATAAGATATCACTAATACACGGAATGTAAACTTGGCTACACAGGAACTGAATTTTAAAACAGAACATGGTCCCAAATTTAGAAAATCAACTTATGTTTGCTTAAGGGGAAAGGTGAGTTGGGGTGCTGCATAAAACCAGAGATTGAAATGAGCACAGATAAAGTTCCTTAAGCCAAATATGTAATAGACAAGAGCTACTCCTTGCTCAACGAAATGGACTCAAAACCCCATATTAAACGCCTAAGGATGTACCTGACTAGTAATATCTTAAAATCTATGGATTGCTATGTCTCCGAAAGAGAATCAAGCATGTGTAGAGGGGCATAAACGCAGCCGTCATAGGATTGGAGAGGTTCGGTGAGCAAACGAAGACCCTTTGAAGTCATATTGCATGGTACCCATTCCACGGGACACTACTCTCCAGGTTTAAGGGATTCTTCCTTCAGCTAAAAGATGCATGTGGAACCCAGAGTATGATCAACCGTGTGATCGGGAGATGTGTTCCAATATGTCTCAGTTCTCGTCCCCTGGTACTCGGGTGCAACATTCCACACGCTTTACTAACACTCTCCTGACTTGGAGAGTCAGTGCCTTTAACCTCCTGTTTGGCCCAGTTTGCAAATTCCGTGGAAAGTGAACAGGAATAGGGAGAACCAATGCGAGACTAGCTGGAGGTGTCTGGACGGGCAAATTTAACTCTCATTTCCCACCAGGAAGAGGAATTAACCAAAGGCTCAGTGTGCTGTGCCGGAACCAGATTAGGGCCTGAAGCAATCCTGCGGTGTTGCGGCCAGCTCACAAGAAAGCGAGTTGAAGAAAGGAGCCCAGGGGCACTGTAATTCACAAAGCTGCAGAGTTATAAATGACAGCTATCATCCAAAAATATACTGAAGTAAGGCTGCCAAGAGGACTTGAAAGCGGGGCAGAATTGCAGGAAACCGATTTCAGGAGGTAGACTGGAATTGCATTTAAAGCATAGGAAATGAGGCAGAACGTCCACAATGATGCACTTGGCCAAAAAGGGCGTATGCGTTTTTCCCTGAATATATTCAGGAAAAAATGCATACGCACTTTTTGGCCAACCAAGCAAGCTTGCAAAGGAAATCTGCACTACAATGAAGTCTCACTTCCCCTAGGTCAAAAGGGCCATCTGAAAAAAGTGTAAAATGCAGAAAGGCAGGATAGGCCATGGAGAACTGGGAGCCTTGTTATGCTGATGGGCGGGATGTAAATTCCAAACAGCCACTTGGGAGAAGAGTATGGTGTTTCCTGAAACATCTAAAAAACAAAGCAAGAGAGCCTAGGGCACTTCCACTTATGGTCCTATAGCTTAGGGAAACTAAAATCAAAAAGACACAGCCACCCCAAAGTTTGGGACGGCTCTGTTTACAAGAACCTCGTTTACGGTACAACTTCAATATCGCGTAAAGTGAAAAATGGATAAAGAAGTTGTGGTACTTACGTACAATGCAATATCACTCAGCAATGAAATCTATGTCATCAGGCCCGTAGCAGCATAATGAGTGGATTCAGGTATGATGATTCTAACTGAAATAAGTCACACAGAAAAAGAAACATCATAAGATATCACTAATACACGGAATGTAAACTTGGCTACACAGGAACTAGATTACAAAACACAACAGGGTCTCAAATTTAGAAAACCAACTTATGCTTCCTTAAGGGGAAAGGTGAGTTGGGGTGCTGCATAAAACCAGAGATTGAAATGAGCACAGATAAAGTTCCTTAAGCCAAATATGTAATAGACAAGAGCTACTCCTTGCTCAACGAGATGGACTCAACACCCCATATTAAACGCGTAAGACTGTACCTGACTAGTAAGTATCTTAAAACCTATGGATTGCTATGTCTCTGAAAGAGAATCAAGCGTGTGTACAGGGGCATAAACGCAGCACTGATAGGATTGGAGAGGTTCAGTGAGCAAATGAAGACCCTTTGAAGTCATATTGCATGGTACCCATTCCACGGATCTCAAATCTCCAGGTTTAAGGGATTCTTCCTTCAGCTAAAGCATGCATGTGGAACACAGAGTATGATCAACCATGTGATCGGGAGACGTGTTCCAATATGTTTCAGTTCTCGTCCCCTGGTACTCGGGTGCAACATTCCAGACGCTTTACTAACACTCCCCCGACTTGGAGAGTCAGTGCCTTTAACCTCCTGTTTGGCCCAGTTTGCAATTTCTGCGGAAGATGAACAGGAATAGGGAGAACCAATGAGAGACTAGCTGGAGGTGTCTGGACGGGCAAATTTAACTCTCATTTCCCACCAGGAAGAGAAATGAACCAAAGGCTCAGTGTGCCGTGCCGGAACCAGATTAGGGCCTGAAGCAATCCTGCGGTGTTGTGGCCAGCTCACAAGAAAGCGAGTTGAAGAAAGGAGCTCAGGGGCACTGTAATTCACAAATCTGCAGAGTTATAAATGACAGCTATCATCCAAAAATATACTGAAGTAAGGCTGCCAAGAGGACTTGAAAGCGGGGCAGAATTGCAGGAAACCGATTTCAGGAGGTAGACTAGAATTGCCTTTAAAGCATAGGAAAAGAGGCAGAACGTCGACAATGATGCACTGGGCCAAAAAGGGCGTATGCGTATTTTCCTGAATATATTCAGGAAAAAACGCATACGCACTTTTTGGCCAACCAAGCAAGCTTGCAAAGGAAATCTGCACTACAATGAAGTCTCACTTCCCTCAGGTCAAAAGGGCCATCTGAAGAAAGTGTAAAATCCAGAAAGGCAGGACAGGCCATGGAGAACTGGGAGCCTTGTTATGCTGATGGGCGGGATGTAAATTGCGAACAGCCACTCGGGGGAAGTGTATGGTGTTTCCTGAAACATCTAAAAAACAAACCAACAGAGCCTAGGGCACTTCCACTTATGGTCCTATAGCTTAGGGAAATTAAAATCAAAAAGACACAGCCACCCCAAAGTTTGGGACAGCTCTGTTTACAAGAACCTAGTCTACACTACAAGTTCAATATCGCAGAAAGTGAAAAATGGATAAAGAAGTTGTGGTACTTACATACAATGCAATACCACTCAGCAATGAAATCTATGTCATCAGGCCCATAGCAGCATAATGAGTGGATTCAGGTATGATGATTCTAACTGAAATAAGTCACAAGAAAAAGAAACATCATAAGATATCACTAATACACGGAATGTAAACTTGGCTACAAAGGAACTGAATTACAAAACAGAACAGGGTCTCAAATTCAGAAAACCAACTTATGCTTGCTTAAGGGGAAAGGTGAGTTGGGGTGCTGCATAAAACCAGAGATTGAAATGAGCACAGATAAAGTTCCTTAAGCCAAATATGTAATAGACAAGAGCTACTCCTTGCTCAACGAAATGGACTCAAAACCCCATATTAAACGCCTACGAATGTACCTGACTAGTAAGTATCTTAAAAGCTATGGATTGCTATGTCTCCGAAAGAGAATCAAGCGTGTGTACAGGGGCATAAACGCAGCAGTGATAGGATTGGAGAGGTTCGGTGAGCAAATGAAGACCCTTTGAAGTCATATTGCATGGTACCCATTCCACGGATCTCAACTCTCAAGGTGTAAGGGATTCTTCCTTCAGCTAAAACATTCCTTCCTTGAGTTCCACATTCAGTGGAACCCAGAGTATGATCAAACGTGTGATCGGGAGACGTGTTGAAATATGTCTCAGTTCTCGTCCCCTGGTACTCGGGTACAACACTCCAGACGCTTTACTAACACTCTCCTGACTTGGAGAGTCAGTGCCTTTAACCTCCTGTTTGGCCCAGTTTGCAAATTCCGCGGAAGATGAACAGGAATAGGGAGAACCAATGAGAGACTAGCTGGAGGTGTCTGGACGGGCAAATTTAACTCTCATTTCCCACCAGGAAGAGGAATTAACCAAAGGCTCAGCGTGCCATGCCGGAACCAGATTAGGGCCTGAAGCAATCCTGCGGTGTTGCGGCCAGCTCACAAGAAAGCGAGTTGAAGAAAGGAGCCCAGGGGCACTGTAATTCACAAACCTGCAGAGTTATAAATGACAGCTATCGTCCAAAAATATACTGAAGTAAGGCTGCCAAGAGGACTTGAAAGCGGGGCAGAATTGCAGGAAACCGATTTCAGGAGGTAGACTGGAATTGCATTTAAAGCATAGTAAAAGAGGCAGAACGTCGACAATGATGCACTTGGCCAAAAAGGGCGTATGCGTTTTTTCCTGAATATGTTCAGGAAAAAACGCATACGCCCTTTTTGGCCAACCAAGCAAGCTTGCAAAGGAAATCTGCACTACAATGAAGTCTCACTTCCCCCGATCAAAAGGGCCATCTGAAAAAAGTGTAAAATCCAGAAAGGCAGGACAGGCCATGGAGAACAGGGAGCCTTGTTATGCTGATGGCCGGGATGTAAATTCCCAACAGCCACTTGGGAGAAGTGTATGGTGTTTTGTGAAACATCTAAAAAACAAAGCAACAGAGCCTAGGGTACTTCCACTTATGGTCCTATAGCTTAGGGAAATTAAAATCAAAAAGACACAGCCACCCCAAAGTTTGGGATGGCTCTGTTTACAAGAACCTCGTTTACGGTACAACTTCAATATCGCATAAAGGGAAAAATGGATAAAGAAGTCGTGGTACTTACGTACAATGCAATATCACTCAGCAATGAAATCTATGTCATCAGGCCCGTACCAGCATAATGAGTGGATTCAGGTATGATGATTCTAACTGAAATAAGTCACACAGAAAAAGAAACATCATAAGATATCACTAATAAACGGAATGTAAACTTGGCTACACAGGAACTGGATTACAAAACACAACAGGGTCTCAAATGTAGAAAACCAACTTATGCTCGCTTAAGGGGAAAGGTGAGTTGGGGTGCTGCATAAAACCAGAGATTGAAATGAGCACAGATAAAGTTCCTTACGCCAAATATGGAATAGACAAGAGCTACTCCTTGCTCAACGAAATGGACTCAACACCCCATATTAAACGCCTAAGAATGTACATGACTACTAAGTATCTTAAAACCTATGGATTGCTATGTCTCCGAAAGAGAATCAAGCGTGTGTACAGGGGCATAAACGCAGCAGTGATAGGATTGTAGAGGTTCCGTGAGCAAATGAAGACCCTTTGAAGTCATATTGTATGGTACCCATTTCACGGGTCTCAACTCTCCAGGTTTAAGGGATTCTTCCTTCAGCTAAAACATGCATGTGGAACACAGAGTATGATCAACCGTGTGATCGGGAGATGTGTTCCAATATGTCTCAGTTCTCGTCCCCTAGTACTCGGGTGCAACATTCCAGACGCTTTACTAACACTCTGCTGACTTGGAGAGTCAGTGCCTTTAACCTCCTGTTTGGCCCAGTTTGCAATTTCTGCGGAAGATGAACAGGAATAGGGAGAACCAATGAGAGACTAGCTGGAGGTGACTGGATGGGCAAATTTAACTCTCATTTCCCACCAGGAAGAGGAATTAACCAAAGGCTCTGCGTGCTGTGCCGGAACCAGATTAGGGTCTGAAGCAATACTGTGGTGTTGCGGCCAGCTCACAAGAAAGCGCGTTGAAGAAAGGAGCTCAGGGGCACTGTAATTCACAAACCTGCAGAGTTATAAATGACAGCTATCGTCCAAAAATATACTGAAGTAAGGCTGCCAAGAGGACTTGAAAGCGGGGCAGAATTGCAGGAAAGCGATTTCAGGTGGTAGACTGGAATTGCATTTAAAGCATAGGAAAAGAGGCAGAACGTCGACAATGATGCACTTGGCCAAAAAGGGTGTATGCGTTTTTTCCTGAATATATTCAGGAAAAAATGCATACGCCCTTTTTGGCCATCCAAGCAAGCTTGCAAAGGAAATCTGCACTACAATGAAGTCTCAATTCCCTGCGGTCAAAAGGGCCATCTGAAGAAAGTGTAAAATCCAGAACGGCAGGACAGGCCATGGAGAACTGGGAGCCTTGTTATGCTGATGGGCGTGATGTAAATTGCGAACAGCCACTCGGGGGAAGTGTATGGTGTTTCCTGAAACATCTAAAAAACAAACCAACAGAGCCTAGGGCACTTCCACTTATGGTCCTATAGCTTAGGGAAATTAAAATCAAAAAGACACAGCCACCCCAAAGTTTGGGACAGCTCTGTTTACAAGAACCTAGTCTACACTACAAGTTCAATATCGCAGAAAGTGAAAAATGGATAAAGAAGTTGTGGTACTTACGTACAATGCAATACCACTCAGCAATGAAATCTATGTCATCAGGCCCGTAGCAGCATAATGAGTGGATTCAGGTATGATGATTCTAACTGAAATAAGTCACAAGAAAAAGAAACATCATAAGATATCACTAATACACGGAATGTAAACTTGGCTACAAAGGAACTGAATTACAAAACAGAACAGGGTCTCAAATTCAGAAAACCAACTTATGCTTGCTTAAGGGGAAAGGTGAGTTGGGGTGCTGCATAAAACCAGAGATTGAAATGAGCACAGATAAAGTTCCTTAAGCCAAATATGTAATAGACAAGAGCTACTCCTTGCTCAACGAAATGGACTCAACACCCCATATTAAACGCCTAAGAATGTACCTGACTACTAAGTATCTTAAAACTTATGGATTGCTATGTCTCCGAAAGAGAATCAAGCCTGTGTACAGGGGCATAAACGCAGCAGTGATAGTATTGGAGAGGTTCCGTGAGCAAATCAAGACCCTTTGAAGTCATATTGCATGGTACCCATTTCACGGGTCTCAACTCTCCAGGTTTAAGGGATTCTTCCTTCAGCTAAAACATGCATGTGGAAACCAGAGTATGACCAACTGTGTGATTGGGAGACGTGTTGAAATATGTCTCAGTTCTCGTCCCCTGGTACTCGGGTGCAACATTCCAGATGCTTTACTAACACTCTCCCGACTTGGAGAGTCAGTGCCTTTAACCTCCTGTTTGGCCCAGTTTGCAATTTCTGCGGAAGATGAACAGGAATAGGGAGAACCAATGAGAGACTAGCTGGAGGTGTCTGGAAGGGCAAATTTAACTCTCATTTCCCACCAGGAAGAGGAATTAACCAAAGGCTCAGCGTGCCGTGCCGGAACCAGATTAAGGCCTGAAGCAATACTGCGGTGTTGCGGCCAGCTCACAAGAAAGCGAGTTGAAGAAAGGAGCTCAGGGGCACTGTAATTCACAAACCTGCAGAGTTATAAATGACAGCTATCGCCCAAAAATATACTGAAGTAAGCCTGACAAGAGGACTTGAAAGCGGGGCAGAATTGCAGGAAAGCGATTTCAGGTGGTAGACTGGAATTGCATTTAAAGCATAGGAAAGGAGGCAGAACGTCCACAATGATGCACTTGGACAAAAAGGGCATATGCGTTTTTCCTGAATATATTGAGGAAAAAACGCATATGCCCTTTTTGGCCATCCAAGCACGCTTGAAAAGGAAATCTGCACTACAATGAAGTCTCACTTCCCCCCGGTCAAAAGGGCCATCTGAAAAAAGTGTAAAATCCAGAAAGGCAGGACAGGCCATGGAGAACTGGGAGCCTTGTTATGCTGATGAGCAGGATGTAAATTGCCAACAGCCACTGGGAAGAAGTGTATGGTGTTTCCTGAAACATCTAAAAAACAAAGCAACAGAGCCTAGGGCACTTCCACTTATGGTCCTATAGCTTAGGGAAATTAAAATCAAAAAGACACAGCCACCCCAAAGTCTGGGAAGGCTCTGTTTACAAGAACCTCCTTTACTTTACAAGTTCAATATCGCAGAAAGCAAAAAATGGAGAAAGAAGTTTTGGTACTTACATACAATGCAATATCACTCAGCAATGAAATCTATGTCATCAGGCCCGTAGCAGCATAATGAGTGGATTCAGGTATGATGATTCCAACTGAAATAAGTCACACAGAAAAAGAAACATCATAAGATATCACTAATACACGGAATGTAAACTACGCTACACAGGAACTTAATTACAAAACACAACAGGGCCTCAAATGTAGAAAACCACCTTATGCTTGCTTAAGGGGAAAGGTGAGTTGGGGTGCTGCATAAAACCAGAGATTGAAATGAGGACAGATAAATTTCCTTAAGTCAAATATGTAATACACAAGAGCTACTCCTTGCTCAATGAAATGGACTCACAACCCCTTATTAAACGCCTAAGAATGTACCTGACTAGTAAGTATCTTAAAACCTATGGATTGCTATGTCTCCGAAAGAGAATCAAGCGTGTGTACAGGGGCATAAATGCAGAAATGATAGGACTGGAGAGTTTCGGTGAGCAAATGAAGACCCTTTGAAGTCATATTGCATGGTACCCATTCCAAGAGTCTCAACTCTCCAGGTTTAAGGGATTCTTCCTTCAGCTAAAGCATGCATGTGGAACCCAGAGTATGATCAACCATGTGATCGGGAGACGTGTTCCAATATGTGTCAGTTCTCGTCCCCTGGTACTCGGGTGCATCATTCCAGACGCTTTACTAACACTCTCCCGACTTGGAGAGTCAGTGCCTTTAAACTCCTGTTTGGCCCAGTTTGCAATTTCTGCGGAAGATGAACTGGAATAGGGAGAACCAATGAGAGACTAGCTGGAGGTGTCTGGACGGGCAAATTTAACTCTCATTTCCCACCAGGAAGAGGAATTAACCAAAGGCTCAGCGTGCCATGCCGGAACCAGATTAGGGCCTGAAGCAATCCTGTGGTGTTGCGGCCAGCTCAAAAGAAAGCGAGTTGAAGAAAGGAGCTCAGGGGCACTGTAATTCACAAACCTGCAGACTTATAAATGACAGCTATCGTCCAAAAATATACTGAAGTAAGGCTGCCAAGAGGACTTGAAAGCGGGGCAGAATTGCAGGAAACCGATTTCAGGAGGTAGACTGGAATTGCATTTAAAGCATAGGAAAAGAGGCAGAACGTCCACAATGATGCACTTGGCCAAAAAGGGCGTATGCGTTTTTTCCTGAATATATTCAGGAAAAAACGCATACGCCCTTTTTGGCCAACCAAGCAAGCTTGCAAAGGAAATCTGCACTACAATGAAGTCTCACTTCCCCCCAGTCAAAAGGGCTATCTGAAAAAAGTGTAAAATCCAGAAAGGCAGGACAGGCCATGGAGAACTGGGAGCCTTGTTATGCTGATGGGCGGGATGTAAATTGCCAACAGCCACTCAGGAGAAGTGTATGGTGTTTCCTGAAACATCTAAAAAACAAAGCAACAGAGCCTAGGGCACTTCCACTTATGGTCCTATAGCTTAGGGAAATTAAAATCAAAAAGACACAGCCACCCCAATGTTTGGGACGGCTCTGTTTACAAGAACCTCGTTTACGGTACAAGTTCAATATCGCAGAAAGTGAAAAATGGATAAAGAATTTGTGGTACTTACGTACAATGCAATATCACTCAGCAATGACATCTATGTCAACAGGCCCGTAGCAGAAAATGAGTGGGTTCAGGTATGATGATTCTAACTGAAATAAGTCACACAGAAAAAGAAACATCATAAGATATCACTAATACACTGAATGTAAACTTGGCTACACAGGAACTGAATTACAAAAGAGAACAGGGTCTCAAATTTAGAAAACCAACTTATGCTTCCTTAAGGGGAAAGGTGAGTTGGGGTGCTGCATAAAACCAGAGATTGAAATGAGCACAGATAAAGTTCCTTAAGCCAAATATGTAATAGACAAGAGCTATTCCTTGCTCAACGAAATGGATTCAACACCCCATATTAAACGCCAAAGAATGTACCTGACTAGTAAGTATCTTAAAACCTATTGATTGCTATGTCTCGGAAAGAGAATCAAGCGTGTGTACAGGGGCATAAATGCAGCAGTGATAGGATTGGAGAGGTTCGGTGAGCAAATGAAACCCTTTGAAGTCATACTGCATGGTACCCATTGCACGGGTCTCAACTCTCCAGGTTTAAGGGATTCTTCCTTCAGCTGAAACATGCATGTGGAACCCAGAGTATGATAAACTGTGTGATCGGGAGACGTGTTCCAATATGTCTCAGTTTTCGTCCCCTGGTACTCGGGTGCAACATTCCAGACGCTTTACTAACACTCTCCCGACTTGGACAGTCAGTGCCTTTAACCTCCTGTTTGGCCCAGTTTGCAATTTCTGCGGAAGATGAACAGGGATAGGGAGGACTAATGAGAGAGTAGCTGGAGGTGTCTGGACGGGCAAATTTAACTCTCATTTCCCAGCAGGAAGAGGAATTAACCAAAGGCTCAGCGTGCCATGCCGGAACCAGATTAGGGCCTGAAGCAATCCTGTGGTGTTGAGGCCAGCTCACAAGAAAGCGAGTTGAAGAAAGGAGCTCTGGGGCACTGTAATTCACCAACCTGCAGAGTTATAAATGACAGCTATCGTCCAAAAATATACTGAAGTAAGGCTGCCAACAGGACTTCAAAGCGGTTCAGAATTGCAGGAAACCGATTTCAGGAGGTAGACTGGAATTGCATTTAAAGCATAGGAAAAGAGGCAGAACGTCCACAATGATGCACTTGGCCAAAAAGGGCGTATGCGTTTTTTCCTGAATATATTCAGGAAAAAACGCATACGCCCTGTTTGGTCAACCAAGCAAGCTTGCAAAGGAAATCTGCACTACAATGAAGTCTCACTTCCCCCCGGTCAAAAAGGTCATCTGAAAAAAGTGTAAAATCCAGAAAGGCAGGACAGGCCATGGAGAACTGGGAGCCTTGTTACGCTGATGGGCGGGATGTAAATTGCCAACAACCACTCGGGAGAAGTGTATGGTGATTCCTGAAACATCTAAAAAACAAAGCAACAGAGCCTAGGGCACTTCCACTTATGGTCCTATAGCTTAGGGAAATTAAAATCAAAAAGACACAGCCACCCCAAAGTTTGGGACGGCTCTGTTTACAAGAACCTCGTTTATGGTACAAGTTCAATGTCGCAGAAAGCGAAAAATGGATAAAGAAGTTGTGGTACTTTCGTACAATGTAATATCACTCAGCAATGAAATCTACGTCATCAGGCCCTTAGCAGCATAATGAGTGGATTCAGGTATGATGATTCTAACTGAAATAAGTCACACAGAAAAAGAAACATCATAAGATATCACTAATACACGGAATGTAAACTTGGCTACACAGGAACTGAATTACAAAACACAACAGGGCCTCAAATGTAGAAAACCACCTTATGCTTGCTTAAGGGGAATGGTGAGTTGGGGTGCTGCATAAAACCAGAGATTGAAATGAGCACAGATAAAGTTCCTTAAGCCAAATATGTAATAGACAAGAGCTACTCCTTGCTCAACGAAATGGACTCAACACCCCATATTAAACGCCTAAGAATGTACCTGACTAGTAAGTATCTTAAAACCTATGGATTGCTATGTCTCCGAAATAGAATCAAGCGTGTGTACAGGGGCATAAACGCAGCAGTGATAGGATTGGAGAGGTTCGGTGAGCAAATGAAGACCCTTTGAAGTCATATTGCATGGTACCCATTCCACGGGTCTCAACTCTCCAGGTTTAAGGGATTCTTCCTTCAGCTAAAACATGCATGTGGAACCCAGAGTATGATCAACCGTGTGATCGGGAGACGTGTTCAAATATGTCTCAGTTCTCGTCACTTGGTACTCGGGTGCAACATTCCAGACGCCTTACTAACACTCTCCCAACTTGGAGAGTCAGTGCCTTTAACCTCCTGTTTGGCCCAGTTTGCAATTTCTGCGGAAGATGAACAGGAATAGGGAGAACCAATGAGAGACTAGCTGGAGGTGTCTGGACGGGCAAATTTAACTCTCATTTCCCACCAGGAAGAGGAATTAAGCAAAGGCTCAGCGTGCCGTGCCGGAACCAGATTAAGGCCTGAAGCAATACTGCGGTGTTGCGGCCAGCTCACAAGAAAGCGAGTTGAAGAAAGGAGCTCAGGGGCACTGTAATTCACAAACCTGCAGAGTTATAAATGACAGCTATCGCCCAAAAATATACTGAAGTAAGCCTGACAAGAGGACTTGAATGCGGGGCAAAATTGCAGGAAACCAATTTCAGGAGGTAGACTGGAATTGCATTTAAAGCATAGGAAAGGAGGCAGAACGTCCACAATGATGCACTTGGATAAAAAGGGCATATGCGTTTTTTCCTGAATATATTGAGGAAAAAACGCATATGCCCTTTTTGGCCATCCAAGCACGCTTGCAAAGGAAATCTGCACTACAATGAAGTCTCACTTCCCCCCGGTCAAAAGGGCCATCTGAAAAAAGTGTAAAATCCAGAAAGGCAGGACAGGCCATGGAGAACTGGGAGCCTTGTTATGCTGATGAGCAGGATGTAAATTGCCAACAGCCACTGGGGAGAAGTGTATGGTGTTTCCTGAAACATCTAAAAAACAAAGCAACAGAGCCTAGGGCACTTCCACTTATGGTCCTATAGCTTAGGGAAATTAAAATCAAAAAGACACTCCCACACCAAAGTTTGGGACGGCTCTGTTTACAAGAACCTCCTTTACTTTACAAGTTCAATATCGCAGAAAGCAAAAAATGGAGAAAGAAGTTTTGGTACTTACGTACAATGCAATATCACTCAGCAATGAAATCTATGTCATCAGGCCCGTAGCAGCATAATGAGTGGATTCAGGTATGATGATTCCAACTGAAATAAGTCACACAGAAAAAGAAACATCATAAGATATCACTAATACACGGAATGTAAACTAAGCTACACAGGAACTGAATTACAAAACACAACAGGGCCTCAAATGTAGAAAACCACCTTATGCTTGCTTAAGGGGAAAGGTGAGTTGGGGTGCTGCATAAAACCAGAGATTGAAATGAGCACAGATAAATTTCCTTAAGCCAAATATGTAATACACAAGAGCTACTCCTTGCTCAATGAAATGGACTCACAACCCCATATTAAACGCCTAAGAATGTACCTGACTAGTAAGTATCTTAAAACCTATGGATTGCTATGTCTCCGAAAGAGAATCAAGCGTGTGTACAGGGGCATAAATGCAGAAATGATAGGACTGGACAGTTTCGGTGAGCAAATGAAGACCCTTTGAAGTCATATTGCATGGTACCCATTCCAAGAGTCTCAACTCTCCAGGTTTAAGGGATTCTTCCTTCAGCTAAAGCATGCATGTGGAACCCAGAGTATGATCAACCATGTGATCGGGAGACGTGTTCCAATATGTGTCAGTTCTCGTCCCCTGGTACTCGGGTGCATCATTCCAGACGCTTTACTAACACTCTCCCGACTTGGAGAGTCAGTGCCTTTAAACTCCTGTTTGGCCCAGTTTGCAATTTCTGCGGAAGATGAACTGGAATAGGGAGAACCAATGAGAGACTAGCTGGAGGTGTCTGGACGGGCAAATTTAACTCTCATTTCCCACCAGGAAGAGGAATTAACCAAAGGCTCAGCGTGCCATGCCGGAACCAGATTAGGGCCTGAAGCAATCCTGCGGTGTTGCGGCCAGCTCAAAAGAAAGCGAGTTGAAGAAAGGAGCTCAGGGGCACTGTAATTCACAAACCTGCAGACTTATAAATGACAGCTATCGTCCAAAAATATACTGAAGTAAGGCTGCCAAGAGGACTTGAAATCGGGGCAGAATTGCAGGAAACCGATTTCAGGAGGTAGACTGGAATTGCATTTAAAGCATAGGAAAAGAGGCAGAACGTCCACAATGATGCACTTGGCCAAAAAGGGTGTATGCGTTTTTTCCTGAATATATTCAGGAAAAAACGCATACGCCCTTTTTGGCCAACCAAGCAAGCTTGCAAAGGAAATCTGCACTACAATGAAGTCTCACTTCCCCCCAGTCAAAAGGGCTATCTGAAAAAAGTGTAAAATCCAGAAAGGCAGGACAGGCCATGGAGAACTGGGAGCCTTGTCATGCTGATGGGCGGAATGTAAATTGCCAACAGCCACTGGGGAGAAGTGTATAGTGTTTCCTGAAACATCTAAAAAACAAAGCAACAGAGCCTAGGGAACTTCCACTTATGGTCCTATAGCTTAGGGAAATTAAAATCAAAAAGACACAGCCACCCCAAAGTTTGGGACGGCTCTATTTACAAGAACCTCGTTTACTGTACAAGTTCAATATCACAGAAAGCAAAAAATGGATAAAGAAGTTGTGGTACTTACATACAATGCAATGTCACTCAGCAATGAAATCTATGTCATCAGGCCAATAGCAGCATAATGAGAGGATTCAGCTATGATGATCCTAACTGAAACAAGTCACACAGAAAAAGAAACATCATAAGATATCACTAATACACGGAATGTAAACATGGCTACACAGGAACTGGATTACAAAACAGAAGAGGGTCTCAAATTTAGAAAACCAACTTATGCTTGCTTAAGGGGAAAGTTGAGTTAGGGTGCTGCATAAAACCAGAGATTGAAATGAGCACAGATAAAGTTCCTTAAGCCAAATACGTAATAGAAAAGAGCTACTCCAAGCTCAACGAAATGGACTCAACACCCCATATTAAACGCCTAAGAATTTACCTGACTAGTAAGTATCTTAAAACCTATGGATTGCTATGTCTCCGAAAGAGAATCAAGCGTGTGTACAGGGCCATAAACGCAGCAGTGATAGGACTGGAGAGGTTCCGTGAGCAAATGAAGACCCTTTGAAATAATATTGCATGGTACCCATTCCACAGGTCTCAACTCTCCAGGTTTAAGGGATTCTTCCTTCAGCTAAAACATGCATGTGGAACCCAGAGTATGATAAACCGTGTGATTGGGAGACATGTTCAAATATGTGTCAGTTCTCGTCCCCTGGTACTCGGGTGCAACATTCCAGACGCTTTACTAACACTCTCCCGACTTGCAGAGTTAGTGCTTTTAACCTCCTGTTTGGCCCAGTTTGCAATTTCTGCAAAAGATGAACAGGAATAGGGAGAATCAATGAGAGACTAGCTGGAGGTGTCTGGAAGGGCAAATTTAACTCTCATTTCCCACCAGGAAGAGGAATTAAACAAAGGCTCAGCGTGTCATGCCGGAACCAGATTAGGGCCTGAAGCAATCCTGCGGTGTTGCGGCCAGCTCACAAGAAAGCGAGTTGAAGAAAGGAGCTCAGGGGCACTGTAATTCACAAACCTGCAGAGTTATAAATGACAGCTATCGTCCAAAAATATACTGAAGTAAGGCTGCCAAGAGGACTTGAAAGCGGGGCAGAATTGCAGGAAACCGATTTCAGGAGGTACACTGGAATTGCATTTAAAGCATAGGAAAAGAGGCAGAACGTCGACAATGATGCACATGGACAAAAAGGGCGTATGCGTTTTTTCCTGCATATATTCAGGAAAAAACGCATACGCCCTTTTTGGCCAACCAAGCAAGCTTCCAAAGGAAATCTGCACTACAATGAAGTCTCACTTCCCCCTGGTGAAAAGGGCCATCTGAAATAATTGTAAAATCCAGAAAGGCAGGACAGGCCATGGAGAACTCGGAGCCTTGTTATGCTGATGGGCGGGATGTAAGTTGCCAACAGCCACTCGGGAGAAGTGTATGGTGTTTCCTGAAACATGTAAAAAACAAAGCAACAGAGCCTAGAGCACTTCCACTTATGGTCCTGTAGCTTAGGGAAATTTAAATCAAAAAGACACAGCCACCCCAAAGTTTGGGACAGCTCTGTTTACAAGAACCTCGTTTACGGTACAAGTTCAATATCGCAGAAAGCGAAAAATGGATAAAGAAGTTGTGGTACTTACGTACAATGCAATATCACTCAGCAATGACATCTATGTTATCGGGCCCGTAGCAGCATAATGAGTGGATTCAGGTATGATGATTCTAACTGAAATAAGTCACACAGAAAAAGAAACATCATAAGATATCACTAATCCACGGAATGTAAACTTGGCAACACAGTAACTGGATTACAAAACAGAACAGGGTCTCAAATTTAGAAAACCAACTTATGCTTGCTTAAGGGGAAAGATGAGTTGGGGTGCTGCATAAAACCAGAGATTGAAATGAGGACAGATAAAGTTCCTTAAGCCAAATATGTAATAGACAAGAGCTACTCCTTGCTCAATGAAATGGTCTCAACACCCCATATTAAACACCTAAGAATGTACCCGACTAGTAAGTATCTTAAAACCTATGGATTGCTATGTCTCCGAAAGAGAATCAAGTATGTGTACAGGGGCATAAACGCAGCAGTGATAGGATTGGAGAGGTTCGGTGAGCAAATGAAGACCCTTTGAAGTCGTATTGCATGGTACCCATTCCACGGGTCTCAACTCTCCAGGTTTAAGGGATTCTTCCTTCAGCTAAAACATGCATGTGGAACCCAGACTATGATCAACCATGTGATCGGGAGACGTGTTCCAATATGTCTCAGTTCTCGTCCCCTGGTACTCGGGTGCAACATTCCAGACGCTTTACTAACACTCTCCCGACTTGGAGAGTCAGTGCCTTTAACCTCCTATTTGGCCCAGTTTGCAATTTCTGCGGAAGATGAACAGGAATAGGTAGGACCAATGAGAGACTAGCTGGAGGTGTCTGGACGGGCAAATTTAACTGTCATTTCCCACCAGGAAGAGGAGTTAACCAAAGGCTCAGCATGCAGTGCCGGAACCTGATTAGGGCCTGAAGCAATCCTGGGTGTTGCGGCCAGCTCACAAGAAAGCGAGTTGAAGAAAGGAGCTCAGGGGCACTGTAATTCACAAACCTGCAGAGTTATAAATGACAGCTATCGTCCAAAAATATACTGAAGTAAGGCTGCCAAGAGGACTTGAAAGCGGGGCAGAATTGCAGGAATCCGATTTCAGGAGGTAGACTGGAATTGCATTTAAAGCATAGGAAAAGAGGCAGAACGTCGACAATGATGCACTTGGCCAAAAAGGGCGTATGCGTTTTTCCCTGAATATATTCAGGAAAAAATGCATACGCACTTTTTGGCCAACCAAGCAAGCTTGCAAAGGAAATCTGCACTACAATGAAGTCTCACTTCCCCTCGGTCAAAAGGGCCATCTGAAAAAAGTGTAAAATGCAGAAAGGCAGGACAGGCCATGGAGAACTGGGAGCCTTGTTATGCTGATGGGCGGGATGTAAATTCCAAACAGCCACTTGGGAGAAGAGTATGGTGTTTCCTGAAACATCTAAAAAACAAAGCAACAGAGCCTAGGGCACTTCCACTTATGGTCCTATAGCTTAGGGAAACTAAAATCAAAAAGACACAGCCACCCCAAAGTTTGGGACGGCTCTGTTTACAAGAACCTCGTTTACGGTACAACTTCAATATCGCTTAAAGTGAAAAATGGATAAAGAAGTTGTGGTACTTACGTACAATGCAATATCACTCAGCAATGAAATCTATGTCATCAGGCCCATAGCAGCATAATGAGTGGATTCAGGTATGATGATTCTAACTGAAATAAGTCACACAGAAAAAGAAACATCATAAGATATCACTAATACACGGAATGTAAACTTGGCTACACAGGAACTAGATTACAAAACACAACAGGGTCTCAAATTTAGAAAACCAACTTATGCTTCCTTAAGGGGAAAGGTGAGTTGGGGTGCTGCATAAAACCAGAGATTGAAATGAGCACAGATAAAGTTCCTTAAGCCAAATATGTAATAGACAAGAGCTCCGCCTTGCTCAACGAAATGGACTCAAAACCCCATATTAAACGCCTAAGAATGTACCTGACTAGTAAGTATCTTAAAACCTATGTATTGCTATGTCTCTGAAAGAGAATCAAGCGTGTGTACAGGGGCATAAACGCAGCACTGATAGGATTGGAGAGGTTCAGTGAGCAAATGAAGACCCTTTGAAGTCATATTGCATGGTACCCATTCCACGGATCTCAAATCTCCAGGTTTAAGGGATTCTTCCTTCAGCTAAAGCATGCATGTGGAACACAGAGTATGATCAACCATGTGATCGGGAGACGTGTTCCAATATGTTTCAGTTCTCGTCCCCTGGTACTCGGGTGCAACATTCCAGACGCTTTACTAACACTCCCCCGACTTGGAGAGTCAGTGCCTTTAACCTCCTGTTTGGCCCAGTTTGCAATTTCTGCGGAAGATGAACAGGAATATGGAGAACCAATGAGAGACTAGCTGGAGGTGTCTGGACGGGCAAATTTAACTCTCATTTCCCACCAGGAAGAGAAATGAACCAAAGGCTCAGTGTGCCGTGCCGGAACCAGATTAGGGCCTGAAGCAATCCTGCGGTGTTGTGGCCAGCTCACAAGAAAGCGAGTTGAAGAAAGGAGCTCAGGGGCACTGTAATTCACAAATCTGCAGAGTTATAAATGACAGCTATCATCCAAAAATATACTGAAGTAAGGCTGCCAAGAGGACTTGAAAGCGGGGCAGAATTGCAGGAAACCAATTTCAGGAGGTAGACTAGAATTGCCTTTAAAGCATAGGAAAAGAGGCAGAACGTCGACAATGATGCACTGGGCCAAAAAGGGCGTATGCGTATTTTCCTGAATATATTCAGGAAAAAACGCATACGCACTTTTTGGCCAACCAAGCAAGCTTGCAAAGGAAATCTGCACTACAATGAAGTCTCACTTCCCTCAGGTCAAAAGGGCCATCTGAAGAAAGTGTAAAATCCAGAAAGGCAGGACAGGCCATGGAGAACTGGGAGCCTTGTTATGCTGATGGGCGGGATGTAAATTGCGAACAGCCACTCGGGGGAAGTGTATGGTGTTTCCTGAAACATCTAAAAAACAAACCAACAGAGCCTAGGGCACTTCCACTTATGGTCCTATAGCTTAGGGAAATTAAAATCAAAAAGACACAGCCACCCCAAAGTTTGGGACAGCTCTGTTTACAAGAACCTAGTCTACACTACAAGTTCAATATCGCAGAAAGTGAAAAATGGATAAAGAAGTTGTGGTACTTACATACAATGCAATACCACTCAGCAATGAAATCTATGTCATCAGGCCCATAGCAGCATAATGAGTGGATTCAGGTATGATGATTCTAACTGAAATAAGTCACAAGAAAAAGAAACATCATAAGATATCACTAATACACGGAATGTAAACTTGGCTACAAAGGAACTGAATTACAAAACAGAACAGGGTCTCAAATTCAGAAAACCAACTTATGCTTGCTTAAGGGGAAAGGTGAGTTGGGGTGCTGCATAAAACCAGAGATTGAAATGAGCACAGATAAAGTTCCTTAAGCCAAATATGTAATAGACAAGAGCTACTCCTTGCTCAACGAAATGGACTCAAAACCCCATATTAAACGCCTACGAATGTACCTGACTAGTAAGTATCTTAAAAGCTATGGATTGCTATGTCTCCGAAAGAGAATCAAGCGTGTGTACAGGGGCATAAACGCAGCAGTGATAGGATTGGAGAGGTTCGGTGAGCAAATGAAGACCCTTTGAAGTCATATTGCATGGTACCCATTCCACGGATCTCAACTCTCAAGGTTTAAGGGATTCTTCCTTCAGCTAAAACATTCCTTCCTTGAGTTCCACATTCAGTGGAACCCAGAGTATGATCAAACGTGTGATCGGGAGACGTGTTGAAATATGTCTCAGTTCTCGTCCCCTGGTACTCGGGTACAACACTCCAGACGCTTTACTAACACTCTCCTGACTTGGAGAGTCAGTGCCTTTAACCTCCTGTTTGGCCCAGTTTGCAAATTCCGCGGAAGATGAACAGGAATAGGGAGAACCAATGAGAGACTAGCTGGAGGTGTCTGGACGGGCAAATTTAACTCTCATTTCCCACCAGGAAGAGGAATTAACCAAAGGCTCAGCGTGCCATGCCGGAACCAGATTAGGGCCTGAAGCAATCCTGCGGTGTTGCGGCCAGCTCACAAGAAAGCGAGTTGAAGAAAGGAGCCCAGGGGCACTGTAATTCACAAACCTGCAGAGTTATAAATGACAGCTATCGTCCAAAAATATACTGAAGTAAGGCTGCCAAGAGGACTTGAAAGCGGGGCAGAATTGCAGGAAACCGATTTCAGGAGGTAGACTGGAATTGCATTTAAAGCATAGGAAAAGAGGCAGAACGTCGACAATGATGCACTTGGCCAAAAAGGGCGTATGCGTTTTTTCCTGTATATGTTCAGGAAAAAACGCATACGCCCTTTTTGGCCAACCAAGCAAGCTTGCAAAGGAAATCTGCACTACAATGAAGTCTCACTTCCACCCGATCAAAAGGGCCATCTGAAAAAAGTGTAAAATCCAGAAAGGCAGGACAGGCCATGGAGAACAGGGAGCCTTGTTATGCTGATGGCCGGGATGTAAATTCCCAACAGCCACTTGGGAGAAGTGTATGGTGTTTCCTGAAACATCTAAAAAACAAAGCAACAGAGCCTAGGGCACTTCCACTTATGGTCCTATAGCTTAGGGAAATTAAAATCAAAAAGACACAGCCACCCCAAAGTTTGGGACGGCTCTGTTTACAAGAACCTCGTTTACGGTACAACTTCAATATCGCATAAAGCGAAAAATGGATAAAGAAGTCGTGGTACTTACGTACAATGCAATATCACTCAGCAATGAAATCTATGTCATCAGGCCCGTACCAGCATAATGAGTGGATTCAGGTATGATGATTCTAACTGAAATAAGTCACACAGAAAAAGAAACATCATAAGATATCACTAATAAACGGAATGTAAACTTGGCTACACAGGAACTGGATTACAAAACACAACAGGGTCTCAAATGTAGAAAACCAACTTATGCTTGCTTAAGGGGAAAGGTGAGTTGGGGTGCTGCATAAAACCAGAGATTGAAATGAGCACAGATAAAGTTCCTTACGCCAAATATGGAATAGACAAGAGCTACTCCTTGCTCAACGAAATGGACTCAACACCCCATATTAAACGCCTAAGAATATACATGACTACTAAGTATCTAAAAACCTATGGATTGCTATGTCTCCGAAAGAGAATCAAGCGTGTGTACAGGGGCATAAACGCAGCAGTGATAGGATTGTAGAGGTTCAGTGAGCAAATGAAGACCCTTTGAAGTCATATTGTATGGTACCCATTTCACGGGTCTCAACTCTCCAGGTTTAAGGGATTCTTCCTTCAGATAAAACATGCATGTGGAACCCAGAGTATGATCAACCGTGTGATCGGGAGATGTGTTCCAATATGTCTCAGTTCTCGTCCCCTAGTACTCGGGTGCAACATTCCAGACGCTTTACTAACACTCTGCTGACTTGGAGAGTCAGTGCCTTTAACCTCCTGTTTGGCCCAGTTTGCAATTTCTGCGGAAGATGAACAGGAATAGGGAGAACCAATGAGAGACTAGCTGGAGGTGACTGGATGGGCAAATTTAACTCTCATTTCCCACCAGGAAGAGGAATTAACCAAAGGCTCTGCGTGCTGTGCCGGAACCAGATTAGGGTCTGAAGCAATACTGTGGTGTTGCGGCCAGCTCACAAGAAAGCGCGTTGAAGAAAGGAGCTCAGGGGCACTGTAATTCACAAACCTGCAGAGTTATAAATGACAGCTATCGTCCAAAAATATACTGAAGTAAGGCTGCCAAGAGGACTTGAAAGCGGGGCAGAATTGCAGGAAACCGATTTCAGGTGGTAGACTGGAATTGCATTTAAAGCATAGGAAAAGAGGCAGAACGTCGACAATGATGCACTTGGCCAAAAAGGGTGTATGCGTTTTTTCCTGAATATATTCAGGAAAAAATGCATACGCCCTTTTTGGCCAACCAAGCAAGCTTGCAAAGGAAATCTGCACTACAATGAAGTCTCAATTCCCTGCGGTCAAAAGGGCCATCTGAAGAAAGTGTAAAATCCAGAACGGCAGGACAGTCCATGGAGAACTGGGAACCTTGTTATGCTGATGGGCGTGATGTAAATTGCGAACAGCCACTCGGGGGAAGTGTATGGTGTTTCCTGAAACATCTAAAAAACAAACCAACAGAGCCTAGGGCACTTCCACTTATGGTCCTATAGCTTAGGGAAATTAAAATCAAAAAGACACAGCCACCCCAAAGTTTGGGACAGCTCTGTTTACAAGAACCTAGTCTACACTACAAGTTCAATATCGCAGAAAGTGAAAAATGGATAAAGAAGTTGTGGTACTTACGTACAATGCAATACCACTCAGCAATGAAATCTATGTCATCAGGCCCGTAGCAGCATAATGAGTGGATTCAGGTATGATGATTCTAACTGAAATAAGTCACAAGAAAAAGAAACATCATAAGATATCACTAATACACGGAATGTAAACTTGGCTACAAAGGAACTGAATTACAAAACAGAACAGGGTCTCAAATTCAGAAAACCAACTTATGCTTGCTTAAGGGGAAAGGTGAGTTGGGGTGCTGCATAAAACCAGAGATTGAAATGAGCACAGATAAAGTTCCTTAAGCCAAATATGTAATAGACAAGAGCTACTCCTTGCTCAACGAAATGGACTCAACACCCCATATTAAACGCCTAAGAATGTACCTGACTACTAAGTATCTTAAAACTTATGGATTGCTATGTCTCCGAAAGAGAATCAAGCCTGTGTACAGGGGCATAAACGCAGCAGTGATAGTATTGGAGAGGTTCCGTGAGCAAATCAAGACCCTTTGAAGTCATATTGCATGGTACCCATTTCACGGGTCTCAACTCTCCAGGTTTAAGGGATTCTTCCTTCAGCTAAAACATGCATGTGGAAACCAGAGTATGACCAACTGTGTGATTGGGAGACGTGTTGAAATATGTCTCAGTTCTCGTCCCCTGGTACTCGGGTGCAACATTCCAGATGCTTTACTAACACTCTCCCGACTTGGAGAGTCAGTGCCTTTAACCTCCTGTTTGGCCCAGTTTGCAATTTCTGCGGAAGATGAACAGGAATAGGGAGAACCAATGAGAGACTAGCTGGAGGTGTCTGGAAGGGCAAATTTAACTCTCATTTCCCACCAGGAAGAGGAATTAACCAAAGGCTCAGCGTGCCGTGCCAGAACCAGATTAAGGCCTGAAGCAATACTGCGGTGTTGCGGCCAGCTCACAAGAAAGCGAGTTGAAGAAAGGAGCTCAGGGGCACTGTAATTCACAAACCTGCAGAGTTATAAATGACAGCTATCGCCCAAAAATATACTGAAGTAAGCCTGACAAGAGGACTTGAATGCGGGGCAAAATTGCAGGAAACCAATTTCAAGAGGTAGACTGGAATTGCATTTAAAGCATAGGAAAGGAGGCAGAACGTCCACAATGATGCACTTGGACAAAAAGGGCATATTCGTTTTTCCTGAATATATTGAGGAAAAAACGCATATGCCCTTTTTGGCCATCCAAGCACGCTTGCAAAGGAAATCTGCACTACAATGAAGTCTCACTTCCCCCCGGTCAAAAGGGCCATCTGAAAAAAGTGTAAAATCCAGAAAGGCAGGACAGGCCATGGAGAACTGGGAGCCTTGTTATGCTGATGAGCAGGATGTAAATTGCCAACAGCCACTGGGGAGAAGTGTATGGTGTTTCCTGAAACATCTAAAAAACAAAGCAACAGAGCCTAGGGCACTTCCACTTATGGTCCTATAGCTTAGGGAAATTAAAATCAAAAAGACACAGCCACCCCAAAGTCTGGGACGGCTCTGTTTACAAGAACCTCCTTTACTTTACAAGTTCAATATCGCAGAAAGCAAAAAATGGAGAAAGAAGTTTTGGTACTTACATACAATGCAATATCACTCAGCAATGAAATCTATGTCATCAGGCCCGTAGCAGCATAATGAGTGGATTCAGGTATGATGATTCCAACTGAAATAAGTCACACAGAAAAAGAAACATCATAAGATATCACTAATACACGGAATGTAAACTAAGCTACACAGGAACTTAATTACAAAACACAACAGGGCCTCAAATGTAGAAAACCACCTTATGCTTGCTTAAGGGGAAAGGTGAGTTGGGGTGCTGCATAAAACCAGAGATTGAAATGAGGACAGATAAATTTCCTTAAGTCAAATATGTAATACACAAGAGCTACTCCTTGCTCAATGAAATGGACTCACAACCCCTTATTAAACGCCTAAGAATGTACCTGACTAGTAAGTATCTTAAAACCTATGGATTGCTATGTCTCCGAAAGAGAATCAAGCGTGTGTACAGGGGCATAAATGCAGAAATGATAGGACTGGAGAGTTTCGGTGAGCAAATGAAGACCCTTTGAAGTCATATTGCATGGTACCCATTCCAAGAGTCTCAACTCTCCAGGTTTAAGGGATTCTTCCTTCAGCTAAAGCATGCATGTGGAACCCAGAGTATGATCAACCATGTGATCGGGAGACGTGTTCCAATATGTGTCAGTTCTCGTCCCCTGGTACTCGGGTGCATCATTCCAGACGCTTTACTAACACTCTCCCGACTTGGAGAGTCAGTGCCTTTAAACTCCTGTTTGGCCCAGTTTGCAATTTCTGCGGAAGATGAACTGGAATAGGGAGAACCAATGAGAGACTAGCTGGAGGTGTCTGGACGGGCAAATTTAACTCTCATTTCCCACCAGGAAGAGGAATTAACCAAAGGCTCAGCGTGCCATGCCGGAACCAGATTAGGGCCTGAAGCAATCCTGCGGTGTTGCGGCCAGCTCAAAAGAAAGCGAGTTGAAGAAAGGAGCTCAGGGGCACTGTAATTCACAAACCTGCAGACTTATAAATGACAGCTATCGTCCAAAAATATACTGAAGTAAGGCTGCCAAGAGGACTTGAAAGCGGGGCAGAATTGCAGGAAACCGATTTCAGGAGGTAGACTGGAATTGCATTTAAAGCATAGGAAAAGAGGCAGAACGTCCACAATGATGCACTTGGCCAAAAAGGGCGTATGCGTTTTTTCCTGAATATATTCAGGAAAAAACGCATACGCCCTTTTTGGCCAACCAAGCAAGCTTGCAAAGGAAATCTGCACTACAATGAAGTCTCACTTCCCCCCAGTCAAAAGAGCCATCTGAAAAAAGTGTAAAATCCAGAAAGGCAGGACAGGCCATGGAGAACTGGGAGCCTTGTTATGCTGATGGGCTGGATGTAAATTGCCAACAGCCACTCAGGAGAAGTGTATGGTGTTTCCTGAAACATCTAAAAAACAAAGCACCAGAGCCTAGGGCACTTCCACTTATGGTCCTATAGCTTAGGGAAATTAAAATCAAAAAGACACAGCCACCCCAATGTTTGGGACGGCTCTGTTTACAAGAACCTCGTTTACGGTACAAGTTCAATATCGCAGAAAGTGAAAAATGGATAAAGAATTTGTGGTACTTACGTACAATGCAATATCACTCAGCAATGACATCTATGTCAACAGGCCCGTAGCAGAAAATGAGTGGGTTCAGGTATGATGATTCTAACTGAAATAAGTCACACAGAAAAAGAAACATCATAAGATATCACTAATACACTGAATGTAAACTTGGCTACACAGGAACTGAATTACAAAAGAGAACAGGGTCTCAAATTTAGAAAACCAACTTATGCTTGCTTAAGGGGAAAGGTGAGTTGGGGTGCTGCATAAAACCAGAGATTGAAATGAGCACAGATAAAGTTCCTTAAGCCAAATATGTAATAGACAAGAGCTATTCCTTGCTCAACGAAATAGATTCAACACCCCATATTAAACGCCAAAGAATGTACCTGACTAGTAAGTATCTTAAAACCTATTGATTGCTATGTCTCGGAAAGAGAATCAAGCGTGTGTACAGGGGCATAAATGCAGCAGTGATAGGATTGGAGAGGTTCGGTGAGCAAATGAAACCCTTTGAAGTCATACTGCATGGTACCCATTGCACGGGTCTCAACTCTCCAGGTTTAAGGGATTCTTCCTTCAGCTGAAACATGCATGTGGAACCCAGAGTATGATAAACTGTGTGATCGGGAGACGTGTTCCAATATGTCTCAGTTTTCGTCCCCTGGTACTCGGGTGCAACATTCCAGATGCTTTACTAACACTCTCCCGACTTGGAGAGTCAGTGCCTTTAACCTCCTGTTTGGCCCAGTTTGCAATTTCTGCGGAAGATGAACAGGAATAGGGAGAACCAATGAGAGACTAGCTGGAGGTGTCTGGAAGGGCAAATTTAACTCTCATTTCCCACCAGGAAGAGGAATTAACCAAAGGCTCAGCGTGCCGTGCCGGAACCAGATTAAGGCCTGAAGCAATACTGCGGTGTTGCGGCCAGCTCACAAGAAAGCGAGTTGAAGAAAGGAGCTCAGGGGCACTGTAATTCACAAACCTGCAGAGTTATAAATGACAGCTATCGCCCAAAAATATACTGAAGTAAGCCTGACAAGAGGACTTGAATGCGGGGCAAAATTGCAGGAAACCAATTTCAAGAGGTAGACTGGAATTGCATTTAAAGCATAGGAAAGGAGGCAGAACGTCCACAATGATGCACTTGGACAAAAAGGGCATATGCGTTTTTCCTGAATATATTGAGGAAAAAACTCATATGCCCTTTTTGGCCATCCAAGCACGCTTGCAAAGGAAATCTGCACTACAATGAAGTCTCACTTCCCCCCGGTCAAAAGGGCCATCTGAAAAAAGTGTAAAATCCAGAAAGGCAGGACAGGCCATGGAGAACTGGGAGCCTTGTTATGCTGATGAGCAGGATGTAAATTGCCAACAGCCACTGGGGAGAAGTGTATGGTGTTTCCTGAAACATCTAAAAAACAAAGCAACAGAGCCTAGGGCACTTCCACTTATGGTCCTATAGCTTAGGGAAATTAAAATCAAAAAGACACAGCCACCCCAAAGTCTGGGACGGCTCTGTTTACAAGAACCTCCTTTACTTTACAAGTTCAATATCGCAGAAAGCAAAAAATGGAGAAAGAAGTTTTGGTACTTACATACAATGCAATATCACTCAGCAATGAAATCTATGTCATCAGGCCCGTAGCAGCATAATGAGTGGATTCAGGTATGATGATTCCAACTGAAATAAGTCACACAGAAAAAGAAACATCATAAGATATCACTAATACACGGAATGTAAACTAAGCTACACAGGAACTTAATTACAAAACACAACAGGGCCTCAAATGTAGAAAACCACCTTATGCTTGCTTAAGGGGAAAGGTGAGTTGGGGTGCTGCATAAAACCAGAGATTGAAATGAGGACAGATAAATTTCCTTAAGTCAAATATGTAATACACAAGAGCTACTCCTTGCTCAATGAAATGGACTCACAACCCCTTATTAAACGCCTAAGAATGTACCTGACTAGTAAGTATCTTAAAACCTATGGATTGCTATGTCTCCGAAAGAGAATCAAACGTGTGTACAGGGGCATAAATGCAGAAATGATAGGACTGGAGAGTTTCGGTGAGCAAATGAAGACCCTTTGAAGTCATATTGCATGGTACCCATTCCAAGAGTCTCAACTCTCCAGGTTTAAGGGATTCTTCCTTCAGCTAAAGCATGCATGTGGAACCCAGAGTATGATCAACCATGTGATCGGGAGACGTGTTCCAATATGTGTCAGTTCTCGTCCCCTGGTACTCGGGTGCATCATTCCAGACGCTTTACTAACACTCTCCCGACTTGGAGAGTCAGTGCCTTTAAACTCCTGTTTGGCCCAGTTTGCAATTTCTGCGGAAGATGAACTGGAATAGGGAGAACCAATGAGAGACTAGCTGGAGGTGTCTGGACGGGCAAATTTAACTCTCATTTCCCACCAGGAAGAGGAATTAACCAAAGGCTCAGCGTGCCATGCCGGAACCAGATTAGGGCCTGAAGCAATCCTGCGGTGTTGCGGCCAGCTCAAAAGAAAGCGAGTTGAAGAAAGGAGCTCAGGGGCACTGTAATTCACAAACCTGCAGACTTATAAATGACAGCTATCGTCCAAAAATATATGGAACTAAGGCTGCCAACAGGACTTGAAAGCGGTTCAGAATTGCTGGAAACCGATTTCAGGAGGTAGACTGGAATTGCATTTAAAGCATAGGAAAAGAGGCAGAACGTCCACAATGATGCACTTGGCCAAAAAGGGCGTATGCGTTTTTTCCTGAATATATTCAGGAAAAAATGCATACGCCCTTTTTGGCCAACCAAGCAAGCTTGCAAAGGAAATCTGCACTACAATGAAGTCTCAATTCCCTGCGGTCAAAAGGGCCATCTGAAGAAAGTGTAAAATTCAGAAAGGCAGGACAGGCCATGGAGAACTGGGAGCCTTGTTATGCTGATGGGCGTGATGTAAATTGCGAACAGCCACTCGGGGGAAGTGTATGGTGTTTCCTGAAACATCTAAAAAACAAACCAACAGAGCCTAGGGCACTTCCACTTATGGTCCTATAGCTTAGGGAAATTAAAATCAAAAAGACACAGCCACCCCAAAGTTTGGGACAGCTCTGTTTACAAGAACCTAGTCTACACTACAAGTTCAATATCGCAGAAAGTGAAAAATGGATAAAGAAGTTGTGGTACTTACGTACAATGCAATACCACTCAGCAATGAAATCTATGTCATCAGGCCCGTAGCAGCATAATGAGTGGATTCAGGTATGATGATTCTAACTGAAATAAGTCACAAGAAAAAGAAACATCATAAGACATCACTAATACACGGAATGTAAACTTGGCTACAAAGGAACTGAATTACAAAACAGAACAGGGTCTCAAATTCAGAAAACCAACTTATGCTTGCTTAAGGGGAAAGGTGAGTTGGGGTGCTGCATAAACCCAGAGATTGAAATGAGCACAGATAAAGTTCCTTAAGCCAAATATGTAATAGACAGGTGCTACTCCTTGCTCAACGAAATGGACTCAACACCCCATATTAAACGCCTGAGAATGTACCTGACTAGTAAGTATCTTAAAACCTATGGATTGCTATGTCTCCAAAAGAGAATCAAGCGTGTGTACAGGGGCATAAACGCAGCAGTGATAGGATTGGAGAGGTTCGGTGAGCAAATGAAGAACCTTTGAAGTCATATTGCATGGTACCCATTCCACGGGTCTCAACTCTCCAGGTTTAAGGGATTCTTCCTTCAGCTAAAACATGCATGTGGAACCCAGAGTATGATCAACTGTGTGATCGGGAGACATGTTGAAATATGTCTCAGTTCTCGTCCCCTGGTACTCAGGTTCAACATTCCAGACGCTTTACTAACACTCTCCCGACTTGGAGAGTCAGTGCCTTTAACCTCCTGTTTGGCCCAGTTTGCAAATTCCGCGGAAGATGAACAGGAATAGGGTGAACCAATGAGAGACTAGCTGGAGGTGTCTGGACAGGCAAATTTAACTCCCATTTCCCACCAGGAAGAGGAATTAACCAAAGGCTCAGCGTGACGTGCCAGAAGCAGATTAGGGCCTGAAGCAATCCTGCGGTGTTGCGGCCAGCTCACAAGAAAGCGAGTTGAAGAAAGGAGCTCAGGGGCACTGTAATTCACAAACCTGCAGAGTTATAAATGACAGCTATCGTCCAAAAATATACTGAAGTAAGGCTGCCAAGAGGACTTGAAAGCGGGGCAGAATTGCAGGAAACCGATTTCAGGAGGTAGACTGGAATTGCATTTAAAGCATAGGAAAAGAGGCAGAACGTCCACAATGATGCACTTGGCCAAAAAGGGCGTATATGTTTTTTTCCTGAATATATTCAGGAAAAAAAGCATACGCCCTTTTTGGGCAACCAAGCAAGCTTGCAAAGGAAATTTGCACTACAATGAAGTCTCACTTCCCCGCGGTCAAAAGGGCCATCTGAAAAAAGTGTAAAATACAGAAAGGCAGGACAGGCCATGGAGAACTGGGAGCCTTGTTATGCTGATGGGCAGGATGTAAATTGCCAACAGCCACTCGGGAGAAGTGTATGGTGTTTCCTGAAACATCTAAAAAACAAAGTAACAGAGCCTAGGGCACTTCCACTTATGGTCCTAGAGCTTAGGGAAATTAAAATCAAAAAGACACAGCCACCCCAAATTTTGGGACGGCTCTGTTTACAAGAACCTCGTTTATGGTACAAGTTCAATATCACAGAAAGTGAAAAATGGATAAAGAAGTTGTGGTACTTACGTACAATGCAATATCACTCAGCAATGAAATCTATGTCATCAGGCCCGGAGCAGCATAGTGAGTGGATTCAGGTATGACGATTCTAACTGAAATAAGTCACACAGAAAAAAAAACATCATAAGATATCACTAATACATGGAATGTAAACTTGGTTACACAGAAACTGAATTACAAAACAGAACACTGTCTCAAATGTAGAAAACCAACTTATGCTTGCTTAAGGGGAAAGGTGAGTTGGGGTGCTGCATAAAACCAGAGATTGAAATGAGCACAGATAAAGTTCCTTAAGCCAAATATGTAATAGACAAGAGCTACTCCTTGCTCAACGAAATGGACTCAAAACCCCATATTAAACGCCTAATAATGTACCTGACTAGTAAGTATCTTAAAACCTATGGATTGCTATGTCTCTGAAAGAGAATCAATCATGAGTACAGTGGCATAAATGCAGCAGTGAGAGGATTGGAGAGGTTCGGTGAGCAAAGGAAGACCCTTAGAAGTCATATTGCATGGTACCCATTCCACAGGTCTCAACTCTCCAGGTTTAAGGGATTCTTCCTTCAGCTAAAACATGCATGTGGAACCCAGAGTATGATCAACCGTGTGATCGGAAGACGTGTTCAAATATGTCTCAGTTTTCGACCCCTGGTACTTGGGTGCAACATTCCAGACGCTTTACTAACACTCTGCCGACTTAGAGAGTCAGTGCCTTTAACCTCCTGTTTGGCCCAGTTTGCAATTTCTGCGGAAGATGAACAGGAATAGGGAGAACCAATGAGAGACTACCTGCAGGTGTCTGGACGGGCAAATTTAACTCTCATTTCCCACCAGGAAGAGGAATTAAGCAAAGGCTCAGCGTGCCGTGCCACAACCAGATTAGGGCCTGAAGCAATCTTGCGGTGTTGCGGCCAGCTCACAAGAAAGCGAGTTGAAGAAAGGAGCTCAGGGGCACTGTAATTCACACACCTGCAGAGTTATAAATGACAGCTATCGTCCAAAAATATACTGAAGTAAGGCTGCCAAGAGGACTTGAATGCGGGGCAGAATTGCAGGAAACCAATTTCAGGAGGTACACTGGAATTGCATTTAAAGCATAGGAAAAGAGGCAGAATGTCGACAATGATGCACTTGGCCAAAAAGTGCATATGTGTTTTTTCCTGAATATATTCAGGAAAAAACGCATATGCCCTTTTTGGCCAACCAAGCAAGCTTGCAAATGAAATCTGCACTACAGTGAAGTCTCACATCTCCGTGGTCAAAAGGGCCATCTGAAAAAAGTGTAAAGTCCAGAAAGGCAGGACAGGCCATGGAGAACTGGGAGCCTTGTTATGCTGATGGGCGGGATGTAAATTGCAAACAGCCACTGGGGAGAAGTGTATGGTGTTTCCTGAAACATCTAAAAAGCAAAGCAACAGAGCCTAGGGCACTTCCACTTATGGTCCTATAGCTTAGGGAAATTAAAATCAAAAAGACACAGCCACCCCAATGTTTGGGACGGCTCTGTTTACAAGAACCTCGTTTACGGTACAAGTTCAATTTCGCAGAAAGTGAAAAATGGATAAAGAAGTTGTGGTACTTACGTACAATGCAATATCACTCAGCAATGAAATCTATGTCATCAGGCCCGTAGCAGCATAGTGAGTGGATTCAGGTATGACGATTCTAACTGAAATAAGTCACACAGAAAAAAAACATCATAAGATATCACTAATACATGGAATGTAAACTTGGCTACACAGAAACTGAATTACAAAACAGAACAGAGTCTCAAATGTAGAAAACCAACTTATTCTTGCTTAAGGGGAAACGTGAGTTGGGGTGCTGCATAAAACCAGAGATTGAAATGAGCACAGATAAAGTTCCTTAAGCCATATATGTAATAAACAAGAGCTACTCCTTGTTCAACGAAATGGACTCAACACCCCATATTAAACCCCTATGTATGTACCTCACTAGTAAGTATCTTAAAACCTATGGATTGCTATGTCTCCAAAAGAGAATCAAGCGTGTGTACAGTGGCATAAACGCAACAGTGATAGGATTGGAGAGGTTCGGTGAGCAAATGAAGACCCTTTGAAGTCATATTTCATGGTACCCATTCCACGGGTCTCAACTCTCCAGGTTTAAGGGATTCTTCCTTCAGCTGAAACATGCCTGTGGAACCCAGAGTATGATCAACCGTGTGATCCGGAGATGTGTTCAAATATGTCTCAGTTTTCATCCCCTGGTACTCGGGTGCAACATTCCAGATGCTTTACTAACACTCTCCAGACTTGGAGAGTCAGTGCCTTTAACCTCCTGTTTGGCCCAGTTTGCAATTTCTGCGGAAGATGAACAGGAATAGGGAGGACCAGTGAGAGACTAGCTGGAGGTTTCTGGACGGGCAAATTTAACTCTCATTTCCCACCAGGAAGAGGAATTAACCAAAGGCTCAGCGTGCCGTGACGGAACCAGATTAGGGCCTGAAACAATCCGGCGGTTTTGCGGCCAGCTCAGAAAAAAGCGAGTTGAAGAAAGAAGCTCAGGGGCACGGTAATTCACAAACCTGTAGAGTTATAAATGACAGCTATCGTCCAAAAATATACTGAAGTAAGGCTGCCAAGAGGACTTGAAAGCGCGGCAGAATTGCAGGAAACCGATTTCAGGAGGTAGACTGGAATTGCATTTAAAGCATAGGAAAAGAGGCAGAACATCGACAATGATGCACTTGGCCAAAAAGGGCGTATATGTTTTTTTCCTGAATATATTCAGGAAAAAAAGCATACGCCCTTTTTGGGCAACCAAACAAGCTTGCAAAGGAAATTTGCACTACAATGAAGTCTCACTTCCCCGCGGTCAAAAGGGCCATCTGAAAAAAGTGTAAAATACAGAAAGGCAGGACAGGCGTTGGAGAACTGGGAGCCTTGTTATGCTGATGGGCAGGATGTAAATTGCCAACAGCCACTCGGGAGAAGTGTATGGTGTTTCCTGAAACATCTAAAAAACAAAGCAACAGAGCCTAGGGCACTTCCACTTATGGTCCTAGAGCTTAGGGAAATTAAAATCAAAAAGACACAGCCACCCCAAATTTTGGGACGGCTCTGTTTACAAGAACCTCGTTTATGGTACAAGTTCAATATCGCAGAAAGTGAAAAATGGATAAAGAAGTTGTGGTACTTACGTACAATGCAATATCACTCAGCAATGAAATCTATGTCATCAGGCCCGTAGCAGCATAGTGAGTGGATTCAGGTATGACGATTCTAACTGAAATAAGTCACACAGAAAAAGAAACATCATAAGATATCACTAATACATGGAATGTAAACTTGGTTACACAGAAACTGAATTACAAAACAGAACAGAGTCTCAAATGTAGAAAACCAACTTATGCTTGCTTAAGGGGAAAGGTGAGTTGGGGTGCTGCATAAAACCAGAGATTGAAATGAGCACAGATAAAGTTCCTTAAGCCAAATATGTAATAAACAAGAGCTACTCCTTTTTCAACGAAATGGACTCAACACCCCATATTAAACGCCTATGTATGTACCTCACTAGTAAGTATCTTAAAACCTATGGATTGCTATGTCTCCGAAAGAGAATCAAGCCTGTGTACAGTGGCATAAACGCAACAGTGATAGGATTGGAGAGGTTCGGTGAGCAAATGAAGACCCTTTGAAGTCATATTTCATGGTACCCATTCCACGGGTCTCAAATCTCCAGGTTTAAGGGATTCTTCCTTCAGCTGAAACATGCCTGTGGAACCCAGAGTATGATCAACCGTGTGATCCGGAAATGTGTTCAAATATGTCTCAGTTTTCGTCCCCTGGTACTCGGGTGCAACATTCCAGATGCTTTACTAACACTCTCCCGACTTGGAGAGTCAGTGCCTTTAACCTCCTGTTTGGCCCAGTTTGCAATTTCTGCGGAAGATGAACAGGAATAGGGAGGACCAGTGAGAGACTAGCTGGAGGTGTCTGGACGGGCAAATTTAACTCTCATTTCCCACCAGGAAGAGGAATTAACCAAAGGCTCAGCGTGCCGTCCCGGAACCAGATTAGGGCCTGAAACAATCCTGCGGTGTTGCGGCCAGCTCACAAGAAAGCGAGTTGAAGAAAGAAGCTCAGGGGCACTGTAATTCACAAACCTGCAGAGTTATAAATGACAGCTATCGTCCAAAAATATACTGAAGTAAGGCTGCCAAGAGGACTTGAAAGCGGGGCAGAATTGCAGGAAACCGATTTCAGGAGGTAGACTGGAATTGCATTTAAAGCATAGGAAAAGAGGCAGAACGTGGACAATGATGCACTTGGCCAAAAAGGGCGTATGCGTTTTTTCCTGAATATATTCAGGAAAAAAAGCATACGCCCTTTTTGGCCAACCAAGCAAGCTTGCAAATGAAATCTGCACTACAATGAAGTCTCACATCTCCGTGGTCAAAAGGGGCATCTGAAAAAAGTGTAAAGTCCAGAAAGGCAGGACAGGCCATGGAGAACTGGGAGCCTTGTTATGCTGATGGGTGGGATGTAAATTGCCAACAGCCACTGGGGAGAAGTGTATGGTGTTTCCTGAAACATCTAAAAAACAAAGCAACAGAGCCTAGGGCACTTCCACTTATGGTCCTATAGCTTAGGGAAATTAAAATCAAAAAGACACAGCCACCCCAAAATTTGGTTCGGCTCTTATTACAAGAACCTCGTTTACAGTACAAGTTCAATATCACAGAAAGTGAAAAATGGATAAAGAAGTTGTGGTACTTACGTACAATGCAATATCACTCAGCAATGAAATCTATGTCATCAGGCACGTAGCAGCATAATGAGTGGATTCAGGTATGATGATTCTAACTGAAATAAGTCACACAGAAAAAGAAACATCATAAGATATCACTAATACACGGAATGTAAACTTGGCTACACAGGAACTGGATTACAAAACAGAACAGGGTCTCAAATTTAGAAAACCAACTTATGCTTGCTTAAGGGGAAAGGTGAGTTGGGGTGCTGCATAAAACCAGAGATTGAAATGAGCACAGATAAAGTTCCTTAAGCCAAATATGTAATAGACAAGAGCTACTCCTTGCTCAACGAAATGGACTCAAAACCCAATGTTAAACACCGTATAATGTACCTGACTAGTAAGTATCTTAAAACCTAAAGATTGCTATGTCTCTGAAAGAGAATCAAGCGTGAATACAGGGGCATAAACGCAGCAGTGATAGGATTAGAGAGGTTCGCTGAGCAAATGAAGACCCTTTGAAGTCATATTGCATGGTACCCATTCCACAGGTCTCAACTCTCCAGGTTTAAGGGATTCTTCCTTCAGCTAAAACATGCATGTGGAACCCAGAGTATGATCAACCGTGTGATCGGAAGACGTGTTCAAATATGTCTCAGTTTTCGACCCCTGGTACTCGGGTGCCACATTCCAGACGCTTTAATAACACTCTCCCGACTTAGAGAGTCAGTGCCTTTAACCTCCTGTTTGGCCCAGCTTGCAATTTCTGCGGAAGATGAACAGGAATAGGGAGAACCAATGAGCGACTACCTGCAGGTGCCTGGACGGGCAAATTTAACTCTCATTTCCCACCAGGAACAGGAATTAACCAAAGGCTCAGCGTGCCGTGCCACAACCAGATTAGTGCCTGAAGCAATCCTGCGGTGTTGCGGCCAGCTCACAAGAAAGCGAGTTGAAGAATGGAGCTCAGGGGCACTGTAATTCACACACCTGCAGAGTTATAAATGACAGCTATCGTCCAAAAATATACTGAAGTAAGGCTGCCAAGAGGACTTGAATGCAGGGCAGAATTGCAGGAATCCAATTTCAGGAGGTACACTGGAATTGCATTTAAAGCATAGGAAAAGAGGCAGAATGTCGACAATGATGCACTTGGCCAAAAAGGGCCTATGTGTTTTTTCCTGAATATATTCAGGAAAAAACGCATATGCCCTTTTTGGCCAACCAAGCAAGCTTGCAAATGAAATCTGCAGTACAATGAAGTCTCACATCTCCCTGGTCAAAAGGGCCATCTGAAAAAAGTGTAAAGTCCAGAAAGGCAGGACAGGCCATGGAGAACTGGGAGCCTTGTTATGCTGATGGGCGGGATGTAAATTGCAAACAGCCACTGGGGAGAAGTGTATGGTGTTTCCTGAAACATCTAAAAAACAAAGCAACAGAGCCTAGGGCACTTCCACTTATGGTCCTATAGCTTAGGGAAATTAAAATCAAAAAGACACAGCCACCCAAAAATTTCGGACTGCTCTGTTTACAAGAACCTCGTTTATGTTACAAGTTCAATATCGCAGAAAGTGAAAAATGGATAAAGAAGTTGTGGTACTTACGTACAATGCAATATCACTCAGCAATGAAATCTATGTCATCAGGCCCATAGCAGCATAGTGAGTGGATTCAGGTATGACGATTCTAACTGAAATAAGTCACACAGAAAAAGAAACATCATAAGATATCACTAATACATGGAATGTAAACTTGGCTACACAGAAACTGAATTACAAAACAGAACAGAGTCTCAAATGTAGAAAACCAACTTATGCTTGCTTAAGGGGAAACGTGAGTTGGGGTGCTGCATAAAACCAGAGATTGAAATGAGCACAGATAAAGTTCCTTAAGCCATATATGTAATACACAAGAGCTACTCCTTGTTCAACGAAATGGGCTCAACACCCCATATTAAACGCCTAAGTATGTACCTGACTAGTAAGTATCTTAAAACCTATGGATTGCTATGTCTCCGAAAGAGAATCAAACGTGTGTACAGTGGCATAAACGCAACAGTGATAGTATTGGAGAGGTTCGGTGAGCAAATGAAGACCCTTTGAAGTCATATTTTATGGTACCTATTCCACGGGTCTCAACTCTCCAGGTTTAAGGGATTCTTCCTTCAGCTGAAACATGCCTGTGGAACCCAGAGTATGATCAACCGTGTGATCCGGAGATGTGTTCAAATATGTCTCAGTTTTCGTCCCTGGTACTTGGGTGCAACATTCCAGATGCTTTACTAACACTCTGCCGACTTGGAGAGTCAGTGCCTTTAACCTCCTGTTTGGCCCAGTTTGCAATTTCTGCGGAAGATGAACAGGAATAGGGAGGACCAGTGAGAGACTAGCTGGAGGTTTCTGGACGGGCAAATTTAACTCTCATTTCCCACCAGGAAGAGGAATTAACCAAAGGCTCAACGTGCGGTGCTGGAACCAGATTAGGGCCTGAAACAATCCTGCGGTGTTTCGGCCAGCTCACAAGAAAGCGAGTTGAAGAAAGGAGCTCAGGGGCACTGTAATTCACAAACCTGCAGAGTTATAAATGACAGCTATCGTCCAAAAATATACTGAAGTAAGGCTGCCAAGAGGACTTGAAAGCGGGGCAGAATTGCAGGAAACCGATTTCAGGAGGTAGACTGGAATTGCATTTAAAGCATAGGAAAAGAGGCAGAACGTCGACAATGATGCACTTGGCCAAAAAGGGCGTATGCGTTTTTTCCTGAATATATTCAGGAAAAACGCATACGCCCTTTTTGGCCAACCAAGCAAGCTTGCAAAGGAAATCTGCACTACAATGCAGTCTCACTTCCCCACGGTCAAAAGGGCCATCTCAAAAAGTGTAAAATCCAGAAAGGCAGGACAGGCGTTGGAGAACTGGGAGCCTTGTTATGCTGATGGGTGGGATGTAAATTGCCAACAGCCACTCGGGAGAAGTGTATGGTGTTTCCTGAAACATCTAAAAAACAAAGCAACAGAGCCTAGGGCACTTCCACTTATGGTCCTATAGCTTAGGGAAATTAAAATCAAAAAGACACAGCCACCCCAAAATTTGGTACGGCTCTTATTACAAGAACCTCGTTTACGGTACAAGTTCAATATCACAGAAAGTGAAAAATGGATAAAGAAGTTGTGGTACTTATGTACAATGCAATATCACTCAGCAATGAAATCTATGTCATCAGGCACGTAGCAGCATAATGAGTGGATTCAGGTATGATGATTCTAACTGAAATAAGTCACACAGAAAAAGAAACATCATAAGATATCACTAATACACGGAATGTAAACTTGGCTACACAGGAACTGGATTACAAAACAGAACAGGGTCTCAAATGTAGAAAACCAACTTATGCTTGCTTAAGGGGAAAGGTGAGTTGGGGTGCTGCATAAAACCAGAGATTGAAATGAGCACAGATAAAGTTCCTTAAGCCAAATATGGAATAGACAAGAGCTACTCCTTGCTCAATGAAATGCACTCAAAACCCAATGTTAAACACCTTATAATGTACCTGACTAGTAAGTATCTTAAAACCTAAAGATTGCTATGTCTCTGAAAGAGAATCAAGCGTGAGTACAGGGGCATAAACGCAGCAGTGATAGGATTGGAGAGGTTCGCTGAGCAAATGAAGACCCTTAGAAGTCATATTGCATGGTACCCATTCCACAGGTCTCAACTCTCCAGGTTTAAGGGATTCTTCCTTCAGCTAAAACATGCATGTGGAGCCCAGAGTATGATCAACCATGTGATCGCTAGACGTGTTGAAATATGTCTCAGTTCTCATCCCCTGGTACTCGGGTGCCACATTCCAGACGCTTTACTAACACTCTCCCGACTTGGAGAGTCAGTGCCTTTAACCTCCTGCTTGGCCCAGTTTGCAAATTGCGTGGAACATGTACAAGAATAGGGAGAACCAATGAGAGACTAGCTGGAGGTGTCTGGACGGGCAAATTTAACTCTCATTTCCCACCAGGAAGAGGAATTAACCAAAGGCTCAGCGTGCCGTGCCAGAACCAGATTAGGGCCTGAAGCAATTCTGTGGTGCTGTGGCCAGCTCACAAGAAAGCGAGTTGAAGAAAGGAGCTCAGGGGCACTGTAATTCACAAACCTGCAGAGTTATAAATGACAGCTATCGTCCAAAACTATACTGAAGTAAGGCTGCCAAGAGGACTTGAAAGCGGGGCAGAATTGCAGGAAACCGATTTCAGGAGGTAGACTGGAATTGCATTTAAAGCATAGGAAAAGAGACAGAACGTCCACAATGAAGCACTTGGCCAAAAAGGGCGTACGCGTTTTTTCCTGAATATATTCAGGAAAAAAGCATACGCACTTTTTGGCCAACCAAGCAAGCTTGCAAATGAAATCTGCACTACAATGAAGTCTCACATCCCCCCGGTCAAAAGGGCCATCTGAAAAAAGTGTAAAATCCAGAAAGGCAGGACAGGCCATGGAGAACTTGTGCTGATGGGCGGGATGTAATTTGCCAACAGCCACTCAGGAGAAGTGTATGGTGTTTCCTGAAACATCTAAAAAACAAATCAACAGAGCCTAGGGCACTTCCACTTATGGTCCTATAGCTTAGGGAAATTAAAATCAAAAAGACACAGCCACCCCAAAGTTTGGGACGGCTCTGTTTACAAGAACCTCGTTTACAGTACAAGTTCAATATCGCAGAAAGTGAAAAATGGATACAGAAGTTGTGGTACTTACGTACAATGCAATATCACTCAGCAATGAAATCTATGTCATCAGGTCCGTAGCAGCATAATGAGTGGATTCAGGTATGATGATTCTAACTGAAATAAGTCACACAGAAAATGAAACATCATAAGATATCACTAATACACGGAATGTAAACTTGGCTACACAGGAACTGGATTACAAAACAGAACAGGGTCTCAAATTTAGAAAACCAACTTATGCTTGCTTAGGGGAAAGGTGAGTTGGGGTGCTGCATAAAACCAGAGATTGAAATGAGCACAGATAAAGTTCCTTAAGCCAAATATGTAATAGACAAGAGTTACTCCTTGCTCAACGTAATGGACTCAAAACCCCATGTTAAACGCTTTATAATGTACCTGACTAGTAAGTATCTTAAAACCTATGGATTGCTATGTCTCTGAAAGAGAATCAAGCGTGAGTACAGGGGCATAAACGCAGCAGTGATAGGATTGGAGAGGTTCGGTGAGCAAATGAAGACCCTTTGAAGTCATATTTCATGGCACCCATTGCACGGGTCTCAACTCTCCAAGTTTAAGGGATTCTTCCTTCAGCTAAAACACGCATGTGGAACCCAGAGTATGATCAACCATGTGATCAGGAGACGTGTTGAAATATGTCTCAGTTCTCGTTCCCTGGTACTCAGGTGCAACATTCCAGACGCTTTACTAACACTCTCCCGACTTGGAGAGTCAGTGCCTTTAACCTCCTGTTTGGCCCAGTTTGCAATTTCTGCGGAAGATGAACAGGAATAGGGAGAACCAATGAGAGACTACCTGGAGGTGTCTGGACGGGCAAATTTAACTCTCATTTCCCACCAGGAAGAGGAATTAACCAAAGGCTCAGCGTGCTGTGCCGGAACCAGATTAGGGCCTGAAGCCATCCTGCGGTGTTGCGGCCAGCTCACAAGAAAGCGAGTTGAAGAAAGGAGCTCAGGGGCACTGTAATTCACAAACCTGCAGAGTTATAAATGACAGCTATCGTCCAAAAATATACTGAAGTAAGGCTGCCAAGAGGACTTGAAAGTGGGGCAGAATTGCAGGAATCCAATTTCAGGAGGTACACTGGAATTGCATTTAAAGCATAGGAAAAGAGGCAGAACGTCGACAATGATGCACTTAGCCAAAAAGGGCGTATGCGTTTTTTCCTGAATATATTCAGGAAAAAACGCATACGCCCTTTTTGGCCAACCAAGCAAGCTTGTAAAGGAAATCTGCACTACAATGAAGACCCACTTCCCCCCCATCAAAAGAGCCATCTGAAAAAAGTGTAAAATCCAGAAAGGCAGGACAGGCCATGGAGAACTGGGAGCCTTGTTATGCTGATGGGCGGGATGTAAATTGCCAACAGCCACTCGGGAGAAGTGTATGGTGTTTCCTGAAACATCTAAAAAACAAAGCAACAGAGCCTAGGGCACTTCCACTTATGGTCCTATAGCTTAGGGAAATTAAAATCAAAAAGACACAGCCACCCCAAAGTTTGGGACGGCTCTGTTTACAAGAACCTCGTTTACGGTACAAGTTCAATTTCGCAGAAAGTGAAAAATGGATAAAGAATTTGTGGTACTTACGTACAATGCAATATCACTCAGCAATGAAATCTATGTCATCAGGCCCGTAGCAGCATAATGAGTGGATTCAGGTATGATGATTCTAACTGAAATAAGTCACACAGAAAAAGAAACATCATAAGATATCACTAATACACAGAATGTAAACTTGGCTACACAGGAACTGGATTACAAAACAGAACAGGGTCTCAAATTTAGAAAACCAACTTATGCTTGCTTAAGCGGAAAGGTGAGTTGGGGTGCTGCATAAAACCAGAGATTGAAATGAGCACAGATAAAGTTCCTTAAGCCAAATATGTAATAGACAAGAGCTACTCCTTGCTCAACGAAATGGACTCAACACCCCATATTAAACGCCTAAGAATGTACCTGACTAGTAAGTATCTTAACACCTATGGATTGCTATGTCTCTGAAAGAGAATCAAGCGTGTGTACAGTGGCATAAACGCAGCAGTGATAGGATTGGAGAGGTTCGGTGAGCAAATGCAGACCCTTTGAAGTCATATTGCATGGTACCCATTCCACGCGTCTCAACTCTCCAGGTTTAAGGGATTCTTCCTTCAGCTAAAGCATGCATGTGGAACCCAGAGTATGATCAACCGTGTGATCGGGAGACGTGTTGAAATATGTCTCAGTTCTCGTCCCCTGGTACTCGGGTGCAACATTCCAGATGCTTTACTAACACTCTCCCGACTTGGAGAGTCAGTGCCTTTAACCTCCTGTTTGGCCCAGTTTGCAATTTCTGCGGAAGATGACCAGGAATAGGGAGAACCAATGAGAGACTAGCTGGAGGTGTCTGGACGGGCAAATTTAACTCTCATTTCCCGCCAGGAAGAGGAATTAATCAAAGGCTCAGCATGCCGTGCCGGAACCTGATTAGTGCCTGAAGCAATCCTGCGGTGTTGCGGCCAGCTCACAAGAAAGCGAGTTGAAGAATGGAGCTCAGGGGCACTGTAATTCACATACCTGCAGAGTTATAAATGACAGCTATCGTCCAAAAATATACTGAAGTAAGGCTGCCAAGAGGACTTGAAAGCGGGGCAGAATTGCAGGAAACCGATTTCAGGAGGTACACAGGAATTGCATTTAAAGCATAGGAAAACAGGCAGAACGTCGACAATGATGCACTTGGCCAAAAAGGGCATATGCGTTTTTTCCTGAATATATTCAGGAAAAAACGCATACGCGCTTTTTGGCCAACCAAGCAAGCTTGCAAAGGAAATCTGCACTACAATGAAGTCTCCCTTCCCCCTTGTCAAAAGGGCCATCTGAAAAAAGTATAAAATCCAGAAAGGCAGGACAGGCCATGGAGAACTGGGAGCCTTGTTATGCTGATGGGCAGGATGTAAATTGCCAACAGCCACTCCGGAGAACTGTATGGTGTTTCCTGAAACATCTAAAAAACAAAGCAACTGAGCCTAGGGCACTTCCACTTATGGTGCTATAGCTTAGGGAAATTAAAATCAAAAAGACACAGCCACCCCAAAGTTTGGGACGGCTCTGTTTACAAGAACCTCGTTTATGGTACAAGTTCAATATCGCAGAAAGTGAAAAATGGATAAAGAAGTTGTGGTACTTACGTACAATGCAATATCAATCAGCAATGAATTCTATGTCCTCAGGCCCATAGCAGCATAGTGAGTGGATTCAGGTATGACGATTCTAACTGAAATAAGTCACACAGAAAAAGAAACAACATGAGATATCACTAATTCATGGAATGTAAACTTGGCTACACAGGAACTGGATTACAAAACAGAACAGGGTCTCAAATTTAGAAAACCAACTTATGCTTGCTTAAGGGGAAAGGTGAGTTGGGGTGCTGCATAAAACCAGAGATTGAAATGAGCACACATAAAGTTCCTTAAGCCAAATATGTAATAGACAAGAGCTACTCCTTGCTCAACGAAATGGACTCAACCCCCCCTATTAAACGCCTAAGAATGTACCTGACTAGTCAGTATCTTAAAACCTATGGATTGCTATGTCTCCGAAAGAGCATCAAGCATGTGAACAGGGGCATAAACGCAGCAGTGATAGGATTGGAGAGTTTCGGTGAGCAAATGAAGACTCTTTGAAGTCATATTGCATGGTACCCATTCCACGGGTCTCAACTCTCCAGGTTTAAGGGATTCTTCCTTCAGCTAAAACATGCATGTGGAATCCAGGGTATAATCAACCGTGTGATCGGGAGACGTGTTCTAATATGTCTCAGGTTTCGTCCCCTGGTACTCGGGTGCAACATTCCAGACGCTTTACTAACACTCTCCCGACTTGGAGAGTCAGTGCCTTTAACCTCCTGTTTGGCCCAGTTTGCAATTTCTTTGGAAGATGAACAGGAATAGGGAGAACCAATGAGAGACTAGCTGGAGGTGTCTGCATGGGCAAATTTAACTCTCATTTCCCACCAGGAAGAGGAATTAACCAAAGGCTCAGCGTGCCATGCCGGAACCAGATTAGAGCCTGAAGCAATCCTGCGGTGTTGCGGCCAGCTCACAAGAAAGCGAGTTGAAGAAAGGAGCTCAGGGGCACTGTAATTCACACACCTGCAGAGTTATAAATGACAGCTATCGTCCAAAACTATACTGAAGTAAGGCTGCCAAGAGGACTTGAAAGCGGGGCAGAATTGCAGGAAACCGATTTCAGGAGGTAGACTGGAATTGCATTTAAAGCATAGGAAAAGAGACAGAACGTCCACAATGAAGCACTTGGCCAAAAAGGGCGTACGCGTTTTTTCCTGAATATATTCAGGAAAAAAGCATACGCACTTTTTGGCCAACCAAGCAAGCTTGCAAATGAAATCTGCACTACAATGAAGTCTCACATCCCCCCGGTCAAAAGGGCCATCTGAAAAAAGTGTAAAATCCAGAAAGGCAGGACAGGCCATGGAGAACTTGTTGTGCTGATGGGCGGGATGTAATTTGCCAACAGCCACTCAGGAGAAGTGTATGGTGTTTCCTGAAACATCTAAAAAACAAATCAACAGAGCCTAGGGCACTTCCACTTATGGTCCTATAGCTTAGGGAAATTAAAATCAAAAAGACACAGCCACCCCAAAGTTTGGGACGGCTCTGTTTACAAGAACCTCGTTTACAGTACAAGTTCAATATCGCAGAAAGTGAAAAATGGATACAGAAGTTGTGGTACTTACGTACAATGCAATATCACTCAGCAATGAAATCTATGTCATCAGGTCCGTAGCAGCATAATGAGTGGATTCAGGTATGATGATTCTAACTGAAATAAGTCACACAGAAAATGAAACATCATAAGATATCACTAATACACGGAATGTAAACTTGGCTACACAGGAACTGGATTACAAAACAGAACAGGGTCTCAAATTTAGAAAACCAACTTATGCTTGCTTAGGGGAAAGGTGAGTTGGGGTGCTGCATAAAACCAGAGATTGAAATGAGCACAGATAAAGTTCCTTAAGCCAAATATGTAATAGACAAGAGTTACTCCTTGCTCAACGTAATGGACTCAAAACCCCATGTTAAACGCTTTATAATGTACCTGACTAGTAAGTATCTTAAAACCTATGGATTGCTATGTCTCTGAAAGAGAATCAAGCGTGAGTACAGGGGCATAAACGCAGCAGTGATAGGATTGGAGAGGTTCGGTGAGCAAATGAAGACCCTTTGAAGTCATATTTCATGGCACCCATTGCACGGGTCTCAACTCTCCAAGTTTAAGGGATTCTTCCTTCAGCTAAAACACGCATGTGGAACCCAGAGTATGATCAACCATGTGATCAGGAGACGTGTTGAAATATGTCTCAGTTCTCGTTCCCTGGTACTCAGGTGCAACATTCCAGACGCTTTACTAACACTCTCCCGACTTGGAGAGTCAGTGCCTTTAACGTCCTGTTTGGCCCAGTTTGCAATTTCTGCGGAAGATGAACAGGAATAGGGAGAACCAATGAGAGACTACCTGGAGGTGTCTGGACGGGCAAATTTAACTCTCATTTCCCACCAGGAAGAGGAATTAACCAAAGGCTCAGCGTGCTGTGCCGGAACCAGATTAGGGCCTGAAGCCATCCTGCGGTGTTGCGGCCAGCTCACAAGAAAGCGAGTTGAAGAAAGGAGCTCAGGGGCACTGTAATTCACAAACCTGCAGAGTTATAAATGACAGCTATCGTCCAAAAATATACTGAAGTAAGGCTGCCAAGAGGACTTGAAAGTGGGGCAGAATTGCAGGATACCAATTTCAGGAGGTACACTGGAATTGCATTTAAAGCATAGGAAAAGAGGCAGAACGTCGACAATGATGCACTTAGCCAAAAAGGGCGTATGCGTTTTTTCCTGAATATATTCAGGAAAAAACGCATATGCCCTTTTTGGGCAACCAAGCAAGCTTGTAAAGGAAATCTGCACTACAATGAAGACCCACTTCCCCCCCATCAAAAGAGCCATCTGAAAAAAGTGTAAAATCCAGAAAGGAAAGACAGGCCATGGAGAACTGGGAGCCTTGTTATGCTGATGGGCGGGATGTAAATTGCCAACAGCCACTCGGGAGAAGTGTATGGTGTTTCCTGAAACATCTAAAAAACAAAGCAACAGAGCCTAGGGCACTTCTACTTATGGTCCTATAGCTTAGGGAAATTAAAATCAAAAAGACACAGCCACCCCAAAGTTTGGGACGGCTCTGTTTACAAGAACCTCGTTTACGGTACAAGTTCAATTTCGCAGAAAGTGAAAAATGGATAAAGAATTTGTGGTACTTACGTACAATGCAATATCACTCAGCAATGAAATCTATGTCATCAGGCCCGTAGCAGCATAATGAGTGGATTCAGGTATGATGATTCTAACTGAAATAAGTCACACAGAAAAAGAAACATCATAAGATATCACTAATACACGGAATGTAAACTTGGCTACACAGGAACTGGATTACAAAACAGAACAGGGTCTCAAATTTAGAAAACCAACTTATGCTTGCTTAAGGGGAAAGGTGAGTTGGGGTGCTGCATAAAACCAGAGATTGAAATGAGCACAGATAAAGTTCCTTAAGCCAAATATGTAATAGACAATAGCTACTCCTTGCTCAACGAAATGGACTCAACACCCCATATTAAACGCCTAAGAATGTACCTGACTAGTATCTTAACACCTATGGATTGCTATGTCTCTGAAAGAGAATCAAGCGTGTGTACAGTGGCATAAACGCAGCAGTGATAGGATTGGAGAGGTTCGGTGAGCAAATGCAGACCCTTTGAAGTCATATTGCATGGTACCCATTCCACGCTTCTCAACTCTCCAGGTTTAAGGGATTCTTCCTTCAGCTAAAGCATGCATGTGGAACCCAGAGTATGATCAACCGTGTGATTGGGAGACGTGTTCCAATATGTCTCAGTTCTTGTCCCGTGGTACTCGGGTGCAACATTCCAGATGCTTTACTAACACTCTCCCGACTTGGAGAGTCAGTGCCTTTAACCTCCTGTTTGGCCCAGTTTGCAATTTCTGCGGAAGATGACCAGGAATAGGGAGAACCAATGAGAGACTAGCTGGAGGTGACTGGATGGGCAAATTTAACTCTCATTTCCCACCAGGAAGAGGAATTAACCAAAGGCTCTGCGTGCTGTGCCGGAACCAGATTAGGGTCTGAAGCAATACTGTGGTGTTGCGGCCAGCTCACAAGAAAGCGCGTTGAAGAAAGGAGCTCAGGGGCACTGTAATTCACAAACCTGCAGAGTTATAAATGACAGCTATCGTCCAAAAATATACTGAAGTAAGGCTGCCAAGAGGACTTGAAAGCGGGGCAGAATTGCAGGAAACCGATTTCAGGTGGTAGACTGGAATTGCATTTAAAGCATAGGAAAAGAGGCAGAACGTCGACAATGATGCACTTGGCCAAAAAGGGTGTATGCGTTTTTTCCTGAATATATTCAGGAAAAAATGCATACGCCCTTTTTGGCCAACCAAGCAAGCTTGCAAAGGAAATCTGCACTACAATGAAGTCTCAATTCCCTGCGGTCAAAAGGGCCATCTGAAGAAAGTGTAAAATCCAGAACGGCAGGACAGTCCATGGAGAACTGGGAACCTTGTTATGCTGATGGGCGTGATGTAAATTGCGAACAGCCACTCGGGGGAAGTGTATGGTGTTTCCTGAAACATCTAAAAAACAAACCAACAGAGCCTAGGGCACTTCCACTTATGGTCCTATAGCTTAGGGAAATTAAAATCAAAAAGACACAGCCACCCCAAAGTTTGGGACAGCTCTGTTTACAAGAACCTAGTCTACACTACAAGTTCAATATCGCAGAAAGTGAAAAATGGATAAAGAAGTTGTGGTACTTACGTACAATGCAATACCACTCAGCAATGAAATCTATGTCATCAGGCCCGTAGCAGCATAATGAGTGGATTCAGGTATGATGATTCTAACTGAAATAAGTCACAAGAAAAAGAAACATCATAAGATATCACTAATACACGGAATGTAAACTTGGCTACAAAGGAACTGAATTACAAAACAGAACAGGGTCTCAAATTCAGAAAACCAACTTATGCTTGCTTAAGGGGAAAGGTGAGTTGGGGTGCTGCATAAAACCAGAGATTGAAATGAGCACAGATAAAGTTCCTTAAGCCAAATATGTAATAGACAAGAGCTACTCCTTGCTCAACGAAATGGACTCAACACCCCATATTAAACGCCTAAGAATGTACCTGACTACTAAGTATCTTAAAACTTATGGATTGCTATGTCTCCGAAAGAGAATCAAGCCTGTGTACAGGGGCATAAACGCAGCAGTGATAGTATTGGAGAGGTTCCGTGAGCAAATCAAGACCCTTTGAAGTCATATTGCATGGTACCCATTTCACGGGTCTCAACTCTCCAGGTTTAAGGGATTCTTCCTTCAGCTAAAACATGCATGTGGAAACCAGAGTATGACCAACTGTGTGATTGGGAGACGTGTTGAAATATGTCTCAGTTCTCGTCCCCTGGTACTCGGGTGCAACATTCCAGATGCTTTACTAACACTCTCCCGACTTGGAGAGTCAGTGCCTTTAACCTCCTGTTTGGCCCAGTTTGCAATTTCTGCGGAAGATGAACAGGAATAGGGAGAACCAATGAGAGACTAGCTGGAGGTGTCTGGAAGGGCAAATTTAACTCTCATTTCCCACCAGGAAGAGGAATTAACCAAAGGCTCAGCGTGCCGTGCCAGAACCAGATTAAGGCCTGAAGCAATACTGCGGTGTTGCGGCCAGCTCACAAGAAAGCGAGTTGAAGAAAGGAGCTCAGGGGCACTGTAATTCACAAACCTGCAGAGTTATAAATGACAGCTATCGCCCAAAAATATACTGAAGTAAGCCTGACAAGAGGACTTGAATGCGGGGCAAAATTGCAGGAAACCAATTTCAAGAGGTAGACTGGAATTGCATTTAAAGCATAGGAAAGGAGGCAGAACGTCCACAATGATGCACTTGGACAAAAAGGGCATATTCGTTTTTCCTGAATATATTGAGGAAAAAACGCATATGCACTTTTTGGCCATCCAAGCACGCTTGCAAAGGAAATCTGCACTACAATGAAGTCTCACTTCCCCCCGGTCAAAAGGGCCATCTGAAAAAAGTGTAAAATCCAGAAAGGCAGGACAGGCCATGGAGAACTGGGAGCCTTGTTATGCTGATGAGCAGGATGTAAATTGCCAACAGCCACTGGGGAGAAGTGTTGTTTCCTGAAACATCTAAAAAACAAAGCAACAGAGCCTAGGGCACTTCCACTTATGGTCCTATAGCTTAGGGAAATTAAAATCAAAAAGACACAGCCACCCCAAAGTCTGGGACGGCTCTGTTTACAAGAACCTCCTTTACTTTACAAGTTCAATATCGCAGAAAGCAAAAAATGGAGAAAGAAGTTTTGGTACTTACATACAATGCAATATCACTCAGCAATGAAATCTATGTCATCAGGCCCGTAGCAGCATAATGAGTGGATTCAGGTATGATGATTCCAACTGAAATAAGTCACACAGAAAAAGAAACATCATAAGATATCACTAATACACGGAATGTAAACTAAGCTACACAGGAACTTAATTACAAAACACAACAGGGCCTCAAATGTAGAAAACCACCTTATGCTTGCTTAAGGGGAAAGGTGAGTTGGGGTGCTGCATAAAACCAGAGATTGAAATGAGGACAGATAAATTTCCTTAAGTCAAATATGTAATACACAAGAGCTACTCCTTGCTCAATGAAATGGACTCACAACCCCTTATTAAACGCCTAAGAATGTACCTGACTAGTAAGTATCTTAAAACCTATGGATTGCTATGTCTCCGAAAGAGAATCAAGCGTGTGTACAGGGGCATAAATGCAGAAATGATAGGACTGGAGAGTTTCGGTGAGCAAATGAAGACCCTTTGAAGTCATATTGCATGGTACCCATTCCAAGAGTCTTAACTCTCCAGGTTTAAGGGATTCTTCCTTCAGCTAAAGCATGCATGTGGAACCCAGAGTATGATCAACCATGTGATCGGGAGACGTGTTCCAATATGTGTCAGTTCTCGTCCCCTGGTACTCGGGTGCATCATTCCAGACGCTTTACTAACACTCTCCCGACTTGGAGAGTCAGTGCCTTTAAACTCCTGTTTGGCCCAGTTTGCAATTTCTGCGGAAGATGAACTGGAATAGGGAGAACCAATGAGAGACTAGCTGGAGGTGTCTGGACGGGCAAATTTAACTCTCATTTCCCACCAGGAAGAGGAATTAACCAAAGGCTCAGCGTGCCATGCCGGAACCAGATTAGGGCCTGAAGCAATCCTGCGGTGTTGCGGCCAGCTCAAAAGAAAGCGAGTTGAAGAAAGGAGCTCAGGGGCACTGTAATTCACAAACCTGCAGACTTATAAATGACAGCTATCGTCCAAAAATATACTGAAGTAAGGCTGCCAAGAGGACTTGAAAGCGGGGCAGAATTGCAGGAAACCGATTTCAGGAGGTAGACTGGAATTGCATTTAAAGCATAGGAAAAGAGGCAGAACGTCCACAATGATGCACTTGGCCAAAAAGGGCGTATGCGTTTTTTCCTGAATATATTCAGGAAAAAACGCATACGCCCTTTTTGGCCAACCAAGCAAGCTTGCAAAGGAAATCTGCACTACAATGAAGTCTCACTTCCCCCCAGTCAAAAGAGCCATCTGAAAAAAGTGTAAAATCCAGAAAGGCAGGACAGGCCATGGAGAACTGGGAGCCTTGTTATGCTGATGGGCTGGATGTAAATTGCCAACAGCCACTCAGGAGAAGTGTATGGTGTTTCCTGAAACATCTAAAAAACAAAGCAACAGAGCCTAGGGCACTTCCACTTATGGTCCTATAGCTTAGGGAAATTAAAATCAAAAAGACACAGCAACCCCAATGTTTGGGACGGCTCTGTTTACAAGAACCTCGTTTACGGTACAAGTTCAATATCGCAGAAAGTGAAAAATGGATAAAGAATTTGTGGTACTTACGTACAATGCAATATCACTCAGCAATGACATCTATGTCAACAGGCCCGTAGCAGAAAATGAGTGGGTTCAGGTATGATGATTCTAACTGAAATAAGTCACACAGAAAAAGAAACATCATAAGATATCACTAATACACTGAATGTAAACTTGGCTACACAGGAACTGAATTACAAAAGAGAACAGGGTCTCAAATTTAGAAAACCAACTTATGCTTGCTTAAGGGGAAAGGTGAGTTGGGGTGCTGCATAAAACCAGAGATTGAAATGAGCACAGATAAAGTTCCTTAAGCCAAATATGTAATAGACAAGAGCTATTCCTTGCTCAACGAAATGGATTCAACACCCCATATTAAACGCCAAAGAATGTACCTGACTAGTAAGTATCTTAAAACCTATTGATTGCTATGTCTCGGAAAGAGAATCAAGCGTGTGTACAGGGGCATAAATGCAGCAGTGATAGGATTGGAGAGGTTCGGGTGAGCAAATGAAACCCTTTGAAGTCATACTGCATGGTACCCATTGCACGGGTCTCAACTCTCCAGGTTTAAGGGATTCTTCCTTCAGCTGAAACATGCATGTGGAACCCAGAGTATGATAAACTGTGTGATCGGGAGACGTGTTCCAATATGTCTCAGTTTTCGTCCCCTGGTACTCGGGTGCAACATTCCAGATGCTTTACTAAAACTCTCCCGACTTGGAGAGTCAGTGCCTTTAACCTCCTGTTTGGCCCAGTTTGCAATTTCTGCGGAAGATGAACAGGAATAGGGAGAACCAATGAGAGACTAGCTGGAGGTGTCTGGAAGGGCAAATTTAACTCTCATTTCCCACCAGGAAGAGGAATTAACCAAAGGCTCAGCGTGCCGTGCCGGAACCAGATTAAGGCCTGAAGCAATACTGCGGTGTTGCGGCCAGCTCACAAGAAAGCGAGTTGAAGAAAGGAGCTCAGGGGGCACTGTAATTCACAAACCTGCAGAGTTATAAATGACAGCTATCGCCCAAAAATATACTGAAGTAAGCCTGACAAGAGGACTTGAATGCGGGGCAAAATTGCAGGAAACCAATTTCAAGAGGTAGACTGGAATTGCATTTAAAGCATAGGAAAGGAGGCAGAACGTCCACAATGATGCACTTGGACAAAAAGGGCATATGCGTTTTTCCTGAATATATTGAGGAAAAAACTCATATGCCCTTTTTGGCCATCCAAGCACGCTTGCAAAGGAAATCTGCACTACAATGAAGTCTCACTTCCCCCCGGTCAAAAGGGCCATCTGAAAAAAGTGTAAAATCCAGAAAGGCAGGACAGGCCATGGAGAACTGGGAGCCTTGTTATGCTGATGAGCAGGATGTAAATTGCCAACAGCCACCTGGGGAGAAGTGTATGGTGTTTCCTGAAACATCTAAAAAACAAAGCAACAGAGCCTAGGGCACTTCCACTTATGGTCCTATAGCTTAGGGAAATTAAAATCAAAAAGACACAGCCACCCCAAAGTCTGGGACGGCTCTGTTTACAAGAACCTCCTTTACTTTACAAGTTCAATATCGCAGAAAAGCAAAAAATGGAGAAAGAAGTTTTGGTACTTACATACAATGCAATATCACTCAGCAATGAAATCTATGTCATCAGGCCCGTAGCAGCATAATGAGTGGATTCAGGTATGATGATTCCAACTGAAATAAGTCACACAGAAAAAGAAACATCATAAGATATCACTAATACACGGAATGTAAACTAAGCTACACAGGAACTTAATTACAAAACACAACAGGGCCTCAAATGTAGAAAACCACCTTATGCTTGCTTAAGGGGAAAGGTGAGTTGGGGTGCTGCATAAAACCAGAGATTGAAATGAGGACAGATAAATTTCCTTAAGTCAAATATGTAATACACAAGAGCTACTCCTTGCTCAATGAAATGGACTCACAACCCCTTATTAAACGCCTAAGAATGTACCTGACTAGTAAGTATCTTAAAACCTATGGATTGCTATGTCTCCGAAAGAGAATCAAACGTGTGTACAGGGGCATAAATGCAGAAATGATAGGACTGGAGAGTTTCGGTGAGCAAATGAAGACCCTTTGAAGTCATATTGCATGGTACCCATTCCAAGAGTCTCAACTCTCCAGGTTTAAGGGATTCTTCCCTTCAGCTAAAGCATGCATGTGGAACCCAGAGTATGATCAACCATGTGATCGGGAGACGTGTTCCAATATGTGTCAGTTCTCGTCCCCTGGTACTCGGGTGCATCATTCCAGACGCTTTACTAACACTCTCCCGACTTGGAGAGTCAGTGCCTTTAAACTCCTGTTTGGCCCAGTTTGCAATTTCTGCGGAAGATGAACTGGAATAGGGAGAACCAATGAGAGACTAGCTGGAGGTGTCTGGACGGGCAAATTTAACTCTCATTTCCCACCAGGAAGAGGAATTAACCAAAGGCTCAGCGTGCCATGCCGGAACCAGATTAGGGCCTGAAGCAATCCTGCGGTGTTGCGGCCAGCTCAAAAGAAAGCGAGTTGAAGAAAGGAGCTCAGGGGCACTGTAATTCACAAACCTGCAGACTTATAAATGACAGCTATCGTCCAAAAATATATGGAACTAAGGCTGCCAACAGGACTTGAAAGCGGTTCAGAATTGCTGGAAACCGATTTCAGGAGGTAGACTGGAATTGCATTTAAAGCATAGGAAAAGAGGCAGAACGTCCACAATGATGCACTTGGCCAAAAAGGGCGTATGCGTTTTTTCCTGAATATATTCAGGAAAAAATGCATACGCCCTTTTTGGCCAACCAAGCAAGCTTGCAAAGGAAATCTGCACTACAATGAAGTCTCAATTCCCTGCGGTCAAAAGGGCCATCTGAAGAAAGTGTAAAATCCAGAAAGGCAGGACAGGCCATGGAGAACTGGGAGCCTTGTTATGCTGATGGGCGTGATGTAAATTGCGAACAGCCACTCGGGGGAAGTGTATGGTGTTTCCTGAAACATCTAAAAAACAAACCAACAGAGCCTAGGGCACTTCCACTTATGGTCCTATAGCTTAGGGAAATTAAAATCAAAAAGACACAGCCACCCCAAAGTTTGGGACAGCTCTGTTTACAAGAACCTAGTCTACACTACAAGTTCAATATCGCAGAAAGTGAAAAATGGATAAAGAAGTTGTGGTACTTACGTACAATGCAATACCACTCAGCAATGAAATCTATGTCATCAGGCCCGTAGCAGCATAATGAGTGGATTCAGGTATGATGATTCTAACTGAAATAAGTCACAAGAAAAAGAAACATCATAAGACATCACTAATACACGGAATGTAAACTTGGCTACAAAGGAACTGAATTACAAAACAGAACAGGGTCTCAAATTCAGAAAACCAACTTATGCTTGCTTAAGGGGAAAGGTGAGTTGGGGTGCTGCATAAACCCAGAGATTGAAATGAGCACAGATAAAGTTCCTTAAGCCAAATATGTAATAGACAGGTGCTACTCCTTGCTCAACGAAATGGACTCAACACCCCATATTAAACGCCTGAGAATGTACCTGACTAGTAAGTATCTTAAAACCTATGGATTGCTATGTCTCCAAAAGAGAATCAAGCGTGTGTACAGGGGCATAAACGCAGCAGTGATAGGATTGGAGAGGTTCGGTGAGCAAATGAAGAACCTTTGAAGTCATATTGCATGGTACCCATTCCACGGGTCTCAACTCTCCAGGTTTAAGGGATTCTTCCTTCAGCTAAAACATGCATGTGGAACCCAGAGTATGATCAACTGTGTGATCGGGAGACATGTTGAAATATGTCTCAGTTCTCGTCCCCTGGTACTCAGGTTCAACATTCCAGACGCTTTACTAACACTCTCCCGACTTGGAGAGTCAGTGCCTTTAACCTCCTGTTTGGCCCAGTTTGCAAATTCCGCGGAAGATGAACAGGAATAGGGTGAACCAATGAGAGACTAGCTGGAGGTGTCTGGACAGGCAAATTTAACTCCCATTTCCCACCAGGAAGAGGAATTAACCAAAGGCTCAGCGTGACGTGCCAGAAGCAGATTAGGGCCTGAAGCAATCCTGCGGTGTTGCGGCCAGCTCACAAGAAAGCGAGTTGAAGAAAGGAGCTCAGGGGCACTGTAATTCACAAACCTGCAGAGTTATAAATGACAGCTATCGTCCAAAAATATACTGAAGTAAGGCTGCCAAGAGGACTTGAAAGCGGGGCAGAATTGCAGGAAACCGATTTCAGGAGGTAGACTGGAATTGCATTTAAAGCATAGGAAAAGAGGCAGAACGTCCACAATGATGCACTTGGCCAAAAAGGGCGTATATGTTTTTTTCCTGAATATATTCAGGAAAAAAAGCATACGCCCTTTTTGGGCAACCAAGCAAGCTTGCAAAGGAAATTTGCACTACAATGAAGTCTCACTTCCCCGCGGTCAAAAGGGCCATCTGAAAAAAGTGTAAAATACAGAAAGGCAGGACAGGCCATGGAGAACTGGGAGCCTTGTTATGCTGATGGGCAGGATGTAAATTGCCAACAGCCACTCGGGAGAAGTGTATGGTGTTTCCTGAAACATCTAAAAAACAAAGTAACAGAGCCTAGGGCACTTCCACTTATGGTCCTAGAGCTTAGGGAAATTAAAATCAAAAAGACACAGCCACCCCAAATTTTGGGACGGCTCTGTTTACAAGAACCTCGTTTATGGTACAAGTTCAATATCACAGAAAGTGAAAAATGGATAAAGAAGTTGTGGTACTTACGTACAATGCAATATCACTCAGCAATGAAATCTATGTCATCAGGCCCGTAGCAGCATAGTGAGTGGATTCAGGTATGACGATTCTAACTGAAATAAGTCACACAGAAAAAAAAACATCATAAGATATCACTAATACATGGAATGTAAACTTGGTTACACAGAAACTGAATTACAAAACAGAACACTGTCTCAAATGTAGAAAACCAACTTATGCTTGCTTAAGGGGAAAGGTGAGTTGGGGTGCTGCATAAAACCAGAGATTGAAATGAGCACAGATAAAGTTCCTTAAGCCAAATATGTAATAGACAAGAGCTACTCCTTGCTCAACGAAATGGACTCAAAACCCCATATTAAACGCCTAATAATGTACCTGACTAGTAAGTATCTTAAAACCTATGGATTGCTATGTCTCTGAAAGAGAATCAATCATGAGTACAGTGGCATAAATGCAGCAGTGAGAGGATTGGAGAGGTTCGGTGAGCAAAGGAAGACCCTTAGAAGTCATATTGCATGGTACCCATTCCACAGGTCTCAACTCTCCAGGTTTAAGGGATTCTTCCTTCAGCTAAAACATGCATGTGGAACCCAGAGTATGATCAACCGTGTGATCGGAAGACGTGTTCAAATATGTCTCAGTTTTCGACCCCTGGTACTTGGGTGCAACATTCCAGACGCTTTACTAACACTCTGCCGACTTAGAGAGTCAGTGCCTTTAACCTCCTGTTTGGCCCAGTTTGCAATTTCTGCGGAAGATGAACAGGAATAGGGAGAACCAATGAGAGACTACCTGCAGGTGTCTGGACGGGCAAATTTAACTCTCATTTCCCACCAGGAAGAGGAATTAAGCAAAGGCTCAGCGTGCCGTGCCACAACCAGATTAGGGCCTGAAGCAATCTTGCGGTGTTGCGGCCAGCTCACAAGAAAGCGAGTTGAAGAAAGGAGCTCAGGGGCACTGTAATTCACACACCTGCAGAGTTATAAATGACAGCTATCGTCCAAAAATATACTGAAGTAAGGCTGCCAAGAGGACTTGAATGCGGGGCAGAATTGCAGGAAACCAATTTCAGGAGGTACACTGGAATTGCATTTAAAGCATAGGAAAAGAGGCAGAATGTCGACAATGATGCACTTGGCCAAAAAGTGCATATGTGTTTTTTCCTGAATATATTCAGGAAAAAACGCATATGCCCTTTTTGGCCAACCAAGCAAGCTTGCAAATGAAATCTGCACTACAGTGAAGTCTCACATCTCCGTGGTCAAAAGGGCCATCTGAAAAAAGTGTAAAGTCCAGAAAGGCAGGACAGGCCATGGAGAACTGGGAGCCTTGTTATGCTGATGGGCGGGATGTAAATTGCAAACAGCCACTGGGGAGAAGTGTATGGTGTTTCCTGAAACATCTAAAAAGCAAAGCAACAGAGCCTAGGGCACTTCCACTTATGGTCCTATAGCTTAGGGAAATTAAAATCAAAAAGACACAGCCACCCCAATGTTTGGGACGGCTCTGTTTACAAGAACCTCGTTTACGGTACAAGTTCAATTTCGCAGAAAGTGAAAAATGGATAAAGAAGTTGTGGTACTTACGTACAATGCAATATCACTCAGCAATGAAATCTATGTCATCAGGCCCGTAGCAGCATAGTGAGTGGATTCAGGTATGACGATTCTAACTGAAATAAGTCACACAGAAAAAAAACATCATAAGATATCACTAATACATGGAATGTAAACTTGGCTACACAGAAACTGAATTACAAAACAGAACAGAGTCTCAAATGTAGAAAACCAACTTATTCTTGCTTAAGGGGAAACGTGAGTTGGGGTGCTGCATAAAACCAGAGATTGAAATGAGCACAGATAAAGTTCCTTAAGCCATATATGTAATAAACAAGAGCTACTCCTTGTTCAACGAAATGGACTCAACACCCCATATTAAACCCCTATGTATGTACCTCACTAGTAAGTATCTTAAAACCTATGGATTGCTATGTCTCCAAAAGAGAATCAAGCGTGTGTACAGTGGCATAAACGCAACAGTGATAGGATTGGAGAGGTTCGGTGAGCAAATGAAGACCCTTTGAAGTCATATTTCATGGTACCCATTCCACGGGTCTCAACTCTCCAGGTTTAAGGGATTCTTCCTTCAGCTGAAACATGCCTGTGGAACCCAGAGTATGATCAACCGTGTGATCCGGAGATGTGTTCAAATATGTCTCAGTTTTCATCCCCTGGTACTCGGGTGCAACATTCCAGATGCTTTACTAACACTCTCCAGACTTGGAGAGTCAGTGCCTTTAACCTCCTGTTTGGCCCAGTTTGCAATTTCTGCGGAAGATGAACAGGAATAGGGAGGACCAGTGAGAGACTAGCTGGAGGTTTCTGGACGGGCAAATTTAACTCTCATTTCCCACCAGGAAGAGGAATTAACCAAAGGCTCAGCGTGCCGTGACGGAACCAGATTAGGGCCTGAAACAATCCGGCGGTTTTGCGGCCAGCTCAGAAAAAAGCGAGTTGAAGAAAGAAGCTCAGGGGCACTGTAATTCACAAACCTGTAGAGTTATAAATGACAGCTATCGTCCAAAAATATACTGAAGTAAGGCTGCCAAGAGGACTTGAAAGCGCGGCAGAATTGCAGGAAACCGATTTCAGGAGGTAGACTGGAATTGCATTTAAAGCATAGGAAAAGAGGCAGAACATCGACAATGATGCACTTGGCCAAAAAGGGCGTATATGTTTTTTTCCTGAATATATTCAGGAAAAAAAGCATACGCCCTTTTTGGGCAACCAAACAAGCTTGCAAAGGAAATTTGCACTACAATGAAGTCTCACTTCCCCGCGGTCAAAAGGGCCATCTGAAAAAAGTGTAAAATACAGAAAGGCAGGACAGGCGTTGGAGAACTGGGAGCCTTGTTATGCTGATGGGCAGGATGTAAATTGCCAACAGCCACTCGGGAGAAGTGTATGGTGTTTCCTGAAACATCTAAAAAACAAAGCAACAGAGCCTAGGGCACTTCCACTTATGGTCCTAGAGCTTAGGGAAATTAAAATCAAAAAGACACAGCCACCCCAAATTTTGGGACGGCTCTGTTTACAAGAACCTCGTTTATGGTACAAGTTCAATATCGCAGAAAGTGAAAAATGGATAAAGAAGTTGTGGTACTTACGTACAATGCAATATCACTCAGCAATGAAATCTATGTCATCAGGCCCGTAGCAGCATAGTGAGTGGATTCAGGTATGACGATTCTAACTGAAATAAGTCACACAGAAAAAGAAACATCATAAGATATCACTAATACATGGAATGTAAACTTGGTTACACAGAAACTGAATTACAAAACAGAACAGAGTCTCAAATGTAGAAAACCAACTTATGCTTGCTTAAGGGGAAAGGTGAGTTGGGGTGCTGCATAAAACCAGAGATTGAAATGAGCACAGATAAAGTTCCTTAAGCCAAATATGTAATAAACAAGAGCTACTCCTTTTTCAACGAAATGGACTCAACACCCCATATTAAACGCCTATGTATGTACCTCACTAGTAAGTATCTTAAAACCTATGGATTGCTATGTCTCCGAAAGAGAATCAAGCCTGTGTACAGTGGCATAAACGCAACAGTGATAGGATTGGAGAGGTTCGGTGAGCAAATGAAGACCCTTTGAAGTCATATTTCATGGTACCCATTCCACGGGTCTCAAATCTCCAGGTTTAAGGGATTCTTCCTTCAGCTGAAACATGCCTGTGGAACCCAGAGTATGATCAACCGTGTGATCCGGAAATGTGTTCAAATATGTCTCAGTTTTCGTCCCCTGGTACTCGGGTGCAACATTCCAGATGCTTTACTAACACTCTCCCGACTTGGAGAGTCAGTGCCTTTAACCTCCTGTTTGGCCCAGTTTGCAATTTCTGCGGAAGATGAACAGGAATAGGGAGGACCAGTGAGAGACTAGCTGGAGGTGTCTGGACGGGCAAATTTAACTCTCATTTCCCACCAGGAAGAGGAATTAACCAAAGGCTCAGCGTGCCGTCCCGGAACCAGATTAGGGCCTGAAACAATCCTGCGGTGTTGCGGCCAGCTCACAAGAAAGCGAGTTGAAGAAAGAAGCTCAGGGGCACTGTAATTCACAAACCTGCAGAGTTATAAATGACAGCTATCGTCCAAAAATATACTGAAGTAAGGCTGCCAAGAGGACTTGAAAGCGGGGCAGAATTGCAGGAAACCGATTTCAGGAGGTAGACTGGAATTGCATTTAAAGCATAGGAAAAGAGGCAGAACGTGGACAATGATGCACTTGGCCAAAAAGGGCGTATGCGTTTTTTCCTGAATATATTCAGGAAAAAAAGCATACGCCCTTTTTGGCCAACCAAGCAAGCTTGCAAATGAAATCTGCACTACAATGAAGTCTCACATCTCCGTGGTCAAAAGGGGCATCTGAAAAAAGTGTAAAGTCCAGAAAGGCAGGACAGGCCATGGAGAACTGGGAGCCTTGTTATGCTGATGGGCGGGATGTAAATTGCCAACAGCCACTGGGGAGAAGTGTATGGTGTTTCCTGAAACATCTAAAAAACAAAGCAACAGAGCCTAGGGCACTTCCACTTATGGTCCTATAGCTTAGGGAAATTAAAATCAAAAAGACACAGCCACCCCAAAATTTGGTTCGGCTCTTATTACAAGAACCTCGTTTACAGTACAAGTTCAATATCACAGAAAGTGAAAAATGGATAAAGAAGTTGTGGTACTTACGTACAATGCAATATCACTCAGCAATGAAATCTATGTCATCAGGCACGTAGCAGCATAATGAGTGGATTCAGGTATGATGATTCTAACTGAAATAAGTCACACAGAAAAAGAAACATCATAAGATATCACTAATACACGGAATGTAAACTTGGCTACACAGGAACTGGATTACAAAACAGAACAGGGTCTCAAATTTAGAAAACCAACTTATGCTTGCTTAAGGGGAAAGGTGAGTTGGGGTGCTGCATAAAACCAGAGATTGAAATGAGCACAGATAAAGTTCCTTAAGCCAAATATGTAATAGACAAGAGCTACTCCTTGCTCAACGAAATGGACTCAAAACCCAATGTTAAACACCGTATAATGTACCTGACTAGTAAGTATCTTAAAACCTAAAGATTGCTATGTCTCTGAAAGAGAATCAAGCGTGAATACAGGGGCATAAACGCAGCAGTGATAGGATTAGAGAGGTTCGCTGAGCAAATGAAGACCCTTTGAAGTCATATTGCATGGTACCCATTCCACAGGTCTCAACTCTCCAGGTTTAAGGGATTCTTCCTTCAGCTAAAACATGCATGTGGAACCCAGAGTATGATCAACCGTGTGATCGGAAGACGTGTTCAAATATGTCTCAGTTTTCGACCCCTGGTACTCGGGTGCCACATTCCAGACGCTTTAATAACACTCTCCCGACTTAGAGAGTCAGTGCCTTTAACCTCCTGTTTGGCCCAGCTTGCAATTTCTGCGGAAGATGAACAGGAATAGGGAGAACCAATGAGCGACTACCTGCAGGTGCCTGGACGGGCAAATTTAACTCTCATTTCCCACCAGGAACAGGAATTAACCAAAGGCTCAGCGTGCCGTGCCACAACCAGATTAGTGCCTGAAGCAATCCTGCGGTGTTGCGGCCAGCTCACAAGAAAGCGAGTTGAAGAAAGGAGCTCAGGGGCACTGTAATTCACACACCTGCAGAGTTATAAATGACAGCTATCGTCCAAAAATATACTGAAGTAAGGCTGCCAAGAGGACTTGAATGCAGGGCAGAATTGCAGGAATCCAATTTCAGGAGGTACACTGGAATTGCATTTAAAGCATAGGAAAAGAGGCAGAATGTCGACAATGATGCACTTGGCCAAAAAGGGCCTATGTGTTTTTTCCTGAATATATTCAGGAAAAAACGCATATGCCCTTTTTGGCCAACCAAGCAAGCTTGCAAATGAAATCTGCAGTACAATGAAGTCTCACATCTCCCTGGTCAAAAGGGCCATCTGAAAAAAGTGTAAAGTCCAGAAAGGCAGGACAGGCCATGGAGAACTGGGAGCCTTGTTATGCTGATGGGCGGGATGTAAATTGCAAACAGCCACTGGGGAGAAGTGTATGGTGTTTCCTGAAACATCTAAAAAACAAAGCAACAGAGCCTAGGGCACTTCCACTTATGGTCCTATAGCTTAGGGAAATTAAAATCAAAAAGACACAGCCACCCAAAAATTTCGGACTGCTCTGTTTACAAGAACCTCGTTTATGTTACAAGTTCAATATCGCAGAAAGTGAAAAATGGATAAAGAAGCTTTGGTACTTACGTACAATGCAATATCACTCAGCAATGAAATCTATGTCATCAGGCCCATAGCAGCATAGTGAGTGGATTCAGGTATGACGATTCTAACTGAAATAAGTCACACAGAAAAAGAAACATCATAAGATATCACTAATACATGGAATGTAAACTTGGCTACACAGAAACTGAATTACAAAACAGAACAGAGTCTCAAATGTAGAAAACCAACTTATGCTTGCTTAAGGGGAAACGTGAGTTGGGGTGCTGCATAAAACCAGAGATTGAAATGAGCACAGATAAAGTTCCTTAAGCCATATATGTAATACACAAGAGCTACTCCTTGTTCAACGAAATGGGCTCAACACCCCATATTAAACGCCTAAGTATGTACCTGACTAGTAAGTATCTTAAAACCTATGGATTGCTATGTCTCCGAAAGAGAATCAAACGTGTGTACAGTGGCATAAACGCAACAGTGATAGTATTGGAGAGGTTCGGTGAGCAAATGAAGACCCTTTGAAGTCATATTTTATGGTACCCATTCCACGGGTCTCAACTCTCCAGGTTTAAGGGATTCTTCCTTCAGCTGAAACATGCCTGTGGAACCCAGAGTATGATCAACCGTGTGATCCGGAGATGTGTTCAAATATGTCTCAGTTTTCGTCCCCTGGTACTTGGGTGCAACATTCCAGATGCTTTACTAACACTCTGCCGACTTGGAGAGTCAGTGCCTTTAACCTCCTGTTTGGCCCAGTTTGCAATTTCTGCGGAAGATGAACAGGAATAGGGAGGACCAGTGAGAGACTAGCTGGAGGTTTCTGGACGGGCAAATTTAACTCTCATTTCCCACCAGGAAGAGGAATTAACCAAAGGCTCAACGTGCGGTGCTGGAACCAGATTAGGGCCTGAAACAATCCTGCGGTGTTTCGGCCAGCTCACAAGAAAGCGAGTTGAAGAAAGGAGCTCAGGGGCACTGTAATTCACAAACCTGCAGAGTTATAAATGACAGCTATCGTCCAAAAATATACTGAAGTAAGGCTGCCAAGAGGACTTGAAAGCGGGGCAGAATTGCAGGAAACCGATTTCAGGAGGTAGACTGGAATTGCATTTAAAGCATAGGAAAAGAGGCAGAACGTGGACAATGATGCACTTGGCCAAAAAGGGCGTATGCGTTTTTTCCTGAATATATTCAGGAAAAAACGCATACGCCCTTTTTGGCCAACCAAGCAAGCTTGCAAAGGAAATCTGCACTACAATGCAGTCTCACTTCCCCACGGTCAAAAGGGCCATCTCAAAAAAGTGTAAAATCCAGAAAGGCAGGACAGGCGTTGGAGAACTGGGAGCCTTGTTATGCTGATGGGTGGGATGTAAATTGCCAACAGCCACTCGGGAGAAGTGTATGGTGTTTCCTGAAACATCTAAAAAACAAAGCAACAGAGCCTAGGGCACTTCCACTTATGGTCCTATAGCTTAGGGAAATTAAAATCAAAAAGACACAGCCACCCCAAAATTTGGTACGGCTCTTATTACAAGAACCTCGTTTACGGTACAAGTTCAATATCACAGAAAGTGAAAAATGGATAAAGAAGTTGTGGTACTTATGTACAATGCAATATCACTCAGCAATGAAATCTATGTCATCAGGCCCGTAGCAGCATAATGAGTGGATTCAGGTATGATGATTCTAACTGAAATAAGTCACACAGAAAAAGAAACATCATAAGATATCACTAATACACGGAATGTAAACTTGGCTACACAGGAACTGGATTACAAAACAGAACAGGGTCTCAAATGTAGAAAACCAACTTATGCTTGCTTAAGGGGAAAGGTGAGTTGGGGTGCTGCATAAAACCAGAGATTGAAATGAGCACAGATAAAGTTCCTTAAGCCAAATATGGAATAGACAAGAGCTACTCCTTGCTCAATGAAATGCACTCAAAACCCAATGTTAAACACCTTATAATGTACCTGACTAGTAAGTATCTTAAAACCTAAAGATTGCTATGTCTCTGAAAGAGAATCAAGCGTGAGTACAGGGGCATAAACGCAGCAGTGATAGGATTGGAGAGGTTCGCTGAGCAAATGAAGACCCTTAGAAGTCATATTGCATGGTACCCATTCCACAGGTCTCAACTCTCCAGGTTTAAGGGATTCTTCCTTCAGCTAAAACATGCATGTGGAGCCCAGAGTATGATCAACCATGTGATCGCTAGACGTGTTGAAATATGTCTCAGTTCTCATCCCCTGGTACTCGGGTGCCACATTCCAGACGCTTTACTAACACTCTCCCGACTTGGAGAGTCAGTGCCTTTAACCTCCTGCTTGGCCCAGTTTGCAAATTGCGTGGAACATGTACAAGAATAGGGAGAACCAATGAGAGACTAGCTGGAGGTGTCTGGACGGGCAAATTTAACTCTCATTTCCCACCAGGAAGAGGAATTAACCAAAGGCTCAGCGTGCCGTGCCAGAACCAGATTAGGGCCTGAAGCAATTCTGTGGTGCTGTGGCCAGCTCACAAGAAAGCGAGTTGAAGAAAGGAGCTCAGGGGCACTGTAATTCACAAACCTGCAGAGTTATAAATGACAGCTATCGTCCAAAACTATACTGAAGTAAGGCTGCCAAGAGGACTTGAAAGCGGGGCAGAATTGCAGGAAACCGATTTCAGGAGGTAGACTGGAATTGCATTTAAAGCATAGGAAAAGAGACAGAACGTCCACAATGAAGCACTTGGCCAAAAAGGGCGTACGCGTTTTTTCCTGAATATATTCAGGAAAAAAGCATACGCACTTTTTGGCCAACCAAGCAAGCTTGCAAATGAAATCTGCACTACAATGAAGTCTCACATCCCCCCGGTCAAAAGGGCCATCTGAAAAAAGTGTAAAATCCAGAAAGGCAGGACAGGCCATGGAGAACTTGTGCTGATGGGCGGGATGTAATTTGCCAACAGCCACTCAGGAGAAGTGTATGGTGTTTCCTGAAACATCTAAAAAACAAATCAACAGAGCCTAGGGCACTTCCACTTATGGTCCTATAGCTTAGGGAAATTAAAATCAAAAAGACACAGCCACCCCAAAGTTTGGGACGGCTCTGTTTACAAGAACCTCGTTTACAGTACAAGTTCAATATCGCAGAAAGTGAAAAATGGATACAGAAGTTGTGGTACTTACGTACAATGCAATATCACTCAGCAATGAAATCTATGTCATCAGGTCCGTAGCAGCATAATGAGTGGATTCAGGTATGATGATTCTAACTGAAATAAGTCACACAGAAAATGAAACATCATAAGATATCACTAATACACGGAATGTAAACTTGGCTACACAGGAACTGGATTACAAAACAGAACAGGGTCTCAAATTTAGAAAACCAACTTATGCTTGCTTAGGGGAAAGGTGAGTTGGGGTGCTGCATAAAACCAGAGATTGAAATGAGCACAGATAAAGTTCCTTAAGCCAAATATGTAATAGACAAGAGTTACTCCTTGCTCAACGTAATGGACTCAAAACCCCATGTTAAACGCTTTATAATGTACCTGACTAGTAAGTATCTTAAAACCTATGGATTGCTATGTCTCTGAAAGAGAATCAAGCGTGAGTACAGGGGCATAAACGCAGCAGTGATAGGATTGGAGAGGTTCGGTGAGCAAATGAAGACCCTTTGAAGTCATATTTCATGGCACCCATTGCACGGGTCTCAACTCTCCAAGTTTAAGGGATTCTTCCTTCAGCTAAAACACGCATGTGGAACCCAGAGTATGATCAACCATGTGATCAGGAGACGTGTTGAAATATGTCTCAGTTCTCGTTCCCTGGTACTCAGGTGCAACATTCCAGACGCTTTACTAACACTCTCCCGACTTGGAGAGTCAGTGCCTTTAACCTCCTGTTTGGCCCAGTTTGCAATTTCTGCCGAAGATGAACAGGAATAGGGAGAACCAATGAGAGACTACCTGGAGGTGTCTGGACGGGCAAATTTAACTCTCATTTCCCACCAGGAAGAGGAATTAACCAAAGGCTCAGCGTGCTGTGCCGGAACCAGATTAGGGCCTGAAGCCATCCTGCGGTGTTGCGGCCAGCTCACAAGAAAGCGAGTTGAAGAAAGGAGCTCAGGGGCACTGTAATTCACAAACCTGCAGAGTTATAAATGACAGCTATCGTCCAAAAATATACTGAAGTAAGGCTGCCAAGAGGACTTGAAAGTGGGGCAGAATTGCAGGAATCCAATTTCAGGAGGTACACTGGAATTGCATTTAAAGCATAGGAAAAGAGGCAGAACGTCGACAATGATGCACTTAGCCAAAAAGGGCGTATGCGTTTTTTCCTGAATATATTCAGGAAAAAACGCATACGCCCTTTTTGGCCAACCAAGCAAGCTTGTAAAGGAAATCTGCACTACAATGAAGACCCACTTCCCCCCCATCAAAAGAGCCATCTGAAAAAAGTGTAAAATCCAGAAAGGCAGGACAGGCCATGGAGAACTGGGAGCCTTGTTATGCTGATGGGCGGGATGTAAATTGCCAACAGCCACTCGGGAGAAGTGTATGGTGTTTCCTGAAACATCTAAAAAACAAAGCAACAGAGCCTAGGGCACTTCCACTTATGGTCCTATAGCTTAGGGAAATTAAAATCAAAAAGACACAGCCACCCCAAAGTTTGGGACGGCTCTGTTTACAAGAACCTCGTTTACGGTACAAGTTCAATTTCGCAGAAAGTGAAAAATGGATAAAGAATTTGTGGTACTTACGTACAATGCAATATCACTCAGCAATGAAATCTATGTCATCAGGCCCGTAGCAGCATAATGAGTGGATTCAGGTATGATGATTCTAACTGAAATAAGTCACACAGAAAAAGAAACATCATAAGATATCACTAATACACAGAATGTAAACTTGGCTACACAGGAACTGGATTACAAAACAGAACAGGGTCTCAAATTTAGAAAACCAACTTATGCTTGCTTAAGCGGAAAGGTGAGTTGGGGTGCTGCATAAAACCAGAGATTGAAATGAGCACAGATAAAGTTCCTTAAGCCAAATATGTAATAGACAAGAGCTACTCCTTGCTCAACGAAATGGACTCAACACCCCATATTAAACGCCTAAGAATGTACCTGACTAGTAAGTATCTTAACACCTATGGATTGCTATGTCTCTGAAAGAGAATCAAGCGTGTGTACAGTGGCATAAACGCAGCAGTGATAGGATTGGAGAGGTTCGGTGAGCAAATGCAGACCCTTTGAAGTCATATTGCATGGTACCCATTCCACGCGTCTCAACTCTCCAGGTTTAAGGGATTCTTCCTTCAGCTAAAGCATGCATGTGGAACCCAGAGTATGATCAACCGTGTGATCGGGAGACGTGTTCCAATATGTCTCAGTTCTCGTCCCCTGGTACTCGGGTGCAACATTCCAGATGCTTTACTAACACTCTCCCGACTTGGAGAGTCAGTGCCTTTAACCTCCTGTTTGGCCCAGTTTGCAATTTCTGCGGAAGATGACCAGGAATAGGGAGAACCAATGAGAGACTAGCTGGAGGTGTCTGGACGGGCAAATTTAACTCTCATTTCCCGCCAGGAAGAGGAATTAATCAAAGGCTCAGCATGCCGTGCCGGAACCTGATTAGTGCCTGAAGCAATCCTGCGGTGTTGCGGCCAGCTCACAAGAAAGCGAGTTGAAGAATGGAGCTCAGGGGCACTGTAATTCACATACCTGCAGAGTTATAAATGACAGCTATCGTCCAAAAATATACTGAAGTAAGGCTGCCAAGAGGACTTGAAAGCGGGGCAGAATTGCAGGAAACCGATTTCAGGAGGTACACAGGAATTGCATTTAAAGCATAGGAAAACAGGCAGAACGTCGACAATGATGCACTTGGCCAAAAAGGGCATATGCGTTTTTTCCTGAATATATTCAGGAAAAAACGCATACGCGCTTTTTGGCCAACCAAGCAAGCTTGCAAAGGAAATCTGCACTACAATGAAGTCTCCCTTCCCCCTTGTCAAAAGGGCCATCTGAAAAAAGTGTAAAATCCAGAAAGGCAGGACAGGCCATGGAGAACTGGGAGCCTTGTTATGCTGATGGGCGGGATGTAAATTGCCAACAGCCACTCCGGAGAACTGTATGGTGTTTCCTGAAACATCTAAAAAACAAAGCAACTGAGCCTAGGGCACTTCCACTTATGGTGCTATAGCTTAGGGAAATTAAAATCAAAAAGACACAGCCACCCCAAAGTTTGGGACGGCTCTTTTTACAAGAACCTCGTTTGCGGTACAAGTTCAATATTGCAGAAAGTGAAAAATGGATAAAGAAGTTGTGGTACTTACGTACAATGCAATATCACTCAGCAATGAAATCTATGTCATCAGGCCCGTAGCAGCATAATGAGTGGATTCAGGTATGATGATTCTAACTGAAATAAGTCACACAGAAAAAGAAACATCATAAGATATCACTAATACACGGAATGTAAACTTGGCTACACAGGAACTGGATTACAAAAGAGAACAGGGTCTCAAATTTAGAAAACCAACTTATGCTTGCTTAAGGGGAAAGGTGAGTTGGGGTGCTGCATAAAACCAGAGATTGAAATGAGCACAGATAAAGTTCCTTAAGCCAAATATGTAATAGACAAGAGCTACTCCTTGCTCAACGAAATGGACTCAACCCCCCCTATTAAACGCCTAAGAATGTACCTGACTAGTCAGTATCTTAAATCCTATGGATTGCTATGTCTCCAAAAGAGAATCAAGCATGTGAACAAGGGCATAAACGCAGCAGTGATAGGATTGGAGAGTTTCGGTGAGCAAATGAAGACTCTTTGAAGTCATATTGCATGGTACCCATTCCAAGGGTCTCAACTCTCCAGGTTTAAGGGATTCTTCCTTCAGCTAAAACATGCATGTGGAATCCAGGGTATAATCAACCGTGTTCGGGAGACGTGTTCTAATATGTCTCAGGTTTCGTCCCCTGGTACTCGGGTGCAACATTCCAGACGCTTTACTAACACTCTCCCGACTTGGAGAGTCAGTGCCTTTAACCTCCTGTTTGGCCCAGTTTTCAATTTCTTTGGAAGATGAACAGGAATAGGGAGAACCAATGAGAGACTAGCTGGAGGTGTCTGCATGGGCAAATTTAACTCTCATTTCCCACCAGGAAGAGGAATTAACCAAAGGCTCAGCGTGCCGTGCCGGAACCAGATTAGAGCCTGAAGCAATCCTGCGGTGTTGCGGCCAGCTCACAAGAAAGCGAGTTGAAGAAAGGAGCTCAGGGGCACTGTAATTCACACACCTGCAGAGTTATAAATGACAGCTATCGTCCAAAAATATACTGAAGTAAGGCTGCCAAGAGGACTTGAAAGCGGGGCAGAATTGCAGGAAACCAATTTCAGGATGTACACTGGAATTGCATTTAAAGCATAGGAAAAGAGGCAGAACGTCGACAATGATGCACTTAGCCAAAAAGGGCGTATGCGTTTTTTTCTGAATATATTCAGGAAAAAACGCATACGCGCTTTTTGGGCAACCAAGCAAGCTTGCAAAGGAAATCTGCACTACAATGAAGACCCACTTCCCCCCCATCAAAAGAGCCATCTGAAAAATGTGTAAAATCCAGAAAGGCAGGACAGGCCATGGAGAACTGGGAGCCTTGTTATGCTGATGGGCGGGATGTAAATTGCCAACAGCCACTCAGGAGAAGTGTATGGTGTTTCCTGAAACATCTAAAAAACAAAGCAACAGAGCCTAGGGCACTTCCACTTATGGTCCTATAGCTTAGGGAAATTAAAATCAAAAAGACACAGCCACCCCAAAGTTTGGGACGGCTCTGTTTACAAGAACCTCGTTTACGGTACAAGTTCAATTTCGCAGAAAGTGAAAAATGGATAAAGAAGTTGTGGTACTTACGTACAATGCAATATCACTCAGCAATGAAATCTATGTCATGAGGCCCGTAGCAGCATAATGAGTGGATTCAGGTATGATGATTCTAACTGAAATAAGTCACACAGAAAAAGAAACATCATAAGATATCACTAATACACGGAATGTAAACTTGGCTACACAGGAACTGGATTACAAAAGAGAACAGGGTCTCAAATTTAGAAAACCAACTTATGCTTGCTTAAGGGGAAAGGTGAGTTGGGGTGCTGCATAAAACCAGAGATTGAAATGAGCACAGATAAAGTTCCTTAAGCCAAATATGGAATAGACAAGAGCTACTCCTTGCTCAACGAAATGGACTCAACACCACATATTAAACGCCTAAGAATGTACCTGACTAGTAAGTATCTTAACACCTATGGATTGCTATGTCTCTGAAAGAGAATCAAGCATGTGTACAGTGGCATAAACGCAGCAGTGATAGGATTGGAGAGGTTCGGTGAGCAAATGCACACCCTTTGAAGTCATATTGCATGGTACCCATTCCACGCGTCTCAACTCTCAAGGTTTAAGGGATTCTTCCTTCAGCTAAAGCATGCATGTGGAACCCAGAGTATGATCAACCGTGTGATCGGGAGACGTGTTCCAATATGTCTCAGTTCTCCTCCCCTGGTACTCGGGTGCAACATTCCAGATGCTTTACTAAGACTCTCCCGACTTGGAGAGTCAGTGCCTTTAACCTCCTGTTTGGCCCAGTTTGCAATTTCTGCGGAAGATGACCAGGAATAGGGGGAACCAATGAGAGACTAGCTGGAGGTGTCTGGACGGGCAAATTTAACTCTCATCTCCCACCAGGAAGAGGAATTAACCAAAGGCTCAGCGTGTTGTTCCAGAACAAGATTAGGGCCTGAAGCAATCCTGTGGTGTTGCGGCCAGCTCACAAGAAAGCGAGTTGAAGAAAGGAGCTCAGGGGCACTGTAATTCATAAACCTGCAGAGTTATAAATGACAGCTATCGTCCAAAAATATACTGAAGGAAGGCTGCCAAGAGGACTTGAAAGCGGGGCAGAATTACAGGAAACCGATTTCAGGAGGTAGACTGGAATTGCATTTAAAGCATAGGAAAAGAGGCAGAACGTTGACAATGATGCACTGGCCAAAAAGGGTGTATGAGTTTTTTCCAGAAAAAACGCATACGCCCTTTTTGGCCAACCAAGCAAGCTTGCAAAGGAAATCTACACTACTATAAAGCCTCACTTCCCCCCGGTCAAAAGGGCCATCTGAAAAAAGTGTAAAATCCAGAAAGGCAGGACAGGCCATGGAGAACTGGGAGCCTTGTTATGTTGATGGGCGGGATGTAACTTGCCAACAGCCACTCGGGAGAAGTGTATGGTGTTTCCTGAAACATCTAAAAAACAAAGCAACAGAGCCTAGGGCACTTCCACTTATGGTCCTATAGCTTAGGGAAATTAAAATCAAAAAGACACAGCCACCCCAAAGTTTGGGATGGTTCTGTTTACAAGAACCTCGTTTACGGTACAAGTTCAATATCGCAGAAAGTGAAAAATGGATAAAGAAATTGTGGTACTTACGTACAATGCAATATCACTCAGCAATGCAATCTATGTCATCAGGCCCGTAGCAGCATAATGAGTGGATTCAGGTATGATGAATCTAACTGAAATAAGTCACAAAGAAAAAGAAACATCATAAGATATCACTAATACACGGAATGTAAACTTGGCTACACAGGAACTGGATTACAAAAGAGAACAGGGTCTCAAATTTAGAAAACCAACTTATGCTTGCTTAAGGGGAAAGGTGAGTTGGGGTGCTGCACAAAACCAGAGATTGAAATGAGCACAGATAAAGTTCCTTAAGCCAAATATGTAATAGACAAGAGCTACTCCTTGCTCAATGAAATGGACTCAACACCCCATATTAAACGCCTAAGAATGTACCTGACTAGTAAGTATCTTAAAACCTATGGAACACTATGTCTCCGAAAGAGAATCAAGCGTGTGTACAGGGGCATAAACGCAGCAGTGATAGCATTGGAGAGGTTCGGTGAGCAAACGAAGACCCTTTGAAGTCATATTGCATGGTACCCATTCCACGGGTCTCAACTCTCCAGGTTTAAGGGATTCTTCCTTCAGCTAAATCATGCATGTGGAACCCAGAGTATGATCAACCGTGTGATCGGGAGACGTGTTCCAATATGTCTCAGTTCTCATCCCCTGGTACCCGGGTGCAACATTCCAGACGCTTTACTAACACTCTCCCGACTTGGAGAGTCAGTGCCTTTAACCTCCTGTTTGGCCCAGTTTGCAATTTCTGCGGAAGATGAACAGGAATAGGGAGAACCAATGAGAGACTAGCTGGAGGTGTCTGGACGGGCAAATTTAACTCTCATTTCCTACCAGGAAGAGGAATTAACCAAAGGCTCAGCGTGCCGTGCCGGAACCAGATTAGGGCCTGAAGCTATCCTGCGGTGTTGCGGCCAGCTCACAAGAAAGCGAGTTGAAGAGAGGAGCTCAGGGGCACTGTAATTCACAAACCTGCAGAGTTATAAATGACAGCTATCGTCCAAAAATATACTGAAGTAAGGCTGCCAAGAGGACTTGAAAGCGGGGCAGAACTGCAGGAAACCGATTTTAGGAGGTACACTGGAATTGCATTTAAAGCATAGGAAAAGAGGCAAAACGTCGACAATGATGCACTTGTCCAAAAAGGGCGTATGCGTTTTTTCCTGAATATATTCAGGAAAAAACGCATACGCCCTTTTTGGCCAGCCAAGCAAGCTTGTAAAGGAAATCTGCACTACAATGAAGTCTCACTTCCCCCCGGTCAAAAGGGCCATCTGAAAAAAGTGTAAAATCCAGAAAGGCAGGACAGGCCATGGAGAACTGGGAGCCTTGTTATGCTGATGGGCGGGATGTAAATTGCCAACAGCCACTGGGGAGAAGTGTATGGTGTTTCCTGAAACATCTAAAAAACAAAGCAACAGAGCCTAGGGCACTTCCACTTATGGCCCTATAGCTTAGGGAAATTAAAATCAAAAAGACACAGCCACCCCAATGTTTGGGACGGCTCTGTTTACAAGAAACTCGTTTACAGGACAAGTTCAATATCACAGAAAGTGAAAAATGGATAAACAAGTTGTGATACTTACGTACAATGCAATATCACTCAGCAATGAATTCTATGTCATCAGGCGCATAGCAGCATAATGAGTGGATTCAGGTATGATGATTCTAACTGAAATAAGTCACACAGAAAAAGAAACATCATAAGATATCACTAATACACGGAATGTAAACTTGGCTACACAGGAACTGGATTCCAAAACAGAACAGTGTCTCAAATTTAGAAAACCAACTTATGCTTGCTTAAGGGGAAAGGTGAGTTGGGGTGCTGCATAAAACCAGAGATGGAAATGAGCACAGATAAAGTTCCTTAAGCCAAATATGTAATAGACAAGAGCTACTCCTTGCTCAACGAAATGGACTCAACACTCCATATTAAACGCCTAAGAATGTAGCTGACTAGAAAGTATCTTAAAACCTATGGATTGCTATGTCTCCAAAAGAGAATCAAGCGTGTGTACACGGGCATAAACGCAGCAGTGATAGGATTGGAGAGGTTCGGTGAGCAAATGAAGACCCTTTGAAGTCATATTGCATGGTACCGATTCCACGGGTCTCAACTCTCCACGTTTAAGGGATTCTTCCTTCAGCTAAAGCATGCATGTGGAACCCAGAGTATGATCAACCGTGTGATCGGGAGACGTGTTCCAATATGTCTCAGTTCTCGTCCCCTGGTACTCGGGTGCAACTTTCCAGACGCTTTACTAACACTCTCCCGACTTGGAGAGTCAGTGCCTTTAACCTCCTGTTTGGCCCAGTTTGCAATTTCTGCGGAAGATGAACAGGAATAGGGAGAACCAATGAGAGACTAGCTGGAGGTGTCTGGACGGGCAAATTTAACTCTCATTTCCCACCAGGAAGAGGATTTAACCAAAGGCTCAGCGTGCCGTGCCGGAACCAGATTAGGGCCTGAAGCAATCCTGCGGTGTTGCGGCCAGCTCACAAGAAAGCGAGTTGAAGAAAGGAGCTCAGGGACACTGTAATTCACAAACCTGCAGAATTATAAATGACAGCTATCGTCCAAAAATATACTGAAGTAAGGCTGCCAAGAGGACTTGAAAGCGGGGCAGAATTGCAGGAAACCGATTTCAGGAGGTAGACTTGAATTGCATTTAAAGCATAGGAAAAGAGGCAGAACGTCGACAATGATGCACTTGGCCAAAACGGGCGTATGCGTTTTTTCCTGAATATATTCAGGAAAAAACGCATACGCCCTTTTTGGCCAACCAAGCAAGCTTGCAAAGCATATCTGTACTACAGTGAAGTTTCACTTCCCCCCGGTCAAAAGGGCCATCTGAAAAAAGTGTAAAATCCAGAAAGGCAGGACAGGCCATGGAGAACAGGAAGCCTTGTTATGCTGATGGGCGGGATGTAAGTTGCCAACAGCCACTCGGGAGAAGTGTATGGTGTTTCCTGAAACATCTAAAAAACAAAGCAACAGAGCCTAGGGCACTTCCACTTATGGCCCTATAGCTTAGGGAAATTAAAATCAAAAAGACACAGCCACTCCAAAGTTAGGGATGGCTCTGTTTAGAAGAAACTCGTTTACGGGACTAGTTCAATATCGCAGAAAGTGAAAAATGGATAAAGAAGTTGTGGTACTTACGTACAATGCAATATCACTCAGCAATGAAATCTATATCATCAGGCCCGTAGCAGCATAATGAGTGGATTCAGGTATGATGATTCTAACTGAAATAAGTCACACAGAAAAAGAAACATCATAAGATATCACTAATACACGGAATGTAAACTTGGCTACACAGGAACTGGATTACAAAAGAGAACAGGGTCTCAAATTTAGAAAACCAACTTATGCTTCCTTAAGGGGAAAGGTGAGTTGGGGTGCTGCATAAAACCAGAGATTGAAATGAGCACAGATAAAGTTCCTTAAGCCAAATATGGAATAGACAAGAGCTACTCCTTGCTCAACGAAATGGACTCAACACTCCATATTAAACGCCTAAGAATGTAGCTGACTAGAAAGTATCTTAAAACCTATGGATTGCTATGTCTCCAAAAGAGAATGAACCGTGTGTACAGGGGCATAAACGCAGCAGTGATAGGATTGGAGAGGTTCGGTGAGCAAATGAAGACCCTTTGAAGTCATATTGCATGGTACCGATTCCACGGGTCTCAACTCTCCACGTTTAAGGGATTCTTCCTTCAGCTAAAGCATGCATGTGGAACCCAGAGTATGATCAACCGTGTGATCGGGAGACATGTTCCAATATGTCTCAGTTCTCGTCCCCTGGTACTCGGGTGCAACTTTCCAGACGCTTTACTAACACTCTCCCAACTTGGAGAGTCAGTGCCTTTAACCTCCTGTTTGGCCCAGTTTGCAATTTCTGCGGAAGATGAACAGGAATAGGGAGAACCAATGAGAGACTAGCTGGAGGTGTCTGGACGGGCAAATTTAACTCTCATTTCCCACCAGGAAGAGGATTTAACCAAAGGCTCAGCGTGCCGTGCCGGAACCAGATTAGGGCCTGAAGAAATCCTGCGGTGTTGCGGCCAGCTCACAAGAAAGCGAGTTGAAGAAAGGAGCTCAGGAACACTGTAATTCACAAACCTGCAGAATTATAAATGACAGCTATCGTCCAAAAATATACTGAAGTAAGGCTGCCAAGAGGACTTGAAAGCGGGGCAGAATTGCAGGAAACCGATTTCAGGAGGTAGACTTCAATTGCATTTAAAGCATAGGAAAAGAGGCAGAACGTCGACAATGATGCACTTGGCCAAAACGGGCGTATGCGTTTTTTCCTGAATATATTCAGGAAAAAACGCATACGCCCTGTTTGGCCAACCAAGCAAGATTGCAAAGCATATCTGCACTACAGTGAAGTCTCACTTCCCCCCGGTCAAAAGGGCCATCTGAAAAAAGTGTAAAATCCAGAAAGGCAGGACAGGCCATGGAGAACAGGGAGCCTTGTTATGCTGATGGGCGGGATGTAAGTTGCCAACAGCCACTCGGGAGAAGTGTATGGTGTTTCCTGAAACATCTAAAAAACAAAGCAACAGAGCCTAGGGCACTTCCACTTATGGCCCTATAGCTTAGGGAAATTAAAATCAAAAAGACACAGCCACTCCAAAGTTTGGGATGGCTCTGTTTAGAAGAAACTCGTTTACGGGACTAGTTCAATATCGCAGAAAGTGAAAAATGGATAAAGAAGTTGTGGTACTTACGTACAATGCAATATCACTCGGCAATGAAATCTATATCATCAGGCCCGTAGCAGCATAATGAGTGGATTCAGGTATGATGATTCTAACTGAAATAAGTCACACAGAAAAGGAAACATCATAAGATATCACTAATACACGGAATGTAAACTTGGCTACACAGGAACTGGATTACAAAAGAGAACAGGGTCTCAAATTTAGAAAACCAACTTATGCTTGCTTAAGGGGAAAGGTGAGTTGGGGTGCTGCATAAAACCAGAGATTGAAATGAGCACAGATAAAGTTCCTTAAGCCAAATATGGAATAGACAAGAGCTACTCCTTGCTCAACGAAATGGACTCAACACTCCATATTAAACGCCTAAGAATGTAGCTGACTAGAAAGTATCTTAAAACCTATGGATTGCTATGTCTCCAAAAGAGAATCAAGCGTGTGTACAGGGGCATAAACGCAGCAGTGATAGGATTGGAGAGGTTCGGTGAGCAAATGAAGACCATTTGAAGTCATATTGCATGGTACCGATTCCACGGGTCTCAACTCTCCACGTTTAAGGGATTCTTCCTTCAGCTAAATCATGCATGTGGAACCCAGAGTATGATCAACCGTGTGATCGGGAGACGTGTTCCAATATGTCTCAGTTCTCGTCCCCTGGTACTCGGGTGCAACATTCCAGACGCTTTACTAACACTCTCCCGACTTGGAGAGTCAGTGCCTTTAACCTCCTGTTTGGCCCAGTTTGCAATTTCTGCGGAAGATGAACAGGAATAGGGAGAACCAATGAGAGACTAGCTGGAGGTGTCTGGACGGGCAAATTTAACTCTCATTTCCCACCAGGAAGAGGAATTAACCAAAGGCTCAGCGTGCCGTGCCGGAACCAGATTAGGGCCTGAAGCAATCCTGCGGTGTTGCGGCCAGCTCACAAGAAAGCGAGTTGAAGAAAGGAGCTCAGGGGCACTGTAATTCACAAACCTGCAGAGTTATAAATGACAGCTATCGTCCAAAAATATACTGAAGTAAGGCTGCCAAGAGGACTTGAAAGCGGGGCGGAATTGCAGGAAACCGATTTCAGGAGGTAGACTGGAATTGCATTTAAAGCGTAGGAAAAGAGGCAGAACGTCAACAATGATGCACTTGGCCAAAAAGGGCGTATGCGTTTTTTCCTGAATATATTCATGAAAAAACGCATACGCCCTTTTTGGCCAACCAAGCAAGCTTGCAAAGGATATCTGCACTACAGTGAAGTCTCACTTCTCTCCGGTCAAAAGGGCCATCTGAAAAAAGTGTAAAATCCAGAAAGGCAGGACAGGCCATGGAGAACAGGGAGCCTTGTTATGCTGATGGGTGGGATGTAAACTGCCAACAGCCACTGGGGAGAAGTGTATGGTGCTTCCTGAAACATCTAAAAAACAAAGCAACAGAGCCCAGGGCACTTCCACTTATGGTCCTATAGCTTAGGGAAATTAAAATCAAAAAGACACAGCCACCCCAAAGATTGGGAAGGCTCTTTACAAGAACCTCGTTTAGGGGACAAGTTCAATATTGCAGAAAGTGAAAAATGGATAAAAAAGTTTTGTTACTTACGTACAATGCAATATCACTCAGCAATGAAATCTATGTCATCAGGCCCGTAGCAGCATAATGAGTGAATTCAAGTATGATGATTCTAACTGAAATAAATCACAAGAAAAAGAAACATCATAAGATATCATTAATACACGGAATGTAAACTTGGCTACACAGGAACTGGATTACAAAACAGAACAGGGTCTCAAATTTAGAAAACCAACTTATGCTTGCTTAAGGGGAAAGGTGAGTTGGGGTGCTACATAAAACCAGAGATTGAAATGAGCACAGATAAAGTTCCTTAAGCCAAATATGTAATACACAAAAGCTACTCCTTGCTCAACGAAATGGACTCAACACCCCATATTAAATGCCTAAGAATGTAACTGACTAGTAAGTATCTTAAAACCTATGGATTGCTATGTCTCCGAAAGAGAATCAAGCTTGTGTACACGGGCATAAACGCAGCAGTGATAGGATTGGAGAGGTGCGGTGAGCAAATGAAGACCCTTTGAAGTCATATTGCATGGTACCCGTTCCACGGGTCTCAACTCTCCAGGTTTAAGGGATTCTTCCTTCAGCTAAAGCATGCATGTGGATCCCAGAGTATGATCAACCGTGTGATCGGGAGACGTGTTCCAATATGTCTCAGTTCTCATCCCCTGGTACTCGGGTGCAACATTCCAGATGCTTTATTAACACTCTGCCGACTTGGAGAGTCAGTGCCTTTAACCTCCTGTTTGGCCCAGTTTGCAATTTCTGCGGAAGATGAACAGGAATAGGGAGAACCAATGAGAGACTAGCTGGAGGTGTCTGGAGGGCAAATTTAACTCTCATTTCCCACCAGGAAGAGGAATTAACCAAAGGCTCAGCATGCCATGCCGGAACCAGATTAGGGCCTGAAGCAATCCTGCGGTATTGCGGCCAGCTCACAAGAAAGCAAGTTGAAGAATGGAGCTCAGGGGCACTGTAATTCACAAACCTGCAGAGTTATAAATGACAGCTATCATCCAAAAATATACTGAAGTAAGGCTGCGAAGAGGACTTGAACCCGGGGCAGAATTGCAGGAAACCGATGTCAGGAGGTAGACTGGAATTGCATTTAAAGCATAGGAAAAGAGGCAGAACGTGGACAATGATGCACTTGGCCAAAAAGGGCATATGCGTTTTTTCCTGAATATATTCAGGAAAAAACGCATACGCCCTTTTTGGCCAACCAAGCAAGCTTGCAAAGGAAATCTGCACTAAAATGAAGTCTCACTTCCCCTGGGTCAAAAGGGACATCTGAAGAAAGTGTAAAATCCAGAAAGGCAGGACAGGTCATGGAGAACTGGGAGCCTTGTTATGCTGATGGGCGGGATGTAAATTGCCAACAGCCACTTGGGAGAAGTGTATGGTGTTTCCTGAAACATCTAAAAACAAAGCAACAGAGCCTAGGGCACTTCCACTTATGGTCCTATAGCTTAGGGAAATTAAAATCAAAAAGACACAGCCACCCCAATATTTGGGACGGCTCTGTTTACAAGAACCTCGTTTACGGTACAAGTTCAATTTCGCAGAAAGTGAAAAATGGATAAAGAATTTGTGGTACTTACGTACAATGCAATATCACTCAGCAATGAAATCTATGTCATCATTCCCGTAGCAGCATAATGAGTGGATTCAGGTATGATGATTCTAACTGAAATAAGTCACACAGAAAAAGAAACATCATAAGATATCACTAATACACGGAATGTAAACTTGCTACACAGGAACTGAATTACAAAACAACACAGGGTCTCAAATTTAGAAAACCAACTTATGCTTGCTTAAGGGGAAAGGTGAGTTGGGGTGCTGCATAAAACCAGAGATTGAAATGAGCACAGATAAAGTTCCTTAAGCCACTTATGTATTAGACAAGAGCTACTCCTTGCTCAACGAAATGGACTCAACACCCCATATTAAACGCCGAAGTATGTACCTGACTAGTAAGTATCTTAAAACCTATGGATTGCTATGTCTCCGAAAGAGAATCAGGCATGTGTACAGGGGCATAAATGCAGCAGTGATAGGACTGGAGAGGTTTGGTGAGCAAATGAAGACCCTTTGAAGTCATATTGCATGGTACCCATTCCACGGGTCTCAATTCTTCAGGTTTAAGGGATTCTTCCTTCAGCTAAAACATGCTTGTGGAACCCAGAGTATGATCAACTGTGTGATCGGGAGACGTGTTCCAATATGTCTCAGTTCTCGTCCCCTGGTACTCGGGTGCAACATTCCAGACGCTTTATTAACACTCTCCCGACTTGGAGAGTCAGTGCCTTTAAACTCCTGTTTGGACCAGTTTGTAATTTCTGCGGAAGATGAACAAGAATAGGGAGAACCAATGAGAGACTAGCTGGAGGTGTCTGGACGGGAAAATTTAACTCTCATTTCCCACCAGGAAGAGGAATTAACCAAAGGCTCAGCGTGCCGTGCCAGAACCAGATTAGGGCCTGAAGCAATCCTGCAGTGTTGCGGCCAGCTCACAAGAAAGCAAGTTGAAGAAAGGAGCTCAGGGGCACTGTAATTCACAAACCTGCAGAGTTATAAATGACAGCTATCGTCCAAAAGTATACTGAAGTAAGCCTGCCAAGAGGACTTGAAAGCGGGGCAGAATTGCAGGAAACCGATTTCAGGAGGTAGACTGGAATTGCATTTAAAGCATAGGAAAAGAGGCAGAACGTCAACAATGATGCACTTGGCCAAAAAGGGCGTATGCGTTTTTTCGTGAATATATTCAGGAAAAAACGCATACGCCCTTTTTGGCCAACCAAGCAAGCTTGCAAAGGAAATCTGCACTACAATGAAGTCTCACTTCCCCCTGGTCAAAAGGGCCATCTGAAAAAAGTGTAAAATCCAGAAAGGCAGGACAGGCCATGGAGAACTGGGAGACTTGTTATGCTGATGGGCGGGATGTAAATTGCCAACAGCCACTGGGGAGAAGTGTATGGTGCTTCCTGAAACATCTAAAAAACAAAGCAACAGAGCCCAGGGCACTTCCACTTATGGTCCTATAGCTTAGGGAAATTAAAATCAAAAAGACACAGCCACCCCAAAATTTGGGACGGCTCTGTTTACAAGAACCTCGTTTAGGGGACAAGTTCAATATTGCAGAAAGTGAAAAATGGATAAAAAAGTTTGGTACTTACGTACAATACAATACCACTCAGCAATGAAATCTATGTCATCAGACCCGTAGCAGCATAATGAGTGGATTCAGGTATGATGATTCTAACTGAAATAAGTCACACAGAAAAAGAAACATCATAAGATATCACTGATACACGGAATGTAAACTTGGCTACACAGAACTGAATTACAAAACAGAACAGGGTCTCAAATTTAGAAAACCAACTTATGCTTGCTTAAGGGGAAAGGTGAGTCGGGGTGCTGCATAAAACCAGACATTGAAATGAGCACAGATAAAGTTCCTTAAGCCAAATATGTAATAGACAAGAGCTACTCCTTGCTCAACGAAATGGACTCAACACCCCATATTAAACGCCTAACAATGTGCCTGACTAGTAAGTATCTTAAAACCTATGGATTGCTATGTCTCCGAAAGTGAATCAAGCGTGTGTATAGGGACATAAACGCAGCAGTGATAGGATTGGAGAGGTTCGGTGAGCAAATGAAGACCATTTGAAGTCATATTGCATGGTACCCATTCCTCGGGTCTCAACTCTCCAGGTTTAAGGGATTCTTCCTTCAGCTAAAACATGCATGTGGAACCCACAGTATGATCAACCGTGTGATCGGGAGACGTGTTCCAATATGTCTCAGTTCTCGTCCCCTGGTACTCGGGTGCAACATTCCAGACGCTTTACTAACACTCTCCCGACTTGGAGAGTCAGTGCCTTTAACCTCCTGTTTTGCCCAGTTTGCAATTTCTGCGGAAAATGAACAAGAATAGGGAGGACCAATGAGTGACTAGCTGGAGGTGTCCGGACGGGCAAATTTAACTCTCATTTCCCACCAGGAAGAGGAGTTAACCAAAAGCTCAGCATGACGTGCCAGAACCAGATTAGGGCCTGAAGCTATCCTGCGGTGTTGCGGCCAGCTCACAAGAAAGCGAGTTGAAGAAAGGAGCTCAGGGGCACTGTAATTCACAAACCTGCAGAGTTATAAATGACAGCTATCGTCCAAAAATATACTGAAGTAAGGCTGCCAAGCGGACTTGAAAGCGGGGCAGAATTGCAGGAAACCGATTTCAGGAGGTAGACTGGAATTGCATTTAAAGCATAGGAAAAGAAGCAGAACGTCGACAATGATGCACTTGGCCAAAAAGGGCGTATGCGTTTTTTCCTGAATATATTCAGGAAAAAACGCATACGCCGTTTTTGGCCAACCAAGCAAGCTTGCAAAAGAAATCTGCACTACAATGAAGTCTCACTTCCCCCGGTCAAAAGGGCCATCTGAAAAAAGTGTAAAATCCAGAAAGGTAGGACTGGCCATGGAGAACTGGGAGCCTTGTTATGCTGACGGGTGGGATGTACATTCCCAAAAGCAAACGGGAGAAGTGTATGCTGATTCCTGAAACATCTAAAAAACAAAGCAACAGAGCCTAGGGCATTTCCACTTATGGTCCTATAGCTTAGGGAAATTAAAATCAAAAAGACACAGCCACCCCAAAGTTTGGGACGGCTCTGTTTACAAGAACCTCGTTTACAGTACAAGTTCAATAGCGCAGAAAGCGAAAAATGGATAAAGAAGTTGTGGTACTTACGTACAATGCAATATCACTCAGCAATGAAATCTATGTCATGAGGCCCGTAGCAGCATACTGAGTGGATTCAGGTATGATGATTCTAACTGAAATAAGTCACACAGAAAAAGAAACATCATAAGATATCACTAATACACGGAATGTAAACTTGGCTACACAGGAGCTGGATTACAAAAGAGAACAGGTTCTCAAATTTAGAAAACCAACTTATGATTGCTTAAGGGGAAAGGTGAGTTGGGGTGCTGCATAAAACCAGAGATTGAAATGAGCACAGATAAAGTTCCTTAAGCCAAATATGGAATAGACAAGAGCTACTCCTTGCTCAACGAAATGGACTCAACACCCCATATTAAACGCCTAAGAATGTACCTGACTAGTAAGTATCTTAAAACCTATGGATTGCCATGTCTCCGAAAGAGAATCAAGCGTGTGTACAGGGGCATAAACGCAGCAGTGATAGCATTGGAGAGGTTCAGTGAGCAAATGAAGACCCTTTGATGTAATATTGCATGGTACCCATTCCACGGGTCTCAACTCTCCAGGTTTAAGGGATTCTTCCTTCAGCTGAAACATGCATGTGGAACCCAGAGTATGATCAACCGTGTGATCGGGAGACGTGTTCCAATATGTCTCAGTTCTCGTCCCCTGGTACTCGGGTGCAACATTCCAGATGCTTTATTAACACTCTCCCGACTTGGAGAGTCAGTGCCTTTAACGTCCTGTTTGGCCCAGTTTGCAATTTCTGCGGAAGATGAACAGGAATAGGGAGGACCAATGAGAGACTAGCTGGAAGTGTCTGGACGGGCAAATTTAACTCTCATTTCCGACCAGGAAGTGGAATTAACCAAAGGCTCAGCGTGCCATGGCGGAACAAGATTAGGGCCTGACTCAATCCTGCGGTGTTCCGGGCAGCTCACAAGAAAGCGAGTTGAAGAAAGGAGCTCAGGAGCACTGTAATTCACAAACCTGCAGAGTTATAAATGACAGCTATCGTCCAAAAATATACTGAAGTAAGGCTGCCAAGAGGACTTGAAAGCGGGGCAGAATTGCAGGAACCCGATTTCAGGAGGTAGACTGGAATTGCATTTAAAGCATAGGAAAAGAGGCAGAACGTCCACAATGATGCACTTGGCCAAAAAGGGCGTATGCGTTTTTTCCTGAATATATTCAGGAGAAAACGCATACGCCCTTTTTGGCCAACCAAGCAAGCTTGCAAAGGAAATCTGCACTACAATGTAGTCTCACTTCCCCCAGGTCAAAAGGGCCATCTGAAAAAAGTGTAAAATCCAGAAAGGCAGGACAGGCCATGGAGAACTGGGAGCCTTGTTATGCTGATGGGTGGGATGTAAACTGCCAACAGCCACTCGGGAGAAGTGTATGGTGTTTCCTGAAACATCTAAAAAACAAAGCAACAGAGCCTAGGGCACTTCCACTTATGGTCCTATAGCTTAGGGAAATTAAAATCAAAAAGACACAGCCACCCCAAAGTTTGGGACGGCTCTGATTACAAGAACCTCGTTTACGGTACAAGTTCAATATCGCAGAAAGTGAAAAATGGATAAAGAATTTGTGGTACTTACGTACAATGCAATATCACTCAGCAATGAAATCTATTTCATCAGGCCCGTAGCAGCATAATGAGTGGGTGCAGGTATGATGATTCTAACTGAAATAAGTCACACAGAAAAAGAAACATCATAAGATATCTACTAATACACGGAATGTAAACTTGCTACACAGGAACTGAATTACAAAACAGAATAAGGTCTCAAATTTAGAAAACCAACTTATGCTTGCTTAAGTGGAAAGGTGAGTTGGGGTGCTGCACAAAAACACAGATTCAAATGAGCGCAGATAAAGTTCCTTAAGCCAAATATGTAATAGACAAGAGCTACTCCTTGCTCAACGAGATGGACTCAACACCCCATATTAAACGCCTAAGAATGTAGCTGACTAGTAAGTATCTTAAAACCTATGGACTGCTATGTCTCTGAAAGAGAATCAAGCGTGTGTACAGGTGCATAAACGCAGCAGTGATAGGATTGGAGAGGTTCGGTGAGCAAATGAAGACCCTTTGAAGTCATATTGCATGGTACCCATTCCACGGGTCTCAACTCTCCAGGTTTAAGGGATTCTTCCTTCAGCTAAAACACGCATGTGCAACCCAGAGTATGATCAACCGTGTGATCCTGAGACGTGTTCAAATATGTCTCATTTCTTGTCACCTGGTACTTGGGTGCAACATTCCAGATGCTTCACTAACACTCTCCCGACTTGGAGAGTCAGTGCCTTTAACCTCCTGCTTGGCCCAGTTTGCAATTTCTGCGGAAGATGAACAGGAATAGGGAGAACCAATGAGAGACTAGCTGGAGGTGTCTGGCCGGGCAAATTTAACTCTCATTTCCCACTAGGAAGAGGAATTAACCAAAGGCTCAGCGTGCCATGGCGGAACCAGATTAGGGCCTGAATCAATCCTGCGGTGTTCCGGACAGCTCACAAGAAAGCGAGTTGAAGAAAGGAGCTCAGGGGCACTGTAATTCACAAACCTGCAGAGTTATAAATGACACCTATCATCCAAAAATATACTGAAGTAAGGCTGCAAAGAGGACTTGAAAGCGGGGCAGAATTGCAGGAACCTGATTTCAGGAGGTAGACTGGAATTGCATTTAAAGCATAGGAAAAGAGGCAGAACGTCCACAATGATGCACTTGGACAAAAAGGGCGTATGCGTTTTTTCCTGAATATATTCATGAGAAAACGCATACGCCCTTTTTGGCCAACCAAGCAAGCTTGCAAAGGAAATCTGCACTACAATGAAGTCTCACTTCCCCCAGTCAAAAGGGCCATCTGAAAAAAGTGTAAAATCCAGAAAGGCAGGACAGGCCATGGAGAACTGGGAGCCTTGTTATGCTGATGGGCGGGATGTAAATTGCCAACAGCCACTCGGGAGAAGTGTATGGTGTTTCCTGAAACATCTAAAAAACAAAGCAACAGAGCCTAGGGCACTTCCACTTATGGTCCTATAGCTTAGGGAAATTAAAATCAAAAAGACACAGCCACCCCAAAATTTGGGACGGCTCTTTTACAGGAACCTCTTCTTCAGCACAAGTTAAATATGCCAGAGAGCAAATAATTGATAAAGAAGTTGCGGTACTTACGTACAACAGAATACCTCTCAGCAATGAAAACTATGTCACCAGGCCCGTACCAGCATAATGAGTGGATTGAGGCACGGTGATTCTAAGTGAAAAAAGTCACACAGAAAGAGAAACATCATAAGGTATCACTAATACATGGAATGTGAACTTGGTTACACATGAACTGAATTACAAAACAGAACAGGGTCTCATGTTTAGAAAACCAACTTATGCTTGCTTAAGGGGGAAGGTGAGTTGTGGTGTTGCATAAAAGCAGAGTTTGAAATTAGCACAGATACCGTTCCATAAGCTAAATATATAATAGACAAGACCTACCCCTTGCTCAACAAAATGGACTCAACAATGAGGTATCACCTCACACCTGGTAGAATGGGCATCATCAGAAAATCTACAAACAAAAAATGCTGGAAATGTGTGGAGAAAAGGAACCCTCTTCCACTATTGTTGGGAATATAAATTGATACAGTCACTATGGAGAACAATATGGAGTTTCTTAAGAAACTAACAGTAGAATTACCATATGATACAGCAATCCCAGTTCTGGACATATACCCAGACAAAACCATAAATCAAAAAGAGACATTCACCGCAATGTTCATTGTATCACTCTTTACAATATCGAGGTAATGGAAGCAACCTAAATGCCCACAGACAGACGAATGCATAAAGCAGTGGTACATATATAAAATGGAATATTACTAAGCCATGAAAAGGAATGAAATTAGTCATTTGTAGAGACGTCGATGGATCTAGAGACTGTCATACAGAGTGAAGTAAGTCAGAAAGAGAAAAACAAATCTTGTATATTCATGCATATATGTGGAACCTAGAAAAACTGTACAGATTAACCATTTTGCAAGGCATAAATAGAGCAACAGATGTAGACAACAAACGTATGGACAACAAGGGGGGAAAGCTGTTGGGGGGGTTGGTGGTGGGAGGAGTTGAGAGACTGGGATTGGCATGTATACATTTATATGTATAAAATAGATAACCAATAAGAACGTGCTGTACAAAAATATAAAATAAAATTCAAAATTAAAAAGAAATAAAATTAAAAAAATAAAACAGAAAAAACAATTATTCCCTTCACATACATGTATTTATATGAATAAATTATTTCTATGCTTATATCTGTAAATACAAAAAAGAGGAATAAAATCTACCTTGAACCAAAAACGAAAAAGAGAAAAAAAACACAGAACCCACCAGTTCCACAGAGGAAAACCGTATCAGGGCACTTGCTCCAGTTGTAAACAATTCTGAAGTTGGTCAGTGGTGGGGAATCGTCTCCCATTCAGCCAGCAGCCCCCACGCAACAAGCGTCCTCATTGCAAAGCTGGGGCACCGTGCCGAGGCATCTGTGAGTAAACGTGAGCTGAGCCCCAGGCCAGTTGCTGCTGAACTATTCCCACCCGTCCCAGGTAAAACACCTGAATATATACAAGGACTTGAAAGCCTAGAGGAAGGGCCATAGAGCCACACGAGTGACAGCATACCGGCCGACTTGGTGCCTGCAGGCCAGCCAGGATGGTCCTGGCCCTGGGTGCTCTTCTGGAAGATTTCCATTTCCCTGCCTGAGATACCCGTCCTGTCCCTGCCCCCACTGCTTTTTTCCTTCCTCACCTCTGCCCAGGGAGAAATTCCAGCAGCAGGTATGGGTGACACATCCTCTTCTTTAGCAGGTGGCAGCCTGGCAACTGCTGCAGAAAGTCCAGCAGAGCCCCACTCACACTGGGCCACCCACAAAGCCGTGGCCTCTCACTCCCTCCCACCAGCCCAGCCCCGAGACTGCTGACAGGGCAGAGAAAATGGCGTCAGGCACGGCTGCAGGGCCTCTTGCTGCCTGGAGTGGTATTTATATTGATCTCAACCCAGGCACACCTGGGGAGGGCTGGCCGGCACGGTAAGGCTGCCCAGGTCAGCCAATCATCATCCCTCAGGGGCTCACAGTTGCAGAAAATGGAACTTGCTGAACCGGCCAGGTCCAAGGAACAGGTGTGGGCTCCTGAGAGTCAGTATAGACAAGGGGCTGCAGCTTTGGCTTGTTTTCTAATCATTTTATCTGGCCCATGAGTGGGAGACAACTTCAAGAAAACCCTCTCCTAATGAGAGGAACCCTGGAGTCAGGGAGAGGAGGGGTGGGTGGTGGTTGGAGACAGAGGCCTGGTGCCCCGGGTGCAGTGGAAGTCTCTGGAAGACCAGGTGGAGGGAGGCCGCACAGAGTGATGCCCAGGGTCACAGACCTGTCGCAGCTGCTGTTTGTTAGTTCAAGTCCTGCTCTGAGGTGCTCTGTGTCAGCTCTGAGCGACAGGTGAGCTGGGGGTGCTCTGCAATGAGGGCTATGTGCACGGTTCCTGTGTGTCCAGCCCTGCCACGGTACCTGCAAGGGTAGCTCTGTATCCTGGGAGGGGCCTGACCACGAGAGCCCCGTAGGCTGGGGTGGGGGTGGGGTACCTGCCCAGGTGAGCTCCATATTCTGGGATTGGTCTGACCACGAGAGCCCCATGGGCTGCTGGGGACCTGGTAAAGGATGTCAGGACAGTCAGTGAAGCCACCGAGGATATACCTCCAGCTGCTCCTAATTCCTACACCCTGCTGGTCATTCTACCAACCACCAGGACATGGTATTCTGTATTAGTCTTCAATGATGCCTTCTTTTGTATTCCATTAGTCCCAGAGTCACAAGAAATTTTGGCTTGTGAGTGGCAGGACTCAACATACAACTAAAACAATACTTCCGGGCCGTCTTGCCCCAAGGTGCAAAAATTCCCACACCATCTTTGGGGAAAGCTTAGCTAAAGACCTAAAAGTTCTACCTCTGGGAAAGGAAACCCTCCTTCAGTACGCAGACGACATTCTGATCGCCAGCCCTACTAAGGAGGCCTCTGAACTACCAAGCCAATAAAGGATAGAAGTTGTCCAAGAAAAAGCTCAAATATCACAGACTGCAGTGACCTGCCTGGGCTTCGTTCTCACAGAAGGTCGGAGAAGCCCATCCCAGGAAAGGGAAGAAACCATTTTCAGCCTTACCCCTTTCTAAAACTAGAAGACAGCTTAGGGGTTCCTGGGGAGGCCAGGGTTTGCTGCTTCTGGATCCCTAACTACAGTCTACTAGCTGGGCCTCTATATGAAACACTGAAAGGAAAAGATGATGATCCTTTTGAATAGAATCCAGAAGTGGCCTTTCAAGAATGGAAAGAGCAGTCAATTCAGACCCTTGCCCTGGAACTCCCTAATTTAGCTAAACCCTTTGACCTTTACATTCCCGGTGAAAGGTGAATCGCCATTGGAGAATTAGTGCAAAAACTGGGACCACTTGAAATGGAACAATGCAAGAATGCCATCCAGGTAGGATAAACTACGGGCACCAAGGGGCTTGGCCCACTGCCACATCTGCCAAGATACTGGCGGTATCTAAAAACCTGGAAATCAGCAGCCCAAAAGGCCACCTCCCTCCTAAGGGAAAAGGACCCCACGTGTGATCCTAACCACCAACCATGCCCTGAAGTTGCAGGGTTCGCTCCGTGGCACACCAACCTCGAGTGAGGAGGCCCTCCAACTCCAACATCCAGAGAGATAACCGGGGGCAACAGGGCACCATGACGACTTGTGTGAACATCACTTGACCTGGAGTTTCTCTCATAAAACAACAAGAGTGTGTCCCAAAAGAGTAGACTACTGCTTGCAGGACTTACTGCACGCAGAGGGGAGCTAATAATCTTGGCGGGGGAACCGTATATCACACTGTCACCATAGAAAAGCCTACAGACACCGTGATGATGGTGGCCAATAAGACCAGCTGGACTCCTGTTTACTTCAAAAGGCTGTTGGCTCAGTGGCCATCATGGTCCTTGATCACCACTGACCCTGGACTGTCTGGGAGTTGAGCAGGCAGGGCTCTGACACCTGGTGCTGTTTGTACGTTAATTCAGGAGCCTAATAGAAGAAAGCGCAGACTACTGGTCAGAGCATCTAGGCTGGCAGAAACGGTCAGCCTAAGGTGGCCGAACAAATGTGGGGCGGGGTGAAACCGGCCCCCACAGCGTCTCTGCACATCTCTTTCCTGGACCCTTAAAGGTCATTAGAATCTATAACACTTCCAATGCTGGTGCTCAGGTGGACGAGCAGGGAGGCAGGGGGCCTGGGGACAATCAACGTCACCTGGAGGCTGCTGGGGAGAAGCTCTGACCCTCGCCCCCGGGTATGAGGGCTCCCAACTCAGCACTCAGCAGTTACAGAAGAAGGGTCTGCACCCTCAGCACTCCAAGAATGAGGAACGGGACAAAAGGCAGAGGAGGGGTTTGTCCCCAGCAAAGCCCATTAAAAATCCCTGGGAGATAAAAATAGAATCTGGGCAATAAAGTCAAGTCTAACCTTTTTTATCCTTTGTGCTTTGTCTAATTTCATGTGCTCCTAGGGTCCCGCATGCAGAGGTTCCACACCCGGCACTTCAGACCAGATTTCCTAGTGCAGAATGGCTGGGACGACACCTCAGCTCCTGGGGCCCAGTGCAGACTCCGCGATATAGAGCCTGAGCTGCAGCCAACCCGGCCCTCGAGAGCTCCGCCCCCTCCCTCCCACTGACTCTGACAGGATCTCTACACAACAGCCCAGCCCACAGCCCACGGGGTAGTGCATGCTCTCACCTCTCCATTCTCTGATCAAAATATAAAGTTTCCTTTGCTTGTGAACCAAACTCAGTCTCGATCTGTTGGCCCCAATGACACTGGGCAGGGGGACACTTGTTGGGGTCCACTCTGGAGAATCAGTAACAGAAACTGAGACTATTGTAACCTCAATGAACAGATGTGTGAGCCAAACTGTAGTTAACATAGAACAGTGTATAAGGCTCGGGTAAAATAAGATGTTTCTAACACTTCCATTTGATATTTCCATCACTTTATTATAAGCAAGTTCAGTGAAAAGGTTTGTCTTATTTGTCAGGTCAATATTAGAGAAACGAAGTGATTTCTTTCCAAGGATGTACATCTAATAATCTTGGTTAAAGCTTCAATCTTGTTTTAAATGCTTTTCCATTGAAAATGATACCTCTCTTTCAGCTCCCCCATTTCTGAGAAGTATAAAATCTTATAATTTATTATTACCAAAGGGGAAAGGTGGGAGGAGGGATAAATTAACAGTTTGGGATTAACACATACACACTGCTATGTATAAAATAGATCATCAACAAGGAACTACTGTATAGCACAGGGAACTACACTCAACATTTTGCAATAAGCTATAAGGGGAAATAATCTGGAAAAGAATAGATATTTTTATTGTCATTGTCATCTATCAATGACAGTTAAAGTGTAACCTAAGGGAAGCTGGTGGTGAGTGCTTCTGACCCTGAAGACTTCAATCATCTAAAGTTTGGACTCTGCCTACTTCCCAAGGCCCTTAATGAACATATGTGTAGCCGTAGCTTAAAAAATTCCCCAGTTTGGGTTTCGGGCAGACACTCATTTTGAAAAAGCCCTGGTGTTCTCCTTACATGAATGGGACTCTTCCTACTGCTAAAACATGTCTGTCACACCCAGAGGATGGTATACCGTCTGATCGGGAAGAGTTTGGAAAAGGCATCTCATCTCCTCATCTCCTGGTGCTCGGGTTCACCCCTCCAGCGTCTTTACTAACAGTCTCCCCACTTGGAGATGTCAGCACTGTCAACATCCTGTTGCGTACAGTTTGGAATTTGTCCAGAGGATGAAGCGGAAGGATGAGGAACAATGAGAGACAAGTCCTAGGTGTTCAGACAGGCACATGTCACTCTAATTTCCAACCAGGAAGACGAATTGACCAAAGGCTAGGGTTGCCCATGGAAACAGTATAGGGCTTGAGGAAATCCCGCTGCTTTGTGGCCAGTTCCCATAAACACAAGTTGAACAATGGAACTCAGGGGCAGTAAAATTCACGAAACTGCAGAGTTGAAAATATCCATCACTGAAAAATGTCTTGAGGAAAGTCAGAGAAAAGGACTTGTAAGCAAGGGAGAATGGCAGGAAAGGGATCTGAGGAGGTAGAAAGGACTCGCCATTAAGCACGAGAAAAGGAGCTGAACATTGCCAACATTGCAGTTGGCCAAAAAGGGTGTATGCGTTTTTTTCTGTATATATTCAAGAAAAGGGCATACACTTTTTTAGCCAAGCAAACAGGTGGGCACTGGAAGTCAATACTACAAAAGATATCACTTCGCATCAGTCAGAAGAGCCATCCTCATAAAGCGTAAACAACAGAAATGCAGGACAGGGCAAGGAGAAGAGGGAGCCCTGTGAGACTTATAGTGGAAATGTATATCGCCAACGGCCATTCTGGAGAAGTGTATTGTGTTTACTAAAGCATCTAAAAAATGAGCTACAGAGCATAGGGCACTTGCACTCATGGGCGTATATCTTGGGAAAAACAAAAATCGAGAGGACACAGGCACCCCAATGTTTACCCCCTCTCTGTTTAAAAGATCCTCGACTAGGATATAACTTAAATGTCTCTGGAGAGAAAAAATGGATAGAGATGTGGTACTTAGGTAGAGTGGAATATTATTCAGCCTGGAAATCAATGAACTATGGCCAGTTGTAACAACTCCGGAGGAGTTACGTATGATCATTCTAAGTGACATAATTCAAAAAGAAAAAGACACATATCATAAGATATCACTTAAAGGTGGAATCCAAAATGGCTACACATGAAATAAATTACAAAACAAAAACATAGTCAAATATGTAGGAAACACGCATAAGGCTGCTAAACGGGAAAGGTGGGGAGGGGTGAGGGATCATCCAGGAGGTTGAAATTAGCAAAGATACCATTCCAAATACCAAACTGATAATCAACAAAGCCTACACGGTAGCTAAAAGAACTGCACTCAGCACACTCAAGTCACCGGAAAAGAATATATACGACTGGTAAGAATCTGAAAAAGAATTTACTGATGTCTCTCTGTACGTGAATCAAGTGGATGTACAGCAGCAAGAAACAGAGCTTTGAAAATCAGCTGTAACCAATATAGTAACAAATTGAAAAAAATAAACGACAGAGAGACAGAGAAAACCTCTTACAACTTTTCCTCAGGGACGGTGATGCAACATGGATTGAACACATCTAGACCCACAGCAGGATGAGACATAAGGCTGGAAACTGTTTGCACTAAGAGAAATGTGAGGTTGGGTGAGGAAATGCACACCCTTTAAAGTAATACTACCTGGTACCCATTCAATGGGTCCCAAATCTGCAGGTTCAAGGGATCTTCCTACAGCTAAAACATGCATGGAAAACCCAGAGGACTGTACACCATGTGATCGGGAGATGTGTCTAAAATGCAGCTCATTTATCCTCTCCTGGTGCTCCTGTTCACCATTCCAGCCACGTTACTTAGAATCTCCCCACTTGGAGAATCAGCACATTTCAACTTCTGTTTCACACATTTTGCAAATTGTGAGGAGGATGAACGGGAAGAGGGGGAACCAATGAGAGAATAGTTGTAGGGGTTTGGACGGGCACATATCACTCTAATTTCCCATTAAGAATAAGAATTGAAAAAAGGCTCAGCCTGCCTCGCCGGAGCCAAAATAGGGCCTGAAGCAATCCTGCGGGTTTGAGGCCAGCTCACAAAAGAGCAACTTAAAAAATGGAGCTCAGGGTCACTGCAATTCACAAACCTGCAGAGTTATAAATGAAAACTAACGTCCAAAACTATGTTGAGGTAAGGCAAAGAAGAGGATCTGAATGCAAGACAGAATTGCAAGAAACAGATTTCAAGAGATAGATTGGACTCGTCTTTAAAGCACATGAAAAGCGGCAGAATTTCGACAATGATGCAGTTGGCCCAAAAGGGCGTATGCGTTTTTCCTGATTATATCCAGGAAAAAACGCATACGCACTTTATGGGCAACGAAGCAAGCAAGCAATGCAAATGTGCACAACAAAGAAGTCTCATTTCCCACCGGTCAAAAGGGCCATCCTAAAAAATTGTAAAAACCAGAAATGCAGGACAGGCCATGGAGAACAGGGAGCCTTTATACGCTGATGGGCAGTGTGTGAACTGCCGAGAGCCACTCTGGAGAAGTGTATGGTGGTTCCTAAATCATCTAAAAAACAGAGCTACAGAGCATAGGACACTTCCAATCATGGGAATATATCTAGGGAAGTCTAAAAATCAACAAGACACAAGCACACCACAGTTTAGGGCTACTCTGTTTACAAGAACCTCAACTTCAGTACACCTTAAATATCCCAGGAAAGAGAACAATGGATAAAGAAGATGTGGTACTTATGTACAATGGAATATCTCTTCACCATGAAATCAATGTAATAAGGCTAGTAGAAGGATAAAGAGTGGATTTAGGTCCGATAATACTACTTGAAATAAATCAAACAGAAAAAGAAACATATCATAAGATATCACTTATAGAGGGAGGGTAAATATGGCTGCACAAGAAATGAATTACAGAACAGTGTCTCACATGTAGAAAACACACTTATGTCAGCTTAAGGGGAAAGGAGAGGTGGGGTGATGCATAAAACCAGAGTTTGAAATTAGCACAGATACCGTTCAATAAACCAAATAGATATTAGACAAGATCTACACCTTGCTCAATGAACTGGCCTCAACACACCTTATAAACCGCAGAGAAATATATCTGAGTAATAAGAATCTTAAAATCCATGTATTGATATATCTCCATAAGGGAATCAAGTGTGTGCAGAGCGGCACAAACACAGCAGTGAAAATGAGCTAAACCCCATTATAGAAATAAATTTTAAAAACAAAACGCAGAAACAATGAAAGAGAGAAAAATTCTTACAAAATTTGCTCAGGGGCTGTGATGCAACCTGGATTGACCACATATAAACCCACAGCTGGATAACACATAAGGCTGGACACTTGGGGCTGAGAGGATTGGTGAGTTTTGGTGAGCAACTGCCAAAAGTTTAATGCAATACTTCATGCTACTCATTCCAAGGGTCCCAACAACCCAGGTTGAAGGGAATCTTCCTACAGCTAAACCATGCTTGGGAAACCCAGCGACTGGTATACCATATGATTGGGAAAGGTTTCTAAAACGCACCTCATTTTTCCTCTCCTGGGGCTCCGGATCGACATTCCAACTGCTTTACTAACAACATCCTCACATGGAGAGTCAATGCCTTTAAGTTCTGGTATCGCACAGTCTGCAGTTAGTGCGGAGGATGAATGGGAATAGGGGGAACCAGTGAGAAACAAGCTGTAGCGGTTTCAATGGGCACATGTCACTCTAATTTCACATCAGTAAGAAGAATAAACCAAAGGCACAGCAAGGTGCCCCAGAAGAATAGGGCCTGAAGGAATCCTGTGGTTATGAGGCAAGATCACAAAAATATGAGCTGAAAAATGGAGCTAAGGGCCACTGCAATTCAAAAACGTGCAGAGTTATAAAGGCCAACTATTTTCAAAAACTATATTGAGGTAAGGCTATGAAGAGGCATTGAAAGCAAGGCAGAATTGCAGGAAACCGATTTCAGGAGGTAGACAGGAATTGCATTTAAAGCATAGGAAAAGAGGCAGAACGACGACAATGATGCACTTGGCCAAAAAGGGCGTATGCGTTTTTTCCTGAATATATTCAGGAAAAAACGCATACGCCCTTTTTGGCCAACCAAGCAAGCTTGCAAAGGAAATCTGCACTACAATGAAGTCTCACTTCCCCCCAGTCAAAAGGGCCATCTGAAAAAAGTGTAAAATCCGAAGGCAGGACAGGCAATGGAGAACTGGGAGCATTGTTATGCTGATGGGTGGGATGTAAATTGCCAACAGCCACTCGGGAGAAGTGTATGGTGTTTCCTGAAACATCTAAAAAACAAAGCAACAGAGCCTAGGGCACTTCCACTTATGGTGCTATAGCTTAGGGAAATTAAAATCAAAAAGACACAGCCACCCCAAAGTTTGGGACGGCTCTGTTTACAAGAACCTCGTTTACGGGACAAGTTCAATATTGCAGAAAGCGAAAAATGGATAAAGAAGTTGTGGTACTTACGTACAATGCAATATCACTCAGCAATGACATCTATGTCATCAGGCCCGTAGCAGCATAATGAGTGGATTCAGGTATGATGATTCTAACTGAAATAAGTCACACAGAAAAAGAAACATCATAAGATATCACTAATACATGGAATGTAAACTTGGCTACACAGAAACTGAATTACAAAACAGAACAGGGTCTCAAATGAAGAAAACCAACTTATGCTTGCTTAAGGGGAAAGGTGAGTTGGGGTGCTGCATAAAACCAGAGATTGAAATGAGCACAGATAAAGTTCCTTAAGCCAAATATGGAATAGACAAGAGCTACTCCTTGCTCAACGAAATGGACTCAACACCCCATATTAAACGCCGAAGAATGTACCTGACTAGTAAGTATCTTAAACCCTATGGATTGCTATGTCTCTGAAAGAGAATCAAGCGTGTGTACAGTTGCATAAACGCAGCAGTGATAGGATTGGAGAGGTTCGGTGAGCAAATGAAGACCCTTTGAAGTCATAATGCATGGTACCCATTCCACGGGTCTCAACTCTCCAGGTTTAAGGGATTCTTCCTTCACCTGAAACATGCCTGTGGAACCCAGAGTATGATCAACCGTGTGATCGGGAGACGTGTTCAAATATGTCTCAGTTTTCGTCCCCTGGTACTCGGGTGCAACATTCCAGACGCTTTACTAACACTCTCCCGACTTGGAGAGTCAGTGCCTTTAACCTCCTGTTTGGCCCAGTTTGCAATTTCTGCGGAAGATGAACAGGAATAGGGAGAACCAATGAGAGACTAGCTGGACGTTTCTGGACGGGCAAATTTAACTCTCATTTCCCACCAGGAAGAGGAATTAACCAAAGGCTCAGCGTGCCGTGCCGGAACCAGATTAGGGTCTGAAGCAATCCTGCGGTGTTGTGGCCAGCTCACAAGAAAGCGAGTTGAAGAAAGGAGATCACGGGCACTGTAATTCACAAACGTGCAGAGTTATAAATGACAGCTATCGTCCAAAAATATACTGAAGTAAGGCTGCCAAGAGGACTTGAAAGCGGGGCAGAATTGCAGGAAACCGATTTCAGGAGGTAGACAGGAATTGCATTTAAAGCATAGGAAAAGAGGCAGAACGTGGACAATGATGCACTTGGCCAAAAAGGGCGTATGCGTTTTTTCCTGAATATATTCAGGAAAAAACGCATACGCCCTTTTTGGCGAACCAAGCAAGCTTGCACAGGAAATCTGCACTACAATGAAGTTTCACTTCCCCCCTGTCAAAGGGGCCATCTGAAAAAAGTGTAAATTCCAGAAAGGCAGGACAGGCCATGGAGAACTGGGAGCCTTGTTATGCTGATGGGCGGGTTGTAAATTGCCAACAGCCACTAGGGAGAAGTGTATGGTGTTTCCTGAAACATCTAAAAAACAAAGCAACAGAGCCTAGGGCACTTCCACTTATGGTCCTATAGCTTAGGGAAATTAAAATCAAAAAGACACAGGCACCCCAAAGTTTGGGACGGCTCTGTTTACAAGAACCTCGTTTATGGTACAAGTTCAATATCGCAGAAAGTGAAAAATGGATAAAGAATTTGTGCTACTTACGTACAATGCAATATCACTAAGCAATGAAATCTCTGTCAACAGGCCTGTAGCAGAAAATGAGTGGGTTCAGGTATGATGATTCTAACTGAAATAAGTCACACAGAAAAAGAAACATCATAAGATATCACTAATACACGGAATGTAAACTTGGCTACACAGGAATTGGATTACAAAACAGAACAGGGTCTCAAATTTAGAAAACCAACTTATGCTTGCTTAAGGGGAAAGGTGAGTTGGGGTGCTGCATAAAACCAGAGATTGAAATGAGCACAGATAAAGTTCCTTAAGCCAAATATGTAATAGACAAGAGCTACTACTTGCTCAACGAAATGGACTCAACACCGCATATTAAACGCCTAAGAATGTACCTGACTAGTAAGTATCTTAAAACCTATGGATTGCTATGTCTCTGAAAGAGAATCAAGCGTGTGTACAGGGACATAAACGCAGAAGTGTTAGGATTGTAGAGGTTCGGTGAGCAAATGAAGACCCTTTGAAGTCATATTGCATGGTACCCATTCCACGGGTCTCAACTCTCCAGCTTTAAGGGAATCTTCCTTCAGCTGAAACATGCATGTGGAACCCATAGTATGATCAACCATGTGATCGGGAGACGTGTTCAAATATGTCTCAGTTTTCGCCTCTGGTACTCGGGTGCAACATTCCAGACGCTTAACTAACACTCTCCCGACTTGGAGAGTCAGTGCCTTTAACCTCCTGTTTGACCCAGTTTGCAAATTCCGCGGAAGATGTACAGGAATAGGGAAAACCAATGAGAGACTAGCTGGAGGTGTCTGGACGGGCAAATTTAACTCTCATTTCCCACCAGTAAGAGGAATTATCCAAAGGCTCAGCGTGCCATGCCAGAACCGGATTACGGCCTGAAGCAATCCTGCGGTGCTGCAGCCAGCTCACAAGAAAGCGAGTTGAAGAAAGGAGCTCAGGGGCACTGTAATTCACAAACCTGCAGAGTTATAAATGACAGCTATCGTCCAAAAATATACTGAAGTAAGGCTGCCAAGAGGACTTGAAAGCGGGGCAGAATTGCAGGAACCCGATTTCAGGAGGTAGACTGGAATTGCATTTAAAGCATAGGAAAAGAGGCAGAAAGTCCACAATGATGCACTTGGCCAAAAAGGGCGTATGCGTTTTTTCCTGAATATATTCAGGAGAAAACGCATACGCCCTTTTTGGCCAACCAAGCAAGCTTGCAAAGGAAATCTGCACTACAATGTAGTCTCACTTCCCCCAGGTCAAAAGGGCCATCTGAAAAAAGTGTAAAATCCAGAAAGGCAGGACAGGCCATGGAGAACTGGGAGCCTTGTTATGCTGATGGGTGGGATGTAAACTGCCAACAGCCACTCGGGAGAAGTGTATGGTGTTTCCTGAAACATCTAAAAAACAAAGCAACAGAGCCTAGGGCACTTCCACTTATGGTCCTATAGCTTAGGGAAATTAAAATCAAAAAGACACAGCCACCCCAAAGTTTGGGACGGCTCTGATTACAAGAACCTCGTTTACGGTACAAGTTCAATATCGCAGAAAGTGAAAAATGGATAAAGAATTTGTGGTACTTACGTACAATGCAATATCACTCAGCAATGAAATCTATTTCATCAGGCCCGTAGCAGCATAATGAGTGGGTGCAGGTATGATGATTCTAACTGAAATAAGTCACACAGAAAAAGAAACATCATAAGATATCACTAATACACGGAATGTAAACTTGCTACACAGGAACTGAATTACAAAACAGAATAAGGTCTCAAATTTAGAAAACCAACTTATGCTTGCTTAAGTGGAAAGGTGAGTTGGGGTGCTGCACAAAAACACAGATTCAAATGAGCGCAGATAAAGTTCCTTAAGCCAAATATGTAATAGACAAGAGCTACTCCTTGCTCAACGAGATGGACTCAACACCCCATATTAAACGCCTAAGAATGTAGCTGACTAGTAAGTATCTTAAAACCTATGGACTGCTATGTCTCTGAAAGAGAATCAAGCGTGTGTACAGGTGCATAAACGCAGCAGTGATAGGATTGGAGAGGTTCGGTGAGCAAATGAAGACCCTTTGAAGTCATATTGCATGGTACCCATTCCACGGGTCTCAACTCTCCAGGTTTAAGGGATTCTTCCTTCAGCTAAAACACGCATGTGCAACCCAGAGTATGATCAACCGTGTGATCCTGAGACGTGTTCAAATATGTCTCATTTCTTGTCACCTGGTACTTGGGTGCAACATTCCAGATGCTTCACTAACACTCTCCCGACTTGGAGAGTCAGTGCCTTTAACCTCCTGCTTGGCCCAGTTTGCAATTTCTGCGGAAGATGAACAGGAATAGGGAGAACCAATGAGAGACTAGCTGGAGGTGTCTGGCCGGGCAAATTTAACTCTCATTTCCCACTAGGAAGAGGAATTAACCAAAGGCTCAGCGTGCCATGGCGGAACCAGATTAGGGCCTGAATCAATCCTGCGGTGTTCCGGACAGCTCACAAGAAAGCGAGTTGAAGAAAGGAGCTCAGGGGCACTGTAATTCACAAACCTGCAGAGTTATAAATGACACCTATCATCCAAAAATATACTGAAGTAAGGCTGCAAAGAGGACTTGAAAGCGGGGCAGAATTGCAGGAACCCGATTTCAGGAGGTAGACTGGAATTGCATTTAAAGCATAGGAAAAGAGGCAGAACGTCCACAATGATGCACTTGGACAAAAAGGGCGTATGCGTTTTTTCCTGAATATATTCATGAGAAAACGCATACGCCCTTTTTGGCCAACCAAGCAAGCTTGCAAAGGAAATCTGCACTACAATGAAGTCTCACTTCCCCCAGTCAAAAGGGCCATCTGAAAAAAGTGTAAAATCCAGAAAGGCAGGACAGGCCATGGAGAACTGGGAGCCTTGTTATGCTGATGGGCGGGATGTAAATTGCCAACAGCCACTCGGGAGAAGTGTATGGTGTTTCCTGAAACATCTAAAAAACAAAGCAACAGAGCCTAGGGCACTTCCACTTATGGTCCTATAGCTTAGGGAAATTAAAATCAAAAAGACACAGCCACCCCAAAATTTGGGACGGCTCTTTTACAGGAACCTCTTCTTCAGCACAAGTTAAATATGCCAGAGAGCAAATAATTGATAAAGAAGTTGCGGTACTTACGTACAACAGAATACCTCTCAGCAATGAAAACTATGTCACCAGGCCCGTACCAGCATAATGAGTGGATTGAGGCACGGTGATTCTAAGTGAAAAAAGTCACACAGAAAGAGAAACATCATAAGGTATCACTAATACATGGAATGTGAACTTGGTTACACATGAACTGAATTACAAAACAGAACAGGGTCTCATGTTTAGAAAACCAACTTATGCTTGCTTAAGGGGGAAGGTGAGTTGTGGTGTTGCATAAAAGCAGAGTTTGAAATTAGCACAGATACCGTTCCATAAGCTAAATATGTAATAGACAAGACCTACCCCTTGCTCAACAAAATGGACTCAACAATGAGGTATCACCTCACACCTGGTAGAATGGGCATCATCAGAAAATCTACAAACAAAAAATGCTGGAAATGTGTGGAGAAAAGGAACCCTCTTCCACTATTGTTGGGAATATAAATTGATACAGTCACTATGGAGAACAATATGGAGTTTCTTAAGAAACTAACAGTAGAATTACCATATGATACAGCAATCCCAGTTCTGGACATATACCCAGACAAAACCATAAATCAAAAAGAGACATTCACCGCAATGTTCATTGTATCACTCTTTACAATATCGAGGTAATGGAAGCAACCTAAATGCCCACAGACAGACGAATGCATAAAGCAGTGGTACATATATAAAATGGAATATTACTAAGCCATGAAAAGGAATGAAATTAGTCATTTGTAGAGACGTCGATGGATCTAGAGACTGTCATACAGAGTGAAGTAAGTCAGAAAGAGAAAAACAAATCTTGTATATTCATGCATATATGTGGAACCTAGAAAAACTGTACAGATTAACCATTTTGCAAGGCATAAATAGAGCAACAGATGTAGACAACAAACGTATGGACAACAAGGGGGGAAAGCTGTTGGGGGGGTTGGTGGTGGGAGGAGTTGAGAGACTGGGATTGGCATGTATACATTTATATGTATAAAATAGATAACCAATAAGAACGTGCTGTATAAAAATATAAAATAAAATTCAAAATTAAAAAGAAATAAAATTAAAAAAATAAAACAGAAAAAACAATTATTCCCTTCACATACATGTATTTATATGAATAAATTATTTCTATGCTTATATCTGTAAATACAAAAAAGAGGAATAAAATCTACCTTGAACCAAAAACGAAAAAGAGAAAAAAAACACAGAACCCACCAGTTCCACAGAGGAAAACCGTATCAGGGCACTTGCTCCAGTTGTAAACAATTCTGAAGTTGGTCAGTGGTGGGGAATCGTCTCCCATTCAGCCAGCAGCCCCCACGCAACAAGCGTCCTCATTGCAAAGCTGGGGCACCGTGCCGAGGCATCTGTGAGTAAACGTGAGCTGAGCCCCAGGCCAGTTGCTGCTGAACTATTCCCACCCGTCCCAGGTAAAACACCTGAATATATACAAGGACTTGAAAGCCTAGAGGAAGGGCCATAGAGCCACACGAGTGACAGCATACCGGCCGACTTGGTGCCTGCAGGCCAGCCAGGATGGTCCTGGCCCTGGGTGCTCTTCTGGAAGATTTCCATTTCCCTGCCTGAGATACCCGTCCTGTCCCTGCCCCCACTGCTTTTTTCCTTCCTCACCTCTGCCCAGGGAGAAATTCCAGCAGCAGGTATGGGTGACACATCCTCTTCTTTAGCAGGTGGCAGCCTGGCAACTGCTGCAGAAAGTCCAGCAGAGCCCCACTCACACTGGGCCACCCACAAAGCCGTGGCCTCTCACTCCCTCCCACCAGCCCAGCCCCGAGACTGCTGACAGGGCAGAGAAAATGGCGTCAGGCACGGCTGCAGGGCCTCTTGCTGCCTGGAGTGGTATTTATATTGATCTCAACCCAGGCACACCTGGGGAGGGCTGGCCGGCACGGTAAGGCTGCCCAGGTCAGCCAATCATCATCCCTCAGGGGCTCACAGTTGCAGAAAATGGAACTTGCTGAACCGGCCAGGTCCAAGGAACAGGTGTGGGCTCCTGAGAGTCAGTATAGACAAGGGGCTGCAGCTTTGGCTTGTTTTCTAATCATTTTATCTGGCCCATGAGTGGGAGACAACTTCAAGAAAACCCTCTCCTAATGAGAGGAACCCTGGAGTCAGGGAGAGGAGGGGTGGGTGGTGGTTGGAGACAGAGGCCTGGTGCCCCGGGTGCAGTGGAAGTCTCTGGAAGACCAGGTGGAGGGAGGCCGCACAGAGTGATGCCCAGGGTCACAGACCTGTCGCAGCTGCTGTTTGTTAGTTCAAGTCCTGCTCTGAGGTGCTCTGTGTCAGCTCTGAGCGACAGGTGAGCTGGGGGTGCTCTGCAATGAGGGCTATGTGCACGGTTCCTGTGTGTCCAGCCCTGCCACGGTACCTGCAAGGGTAGCTCTGTATCCTGGGAGGGGCCTGACCACGAGAGCCCCGTAGGCTGGGGTGGGGGTGGGGTACCTGCCCAGGTGAGCTCCATATTCTGGGATTGGTCTGACCACGAGAGCCCCATGGGCTGCTGGGGACCTGGTAAAGGATGTCAGGACAGTCAGTGAAGCCACCGAGGATATACCTCCAGCTGCTCCTAATTCCTACACCCTGCTGGTCATTCTACCAACCACCAGGACATGGTATTCTGTATTAGTCTTCAATGATGCCTTCTTTTGTATTCCATTAGTCCCAGAGTCACAAGAAATTTTGGCTTGTGAGTGGCAGGACTCAACATACAACTAAAACAATACTTCCGGGCCGTCTTGCCCCAAGGGTGCAAAAATTCCCACACCATCTTTGGGGAAAGCTTAGCTAAAGACCTAAAAGTTCTACCTCTGGGAAAGGAAACCCTCCTTCAGTACGCAGACGACATTCTGATCGCCAGCCCTACTAAGGAGGCCTCTGAACTACCAAGCCAATAAAGGATAGAAGTTGTCCAAGAAAAAGCTCAAATATCACAGACTGCAGTGACCTGCCTGGGCTTCGTTCTCACAGAAGGTCGGAGAAGCCCATCCCAGGAAAGGGAAGAAACCATTTTCAGCCTTACCCCTTTCTAAAACTAGAAGACAGCTTAGGGGTTCCTGGGGAGGCCAGGGTTTGCTGCTTCTGGATCCCTAACTACAGTCTACTAGCTGGGCCTCTATATGAAACACTGAAAGGAAAAGATGATGATCCTTTTGAATAGAATCCAGAAGTGGCCTTTCAAGAATGGAAAGAGCAGTCAATTCAGACCCTTGCCCTGGAACTCCCTAATTTAGCTAAACCCTTTGACCTTTACATTCCCGGTGAAAGGTGAATCGCCATTGGAGAATTAGTGCAAAAACTGGGACCACTTGAAATGGAACAATGCAAGAATGCCATCCAGGTAGGATAAACTACGGGCACCAAGGGGCTTGGCCCACTGCCACATCTGGCCAAGATACTGGCGGTATCTAAAAACCTGGAAATCAGCAGCCCAAAAGGCCACCTCCCTCCTAAGGGAAAAGGACCCCACGTGGTGATCCTAACCACCAACCATGCCCTGAAGTTGCAGGGTTCGCTCCGTGGGCACACCAACCTCGAGTGAGGAGGCCCTCCAACTCCAACATCCAGAGAGATAACCGGGGGCAACAGGGCACCATGACGACTCGTGTGAACATCACTTGACCTGGAGTTTCTCTCATAAAACAACAAGAGTGTGTCCCAAAAGAGTAGACTACTGCTTGCAGGACTTACTGCACGCAGAGGGGAGCTAATAATCTTGGCGGGGGAACCGTATATCACACTGTCACCATAGAAAAGCCTACAGACACCGTGATGATGGTGGCCAATAAGACCAGCTGGACTCCTGTTTACTTCAAAAGGCTGTTGGCTCAGTGGCCATCATGGTCCTTGATCACCACTGACCCTGGACTGTCTGGGAGTTGAGCAGGCAGGGCTCTGACACCTGGTGCTGTTTGTACGTTAATTCAGGAGCCTAATAGAAGAAAGCGCAGACTACTGGTCAGAGCATCTAGGCTGGCAGAAACGGTCAGCCTAAGGTGGCCGAACAAATGTGGGGCGGGGTGAAACCGGCCCCCACAGCGTCTCTGCACATCTCTTTCCTGGACCCTTAAAGGTCATTAGAATCTATAACACTTCCAATGCTGGTGCTCAGGTGGACGAGCAGGGAGGCAGGGGGCCTGGGGACAATCAACGTCACCTGGAGGCTGCTGGGGAGAAGCTCTGACCCTCGCCCCCGGGTATGAGGGCTCCCAACTCAGCACTCAGCAGTTACAGAAGAAGGGTCTGCACCCTCAGCACTCCAAGAATGAGGAACGGGACAAAAGGCAGAGGAGGGGTTTGTCCCCAGCAAAGCCCATTAAAAATCCCTGGGAGATAAAAATAGAATCTGGGCAATAAAGTCAAGTCTAACCTTTTTTATCCTTTGTGCTTTGTCTAATTTCATGTGCTCCTAGGGTCCCGCATGCAGAGGTTCCACACCCGGCACTTCAGACCAGATTTCCTAGTGCAGAATGGCTGGGACGACACCTCAGCTCCTGGGGCCCAGTGCAGACTCCGCGATATAGAGCCTGAGCTGCAGCCAACCCGGCCCTCGAGAGCTCCGCCCCCTCCCTCCCACTGACTCTGACAGGATCTCTACACAACAGCCCAGCCCACAGCCCACGGGGTAGTGCATGCTCTCACCTCTCCATTCTCTGATCAAAATATAAAGTTTCCTTTGCTTGTGAACCAAACTCAGTCTCGATCTGTTGGCCCCAATGACACTGGGCAGGGGGACACTTGTTGGGGTCCACTCTGGAGAATCAGTAACAGAAACTGAGACTATTGTAACCTCAATGAACAGATGTGTGAGCCAAACTGTAGTTAACATAGAACAGTGTATAAGGCTCGGGTAAAATAAGATGTTTCTAACACTTCCATTTGATATTTCCATCACTTTATTATAAGCAAGTTCAGTGAAAAGGTTTGTCTTATTTGTCAGGTCAATATTAGAGAAACGAAGTGATTTCTTTCCAAGGATGTACATCTAATAATCTTGGTTAAAGCTTCAATCTTGTTTTAAATGCTTTTCCATTGAAAATGATACCTCTCTTTCAGCTCCCCCATTTCTGAGAAGTATAAAATCTTATAATTTATTATTACCAAAGGGGAAAGGTGGGAGGAGGGATAAATTAACAGTTTGGGATTAACACATACACACTGCTATGTATAAAATAGATCATCAACAAGGAACTACTGTATAGCACAGGGAACTACACTCAACATTTTGCAATAAGCTATAAGGGGAAATAATCTGGAAAAGAATAGATATTTTTATTGTCATTGTCATCTATCAATGACAGTTAAAGTGTAACCTAAGGGAAGCTGGTGGTGAGTGCTTCTGACCCTGAAGACTTCAATCATCTAAAGTTTGGACTCTGCCTACTTCCCAAGGCCCTTAATGAACATATGTGTAGCCGTAGCTTAAAAAATTCCCCAGTTTGGGTTTCGGGCAGACACTCATTTTGAAAAAGCCCTGGTGTTCTCCTTACATGAATGGGACTCTTCCTACTGCTAAAACATGTCTGTCACACCCAGAGGATGGTATACCGTCTGATCGGGAAGAGTTTGGAAAAGGCATCTCATCTCCTCATCTCCTGGTGCTCGGGTTCACCCCTCCAGCGTCTTTACTAACAGTCTCCCCACTTGGAGATGTCAGCACTGTCAACATCCTGTTGCGTACAGTTTGGAATTTGTCCAGAGGATGAAGCGGAAGGATGAGGAACAATGAGAGACAAGTCCTAGGTGTTCAGACAGGCACATGTCACTCTAATTTCCAATCAGGAAGACGAATTGACCAAAGGCTAGGGTTGCCCATGGAAACAGTATAGGGCTTGAGGAAATCCCGCTGCTTTGTGGCCAGTTCCCATAAACACAAGTTGAACAATGGAACTCAGGGGCAGTAAAATTCACGAAACTGCAGAGTTGAAAATATCCATCACTGAAAAATGTCTTGAGGAAAGTCAGAGAAAAGGACTTGTAAGCAAGGGAGAATGGCAGGAAAGGGATCTGAGGAGGTAGAAAGGACTCGCCATTAAGCACGAGAAAAGGAGCTGAACATTGCCAACATTGCAGTTGGCCAAAAAGGGTGTATGCGTTTTTTTCTGTATATATTCAAGAAAAGGGCATACACTTTTTTAGCCAAGCAAACAGGTGGGCACTGGAAGTCAATACTACAAAAGATATCACTTCGCATCAGTCAGAAGAGCCATCCTCATAAAGCGTAAACAACAGAAATGCAGGACAGGGCAAGGAGAAGAGGGAGCCCTGTGAGACTTATAGTGGAAATGTATATCGCCAACGGCCATTCTGGAGAAGTGTATTGTGTTTACTAAAGCATCTAAAAAATGAGCTACAGAGCATAGGGCACTTGCACTCATGGGCGTATATCTTGGGAAAAACAAAAATCGAGAGGACACAGGCACCCCAATGTTTACCCCCTCTCTGTTTAAAAGATCCTCGACTAGGATATAACTTAAATGTCTCTGGAGAGGAAAAATGGATAGAGATGTGGTACTTAGGTAGAGTGGAATATTATTCAGCCTGGAAATCAATGAACTATGGCCAGTTGTAACAACTCCGGAGGAGTTACGTATGATCATTCTAAGTGACATAATTCAAAAAGAAAAAGACACATATCATAAGATATCACTTAAAGGTGGAATCCAAAATGGCTACACATGAAATAAATTACAAAACAAAAACATAGTCAAATATGTAGGAAACACGCATAAGGCTGCTAAACGGGAAAGGTGGGGAGGGGTGAGGCATCATCCAGGAGGTTGAAATTAGCAAAGATACCATTCCAAATACCAAACTGATAATCAACAAAGCCTACACGGTAGCTAAAAGAACTGCACTCAGCACACTCAAGTCACCGGAAAAGAATATATACGACTGGTAAGAATCTGAAAAAGAATTTACTGATGTCTCTCTGTACGTGAATCAAGTGGATGTACAGCAGCAAGAAACAGAGCTTTGAAAATCAGCTGTAACCAATATAGTAACAAATTGAAAAAAATAAACGACAGAGAGACAGAGAAAACCTCTTACAACTTTTCCTCAGGGACGGTGATGCAACATGGATTGAACACATCTAGACCCACAGCAGGATGAGACATAAGGCTGGAAACTGTTTGCACTAAGAGAAATGTGAGGTTGGGTGAGGAAATGCACACCCTTTAAAGTAATACTACCTGGTACCCATTCAATGGGTCCCAAATCTGCAGGTTCAAGGGATCTTCCTACAGCTAAAACATGCATGGAAAACCCAGAGGACTGTACACCATGTGATCGGGAGATGTGTCTAAAATGCAGCTCATTTATCCTCTCCTGGTGCTCCTGTTCACCATTCCAGCCACGTTACTTAGAATCTCCCCACTTGGAGAATCAGCACATTTCAACTTCTGTTTCACACATTTTGCAAATTGTGAGGAGGATGAACGGGAAGAGGGGGAACCAATGAGAGAATAGTTGTAGGGGTTTGGACGGGCACATATCACTCTAATTTCCCATTAAGAATAAGAATTGAAAAAAGGCTCAGCCCGCCTCGCCGGAGCCAAAATAGGGCCTGAAGCAATCCTGCGGGTTTGAGGCCAGCTCACAAAAGAGCAACTTAAAAAATGGAGCTCAGGGTCACTGCAATTCACAAACCTGCAGAGTTATAAATGAAAACTAACGTCCAAAACTATGTTGAGGTAAGGCAAAGAAGAGGATCTGAATGCAAGACAGAATTGCAAGAAACAGATTTCAAGAGATAGATTGGACTCGTCTTTAAAGCACATGAAAAGCGGCAGAATTTCGACAATGATGCAGTTGGCCCAAAAGGGCGTATGCGTTTTTCCTGATTATATCCAGGAAAAAACGCATACGCACTTTATGGGCAACGAAGCAAGCAAGCAATGCAAATGTGCACAACAAAGAAGTCTCATTTCCCACCGGTCAAAAGGGCCATCCTAAAAAATTGTAAAAACCAGAAATGCAGGACAGGCCATGGAGAACAGGGAGCCTTTATACGCTGATGGGCAGTGTGTGAACTGCCGAGAGCCACTCTGGAGAAGTGTATGGTGGTTCCTAAATCATCTAAAAAACAGAGCTACAGAGCATAGGACACTTCCAATCATGGGAATATATCTAGGGAAGTCTAAAAATCAACAAGACACAAGCACACCACAGTTTAGGGCTACTCTGTTTACAAGAACCTCAACTTCAGTACACCTTAAATATCCCAGGAAAGAGAACAATGGATAAAGAAGATGTGGTACTTATGTACAATGGAATATCTCTTCACCATGAAATCAATGTAATAAGGCTAGTAGAAGGATAAAGAGTGGATTTAGGTCCGATAATACTACTTGAAATAAATCAAACAGAAAAAGAAACATATCATAAGATATCACTTATAGAGGGAGGGTAAATATGGCTGCACAAGAAATGAATTACAGAACAGTGTCTCACATTTAGAAAACACACTTATGTCAGCTTAAGGGGAAAGGAGAGGTGGGGTGATGCATAAAACCAGAGTTTGAAATTAGCACAGATACCGTTCAATAAACCAAATAGATATTAGACAAGATCTACACCTTGCTCAATGAACTGGCCTCAACACACCTTATAAACCGCAGAGAAATATATCTGAGTAATAAGAATCTTAAAATCCTTGTATTGATATATCTCCATAAGGGAATCAAGTGTGTGCAGAGCGGCACAAACACAGCAGTGAAAATGAGCTAAACCCCATTATAGAAATAAATTTTAAAAACAAAACGCAGAAACAATGAAAGAGAGAAAAATTCTTACAAAATTTGCTCAGGGGCTGTGATGCAACCTGGATTGACCACATATAAACCCACAGCTGGATAACACATAAGGCTGGACACTTGGGGCTGAGAGGATTGGTGAGTTTTGGTGAGCAACTGCCAAAAGTTTAATGCAATACTTCATGCTACTCATTCCAAGGGTCCCAACAATCCAGGTTGAAGGGAATCTTCCTACAGCTAAACCATGCTTGGGAAACCCAGCGACTGGTATACCATATGATCGGGAAAGGTTTCTAAAACGCACCTCATTTTTCCTCTCCTGGGGCTCCGGATCGACATTCCAGCCGCTTTACTAACAACATCCTCACATGGAGAGTCAATGCCTTTAAGTTCTGGTATCGCACAGTCTGCAGTTAGTGCGGAGGATGAATGGGAATAGGGGGAACCAGTGAGAAACAAACTGTAGCGGTTTCAATGGGCACATGTCACTCTAATTTCACATCAGTAAGAAGAATGAACCAAAGGCACAGCAAGGTGCCCCAGAGGAAGAATAGGGCCTGAAGGAATCCTGTGGTTATGAGGCAAGATCACAAAAATATGAGCTGAAAAATGGAGCTAAGGGCCACTGCAATTCAAAAACGTGCAGAGTTATAAAGGCCAACTATTTTCAAAAACTATATTGAGGTAAGGCTATGAAGAGGCATTGAAAGCAAGGCAGAATTGCAGGAAACCGATTTCAGGAGGTAGACAGGAATTGCATTTAAAGCATAGGAAAAGAGGCAGAACGACGACAATGATGCACTTGGCCAAAAAGGGCGTATGCGTTTTTTCCTGAATATATTCAGGAAAAAACGCATACGCCCTTTTTGGCCAACCAAGCAAGCTTGCAAAGGAAATCTGCACTACAATGAAGTCTCACTTCCCCCCAGTCAAAAGGGCCATCTGAAAAAAGTGTAAAATCCGAAGGCAGGACAGGCAATGGAGAACTGGGAGCATTGTTGTGCTGATGGGTGGGATGTAAATTGCCAACAGCCACTCGGGAGAAGTGTATGGTGTTTCCTGAAACATCTAAAAAACAAAGCAACAGAGCCTAGGGCACTTCCACTTATGGTGCTATAGCTTAGGGAAATTAAAATCGAAAAGACACAGCCACCCCAAAGTTTGGGACGGCTCTGTTTACAAGAACCTCGTTTACGGGACAAGTTCAATATTGCAGAAAGCGAAAAATGGATAAAGAAGTTGTGGTACTTACGTACAATGCAATATCACTCAGCAATGACATCTATGTCATCAGGCCCGTAGCAGCATAATGAGTGGATTCAGGTATGATGATTCTAACTGAAATAAGTCACACAGAAAAAGAAACATCATAAGATATCACTAATACACGGAATGTAAACTTGCTACACAGGAACAGAGTTACAAAACAGAATAAGGTCTCAAATTTAGAAAACCAACTTATGCTTGCTTAAGGGGAAAGGTGAGTTGGGGTGCTGCATAAAACCAGAGATTGAAATGAGCACAGATAAAGTTCCTTAAGCCAAATATGGAATAGACAAGAGCTACTCCTTGCTCAACGAGATGGACTCAACACCCCATATTAAACGCCTAAGTATGTACCTGACTAGTAAGTATCTTAAAACCTATGGATTGCTATGTCTCCAAAAGAGAATCAAGCGTGTGTACAGGGGCATAAACGCAGCACTGATAGGATTGGAGAGGTTCGGTGAGCAAATGAAGACCCTTTGAAGTCATATTGCATGGTACCCATTCCACGGATCTCAACTCTCAAGGTTTAAGGGATTCTTCCTTCAGCTAAAACACGCATGTGGAACCCAGAGTATGATCAACCGTGTGTTCGGGAGATGTGTTCAAATATGTCTCAGTTCCCGTCCCCTGGTTCTCGGGTGCAACATTCCAGATGCTTTACTAACACTCTCCCGACTTGGAGAGTCAGTGCCTTTAACCTCCTTTTTGGTCAAGTTTGCAATTTCTGTGGAAGATGAACAGGAATAGTGAGGACCAATGAGAGACTAGTTGGAGGTGTCTGGACAGGCAAATTGAACTCTCATTTCCCACCAGGAAGAGGAATTAACCAAAGGCTCAGCATCCCGTGCCAGAACCAGATTAGGGCCTGAAGCAATCCTGCAGTGTTGCGGGCAGCTCACAAGAAAGCGAGTTGAAAAAAGGAGCTCAGGGGCACTGTAATTCACAAACCTGCAGAGTTATAAATGACAGCTATCGTCCAAAAATATACTGAAGTAAGGCTGCCAAGAGGACTTGAAAGCGGGGCAAAATTGCAGGAAACCGATTTCAGGAGGTCGACTGGAATTGCATTTAAAGCATAGGAAAAGAGGCAGAACGTCCACAATGATGCACTTGAACAAAAAGGGCGTATGCGTTTTTTCCTGAATATATTCAGGAAAAAACGCATACGCCCTTTTTGGCCAACCAAGCAAGCTTGCAAAGGAAATCTGCACTACAATGAAGTCTCACTTCCCCCTGGTAAAAAAGGCCATCTGAAAACAGTGTAAAATCCAGAAAGGCAGGACAGGCCATGGAGAACTGGGAGCCTGGTTATGCTGATGAGTGGGATGTAAATTGCCAACAGCCACTCGGGAGAAGTGTATAGTGTTTCCTGAAACATCTAAAAAACAAAGCAACAGAGCGTAGGGCACTTCCACTTATGGTGCTATAGCTTAGGGAAATTAAAATCAAAAAGACACAGCCACCCCAAAGTTTGGGACGGCTCTGTTACAAGAACCTCGTTTACGGGACAAGTTCAATATCGCAGAAAGCGCAAAATGGATAAAGAAGTTGTGGTACTTACGTACAATGCAATATCACTCAGCAATGAAATCTATGTCAACAGGCCTGTAGCAGAAAATGAGTGGGCTCAGGTATGATGATTCTAACTGAAATAAGTCACACAGAAAAAGAAACAACATAAGATATCACTAATACACGGAATGTAAACTTGGCTACACAGGAACTGGATTATAAAAGAGAACAGGGTCTCAAATTTAGAAAACCAACTTATGCTTGCTTAAGGGGAAATGTGAGTTGGGGTGCTGCATAAAACCAGAGATTGAAATGAGCACACATAAAGTTCCTTAAGCCAAATATGTAATAGAAAAGAGCTACTCCTTGCTCAACGAAATGGACTCAACACCCCATATTAAATGCCTAAGAATGTACCTGATTAGTAAGTATCTTAAAACCTATGGATTGCTATGCCTGCGAAAGAGAATCAAGCGTGTGTACAGGGGCATAAACGCAGCAGTGATAGGATTGGAGAGGTTCGGTGAGCAAATGAAGACCCTTTGAAGTCATATTGCATGGTACCCATTCCACGGTTCTCAACTCTCCAGGTTTAAGGGATTCTTCCTTCAGCTGAAACATGCATGTGGAACCCAGAGTATGATCAACCGTGTGATCAGGAGACGTGTTCAAATATGTCTCAGTTTTCGTCCCCTGGTACTCGGGTGCAACATTCCAGACGCTTTACTAACAATCTCCCGACTTGGAGAGTCTGTGCCTTTAACCTCCTGTTTGGCCCAGTTTGCAAATTCTGCGGAAGATGAACAGGAATAAGGAGGACCAATGAGAGACTAGCTGGAGGTGTCTGGACGGGCAAATTGAACTCTCATTTCCCACTAGGAAGAGGAATTAACCAAAGGCTCAGCGTGCCGTGCCGGAACCAGATTAGGGCCTGAAGCAATCCTGCAGTGTTGCGGCCAGCTCACAAGAAAGCGAGTTGAAGAAAGGAGCTCAGGGCCCCTGTAATTCACAAACCTGCAGAATTATAAATGACAGCTATCGTCCAAAAATATACTGAAATAAGGCTGCCAAGAGGACTTGAAAGCGGGGCAGAATTGCAGAAAACCGATTTCAGGAGGTAGACTGGAATTGCATTTAAAGCATAGGAAAAGAGGCAGAACGTCCACAATGATGCACTTGGACAAAAAGGGCGTATCCGTTTTTTCCTGAATATATTCACTCGGGAGAAGTGTATGGTGTTTCCTGAAACATCTAAAAAAGAAAGCAACAGAGCCTAGGGCACTTCCACTTATGGTCCTATAGCTTAGGGAAATTAAAATCAAAAAGAAACAGCCACCCAAATGTTTGGGACGGCTCTGTTTACAAGAACCTCGTTTATGGTACAAGTTCAATATCGCAGAAAGTGAAAAATGGATAAAGAAGTTGTGGTACTTACGTACAATGCAATACCACTCAGCAATGAAATCTATGTCAACACGCCTGTAGCACAAAATGAGTGGGTTCAGGTATGATGATTCTAACTGAAATAAGTCACACAGAAAAAGAAACATCATAAGATATCACTAATACACGGAATGTAAACTTGGCTACACAGGAACTGAATTACAAAACAGAACAGGGTCTCAAATTTAGAAAACCAACTTATGCTTGCTTAAGGGGAAATGTGAGTTGGGATGCAGCATAAAACCAGAGATTGAAATGAGCACAGATAAAGTTCCTTAAGCCAAATATGTAATAGACAAGAGCTACTCCTTATTCAATGAAATGGACTCAACACCCCATATTAAACGCCTAAGAATGTACCTGACTAGTAAGTATCTTAAAACCTATTGATTGCTATGTCTCCGAAAGAGAATCAAGCATGTGTACAGGGGCATAAACGCAGCAGTGATAGGATTTGAGAGGTTCGGTGAGCAAAGAATGACCCTTTGATGTCATATTACATGCTACCCATTCCACGGGTCTCAACTCTCCAGGTTTAAGGGATTCTTCCTTCAGCTGAATCATGCATGTGGAACCCAGAGTATGATCAACCGTGTGATCAGGAGACGTTTTCTAATATGTCTCAGTTTTCGTCCACTGGTACTCGGGTGCAACATTCCAGACGCTTTACTAACACTCTCCTGACTTGGAGAGTCAGTGCCTTTAACCTCCTGTTTGGCCCAGATTGCAATTTCTGCAGAAGATGAACAGGAATAGGTAGGAGCAATGAGAGACTAGCTGGAGGTGTCTGGACGGGCAAATTTAACTCTCATTTCCCACCAGGAAGAAGAATTAACCAAAGGCTCAGCGTGCCGTGCCGGAACAAGATTAGGGCCTGAAGCAATCCTGCGGTGTTGTGGCCCGCTCACAAGAAAGCGAGTTGAAGAAAGGAGCTCAGGGGCACTGTAATTCACAAACCTGCAGAGTTATAAATGTCAGCTATCGTCCAAAAATATACTGAAGTAAGGCTGCCAAGAGGACTTGAAAGCGGGGCAGAATTGCAGGAAACCGATTTCAGGAGGTAGACTGGAATTGCATTTAAAGCATAGGAAAAGAGGCAGAACGTGGACAATGATGCACTTGGCCAAAAAGGGCGTATGCGTTTTTTCCTGAATATATTCAGGAAAAAACGCATACGCCCTTTTTGGCCAACCAAGCAAGCTTGCAAAGGAAATCTGCACTACAATGAAGTCTCACTTCCCCCCGGTCAAAAGGGCCATCTGAAAAAAGTGTAAAATCCAGAAAGGCAGGACAGGCCATGGAGAACTGGGAGCCTTGTTATGCTGATGGGCGGGATGTAAATTGCCAACAGCCACTGGGGAGAAGTGTATGGTGTTTCCTGAAACATCTAAAAAACAAAGCAACAGAGCCTAGGGCACTTCCACTTATGGTTCTATAGCTTAGGGAAATTAAAATCAAAAAGACACAGCCACCCCAAAGTTTGGGACGGCTCTGTTTACAAGAACCTTGTTTATGGTACAAGTTCAATATCACAGAAAGTGAAAAATGGATAAAGAAGTTGTGGTACTTACGTACAATGCAATATCACTCAGCAATGAAATCTATGTCATCAGGCACGTAGGAGCATAGTGAGTGGATTCAGGTATGACGATTCTAACTGAAATAAGTCACACAGAAAAAGAAACATCATAAGATATCACTAATACATGGAATGTAAACTTGGCTACACAGAAACTGAATTACAAAACAGAAGAGGGTGTCAAATGAAGAAAACCAACTTATGCTTGCTTAAGGGGAAAGGTGAGTTGGGGTGCTGCATAAAACCAGAGATTGAAATGAGCACAGATAAAGTTCCTTAAGCCAAATATGGAATAGACAAGAGCTACTCCTTGCTCAACGAAATGGACTCAACACCCCATATTAAACGCCGAAGAATGTACCTGACTAGTAAGTATCTTAAACCCTATGGATTGCTATGTCTCTGAAAGAGAGTCAAGCGTGTGTACAGTTGCATAAACGCAGCAGTGATAGGATTGGAGAGGTTCGGTGAGCAAATGAAGACCCTTTGAAGTCATAATGCATGGTACCCATTCCACGGGTCTCAACTCTCCAGGTTTAAGGGATTCTTCCTTCACCTGAAACATGCCTGTGGAACCCAGAGTATGATCAACCGTGTGATCGGGAGACGTGTTCAAATATGTCTCAGTTTTCGTCCCCTGGTACTCGGGTGCAACATTCCAGACGCTTTACTAACACTCTCCCGACTTGGAGAGTCAGTGCCTTTAACCTCCTGTTTGGCCCAGTTTGCAATTTCTGCGGAAGATGAACAGGAATAGGGAGAACCAATGAGAGACTAGCTGGACGTTTCTGGACGGGCAAATTTAACTCTCATTTCCCACCAGGAAGAGGAATTAACCAAAGGCTCAGCGTGCCGTGCCGGAACCAGATTAGGGTCTGAAGCAATCCTGCGGTGTTGTGGCCAGCTCACAAGAAAGCGAGTTGAAGAAAGGAGATCACGGGCACTGTAATTCACAAACGTGCAGAGTTATAAATGACAGCTATCGTCCAAAAATATACTGAAGTAAGGCTGCCAAGAGGACTTGAAAGCGGGGCAGAATTGCAGGAAACCGATTTCAGGAGGTAGACTGGAATTGCATTTAAAGCATAGGAAAAGAGGCAGAACGTGGACAATGATGCACTTGGCCAAAAAGGGCGTATGCGTTTTTTCCTGAATATATTCAGGAAAAAACGCATACGCCCTTTTTGGCCAACCAAGCAAGCTTGCACAGGAAATCTGCACTACAATGAAGTTTCACTTCCCCCCTGTCAAAGGGGCCATCTGAAAAAAGTGTAAATTCCAGAAAGGCAGGACAGGCCATGGAGAACTGGGAGCCTTGTTATGCTGATGGGCGGGTTGTAAATTGCCAACAGCCACTAGGGAGAAGTGTATGGTGTTTCCTGAAACATCTAAAAAACAAAGCAACAGAGCCTAGGGCACTTCCACTTATGGTCCTATAGCTTAGGGAAATTAAAATGAAAAAGACACAGGCACCCCAAAGTTTGGGACGGCTCTGTTTACAAGAACCTCGTTTATGGTACAAGTTCAATATCGCAGAAAGTGAAAAATGGATAAAGAATTTGTGCTACTTACGTACAATGTAATATCACTAAGCAATGAAATCTCTGTCAACAGGCCTGTAGCAGAAAATGAGTGGGTTCAGGTATGATGATTCTAACTGAAATAAGTCACACAGAAAAAGAAACATCATAAGATATCACTAATACACGGAATGTAAACTTGGCTACACAGGAACTGAATTACAAAACACAACAGGGTCTCAAATTTAGAAAACCAACTTATGCTTGCTTAAGGGGAAAGGTGAGTTGGGGTGCTGCATAAAACCAGAGATTGAAATGAGCACAGATAAAGTTCCTTAAGCCAAATATGTAATAGACAAGAGCTACTACTTGCTCAACGAAATGGACTCAACACCGCATATTAAACGCCTAAGAATGTACCTGACTAGTAAGTATCTTAAAACCTATGGATTGCTATGTCTCTGAAAGTGAATCAAGCGTGTGTACAGGGACATAAACGCAGAAGTGTTAGGATTGTAGAGGTTCGGTGAGCAAATGAAGACCCTTTGAAGTCATATTGCATGGTACCCATTCCACGGGTCTCAACTCTCCAGCTTTAAGGGAATCTTCCTTCAGCTGAAACATGCATGTGGAACCCATAGTATGATCAACCATGTGATCGGGAGACGTGTTCAAATATGTCTCAGTTTTCGCCCCTGGTACTCGGGTGCAACATTCCAGACGCTTTACTAACACTCTCCCGACTTGGAGAGTCAGTGCCTTTAACCTCCTGTTTGACCCAGTTTGCAAATTCCGCGGAAGATGTACAGGAATAGGGAAAACCAATGAGAGACTAGCTGGAGGTGTCTGGACGGGCAAATTTAACTCTCATTTCCCACCAGTAAGAGGAATTATCCAAAGGCTCAGCGTGCCATGCCGAAACCGGATTACGGCCTGAAGCAATCCTGTGGTGCTGCGGCCAGCTCACAAGAAAGCGAGTTGAAGAAAGGAGCTCAGGGGCACTGTAATTCACAAACCTGCAGAGTTATAAATGACAGCTATCGTCCAAAAATATACTGAAGTAAGGCTGCCAAGCGGACTTGAAAGTGGGGCAGAATTGCAGGAAACCGATTTCAGGAGGTAGACTGGAATTGCATTTAAAGCATAGGAAAAGAGGCAGAACGTCCACAATGATGCACTTGGCCAAAAAGTGCGTATGCGTTTTTTCCTGAATATATTCAGGAAAAAATGCATACGCACTTTTTGGCGAACCAAGCAAGCTTGCACAGGAAATCTGCACTACAATGAAGTCTCACTTCCCCCCGGTCAAAAGGGCCATCTGAAAAAAGTGTAAAATCCAGAAAGGCAGGACAGGCCATGCAGAACTGGGAGCCTCGTTATGCTGACGGGCGGGATGTAAATTGCCAACAGCCACTCGGGAGAAGTGTATGGTGTTTCCTGAAACATCTAAGAAACAAAGCAACAGGGCCTAGGGCACATCCACTTATATTCCTGTAGCTTAGGGAAATTAAAATCAAAAAGACACAGCCACCCCTAAGTTTGGGACGGCTCTGTTTACAAGAAACTCGTTTATGGGACAAGTTCAATATCACAGAAACTGAAAAATGTTTAAAGAAGTTGTGGTACTTACGTACAATGCAATATCACTCAGCAATGAAATCTATGTCATCAGGCCCGTAGCAGCATAATGAGTGGATTCAGGTATGATGATTCTAACTGAAATAAGTCACACAGTAAAAGAAACATCATAAGATATCACTAATACACGGAATGTAAACTTGGCTACACAGGAACTGGATTACAAAACAGAACAGGGTCTCAAATTTAGAAAACCAACTTATGCTTGCTTAAGGGGAAAGGTGAGTTGGGGTGCTGCATAAAACCAGAGATTGAAATGAGCACAGATAAAGTTCCTTAAGCCAAATATATAATAGACAAGAGCTACTCCTTGCTCAACGAAATGGACTCAACACCCTATATTAAACGCCTAAGAATGTACCTGACTAGTAAGTATCTTAAAACCTATGGATCGCTATGTCTCCGAAAGAGAATCAAGCGTGTGTACAGGGGCATAAACGCAGCAGTGATAGGATTGGAGAGGTTCGGTGAGCAAATGAAGACCCTTTGAAGTCATATTGCATGGTACCCATTCCACGGGTCTCAATGCTCCAGGTTTAAGGGATTCTTCCTTCAGCTAAATCATACATGTGGAACCCAGAGTATGATCAAACGTGTGATCAGGAGATGTGTTCCAATATGTCTCAGTTCTCGTCCCCTGGTACTCGGGTGCAACATTACAGATGCTTTACTAACATTCTCCCGACTTGGAGAGTCAGTGCCTTTAACCTCCTGTTTGGCCCAGTTTGCAATTTCTGCGGAAGATGAACAGGAATAGGGAGAACCAATGAGAGACTAGCTGGAGGTGTCTGGACGGGCAAATTTAACTCTCATTTCCCACCAGGAAGAGGAATTAACCAAAGGCTCAGCGTGCCGTGCCGGAACCAGATTAGGGCCTGAAGCAATCCTGTGGTGTTGCGGCCAGCTCACAAGAAAACGAGTTGAAGAAAGGAGCTCAGGGGCACTGTAATTCACAAACATGCAGAGTTATAAATGACAGCTATCGTCCAAAAATATACTGAAGTAAGGCTGCCAAGAGGACTTGAAAGCGGGGCAGAATTGCAGGAAACCGATTTCAGGAGGTAGACTGGAATTGCATTTAAAGCATAGGAAAAGAGGCAGAACGTCGACAATGATGCACTTGGCCAAAAACGACGTATGCGTTTTTTCCTGAACATATTCAGGAAAAAACGCATACGCGCTTTTTGGCCAACCAAGCAAGCCTGCAAAGGAAATCTGCACTACAATGAAGTCTCACTTCCCCCCGGTTAAAAGGGCCATCTGAAAAAAGTTTAAAATCCAGAAAGGCAGGAAAGGCCATGGAGAACTGGGAGCCTTGTTATGCTGATCGGCGGGATGTAAATTGCCAACAGCCACTCAGGAGAAGTGTATGGTGTTTCCTGAAACATCTAAAAAACAAAGCAACAGAGCCTAGGGCATTTCCACTTATGGTCCTATAGCTTAGGAAAATTAAAATCAAAAAGACACAGCCACCCCAAAATTTGGGACAGCTCTGTTTACTAGAACCTCGTTTACGGTACAAGTTCAATATCGCAGAAAGTGAAAAATGGACAAAGAAGTTGTGGTACTTACGTACAATGCAATATCACTCAGCAATGAAATCTATGTCATCAGGCCCGTAGCAGCATAATGAGTGGATTCAGGTATGATGATTTCAACTGAAATAAGTCAAACAGAAAAAGAAACATCATAAGATATCACTAACACACGGAATGTAAACTTGGCTACACAGGAACTGAATTACAAAACAGAATAGGGTCTCAAATTTGGAAAACCAACTTATGCTTGCTTAAGTGGAAAGGTGAGTTGGGGTGCTGCATAAAACCAGAGATTGAAATGAGCACAGATAAAGTTCCTTAAGCCAAATATGAAATAGACAACAGCTACTCCTTGCTCAACGAGATGGAAACAACACCCCATATTAAACGCCTAAGAATGTACCTGACTAGTAAATATCTTAAAAACTATGGATTGCTATGTCTCCAAAAGAGAATCAAGCGTGTGTACAGGGGAATAAACGCAGCAGTGATAGGATTGGAGAGGTTCGGTGAGCAAATGAAGACCCTTTGAAGTCATATTGCATGGTACCCATTCCACGGGTCTCAACTCTCCAGGTTTAAGGGATTCTTCCTTCAGCTAAAACATGCATGTGGAACCCAGAGTATGATCAACCGTGTGATCTGGAGACGTGTTCAAATATGTCTCAGTTCTCGTCCCCTGGTACTCGGGTGCAACATTCCAGATGCTTTACTAACACTCTCCCGACTTGGAGAGTCAGTGCCTTTAACCTCCTGTTTGGTCCAGTTTGCAATTTCTGCGGAAGATGAACAGGAATAGGGAGGACCAATGAGAGACTAGCTGGAGGTGTCTGGACGGGCAAATTTAACTCTCATTTCCAACCAGGAAGAGGAATTAACCAAAGGCACAGCGTGCCGTGCCGGAACAAGATTAGGGCCTGAAGCAATCCTGCGGTGTTGCGGCCAGCTCACAAGAAAGCGAGTTGAAGAAAGGAGCTCAGGGGCACTGTAATTAAACAAACCTGCAGAGTTATAAGTGACAGCTATCGTCGAAAAATATCCTGATGTAAGGCTGCCAAGAGGACTTGAAAGGGGGGCAGAATTGCACGAAACCGATTTCAGGAGGTAGACTGGAATTGCATTTAAAGCATAGGAAAAGAGGCAGAACGTCGACAATGATGCACTTGGCCACAATGTGCGTATGCGTTTTTTCCTGAATATATTCAGGAAAAAATGCATACGCACTTTTTGGCCAACCAAGCAAGCTTGCAAAGGAAATCTGCACTACAATGAAGTCTCACTTCCCCACAGTCAAAAGGGCCATCTGAAAAAAGTGTAAAATCCAGAAAGGCAGGACAGGCCATGGAGAACTGGGAGCCTTGTTATGCTGATGGGCGGGATGTAAATTGCCAACAGCCACTCGGGCGAAGTGTATGGTGTTTCCTGAAACATCTAAAAAACAAAGCAACAGAGCCTAGGGCACTTCCACTTATGGTCCTATAGCTTAGGGAAATTAAAATCAAAAAGACACAGCCACCCCAAAGTTTGGGATGGCTCTGTTTACAAGAACCTCATTTACGATACAAGTTCAATATCGCAGAAAGTGAAAAATGGATAAAGAAGTTGTGGTACTTACGTACAATGCAATATCACTCAGCAATGAAATCTATGTCATCAGGCCGGTAGCAGCATAATGAGTGGATTCAGGTATGATGATTCTAACTGAAATAAGTCAGACAGAAAAAGAAACATCATAAGATATCACTAATACACGGAATGTAAACTTGGCTACACAGGAACTGAATTCCAAAACAGAACAGGGTCTCAAATTTAGAAAACCAACTTATGCTTGCTTAAGGCGAAAGGTGAGTTGGGGTGCTGCATAAAACCAGAGATTGAAATGAGCACAGATAAAGTTCCTTAAGCCAAATATGGAATAGACAAGAGCTACTCCTTGCTCAACGAAATGGACTCAACACCCTATATTAAACGCCTAAGAATGTACCTGACTAGTAAGTATCTTAAAACCTATGGATCGCTATGTCTCCGAAAGAGAATCAAGCGTGTGTACAGGGCCATAAACGCAGCAGTGATAGGATTGGAGAGGTTTGGTGAGCAAATGAAGACCCTTTGAAGACATATTGCATGGTACCCATTCCACGGGTCTCAACTCTCCAGGTTTAAGGGATTCTTCCTTCAGCTAAATCATGCATGTGGAACCCAGAGTATGATCAACCGTGTGATTCGGAGACGTGTGCCAATATGTCTCAGTTGTCGTCCCCTGGTACTCGGGTGCAACATTCCAGACGCTTTACTAACACTCTCCCGACTTGGAGAGTCAGTGCCTTTAACCTCCTGTTTGGCCCAGTTTGCAATTTCTGCGAAAGATGAACAGGAATAGGGAGAACCAATGAGAGACTAGCTGGAGGTGTCTGGACGGGCAAATTTAACTCTCATTTCCCACCAGGAAGAGGAATTAACCAAAGGCTCAGCGTGCCGTTCCGGAACGAGATTAGGGCCTGAAGCAATCCTGCGGTGTTGCGGCCAGCTCACAAGAAAGCGAGTTGAAGAAAGGAGCTCAGGGGCACTGTAATTCACAAACCTGCAGAGTTATAAATGAAAGCTATCGTCCAAAAATATACTGAAGTAAGGCTGCCAAGAGGACTTGAAAGTGGGGCAGAATTGCAGGAAACCGATTTCAGGAGGTAGACTGGAATTGCATTTAAAGCATAGGAAAAGAGGCAGAACGTCCACAATGATGCCCTTGGCCAAAAAGGGCGTATGCGTTTTTTCCTGAATATATTCAGGCAAAAACGCATACGCCCTTTTTGGCCAACCAAGCAAGCTTGCAAAGGATATCTGCACTACAATGAAGTCTCCCTTCCCCCCAGTCAAAAGGGCCATCTAAAAAAAGTGTAAAATCCAGAAAGGCAGGACAGGCCATTGAGAACTGGGAGCCTTGTTATGCTGATGGGCGGGATGTAAATTGCCAACAGCCACTCAGGAGAAGTGTATGGTGTTTCCTGAAACATCTAAAAAACAAAGCAACAGAGCCTAGGGCATTTCCACTTATGGTCCTATAGCTTAGGAAAATTAAAATCAAAAAGACACAGCCACCCCAAAGTTTGGGATGGCTCTGTTTACAAGAACCTTGTTTATGGTACAAGTACAATATCGCAGAAAGTGAAAATGGATAAAGAAGTTGTGGTACTTACGTACAATGCAATATCACTCAGCAATGAAATCTATGTCATCAGGCCCGTAGCAGCATAATGAGTGGATTCAGGTATGATGATTCTGACTGAAATAAGTCACACAGGAAAACAAGCATCATAAGATGTCACTAATACACGGAATGTAAACTTGGCTACACAGGAACTGGATTACAAAACAAAACAGGGTCTCAAATTCAGAAAACCAACTTATGCTTGCTTAAGGGGAAAGGAGAGTTGGGGTGCTGCATAAAACCAGAGATTGAAATGAGCACAGATAAAGTTCCTTAAGCCAAATATGTAATAGACAATAGCTACTCCTTGCTCAACGAAATGGACTCAACACCCCATATTAAACGCCTAAGAATGTACCTGACTAGTAAGTATCTTAAAAGCTATGGATTGCTATGTCTCTGAAAGAGAATCAAGCGTGTGTACAGGGGCACAAACGCAGCAGTGATAGGATTGGGGAGGTTCGGTGAGCAAATGAAGACCCTTTGAAGTCATATTGCATGGTACCCATTCCACGGGTCTCAACGCTCCAGGTTTAAGGGATTCTTCCTTCAGGTAAATCATTCATGTGGAACTCAGAGTATGAAAACCGTGTGATCGGGAGAAGTGTTCAAATATGTCTCAGTTCTCGTCCCCTGGTACTCGGGTGCAACATTCCAGATGCTTTACTAACACTCTCCCGACTTGGAGAGTCAGTGCCTTTAACCTCCTGTTTGGTCCAGTTTGCAATTTCTGCGGAAGACGAACAGGAATAGGGAGGACCAATGAGAGACTAGCTGGAAGTGTCTGGACGGGCAAATTTAACTCTCATTTCCAACCAGGAAGAGGAATTAACCAAAGGCTCAGCGTGCCGTGCTGGAACAAGATTAGGGACTGAAGCAATACTGCGATGTTGCGGCCAGCTCACAAGAAAGCGAGTTAAAGAAAGGAGCTCAGGGGCACTGTAATTCACAAACCTGCAGAGTTATAAATGACAGCTATCGTCCAAAAATATACTGAAGTAAGGCTGACAAGAGGACTTGAAAGCGGGGCAGAATTGCAGGAAACCGATTTCAGGAGGTACACTGGAATTGCATTTAAAGCATAGGAAAAGAGGCAGAATGTCGACAATGATGCACTTGGCCATAAACGGCGTATGCCTTTTTTCCTGAATATATTTAGGAAAAAAGGCATACGCACTTTTTGGCCAACCATGCAAGCTTGCAAAGGAAATCTGCACTAAAATGAAGTCTCACTTCCACCCGGTCAAAAGGGCCATCTGAAAAAAGTGTAAAATCCAGAAAGGCAGGACAGGCCATGGAGAACTGGGAGCCTTGTTATGCTGATGGGCGGGATGTAAATTGCCAACAGCAACTCAGGAGAAGTGTATGGTGTTTCCTGAAACATCTGAAAAACAAAGCAACGGAGCCTAGGTCACTTCCACATATGGTCCTATAGATTAGGGAAATTAAAATCAAAAAGACACAGCCACCCCAAAGTTTGGGACGGCTCTGTTTACAAGAACCTCGTTTACGGGACAAGTTCAATATCGCAGAAAATGAAAAATGGATAAAGAAGTTGTGTTACTTACGTACAATGCAATATCACTCAGCAATGAAATCTATGTCATCAGGCCCGTAGCAGCATAATGAGTGGATTCAGGTATGATGATTCTAACTGAAATAAGTCACACAGAAAAAGAAACATCATAAGATCTCACTAATACCCGGAATTTAAATTTGGCTACACAGGAACTGAATTCCAAAACACAACAGGGTCTCATATTTAGAAAACCAACTTATGCTTGCTTAAGGGGAAAGGTGAGTTGGGGTGCTGCATAAAACCAGAGATTGAAATGAGCACAGATAAATTTCCTTAAGCCAAATATGGAATAGACAAGAGCTACTCCTTGCTCAACGAAATGGACTCAACACCACATATTAAACGCCTAGGAATGTACCTGACTAGTAACTATCTTAAAACCTATGGATTGCTATGTTTCCAAAAGAGAATCAAGCATGTGTACGGGGAATAAACTCAGCAGTGATAGGATTGGAGAGGTTCGGTGAGCAAATGAAGACCCTTTGAAGTCATATTGCATGGTACCCATTCCACGGGTCTCAACTCTCCAGGTTTAAGGGATTCTTCCTTCAGCTCAAACTTGCATGTGGAACCCAGAGTATGATCAACCGTGTGATCGGGAGACGTGTTCAAATATGTCTCAGTTCTCGTCCCCTGGTACTCGGGTGCAACATTCCAGACGCTTTACTAACACTCTCCCGACTTGGAGAGTCAGTGCCTTTAACCTCCTGTTTGGCCCATTTTGCAATTTCTGCGGAAGATGAACAGGTATAGGGAGAACTAATGAGACACTAGCTGGAGGTGTCTGGACGGGCAAATTTAACTCTCATTTCCCACCAGGAAGAGGAATTAACCAAAGGCTCAGCGTGCCTTGCCAGAACAAGATTAGGGCCTGAAACAATCCTGCGGTGTTACGGCCAGCTCACAAAAAAGCGAGTTGAACAAAGGAGCTCAGGGGCACTGTAATTCACAAACCTGCAGAGTTATAAATGACAGCTATCGTCCAAAAATATACTGAAGTAAGCCTGCCAAGAGGACTTGAAAGCGGGGCAGAATTGCAGGAAAACGATTTCAGGAGGTAGACTGGAATTGCATTTAAAGCATAGGAAAAGAGGCAGAACGTGGACAATGATGCACTTGGCCAAAAAGGGCCTATGCGTTTTTTCCTGAATATATTCAGGAAAAAACGCATAGGCCCTTTTTGGCCAACCAAGCAAGCTTGCAAAGGAAATCTGCACTACAATGAAGTCTCACTTCCTTCCATTCAAAAGGGCCATCTGAAAAAAGTGTACAATCCAGAAAGGCAGGACAGGCCATGGAGAACTGGAAGCCTTGTTATGCTGATGGGCGGGATGTAAATTGCCAACAGCCACTGAGGAGAAGTGTATGGTGTTTCCTGAAACATCTAAAAAACAAAGCAACAGAGCCTAGGGCACTTCCACTTATGGTCCTATAGCTTAGGGAAATTAAAATCAAAAAGACACAGTGACCCCAAAGTTTGGGACAGCTCTATTTACAAGAACCTCGTTTACAGAACAAGTTCAATATAGCAGAAAGTGAAAAATGGATAAAAAAGTTGTGGTTCTTACGTACAATGCAATATCACTTAGCAGTGAAATCTATGTCATCAGGCCTGCAGCAGAATAATGAGTGGATTCAGGTATGATGATTCTAACTGAAATAAGTCACACAGAAAAAGAAACATCATAAGATGTCACTAATACACGGAATGTAAACTTGGCTACATAGGAACTGAATTACAAAACAGAACAGGGTCTCAAATTTAAAAAACCAACTTATGCTTGCTTAAGGGGAAAGGTGAGTTGGGGTGCTGCATAAAACCAGAGATTGAAATGAGCACAGATAAACTTACTTAAGCCAAATATGGAATAGACAAGAGCTACTCCTTGCTCAACGAAATGGACTCAACACCCCATATTAAACGCCTAAGAATGTACCTGACTAGTAAGTATTTTAAAACCTTTGGATCGCTATGTCTCCGAAAGAGAATCCAGCGTGTGTACACGGGCATAAACGCAGCAGTGATAGGATTGCAGAGGTTCAGTGAGCAAATGAAGACCCTTTGAAGTCATATTGCATGGTACCCATTCCACGGGTCTCAACTCTCCAGGTTTAAGGGATTCTTCCTTCAGCTAAAACATGCATGTGGAACCCAGAGTATGATCAACCGTGTGATCGGGAGACGTGTTCAAATATGTCTCAGTTGTCGTCCCCTGGTACTCGGGTGCAACATTCCGGACGCTTTACTAACACTCTCCCGACTTGGAGAGTCAGTGCCTTTAACCTCCTGTTTGGCCCAGTTTGCAATTTCTGCGGAAGATGAACAGGAATAGGGAGAACCAATGAGAGACTAGCTGGAGGTGTCTGGACGGGCAAATTTAACTCTCATTTCCCACCAGGAAGAGGAATTAACCAAAGGCTCAGCGTGCCGGGCCGGAACCCGATTAGGGCCTGAAGCAATCCTGCGGTGTTGCGGCCAGCTCACAAGAAAGCGAGTTGAAGAAAGGAGCTCAGGGGCACTGTAATTCACAAACCTGCAGAGTTATAAATGACACTTAACATCCAAAAATATACTGAAGTAAGGCTGCCAAGAGGACTTGAAAGCGGGGCAGAATTGCAGGAAACCGATTTCAGGAGGTAGACTGGAATTGCATTTAAAGCATGGGAAAAGACGCAGAACGTCGACAATGATGCACTTGGCCAAGAAGGGCGTTTGCGTTTTTTCCTGAATATATTCAGGAAAAAACGCATACGCCCTTCTTGGGCAACCAAGCAAGCTTGCAAAGGAAATCTGCACTACAATGAAGTCTCACTTCCCCCGGTCAAAAGGGCCATCTGAAAAAAGTGTAAAATCCAGAAAGGCAGAACAGGCCATGGAGAACTGGGAGCCTTGTTATGCTGATGGGCGGGATGTAAATTGCCAACAGCCACTTGGGAGAAGTGTACGGTGTTTCCTGAAACATCTAAAAAACAAAGCAACAGAGCCTAGGGCACTTCCACTTATGGTCCTATAGCTAAGGGAAATTAAAATCTAAAAGACACAGCGACCCCAAAGTTTGGGACGGCTCTGTTTACAAGAACCTCGTTTACAGAACAAGTTCAATATAGGAGAAAGTGAAAAATGGATAAAGAAGTTGTTGTACTTACGTACAATGCAATATCACTTAGCAGTGAAATCTATGTCATCAGGCCTGTAGCAGCATAATGAGTGGATTCAGGTATGATGATTCTAACTGAAATAAGTCACACAGAAAAACAAGCATCATAAGATGTCACTAATACATGGAATGTAAACTTGGCTACACAGGAACTCGATTACAAAACAGAACAGGGTCTCAAATTTAGAAAACCAACTTATGCTTGCTTAAGGGGAAAGGTGAGTTGGGGTGCTGCATAAAACCAGAGATTGAAATGAGCACAGATAAAGTTCCTTAAGCCAAATATGTAATAGACAAGAGCTACTCCTTGCTCAACGAAATGGACTCAACACCCCATATTAAACGCCTAAGAATGTACCTGACTAGTAAGTATCTTAAAACCTATGGATTGCTCTGTCTCCGAAAGAGAATCAGGCGTGTGTACAGGGGCATAAACGCAGCAGTGATAGGATTGGAGAGGTTCGGTGAGCAAATGAAGACCCTTTGAAGTCATATTGCATGGTACCCATTCCACGGGTCTTAACTCTCCAGGTTTAAGGGATTCTTCCTTCAGCTCAAACTTGCATGTGGAACCCAGAGTATGATCAACCGTGTGATCGGGAGACGTGTTCCAATATGTCTCAGTTCTCGTCCCCTGGTACTCGGGTGCAACATTCCAGACGCTTTACTAACACTCTCCCGACTTGGAGACTCAGTGCCTTTAACCTCCTGTTTGGCCCAGTTTGCAATTTCGGCGGAAGATGAACAGGTATAGGGAGAACGAATGAGAGACTAGCTGGAGGTGTCTGGACGGGCAAATTTAACTCTCATTTCCCACCAGGAAGAGGAATTAACCAAAGGCTCAGCGTGCCATGCCGGAACCAGATTAGGGCCTGAAGCAATCCTGCGGTGTTGCGGCCAGCTCACAAGAAAGCGAGTTGAAGAAAGGAGCTCAGGGGCACTGTAATTCACAAACCTGCAGAGTTATAAATGACAGCTATCGTCCAAAAATATACTGAAGTAAGGCTGCCAAGAGGACTTGAAAGCGGGGCAGAATTGCAGGAAACCGATTTCAGGAGGTAGACCGAAATTGCATTTAAAGCATGGGAAAAGACGCAGAACGTCGACAATGATGCACTTGGCCAAAAAGGGCGTATGTGTTTTTTCCTGAATATATTCAGGAAAAAACGCATACGCCCTTTTTGGCCAACCAAGCAAGCTTGCAAATGAAATCTGCACTACAATGAAGTCTCACTTCCCCCGGTCAAAAGGGCCATCTGAAAAAAGTGTAAAATCCAGAAAGGCAGGACAGGCCATGGAGAACTGGGAGCCTTGTTATGCTGATGGGTGGGATGTAAATTGCCAACAGCCACTTGGGAGAAGTGTATCGTGTTTCCTGAAACATCTAACAAACAAAGCAACAGAGCCTAGGGCACTTCCACATATGGTCCTATAGCTTAGGGAAATTAAAATAAAAAAACACAGCCACCCCTATGTTTGGGAAGGCTCTGTTTACAAGAAACTCGTTTACAGGACAAGTTCAATATCGCAGAAAGTGAAAAATGGATAAAGCGGTTGTGGTACTTACGTACAATGCAATATCACTCAGCAATGAAATCTATGTCATCAGGCCCGTAGCAGCATAATGAGTGGATTCAGGTATGATGATTCTATCTGAAATAAGTCACACAGAAAAAGAAACATAAGATATCACTAATACACGGAATGTAAACTTGGCTACACAGGAACTGCATTACAAAACAGAACAGGGTCTCAAATTTAGAAAACCAACTTATGCTTGCTTAAGGGGAAAGGTGAGTTGGGGTGCTGCATAAAACTAGAGATTGAAATGAGCACAGATAAAGTTCCTTAAGCCAAATATGGAATAGACAAGAGCTACTCCTTGCTCAACGAAATGGACTCAACACCCCATATTAAACGCCTAAGAATGTAGCTGACTAGTAAGAATCTTAAAACCTATGGATCGCTATGTCTCCAAAAGAGAATCAAGCGTGTGTACAGGGGCATGAACGCAGCAGTGATAGGATTGGAGAGGTTCGGTGAGCAAATGAAGACCCTTTGAAGTCACATTGCATGGTACCCATTCCACGGGTCTCAACTCTCCAGGTTTAAGGGATTCTTCCCTCAGCTAAAGCATGCATGTGGAACCCAGAGCATGATCAACCATGTGATCGGGAGACGTGTTCCAATATGTCTCAGTTCTCGTCCCCTGGTACTCGGGTGCAACATTCCAGACACTTTACTAACACTCTCCCGACTTGGAGAGTCAGTGCCTTTAACCTCCTGTTTGGCACAGTTTGCAATTTCTGCGGAAGATGAACAGGAATAGGGAGAACCAATGAGAGACTAGCTGGAGGTGTCTGGACGGGCAAATTTAACTCTCATTTCCCACCAGGAAGAGGAATTAACCATAGGCTCAGCGGGCCGTGCCAGAGCAAGATTAGGGCCTGAAGCAATCCTGCGGTGTTGCGGCCAGCTCACAAGAAAGCGAGTTGAAGAAAGGAGCTCAGGGGCACTGTAATTCACAAACCTGCAGAGTTATAAATGACAGCTATCGTCCAAAAATATACTGAAGTAAGGCTGCCAAGAGGACTTGAAAACGGGGCAGAATTGCAAGAAACCGATTTCAGGAGGTAGACTGGAATTGCATTTAAAGCATAGGAAAAGAGGCAGAACGTCGACAATGATGCACTTGGCCAAAAAGGGCGTATGCGTTTTTTCCTGAATATATTCAGGAAAAAACGCATACGCCCTTTTTGGCCAACCAAGCAAGCTTGCAAAGGAAATCTGCACTACAGTGAAGTCTCACTTCCCCCTGGTCAAAAGGGCCATCTGAAAAAAGTGTAAAATCCGGAAAGGCAGGACAGGCCATGGAGAACTGGGAGCCTTGTTATGCTGATGGGCGGGATATAAATTGCCAACAGCCACTCGGGAGAAGTGTATGGTGTTTCCTGAAACATCTAAAAAACAAAGCAACAGAGCCTAGGGCACTTCCACTTATGGTCCTATAGCTTAGGGAAATTAAAATCAAAAAGACACAGCCACCCCAAAGTTTGGGACGGCTCTGTTTACAAGAAACTCGTTTACGGGACAAGTTCAATATCGCAGAAAGTGAAAAATGGATAAAGAAGTTGTGGTACTTACGTACAATGCAATATCACTCAGCAATTAAATCTATCTCATCAGGCCCGTAGCAGCATAATGAGTGGATTCAGGTATGATGATTCTAACTGAAATAAGTCACACAGAAAAAGAAACATCATAAGATATCACTAATACACGGAATGTAAACTTGGCTACACAGGAACTGGATTACAAAAGAGAACAGGGTCTCAAATTTAGAAAACCATCTTATGCTTGCTTAAGGGGAAAGGTGAGTTGGGGTGCTGCATAAAACCAGAGATTGAAATGAGCACAGATAAAGTTCCTTACGCCAAATATGGAATAGACAAGAGCTACTCCTTGCTCAACGAAATGGACTCAACACCCCATATTAAACGCCTAAGAATGTACCTGACTAGTAAGTATCTTAAAACCTATGGATCGCTATGTCTCCGAAAGAGAATCAAGCGTGTGTACAGGGGCATAAACACAGCAGTGATAGGATTGCAGAGGTTCGGTGAGCAAATGAAGACCCTTTGAAGTCATATTGCATGGTACCCATTCCACGGGTCTCAACTCTCCAGGTTTAAGGGATTCTTCCTTCAGCTAAATCATGCATGTGGAACCCAGAGTATGATCAACCGTGTGATCGGGAGACGTGTTCCAATATGGCTCAGTTCTCGTCCCCTGGTACTCGGGTGCAACATTCCAGACGCTTTACTAACACTCCCCGACTTGGAGAGTCAGTGCCTTTAACCTCCTGTTTGGCCCAGTTTGCAATTTCTGCGGAAGATGAACAGGAATAGGGAGAACCAATGAGAGACTAGCTGGAGGTGTCTGGACGGGCAAATTGAACTCTCATTTCCCACCAGGAAGAGGAATTAACCAAAGGCTCAGTGTGCCGTGCCGGAACCAGATTAGGGCCTGAAGCAATCCTGCGGTGTTGCGGCCAGCTCACAAGAAAGCGAGTTGAAGAAAGGAGCTCAGGGGCACTGTAATTCACAAACCTGCAGAGTTATAAATGACAGCTATCGTCCAAAAATATACTGAAGTAAGGCTGCCAAGTGGACTTGAAAACGGGGCAGAATTGCAGGAAACCGATTTCAGGAGGTAGACTGGAATTGCATTTAAAGCATAGGAAAAGAGGCAGAACGTCCACAATGATGCACTTGGCCAAAAAGGGCGTATGCGTTTTTTCCTGAATATATTCAGGAAAAAACGCATACGCCCTTTTTGGCCAACCAAGCAAGCTTGCAAACGAAATCTGCACTATAGTGAAGTCTCACTTCCCCCTGGTCAAAAGGGCCATCTGAAAAAAGTGTAAAATCCAGAAAGGCAGGACAGGCCATGGAGAACTGGGAGCCTTGTTATGCTGATGGGTGGGATATAAATTGCCAACAGCCACTCGGGAGAAGTGTATGGTGTTTCCTGAAACATCTAAAAAACAAAGCAACAGAGCCTAGGGCACTTGCACTTATGGTCCTATAGCTTAGGGAAATTAAAATCAAAAAGACACAGCCACCCCAAAGTTTGGGACGGCTCTGTTTACAAGAAACTCGTTTACGGGACAAGTTCAATATCACAGAAAGTGAAAAATGGATAAAGAAGTTGTGGTACTTACGTACAATGCAATATTACTCAGCAATGAAATCTATGTCATCAGGCCCGTAGCAGCATAATGAGTGGATTCAGGTATGATGATTCTAACTGAAATAAGTCACACAGAAAAAGAAACATCATAAGATATCACTAATACACGGAATGTAAACTTGGCTACACAGGAACTGGATTACAAAAGAGAACAGGGTCTCAAATTTAGAAAACCAACTTATGCTTGCTTAAGGGGAAATGTGAGTTGGGGTGCTGCATAAAACCAGAGATTGAAATGAGAACAGATAAAGTTCCTTACGCCAAATATGGAATAGACAAGAGCTACTCCTTGCTCAACGAAATGGACTCAACACCCCATATTAAACGCCTAAGAATGTACCTGACTAGTAAGTATCTTAAAACCTATGGATCGCTATGTCTCCGAAAGAGAATCAAGCGTGTGTACAGGGGCATAAACACAGCAGTGATAGGATTGCAGAGGTTCGGTGAGCAAATGAAGACCCTTTGAAGTCATATTGCATGGTACCCATTCCACGGGTCTCAACTCTCCAGGTTTAAGGGATTCTTCCTTCAGCTAAATCATGCATGTGGAAGCCAGAGTATGATCAACCGTGTGATCGGGAGACGTGTTCCAATATGGCTCAGTTCTCGTCCCCTGGTACTCGGGTGCAACATTCCAGACGCTTTACTAACACTCTCCCGACTTGGAGAGTCAGTGCCTTTAACCTCCTGTTTGGCCCAGTTTGCAATTTCTGCGGAAGATGAACAGGAATAGGGAGAACCAATGAGAGAATAGCTGGAGGTGTCTGGACGGGCAAATTGAACTCTCATTTCCCACCAGGAAGAGGAATTAACCAAAGGCTCAGCGTGCCGTGCCGGAACCAGATTAGGGCCTGAAGCAATCTTGCGGTGTTGCGGCCAGCTCACAAGAAAGCGAGTTGAAGAAAGGAGCTCAGGGGCACTGTAATTCACAAACCTGCAGAGTTATAAATGACAGCTATCGTCCAAAAATATACTGAAGTAAGGCTGCCAAGAGGATTTGAAAGCGGGGCAGAATTGCAGGAAACCGATTTCAGGAGGCAGACTGGAATTACATTTAAAGCATAGGAAAAGAGGCAGAACGTCGACAATGATGCACTTGGCCAAAAAGTGCGTATGCGTTTTTTCCTGAATATATTCAGGAAAAAACGCATACGCACTTTTTGGCCAACCAAGCAAGCTTGCAAAGGAAATCTGCACTACAGTGAAGTCTCACTTCCCCCCAGTCAAAAGGGCCATCTGAAAAAAGTGTAAAATCCAGAAAAGCAGGACAGGCCATGGAGAACTGGGAGCCTTGTTATGCTGATGGGCGGGATGTAAATTGCCAACAGCCACTTGGGAGAAGTGTATGGTGTTTCCTGAAACATCTGAGAAACAAAGCAACAGAGCCTAGGGCACTTCCACTTATGGTCCTATAGCTTAGGGAAATTAAAATCAAAAAGACACAGCCACCCCAAAGTTTGGGACGGCTCTTTTTACAAGAATCTCATTTACGGGACAAGTTCAATATCGCAGAAAGTGAAAAATGGATAAAGAAGTTTTGGTACTTACGTACAATGCAATATCACTCAGCAATGAAATCTATGTCATCATGCCCGTAGCAGCATAAAGTGGATACCGGTATGATGATTCTAACTGAAATAAGTCACACAGAAAAAGAAACATCATAAGATATCACTAATACATGGAATGTAAACTTGGCTACACAGGAACTGGATTACAAAAGAGAACAGGGTCTCAAATTTAGTAAAGCAACTTATGCTTGCTTAAGGGGAAAGGTGAGTTGGGGTGCTGCATAAAACCAGAGATTGAAATGAGCACAGATAAAGTTCCTTAAGCCAAATATGGAATAGACAAGAGCTACTCCTTGCTCAACGAAATGGACTCAACACCCCATATTAAACGCCTAAGAATGTACCTGACTAGTAAGTATGTTAAAACCTATGGATCGCTATGTCACCGAAAGAGAATCAAGCGTGTGTACAGGGGCATAAACGCAGCAGTGATAGGATTGGAGAGGTTCGGTGAGAAAATGAAGACCCTTTGAAGTCATATTGCATGGTACCCATTCCACGGGTCTCAACTCTCCAGGTTTAAGGGATTCTTTCTTCAGCTAAATCATGCATGTGGAACCCAGAGTATGATCAACCGTGTGATCGGGAGACGTGTTCCAATATGGCTCAGTTCTCGTCCCCTGGTACTCGGGTGCAACATTCCAGACGCTTTACTAACACTCTCCCGACTTGGAGAGTCAGTGCCTTTAACCTCCTGTTTGGCCCAGTTTGCAATTTCTGCGGAAGATGAACAGGAATAGGGAGAACCAATGAGAGAATAGCTGGAGGTGTCTGGACGGGCAAATTGAACTCTCATTTCCCACCAGGAAGAGGAATTAACCAAAGGCTCAGCGTGCCGTGCCGGAACCAGATTAGGGCCTGAAGCAATCCTGCGGTGTTGCGGCCAGCTCACAAGAAAGCGAGTTGAAGAAAGGAGCTGAGGGGCACTGTAATTCACAAACCTGCAGAGTTATAAATGACAGCTATCGTCCAAAAATATACTGAAGTAAGGCTGCCAAGAGGACTTGAAAGCGGGGCAGAATTGCAGGAAACCGATTTCAGGAGGTAGACTGGAATTGCATTTAAAGCATAGGAAAAGAGGCAGAACGTCGACAATGATGCACTTGGCCAAAAAGTGCGTATGCGTTTTTTCCTGAATATATTCAGGAAAAAACGCATACGCACTTTTTGGCCAACCAAGCAAGCTTGCAAAGGAAATCTGCACTACAATGAAGTCTCACTTCCCCCCAGTCAAAAGGGCCATCTGAAAAAAGTGTAAAATCCAGAAAAGCAGGACAGGCCATGGAAAACTGGGAGCCTTGTTATGCTGATGGGCGGGATGTAAATTGCCAACAGCCACTTGGGAGAAGTGTATGGTGTTTCCTGAAACATCTGAGAAACAAAGCAACAGAGCCTAGGGCACTTCCACTTATGGTCCTATAGCTTAGGGAAATTAAAATCAAAAAGACACAGCCACCCCAAAGTTTGGGACGGCTCTGTTTACAAGAACCTCATTTACGGGACAAGTTCAATATCACAGAAAGTGAAAAATGGATAAAGAAGTTGTGGTACTTACGTACAATGCAATATCACTCAGCAATGATATCTATGTCATCAGGCCCATAGCAGTATAATGAGTGGATTCAGGTATGATGATTCTAACTGAAATAAGTCACACAGAAAAAGAAACATCATATGATATCACTAATACACGGAATGTAAACTTGGCTACACAGGAACTGGATTACAAAAGAGAACAGGGTCTCAAATTTAGAAAAGCAACTTATGCTTGCTTAAGGGGAAAGGTGAGTTGGGGTGCTGCATAAAACCAGAGATTGAAATGAGCACAGATAAACTTCCTTAAGCCAAATATGGAATAGACAAGAGCTACTCCTTGCTCAACGAAATGGACTCAACACTCCATATTAAATGCCTAAGAATGTACCTGACTAGTAAGTATCTTAAAACCTATGGATCGCTATGTCACCGAAAGAGAATCAAGCGTGTGTACAGGGGCATAAACGCAGCAGTGATAGGATTGGAGAGGTTCGCTGAGCAAATGAAGACCCTTTGAAGTCATATTGCATAGTACCCATTCCACGGGTCTCAACTCTCCAGGTTTAAGGGATTCTTCCTTCAGCTGAAACATGCATGTGGAACCCAGAGTATGATCAACCGTGTGATCAGGAGACGTGTTCCAATATGTCTCAGTTCTCGTCCCCTGGTACTCGGGTGCAACATTCCAGACGCTTTACTAACACTCTCCCGACTTGGAGAGTCAGTGCCTTTAACCTCCTGTTTGGCCCAGTTTGCAATTTCTGCGGAAGATGAACAGGAATAGGGAGAACCAATGAGAGACTAGCTGGAGGTGTCTGGACGGGCAAATTTAAATCTCATTTCCCACCAGGAAGAGGAATTAACCAAAGGCTCACCGTGCCATGGCGGAACCAGATTAGGGCCTGAAGCAATCCTGCGGTGTTGCGGTCAGCTCACAAGAAAGCGGGTTGAAGAAAGGAGCTCAGGGACACTGTAATTCACAAACCTGCAGAGTTATAAATGACAGCTATCGTCCAAAAATATACTGAAGTAAGGCTGCCAAGAGGAGTTGAAAGCGGGGCAGAGTTGCAGGAAACCAATTTCAGGAGGTAGACTGGAATTGCATTTAAAGCATAGGAAAAGAGGCAGAACGTCGACAATGATGCACTTGGCCAAAAAGGGCGTATGCGTTTTTTCCTGAATATATTCAGGAAAAAACGCATACGCCCTTTTTGGCCAACCAAGCAAGCTTGCAAAGGAAATCTGCACTACAGTGAAGTCTCACTTTCCCCCGGTAAAAAGGGCCATCTGAAAAAAGTGTAAAATCCAGAAAGGCAGGACAGGCCATGGAGAACTGGGAGCCTTGTTATGCTGATGGGCGGGATGTAAACTGCCAACAGCCACTTGGGAGAAGTGTATGGTGCTTCCTGAAACATCTAAGAAACAAAGCAACAGAGCCTAGGGCACTTCCACTTATGGTCCTATAGCTTAGGGAAATTAAAATCAAAAACACACAGCCACCCCAAAGTTTGGGACTGCTCTGTTTACAACAACCTCGTTTAGGGGAAAAGTTCAATATCGCAGAAAGTGAAAAATGGATAAAGAAGTTGTGGTACTTACGTACAATGCAATATCACTCAGCAATGAAATCTATGTCATCAGGCCCGTGGCAGCATAATGAGTGGATTCAGGTATGATGATTCTAACTGAAATAAGTCACAAGAAAAAGAAACATCATAAGATATCACTAATACACGGAATGTAAACTTGGCTACACAGGAACTGGATTACAAAACAGAACAAGGTCTCAAATTTAGAAAACCAACTTATGCTTGCTTAAGGGGAAAGGTGAGTTGGGGTGCTGCATAAAAACAGAGATTGAAATGAGCACAGATAAAGTTCCTTAAGCCAAATATGGAATAGACAAGAGCTACTCCTTGCTCAACGAAATGGACTCAACACCCCATATTAAACGCCTAAGAATGTACCTGACTAGTAAGTATCTTAAAACCTATGGATTGCTATGTCTCGGAAAGAGAATCAAGCGTGTGTACAGGGGCATAAACGCAGCAGTGATAGGATTGGAGAGGTTCGGTGAGCAAATGAAGACCCTTTGAAGTCATAATGCATGGTACCCATTCCACGGTCTCAACTCTCCAGGTTTAAGGGATTCTTCCTTCAGCTAAAGCATGCATGTGGAACCCAGAGTATGATCAACCATGTGATTGGGAGACGTGTTGAAATATGTCTTAGTTCTCGTCCCCTGGTACTCGGGTGCAACATTCCAGACGCTTTACTAACACTCTCCCGACTTGGACACTCAGTGCCTTTAACCTCCTGTTTGACCCAGTTTGCAAATTACGTGGAAGATGTACAGGAATAGGGAGAACCAATGAGAGACTAGCTGGAGCTGTCTGGACGGGCAAATTTAACTCTCATTTCCCACCAGGAAGAGGAATTAACCAAAGGCTCAGCGTGCCGTGCCGGAACCAGATTAGGGCCTGAAGCAATCCTGCGGTGTTGCGGCCAGCTCACAAGAAAGCGAGTTGAAGAAAGGAGCTCAGGGGCACTGTAATTCACAAACCGGCAGAGTTATAAATGACAGCTATTGTCCAAAAATATACTGAAGTAAGGCTGCCAAGAGGACTTGAAAGCGGGGCAGAATTGCAGGAACCCGATTTCAGGAGGTAGACTGGAATTGCATTTAAAGCATAGGAAAAGAGGCAGAACGTCGACAATGATGCACTTGGCCAAAAAGGGCATATGCGTTTTTTCCTGAATATATTCAGGAAAAAACGCATACGCCCTTTTTGGCCAACCAAGCAAGCTTGCAAAGGAAATCTGCACTACAATGCAGTCTCACTTCCCCCCGGTCAAAAGGGCCATCTGAAAAAAGTGTAAAATCCAGAAAGGCAGGACAGGCGTTGGAGAACTGGGAGCCTTGTTATGCTGATGGGTGGGATGTAAATTGACAGCAGCCACTGGGGAGAAGTGTATGGTGTTTCCTGAAACATCTAAAAAACAAAGCAACAGAGCCTAGGGCACTTCCACTTATGGTCCTATAGCTTAGGGAAATTAAAATCAAAAAGACACAGCCACCCCAACGTTTGGGACGGCTCTGTTTACAAGAACCTCGTTTACGGTACAAGTTCAATATCGCAGAAAGTGAAAAATGGATAAAGAAGTTGTGGTACTTAAGTACAATGCAATATCACTAAGCAATGAAATCTATGTCATCAGGCCCGTAGCAGCATAATGAGTGGATTCAGGTATGATGATTCTAACTGAAATAAGTCACACAGAAAAAGAAACATCATAAGATATCACTAATACACGGAATGTAAACTTGGCTACACAGGAACTGGATTACAAAACAGAAGAGGGTCTCAAATTTAGAAAACCAACTTATGCTTGCTTAAGGGGAAACGTGAGTTGGGGTGATGCATAAAACCAGAGATTGAAATGAGCACAGATAAACTTCCTTAAGCCAAATATGGAATAGACAAGAGCTACTCCTTGTTCAATGAAATGGACTCAACACCCCATATTAAACGCCTAAGAATGTACCTGACTAGTAAGTATCTTAAAACCTATGGATCGCTATGTCTCCAAATGAGAATCAAGCGTGTGTACAGGGGCATAAACGCAGCAGTGATAGGATTGGAGAGGTTCGCTGAGCAAATGAAGACCCTTTGAAGTCATATTGCATGGTACCCATTCCACGGGTCTCAACTCTCCAGGTTTAAGTGATTCTTCCTTTAGCTGAAACATGCATGTGGAACCCAGAGTATGATCAACCATGTGATCGGGAGACATGTTCAAATATGTCTCAGTTTTCGTCCCCTGGTACTCGGGTGCAACATTCCAGACGATTTACTAACACTCTCCTGACTTGGAGAGTCAGTGCCTTTAACGTCCTGTTTGGCCCAGTTTGCAATTTCTGCGGAAGATGAACAGGAATAGGGAGAACCAATGAGAGACTACCTGGAGGTGTCTGGACGGGCAAATTTAACTCTCATTTCCCACCAGGAAGAGGAATTAACCAAAGGCTCAGCGTGCCGTGCCGGAACCAGATTAGGGCCTGAAGCAATCCTGCAGTGTTGCGGCCAGCTCACAAGAAAGCGAGTTGAAGAAAGGAGCTCAGGGGCACTGTAATTCACAAACCTGCAGAGTTATAAATGACAGCTATCGTCCAAAAATATACTGAAGTAAGGCTGCCAAGAGGACTTGAAAGCGGGGCAGAATTGCAGGAAACCGATTTCAGGAGGTAGACTGGAATTGCATTTAAAGCATAGGAAAAGAGGAAGAACGTCCACAATGATGCACTTGGCCAAAAATATCGTATGCGTTTTTTCTTGAATATATTCAGGAAAAAACGCATACACCATTTTTGGCCAACCAAGCAAGCTTGCAAAGGAAATCTGCACTACAATGAAGTCTAACTTCCCCCCAGTCAAAAGGGCCATCTGAAAAAAGTGTAAAATCCAGAAAGGCAGGACAGGCCATGGAGAACTGGGAGCCCTGTTATGCTGATGGGCGGGATGTAAATTGCCAACAGCCACTCGGGAGAAGTGTATGGTGTTTCCTGAAACATCTAAAAAACAAAGCAACAGAGCCTAGGTCAAATCCACTTATGGTCCTATAGCTTAGGGAAATTAAAATAAAAAAGACACAGCCACCCCAAAGTTTGGGACGGCTCTGTTTACAAGAATCTCGTTTATGGTACAAGTTCAATATTGCAGAAAGAGAAAAATGGATAAAGAAGTTGTGGTACTTACGTACAATGCAATATCACTCAGCAATGAAATCTATGTCAACAGGCCTGTAGCAGAATATGAGTGGGTTCAGGTATGATGATTCTAACTGAAATAAGTCACACAGAAAAAGAAACATCATAAGATATCACTAATACACGGAATGTAAACTTGGCTACACAGGAACTGGATTACAAAACAGAACAGGGTCTCAAATTTAGAAAACGAACTTATGCTTGCTTAAGGGGAAAGGTGAGTTGGGGTGCTGCATAAAACCAGAGACTGAAATGAGCACAGATAAAGTTCCTTAAGCCAAATATGTAATAGACAAGAGCTACTACTTGCTCAACAAAATGGACTCAACACCGCATATTAAACGCCTAAGAATGTACCTGACTAGTAAGTATCTTAAAACCTATGGATTGCTATGTCTCCGAAAGAGAATCAAGCGTGTGTACAGGGACATAAACGCAGAAGTGTTAGGATTGGAGAGGTTCGGTGAGCAAATGAAGACCCTTTGAAGTCATATTGCATGGTACCCATTCCACGGGTCTCAACTCTCCAGCTTTAAGGGAATCTTCCTTCAGCTGAAACATGCATGTGGAACCCAGAGTATGAACAACCGTGTGATCGGGAGACGTGTTCCAATATGTCTCAGTTCTCGTCCCCTGGTACTCGGGTGCAACATTCCAGACGCTTTACTAACACTCTCCCGACTTGGAGAGTCAGTGCCTTTAACCTCCTGTTTGGCCCAGTTTGCAATTTGTGCGGAAGATGAACAGGGATAGGAAGGACCAATGAGAGACTAGCTGGAGGTGTCTGGAAGGGCAATTTTAACTCTCATTTCCCACCAGGAAGAGGAATTATGCAAAGGCGCAGCATGCCGTGCCGGAACCAGATTAGGGCCTGAAGCAATCCTGCGGTATTGCGGCTAGCTCACAAGAACGCGAGTTGAAGAAAGGAGCTCAGGGGCACTGTAATTCATAAACCTGCAGAGTTATAAATGACAGCTATCGTCCAAAAATATACTGAAGTAAGGCTGCCAAGAGGAGTTGAAAGTGGGGCAGAATTGCAAGAAACCGATTTCAGGAGGTAGACTGCAATTGCATTTAAAGCATAGGAAAAGAGGCAGAACGTGGACAATGATGCACTTGGCCAAAAAGGGCGTATGCGTTTTTTCCTGAATATATTCAGGAAAAAACGCATACGCCCTTTTTGGCCAACCAAGCAAGCTTGCAAAGGAAATCTGCACTACAATGCAGTCTCACTTCCCCCCGGTCAAAAGTGCCATCTGAAAAAAGTGTAAAATCCAGAAAGGCAGGACAGGCGTTGGAGAACTGGGAGCCTTGTTATGCTGATGGGTGGGATGTAAATTGAGAGCAGCCACTGGGGAGAAGTGTATGGTGTTTCCTGAAACATCTAAAAAACAAAGCAACAGAGCCTAGGGCACTTCCACTTATGGTCCTATAGCTTAGGGAAATTAAAATCAAAAAGACACAGCCACCCCAAAGTTTGGGACGGCTCTGTTTACAAGAACCTCGTTTACGGTACAAGTTCAATATCGCAGAAAGTGAAAAATGGATAAAGAAGTTGTGGTACTTAAGTACAATGCAATATCACTAAGCAATGAAATCTATGTCATCAGGCCCGTAGCAGCATAATGAGTGGATTCAGGTATGATGATTCTAACTGAAATAAGTCACACAGAAAAAGAAACATCATAAGATATCACTAATACACGGAATGTAAACTTGGCTACACAGGAACTGGATTACAAAACAGAAGAGGGTCTCAAATTTAGAAAACCAACTTATGCTTGCTTAAGGGGAAACGTGAGTTGGGGTGATGCATAAAACCAGAGATTGAAATGAGCACAGATAAACTTCCTTAAGCCAAATATGGAATAGACAAGAGCTACTCCTTGTTCAATGAAATGGACTCAACACCCCATATTAAACGCCTAAGAATGTACCTGACTAGTAAGTATCTTAAAACCTATGGATCGCTATGTCTCCAAATGAGAATCAAGCGTGTGTACAGGGGCATAAACGCAGCAGTGATAGGATTGGAGAGGTTCGCTGAGCAAATGAAGACCCTTTGAAGTCATATTGCATGGTACCCATTCCACGGGTCTCAACTCTCCAGGTTTAAGGGATTCTTCCTTCAGCTAAAACATGCATGTGGAACCCAGAGTATGATCAACCGTGTGATCGGGAGACATGTTCCAATATGTCTCAGTTCTCGTCCCCTGGTACTCGGGTGCAACATTCCAGATGCTTTACTAACTCTCGCCCGACTTGGAGAGTCAGTGCCTTTAACCTCCTGTTTGGCCCAGTTTGCAATATCTGCGGAAGATGAACAGGAATAGCAAGAAACAATGAGAGACTAGCTGGAGGTGTCTGGACGGGCAAATTTAACTCTCATTTCCAACCAGGAAGAGGAATTAACCAAAGGCTCAGCGTGCCGTGCCGGAACCACATTAGGGCCTGAAGCAATCCTGCGGTGTTGCGGCCAGCTCACAAGAAAGCGAGTTGAAGAAAGGAGCTCAGGGGCACTGTAATTCACAAACCTGCAGAGTTATAAATGACAGCTATCGTCCAAAAATATACTGAAGTAAGGCTGCCAAGAGGACTTGAAAGCGGGGCAGAATTGCAGGAAACCGATTTCAGGAGGTAGACTGGAATTGCATTTAAAGCATAGGAAAAGAGGCAGAACGTCGACAATGATGCACTTGGCCAAAAAGGGCGTATGCGTTTTATCCTGAATATATTCAGGAAAAAACGCATACGCCCTTTTTGGCCAACCAAGCAAGCTTGCAAAGGAAATCTGCACTACAATGAAGTCTCACTTCCCCCGGGTCAAAATGGCCATCTGAAAAAAGTGTAAAATCCAGAAAGGCAGGACAGGCCATGGAGAACTGGGAGCCTTGGTATGCTGATGGGCGGGATGTAAACTGCCAATAGCCACTCGGGAGAAGTGTATGGTGTTTCCTGAAACATCTAAAAAACAAAGCAACAGAGCCTAGGGCACTTCCACTTATGGTCCTATAGCTTAGGGAAATTAAAATCAAAAAGACACAGCCACCCCAAAGTTTGGGACGGCTCTGTTTACAAGAACCTCGTTTATGGTACAAGTTCAATATCGCAGAAAGTGAAAAATGGATAAAGAAGCTTTGGTACTTACGTACAATGCAATATCACTCAGCAATGAAATCTATGTCATCAGGCCCGTAGCAGCATAATGAGTGGATTCAGGTATGATGATTCTAACTGAAATAAGTCACACAGAAAAAGAAACATAAGATATCACTAATACACGGAATGTAAACTTGGCTACACAGGAACTGGATTACAAAACAGAAGAGGGTCTCAAATTTAGAAAACCAACTTATGCTTGCTTAAGGGGAAACGTGAGTTGGGGTGATGCATAAAACCAGAGATTGAAATGAGCACAGATAAACTTCCTTAAGCCAAATATGGAATAGACAAGAGCTACTCCTTGCTCAACGAAATGGACTCAACACCCCATATTAAACGCCTAAGAATGTACCTGACTAGTAAGTATCTTAAAACCTATGGATCGCTATGTCTCCGAAAGAGAATCAAGCGTGTGTACAGGGGCATAAACGCAGCAGTGATAGGATTGCAGAGGTTCGGTGAGCAAATGAAGACCCTTTGAAGTCATATTGCATGGTACCCATTCCACGGGTCTCAACTCTCCAGGTTTAAGGGATTCTTCCTTCAGCTAAAACATGCATGTGGAACCCAGAGTATGATCAACCGTGTGATCGGGAGACATGTTCTAATATGTCCTCAGTTCTCGTCCCCTGGTACTCGGGTGCAACATTCCAGATGCTTTACTAACTCTCTCCCAACTTGGAGAGTCAGTGCCTTTAACCTCCTGTTTGGCCCAGTTTGCAATTTCCGGGGAAGATGAACAGGAATAGGGAGAACCAATGAGAGACTAGCTGACGTGTCTGGACGTGCAAATTTAACTCTCATTTCCCACCAGGAAGAGGAATTAACCAAAGTGTCAGCATGCCGTGCCGGAACCAGATTAGGGCCTGAAGCAATCCTGCAGTGTTTGCGGCCACCTCACAAGAAAGCGAGTTGAAGAAAGGAGCTCAGGGGCACTGTAATTCACAAACCTGCAGAGTTATAAATGACAGCTATCGTCCAAAAATATACTGAAGTAAGGCTGCCAAGAGGACTTGAAAGCGGGGCAGAATTGCAGGAAACCGATTTTAGGAGGTAGACTGGAATTGCATTTAAAGCATAGGAAAAGAGGCAGTACATCGACAATGATGCACTTCGCCAAAAAGGGCGTATGCGTTTTTTCCTGAATATATTCAGGAAAAAACGCATACGCCCTTTTTGGCCAACCAAGCAAGCTTGCAAAGGAAATCTGCACTACAATGAAGTCTCACTTCCCCCCGGTCAAAAGGGCCATCTGAAAAAAGTGTAAAATCCAGAAAGGCAGGACAGGCCATGGAGAACTGGGAGCCTTGTTATGCTGATGGGCGGGATGTAAATTGCCAACAGCCACTTGGGAGAAGTGTATGGTGTTTCCTGAAACATCTAAGAAACAAAGCAACAGAGCCTAGGGCACTTCCACTTATGGTCCTATAGCATAGGGAAATTAAAATCAAAAAGACACAGCCACCCCAAAGTTTGGGACGGCTCTGCTTACAAGAACCTCGTTTACGGGACAAGTTCAATATCGCAGACAGTGAAAAATGGATAAAGAAGCTTTGGTACTTACGTACAATGCAATATCACTCAGCAATGAAATCTATGTCATCAGGCCCGTAGCAGCATAATGAGTAGATTCAGGTATGATGATTCTAACTGAAATAAGTCACAAGAAAAAGAAACATCATAAGATATCATTAATACACAGAATGTAAACTTGGCTACACAGGAACTGGATTACAAAACAGAACAGGGTCTCAAATTTAGAAAACCAACTTATGCTTGCTTAAGGGGAAAGGTGAGTTGGGGTGCTGCATAAAACCAGAGATTGAAATGAGCACAGATAAACTTCCTTAAGCCAAATATGGAATAGACAAGAGCTACTCCTTGCTCAACGAAATGGACTCAACACCCCATATTAAACGCCTAAGAATGTACCTGACTAGTAAGTATCTTAAAACCTATGGATTGTGGGCTTCCCTGGTGGCGCAGTGGTTGAGGGTCCGCCTGCCGATGCAGGGAACGCGGGTTCGTGCCCCGGTCCAGGAGGATCCCACGTGCCGCGGAGCGGCTGGGCCCGTGAGCCATGGCCGCTGAGCCTGCGCATCCGGAGCCTGTGCTCCGCGACGGGAGAGGCCACAACAGTGAGAGGCCCGCATACCGCAAAAAAAAAAAAAAAAAAAAAAAAAAAAAAAAAAAACCTATGGATCGCTATGTCTCCAAAAGAGAATCAAGCGTGTGTACAGGGGCATAAACGCAGCAGTGATAGGATTGCAGAGGTTCGGTGAGCAAATGAAGACCCTTTGAAGTCATATTGCATGGAACCCATTCCACGGGTCTCAACTCTCCAGGTTTAAGGGATTCTTCCTTCAGCTAAAGCATGCATGTGGAACCCAGAGTATGATCAACCGTGTGATCGGGAGACATGTTCCAATATGTCTCAGTTCTCGTCCCCTGGTACTCGGGTGCAACATTCCAGATGCTTTACTAACTCTCTCCCAACTTGGAGAGTCAGTGCCTTTAACCTCCTGTTTGGCCCAGTTTGCAATATCCGCGGAAGATGAACAGGAATAGGGAGAACCAATGAGAGACTAGCTGGAGGTGTCTGGACGTGCAAATTTAACTCTCATTTCCCACCAGGAAGAGGAATTAACCAAAGGGTCAGCATGCCGTGCCGGAACCAGATTAGGGGCCTGAAGCAATCCTGCGGTGTTGCGGCCAGCTCACAAGAAAGCGAGTTGAAGAAAGGAGCTCAGGGGCACTGTAATTCACAAACCTGCAGAGTTATAAATGACAGCTATCGTCCAAAACTATTACTGAAGTAAGGCTGGCAAGAGGATTTGAAAGCGGGGCAGAATTGCAGGAAAACCGATTTTAGGAGGTAGACTGGAATTGCATTTAAAGCATAGGAAAAGAGGCAGTACATCGACAATGATGCACTTGGCCAAAAAGGGCGTATGCGTTTTTTCCTGAATATATTCAGGAAAAAAACGCATACGCCCTTTTTGGCCAACCAAGCAAGCTTGCAAAGGAAATCTGCACTACAATGAAGTCTCACTTCCCCCCGGTCAAAAGGGCCATCTGAAAAAAGTGTAAAATCCAGAAAGGCAGGACAGGCCATGGAGAACTGGGAGCCTTGTTATGCTGATGGGCGGGATGTAAATTGCCAACAGCCACTTGGGAGAAGTGTATGGTGTTTCCTGAAACATCTAAGAAACAAAGAAACAGAGCCTAGGGCACTTCCACTTATGGTCCTATAGCTTAGGGAAATTAAAATCAAAAAGACACAGCCACCCCAAAGTTTGGGACGGCTCTGTTTACAAGAACCTTGTTTACGGTACAAGTACAATATCGCAGAAAGTGAAAAATGGATAAAGAAGTTGTGGTACTTATGTACAATGCAATATCACTCAGCAATGAAATCTATGTCATCAGGCCCATAGCAGCATAATGAGTGGATTCAGGTACGATGATTCTAACTGAAATAAGTCACACAGAAAAAGAAGCATCATAAGATATCACTAATACACGGAATGTAAACTTGGCTACACAGGAACTGGATTACAAAACAGAACAAGGTCTCAAATTTAGAAACCAACTTATGCTTGCTTAAGGGGAAAGGTGAGTTGGGGTGCTGCATAAAACCAGAGATTGAAATGAGCACAGATAAAGTTCCTTAAGCCAAATATGGAGTAGACAAGAGCTACTCCTTGCTCAACGAAATGGACTCAACACCCCATATTAAACGCCTAAGAATGTACCTGACTAGTAAGTATCTTAAAACCTATCGATTGCTATGTCTCCGAAAGACAATCAAGCATGTATACAGCAGCATAAACGCAGCAGTGATAGGATTGGAGAGGTTCGCTGAGCAAATGAAGACCCTTTGAAGTCATATTGCATTGTACCCATTCCACGGGTCTCAACTCTCCAGGTTTAAGGGATTCTTCCTTCAGCTAAAACATGCATGTGGAACCCAGAGTATGATCAGCCGTGTGATCGGGAGACGTGTTCCAATAGGTCTCAGTTCTCGTCCCCTGGTACTCGGGTGCAACATTCCAGATGCTTTACTGACACTCTCCCGAGTTGGAGAGTCAGTGCCTTTAACCTCCTGTTTGGCCCCAGTTTGCAATTTCTGCGGAAGATGAACAGGAATAGCGAGAAACAATGAGAGACTAGCTGGAGGTGTCTGGACGGGCAAATTTAACTCTCATTTCCCAGCAGGAAGAGGAATTAACCAAACGCTCAGCGTGCCGTGCCGGAAACCAGATTAGGGCCTGAAACAATCCTGCGGTGTTGCGGCCAGCTCACAAGAAAGCGAATTGAAGAAAGGAGCTCAGGGGCACTGTAATTCACAAAGCTGCAGAGTTATAAATGACAGCTATCGTCCAAAAATATACTGAAGTAAGGCTGCCAAGAGGACTTGAATGCGGGGCAGAATTGCAGGAAACCGATTTCAGGAGGTAGACTGGAATTGCACTTAAAGCATAGGAAAAGCGTCAGAAAGTCGACAATGATGCACTTGTCCAAAAAGGGCGTATGCGTTTTTTCCTGAATATATTCAGGAAAAAACGCATACGCACTTTTTGGCCAACCAAGCAAGCTTGCAAAGGAAATCTGCACTACAATGAAGTCTCACTTCCCCCTGGTCAAAAGGGCCATCTGAAAAAAGTGTAAAATCCAAAAAGGCAGGACAGGCCATGGAGAACTGGGAGCCTTGTTATGCTGATGGGCGGGATGTAAATTGCCAACATCCACTTGGGAGAAGTGTATGGTGTTTCCTGAAACATCTAAGAAACAAAGCAACAGAGCCTAGTGCACTTCCACTTATGGTCCTATAGCTTAGGGAAATTAAAATCAAAAAGACACAGCCACCCCAAAGTTTGGGACGGCTCTGTTTACAAGAAACTCGTTTACGGGACAAGTTCAATATCGCAAAAAGTGAAAAATGGATAAAGAAGTTGTGGTACTTACGTACAATGCAATATCACTCAGCAATGAAATCTATGTCATCAGGCCCATAGCAGCATAATGAGTGGATTCAGGTATGATGATTCTAACTGAAATAATTCACACAGAAAAAGAAACATCATAAGATATTTCTAATACACGGAATGTAAACTTGGCTACACAGGAACTGGATTACAAAACAGAACAGGGTCTCAAATTTAGAAAACCAACTTATGCTTGCTTAAGGGGAAACGTGAGTTGGGGTGATGCATAAAACCAGAGATTGAAATGAGCACAGATAAAGTTCCTTAAGCCAAATATGTAATACACAAGAGCTACTCCTTGCTCAACGAAATTGACTCAACACCCCATATTAAACGCCTAAGAATGTACCTGACTAGTAAGTATCTTAAAACCTATGGATCGCTATGTCTCCGAAAGAGAATCAAGCGTGTGTACAGGGGCATAAACGCAGCAGTGATAGGATTGGAGAGGTTCGGTGAGCAAATGAAGACCCTTTGAAGTCATATTGCATGGTACCCATTCCACTTGTCTCAACTCTCCAGGTTTAAGGGATTCTTCCTTCACCTAAATCATACATGTGGAACCCAGAGTATGATCAACCGTGTGATCGGGAGACGTGTTCCAATATGTCTCAGTTCTCGTCCCCTGGTACTCGGGTGCAACATTCCAGACGCTTTACTAACACTCTCCCTACTTGGAGAGTCAGTGCCTTTAACCTCCTGTTTGGCCCAGTTTGCAATTTCTGCGGAAGATGAACAGGAATAGGGAGAACCAATGAGAGACTAGCTGGAGGTGTCTGGACGGGCAAATTTAACTCTCATTTCCCACCAGGAAGAGGAATTAACCAAAGGCTCAGCGTGCCGTGCCCGAACCAGATTAGGGCCTGAAGCAATCTTGCGGTGTTACGGCCATCTCACAAGAAAGCGAGTTGAAGAAAGGAGCTCAGGGGCACTGTAATTCACAAACCTGCAGAGTTATAAATGACAGCTATCGTCCAAAAATATACTGAAGTAAGGCTGCCAAGAGGACTTGAAAGCGGGGCAGAATTGCAGGAAACCGATATCAGGAGGTAGACTGGAATTGCATTTAAAGCGTAGGAAAAGGGGCAGAACGTCCACAATGATGCACTTGGCCAAAAAGGGCGTATGCGTTTTTTCCTGAATATATTCAGGAAAAAACGCATACGCACTTTTTGGCCAACCAAGCAAGCTTGCAAAGGAAATCTGCACTACAATGAAGTCTCACTTCCCCCCGGTCAAAAGGACCATCTGAAAAAAGTGTAAAATCCAGAAAAGCAGGACAGGCCATGGAGAACTGGGAGCCTTGTTATGCTGATGGGCGGGATGTAAATTGCCAACAGCCACTCGGGAGAAGTGTATGGTGTTTCCTGAAACATCTGAGAAACAAAGCAACAGAGCCTAGGGCACTTCCACTTATGGTCTTATAGCTTAGGGAAATTAAAATCAAAAAGACACAGCCACCCCAAAGTTTGGGACGGCTCTGTTTACAAAAACCTCATTTACGGGACAAGTTCAATATCGCAGAAAGTGAAAAATGGATAAAGAAGTTTTGGTACTTACGTACAATGCAATATCACTCAGCAATGAAATCTATGTCATCAGGCCCGTAGCAGCATAATGAGTGGATTCAGGTATGATGATTCTATCTGAAATAAGTCACACAGAAAAAGAAACATCATAAGATATTTCTAATACACGGAATGTAAACTTGGCTACACAGGAACTGGATTACAAAAGCGAACAGGGTCTCAAATTTAGAAAACCAACTTATGCTTGCTTAAGGGGAAAGGTGAGTTGGGGTGCTGCATAAAACCAGAGATTGAAATGAGCACAGATAAAGTTCCTTAAGCCAAATATGGAATAGACAAGAGCTACTCCTTGCTCAACGAAATGGACTCAACACCCCATATTAAACGCCTAAGAATGTAGCTGACTAGAAAGTATCTTAAAACCTATGGATTGCTATATCTCCGAAAGAGAATCAAGCATGTGTACAGGGGCATAAACGCAGCAGTGATAGGATTGGAGAGGTTCACTGAGCAAATGAAGACCCTTTGAAGTCATATTGCATGGTACCCATTCCACGGGTCTCAACTCTCCACGTTTAAGGGATTCTTCCTTCAGCTAAAGCATGCATGTGGAACCCAGAGTACGATCAACTGTGTGATTGGGAGACGTGTTCAAATATGTCTCAGTTCTCCTCCCCTGGTCCTCGGGTGCAATATTCCAGAAGCTTTACTAACACTCTCCCGACTTGGAGAGTCAGTGCCTTTAACCTCCTGTTTGGCCCAGTTTGCAATTTCTGCGGAAGATGAACAGGAATAGGGAGAACCAATGAGAGAATAGCTGGAGGTGTCTGGACGTGCAAATTGAACTCTCATTTCCCACCAGGAAGAGGAATTAACCAAAGGCTCAGCGGGCCGTGCCAGAAACAGATTAGGGCCTGAAGAAATGCTGCGGTGTTGCGGCCAGCTCACAAGAAAGCGAGTTGAAGAAAGGAGCTCAGGGGCACTGTAATTCACAAACCTGCAGAGTTATAAATGACAGCTATCGTCCAAAAATATACTGAAGTAAGGCTGCCAAGAGGACTTGAAAGTTGGGCAGAATTGCAGCAAACCAATATCGGGAGGTAGACTGGAATTGCATTTAAAGCATAGGAAAAGAGGCAGAACGTCCACAATGATGCACTTGGCCAAAAAGTGCGTATGCGTTTTTTCCTGAATATATTCAGGAAAAAAAGCATACGCCCTTTTTGCCAACCAAGCAAGCTTGCAAAGGAAATCTGCACTACAATGAAGTCACACTTCCCCCTGGTCAACAGGGCCATCTGAAAAAACTGTAAAATCCAGAAAGGCAGGACAGGCCATGGAGAACTGGGAGCCTTGTTATGCTGATGGGCGGGATGTAAATTGCCAACAGCCACTCGGGAGAAGTGTATGGTGTTTCCTGAAACATCTAAAAAACAAAGCAACAGAGCCTAGGTCAATTCCACTTATGGTCCTATAGCTTAGGGAAATTAAAATCAAAAAGACACAGCCACCCCAAAGTTTGGGACGTCTCTGTTTACAATAACCTCTTTTACGGTACAAGTTCAATATTGCAGAAAGTGAAAAATGGATAAAGAATTTGTGGTACTTACGTACAATGCAATATCACTCAGCAATGAAATCTATGTCAACAGGCCTGTAGCAGAAAATGAGTGGGTTCAGGTATGATGATTCTAACTGAAATAAGTCACACAGAAAATGAAACATCATAAGAAATCACTAATACTCGGAATGTAAACTTGGCTACACAGGAACTGAATTACAAAACAGAACAGGGTCTCAAATTTAGAAAAACCAACTTATACTTGCTTAAGGGGAAAGGTGAGTTGGGGTGCTGCATAAAAACAGAGATTGAAATGAGCACAGATAAAGTTCCTTAAGCCAAATATGGAATAGACAAGAGCTACTCCTTGCTCAACGAAATGGACTCAACACCCCATATTAAACGCCTAAGAATGTACCTGACTAGTAAGTATCTTAAAACCTATGGATTGCTATGTCTAGGAAAGAGAATCAAGCGTGTGTACAGGGGCATAAACTCAGCAGTGATAGGATTGGAGAGGTTCGGTGAGCAAATGAAGACCCTTTGAAGTCATATTGCACGGTACCCATTCCACTGGTCTCAACTCTCCAGGTTTAAGGGATTCTTCCTTCAGCTAAATCATGCATGTGGAACCCAGAGTATGATCAACCGTGTGATCGGGAGACGTGTTCCAATATGTCTCAGTTCTCGTCCCCTGGTACTCGGGTGCAACATTCCAGACGCTTTACTAACACTCTGCCGACTTAGAGAGCCAGTGCCTTTAACCTCCTGTTTGGCCCAGTTTGCAATTTCTGCGGAAGATGAACAGGAATAGGGAGAACCAATGAGAGACTAGCTGGAGGTGTCTGGACGGGCAAATTTAAATCTCATTTCCCACCAGGAAGAGGAATTAACCAAAGGCTCACCGTGCCATGCCGGAACCAGATTAGGGCCTGAAGCAATCCTGCGGTGTTGCGGCCAGCTCACAAGAAAGCGGGTTGAAGAAAGGAGCTCAGGGACACTGTAATTCACAAACCTGCAGAGTTATAAATGACAGCTATCGTCCAAAAATATACTGAAGTAAGGCTGCCAAGAGGACTTGAAAGCGGGGCAGAGTTGCAGGAAACCGATTTCAGGAGGTAGACTGGAATTGCATTTAAAGCATAGGAAAAGAGGCAGAACGTCCACAATGATGCACTTGGCCAAAAAGGGCGTATGCGTTTTTTCCTGAATATATTCAGGAAAAAACGCAAACGCCCTTTTTGGCCAACCAAGCAAGCTTGCAAAGGAAATCTGCACTACAGTGAAGTCTCACTTTCCCCCGGTAAAAAGGGCCATCTGAAAAAAGTGTAAAATCCAGAAAGGCAGGACAGGCCATGGAGAACTGGTAGCCTTGTTATACTGATGGGCGGGATGTAAATTGCCAACAGCCACTGGGGAGAAGTGTATGGTGTTTCCTGAAACATCTAAGAAACAAAGCAACAGAGCCTAGGGCAATTCCACTTATGGTCCTATAGCTTAGGGAAATTAAAATCAAAAAGACACAGCCACCCCAAACTTTGGGACGGCTCTGTTTACAAGAACTTCGTTTACGGGACAAGTTCAATATCGCAAAAAGTGAAAAATAGATAAAGAAGTTGTGGTACTTACGTACAATGCAATATCACTCAGCAATGAAATCTATGTCATCAGGCCCGTAGCAGCATAATGAGTGGATTCAGGTATGATGATTCTAACTGAAATAAGTCACACAGAAAAAGAAACATCATAAGATATCACTAATACATGGAATGTAAACTTGGCTACAGACGAACTGGATTACAAAACAGAACAGGGTCTCAAATTTAGAAAACCAACTTATGCTTGTTAAGGGGAAAGGTGAGTTGGGGTGCTGCATAAAACCAGAGATTGAAATGAGCACAGATAAAATTCCTTAAGCCAAATATGTAATAGATAAGAGCTACTCCTTGCTCAACGAAATGGACTCAACACCCCATATTAAACGCCTAAGAATGTACCTGACTAGTAAGTATCTTAAAACCTATGGATTGCTATGTCTCCGAAAGAGAATCAAGCATGAGTACAGGGGCATAAACATAGCAGTGATAGGATTGGAGAGGTTCGGTGAGCAAATGAAGACCCTTTGAAGTCATAATGCATGGTACCCATTCCACGGTCTCAACTCTCCAGGTTTAAGGGATTCTTCCTTCAGCTAAAGCATGCATGTGGAACCCAGAGTATGATCAACCATGTGATTGGGAGACGTGTTGAAATATGTCTTAGTTCTCGTCCCCTGGTACTCGGGTGCAACATTCCAGACGCTTTACTAACACTCTCCCGACTTGGAGAGTCAGTGCCTTTAACCTCCTGTTTGGCCCAGTTTGCAAATTCCGCGGAAGATGAACAGGAATAGGGAGAACAAATGAGAGACTAGCTGGAGGTGTCTGGACGGGCAAATTTAACTCTCATTTCCCACCAGGAAGAGGAATTAACCAAAGGCTCAGTGTGCTGTGCCGGAAACAGATTAGGGCCTGAAGCAATCCTGCGGTGTTGCGGCCAGCTCACAAGAAAGCGAGTTGAATAAAGGAGCTCACGGGCACTGTAATTCACAAACCTGCAGAGTTATAAATGACAGCTATCGTCCAAAAATATACTGAAGTAAGGCTGCCAAGAGGACTTGAAAGCGGGGCAAAATTGCAGGAAACCGATTACAGGAGGTAGACTGGAATTGCATTTAAATCATAGGAAAATGGGCAGAACGTCCACAATGATGCACTTGGCCAAAAAGGGCGTATGCGTTTTTTCCTGAATATATTCAGGAAAAAACGCATACGCCCTTTTTGGCCAACCAAGCAAGCTTGCAAAGGAAATCTGCACTACAATGAAGTCTCACTTCCCCCCGGTCAAAAGGGCCATCTGAAAAAAGTGTAAAATCCAGAAAGGCAGGACAGGCCATGGAGATCTGGGAGCCTTGTTATGCTGATGGGCGGGATGTAAATTGCCAACAGCCACTCGGGAAAAGTGTATGGTGTTTCTTGAAACATCTAAAAAAAAAGCAACAGAGCCTAGGGCACTTCCACTTATGGTCCTATAGCTTAGGGAAATTAAAATCAAAAAGACACAGCCACCCCAAAGTTTGGGACAGCTCTGTTTACAAGAACCTCGTTTACAGTACAAGTTCAATATCGCAGAAAGTGAAAAATGGATAAAGAAATTGTGGTACTTACGTACAATGCAATATCACTCAGCAATGAAATCTATGTCATCAGGCCCATAGCAGCATAATGAGTGGATTCAGGTATGGTGATTCTAACTGAAATAAGTCACACAGAAAAAGAAACATCATAAGATATCACTAATACACAGAATGTAAAGTTGGCTACACAGGAACTGAATTACAAAACAGAACAGGGTCTCAAATTTAGAAAACCAACTTATGCTTGCTTAAGGGGAAAGGTGAGTTGGGGTGCTGCATAAAACCAGAGATTGAAATGAGCACAAATAAAGTTCCTTAAGCCAAATATGGAATAGACAAGAGCTACTCCTTGCTCAACGAAATGGACTCAACACCCCATATTAAATGCCTAAGAATGTACCTGACTAATAATTATCTTAAAACCTATGGATTGCTATGTCTCCGAAAGAGAACCAAGCGTGTGTACAGGGGCATAAACGCAGCAGTGATAGGATTGGAGAGGTTCGGTGAGCAAATGAAGACCCTTTGAAGTCATATTGCATGGTACCCATTCCACGGGTCTCAACTCTCCAGGTTTAAGGGATTCTTCCTTCAGCTGAAACATGCATGTGGAACCCAGAGTATGATCAACTGTGTGATCCAGAGACGTGTTCCAATATGTCTCAGTTTTCGTCCCCTGGTACTCGGGTGCAACATTCCAGACGCTTTACTAACACACTCCCGACTTGGACAGTCAGTGCCTTTAACCTCCTGTTTGACCCAGTTTGCAAATTACGTGGAAGATGTACAGGAATAGGGAGAACCAATGAGAGACTAGCTGGAGGTGTCTGGACGGGCAAATTTAACTCTCATTTCCCACCAGGAAGAGGAATTAACCAAAGGCTCAGCGTGCCGTGCCGGAACCAGATTAGGGCCTGAAGCAATCCTGCGGTGTTGCGACCAGCTCACAAGAAAGCGAGTTGAAGAACGGAGCTCAGGGGCACTGTAATTTGCAAACCTGCAGAGTTATAAATGACAGCTATCGTCCAAAAATATACTGAAGTAAGGCTGCCAAGAGGACTTGAAAGCGGGGCAGAATTGCAGGAAACCGATTTCAGGAGGTAGACTGGAATTGCATTTAAAGCATAGGAAAAGAGGCAAAACGTCGACAATGATGCACTTGGCCAAAAAGGGCGTATGCGTTTTTTCCTGAATATATTCAGGAAAAAACGCATACGCCCTTTTTGGCCAACCGAGCAAGCTTGAAAAGGAAATCTGCACTACAATGAAGTCTCACTTCCCCCCGGTCAAAAGGGCCATCTGAAAAAAGTGTAAAATCCAGAAAGGCAGGACAGGCCATGGAGAACTGGGAGCCTTGTTATGCTGATTGCCGGGATGTAAATTGCCAACAGCCACTTGGGAGAAGTGTATGGTGTTTCGTGAAACATCTAAGAAACAAAGCAACAGAGCCTAGGGCACTTCCACTTATGGTCCTATAGCTTAGGGAAATTAAAATCAAAAAGACACAGCCACCCCAATGTTTGGGACGGCTCTGTTTACAGCAACCTCATTTACGGGAAAAGTTCAATATCACAGAAAGTGAAAAATAGATAAAGAAGTTTTGGTACTTATGTACAATGCAATATCACTCAGAAATGAAATCTATGTCATCAGGCCCATAGCAGCATAATGAGTGGATTCAGGTATGATGATTCTAACTGAAATAAGTCACACAGAAAAAGAAACATCATAAGATATCACTAATACACGGAATGTAAACTTGGCTACACAGGAACTGGATTACATAACAGAACAGGGTCTCAAATTTAGAAAAACAAATTATGCTTGCTTAAGGGGAAAGGTGAGTTGGGGTGCTCCATAAAACCAGAGATTGAAATGAGCACAGATAAAGTTCCTTAAGCCAAATATGTAATAGACAAGAGCTACTTCTTGCTCAACGAAATGGACACAACACCCCATATTAAACGCCTAAGAATGTACCTGACTAGTAAGTATCTTAAAAGCTATGGATTGCTATGTCTACGAAAGAGAATCAAGCGTGTGTACAGGGGCATAAACGCAGCAGTGATAGGATTGGAGAGGTTCGCTGAGCAAATGAAGACCCTTTGAAGTCATATTGCATGGTACCCATTCCAGGGGTCTCAACTCTCCAGGTTTAAGGGATTCTTCCTTCAGCTAAAACATGCATGTGGAACCCAGAGTATGATCAACCGTGTGATCGGGAGATGTGTTCCAATATGTCTCAGTTCTCGTCCCCTGGTACTCGGGTGCAACATTCCAGATGCTTTACTAACACTCTCCCTACTTGGAGAGTCAGTGCCTTTAACCTCCTGTTTGGCCCAGTTTGCAATTTCTGCGGAAGATGAACAGGAATAGGGAGAACCAATGAGAGACTAGCTGGAGGGGTCTGGACGGGCAAATTTAACTCTCATTTCCCACCAGGAAGAGGAATTAACCAAAGGCTCACCGTGCCATGCCAGAACAAGATTAGGGCCTGAAGCAATCCAGCGGTGTTGCCGCCAGCTCACAAGAAAGCGGGTTGAAGAAAGGAGCTGAGGGGCACTGTAATTCACAAACCTGCAGAGTTATAAATGACAGCTATCGTCCAAAAATATACTGAAGTAAGGCTGCCAAGAGGACTTGAAAGCGGGGCAGAATTGCAGGAAACCAATTTCAGGAGGTAGACTGGAATGGCATTTAAAGCATAGGAAAAGAGGCAGAACGTCGACAATGATGCACTTGGCCAAAAAGGGCGTATGCGTTTTTTCCTGAATATATTCAAAAAAAAAACGCATACGCCCTTTTTGGCCAACCAAGCAAGCTTGCAAAGGAAATCTGCACTACAATGAAGTCTCACTTCCCCCCGGTCAAAAGGGCCATCTGAAAAAAGTGTAAAATCCAGAAAGGCAGGACAGGCCATGGAGAACTGGGAGCCTTGTTATGCTGATGGGCGGGATGTAAATTGCCAACAGCCACTGGGGAAAAGTGTATGGTGTTTCCTGAAACATCTAAAAAACAAAGCAACAGAGCCTAGGGCACTTCCACTTATGGTCCTATAGCTTAGGGAAATTAAAATCAAAAAGACACAGCCACCCCAAAGTTTGGGACGGCTCTGTTTACAAGAACCTCGTTTACGGTACAAGTTCAATATCGCAGAAAGTGAAAAATGGATAAAGAAGTTTTGGTACTTACGTACAATGCAATATCACTCAACAATGAAATCTATGTCATCAGGCCCGTAGCAGCATAATGAGTGGATTCAGGTATGATGATTCTAACTGAAATAAGTCACACAGAAAAAGAAACATCATAAGATATCACTAATACACGGAATGTAAACTTGGCTACACAGGAACTGGATTACATAACAGAACAGGGTCTCAAATTTAGAAAACCAACTTATGATTGCTTAAGGGGAAAGGTGAGTTGGGGTGCTGCATAAAACCAGAGATTGAAATGAGCACAGATAAAGTTCCTTAAGCCAAATATGGAATAGACAAGAGCTACTCCTTGCTCAACGAAATGGACTCAACACCCCATATTAAACGACTAAGAATGTACCTGACTAGTAAGTATCTTAAAACCTATGGATCGCACTGTCTCCGAAAGAGAATCAAGCGTGTGTACAGGGGCATAAACGCAGCAGTGATAGGATTGGAGAGGTTCGGTGAGCAAATGAAGACCCTTTGAAGTCATATTGCATGGTACCCATTCCACGGATCTCAACTCTCCATGTTTAAGGGATTCTTCCTTCAGCTAAAACATGCATGTGGAACCCAGAATATGATCAACCATGTGATCGGGAGACATGTTCCAATATGTCTCAGTTCTCGTCCCCTGGTACTCGGGTGCATCATTCCAGACGCTTTACTAACACTCTCCCGACTTGGAGAGTCAGTGCCTTTAACCTCCTGCTTGGCCCAGTTTGCAATTTCTGGGGAAGATGAACAGGAACAGGGAGAACCAATGAGAGACTAGCTGGAGGTGTCTGGACGGGCAAATTTAACTCTCATTTCCCACCAGGAAGAGGAATTAACCAAAGGCTCAGCGTGCCGTGCCGGAACCAGTTTAGGGCCTGAAGCAATGCTGCAGTGTTGCGGCCAGCTCACAAGAAAGCGAGTTGAATAAAGAAGCTCAGGGGCACTGAAATTCACAAACCTGCAGAGTTATAAATGACAGCTATCGTCCAAAAATATACTGAAGTAAGGCTGCCAAGAGGACTTGAAAGCGGGGCAGAATTGCAGGAAACCGATTTCAGGAGGTAGACTGGAATTGCATTTAAAGCATAGGAAAAGAGGCAGAACGTCGACAATGATGCACTTGGCCAAAAAGGGCGTATGCGTTTTTTTCTGAATATATTCAGGAAAAAACGCGTACGCCCTTTTTGGCCAACCGAGCAAGCTTGAAAAGGAAATCTGCACTACAATGAAGTCTCACTTCCCCCCGGTCAAAAGGGCCATCTGAAAAAAGTGTAAAATCCAGAAAGGCAGGACAGGCCATGGAGAACTGGGAGCCTTGTTATGCTGATTGCCGGGATGTAAATTGCCAACAGCCACTTGGGAGAAGTGTATGGTGTTGCGTGAAACATCAAAGAAACAAAGCAACAGAGCCTAGGGCACTTCCACTTATGGTCCTATAGCTTAGGGAAATTAAAATCAAAAAGACACAGCCACCCCAAAGTTTGGGACGGCTCTGTTTACAGCAACCTCGTTTACGGGAAAAGTTCAATATCACAGAAAGTGAAAAATGGATAAAGAAGTTTTGGTACTTACGTACAATGCAATATCACTCAGAAATGAAATCTATGTCATCAGGCCCATAACAGCATAATGAGTGGATTCAGGTATGATGATTCTAACTGAAATAAGCCACACAGAAAAAGAAACATCATAAGATATCACTAATACACGGAATGTAAACTTGGCTACACAGGAACTGGATTACATAACAGAACAGGGTCTCAAATTTAGAAAAACAAATTATGCTTGCTTAAGGGGAAAGGTGAGTTGGGGTGCTCCATAAAACCAGAGATTGAAATGAGCACAGATAAAGTTCCTTAAGCCAAATATGTAATAGACAAGAGCTACTCCTTGCTCAACGAAATGGACTCAACACCCCATATTAAACGCCTAAGAATGTACCTGACTAGTAAGTATCTTAAAAGCTATGGATTGCTATGTCTACGAAAGAGAATCAAGCGTGTGTACAGGGGCATAAACGCAGCAGTGATAGGATTAGAGAGGTTCGGTGAGCAAATGAAGACCCTTTGAAGTCATATTGCATGGTACCCATTCCACGGGTCTCAACTCTCCAGGTTTAAGGGATTCTTCCTTCAGCTAAAACATGCATGTGGAACCCAGAGTATGATCAACCGTGTGATCGGGAGACGTGTTCCAATATGTCTCAGTTCTCGTCCCCTGGTACTCGGGTGCAACATTCCAGATGCTTTACTAACACTCTCCCGACTTGGAGAGTCAGTGCCTTTAACCTCCTGTTTGGCCCAGTTTGCAATTTCTGCGGAAGATGAACAGGAATAGGGAGAACCAATGAGAGACTAGCTGGAGGTGTCTGGACGGGCAAATTTAACTCTCATTTCCCACCAGGAAGAGGAATTAACCAAAGGCTCACCCTGCCATGCCGGAACCAGATTAGGGCCTGAAGCAATCCAGCGGTGTTGCCGCCAGCTCACAAGAAAGCGGGTTGAAGAAAGGAGCTGAGGGGCACTGTAATTCACAAACCTGCAGAGTTATAAATGACAGCTATCGTCCAAAAATATACTGAAGTAAGGCTGCCAAGAGGACTTGAAAGCGGGGCAGAATTGCAGGAAACCAATTTCAGGAGGTAGACTGGAATTGCATTTAAAGCATAGGAAAAGAGGCAGAACGTCGACAATGATGCACTTGGCCAAAAAGGGCGTATGCGTTTTTTCCTGAATATATTCAGGAAAAAACGCATACGCTTTTTTGGCCAACCAAGCAAGCTTGCAAAGGAAATCTGCACTACAATGAAGTCTCACTTCCCCCCGGTCAAAAGGGCCATCTGAAAAAAGTGTAAAATCCAGAAAGGCAGGACAGGCCATGGAGAACTGGGAGCCTTGTTATGCTGATGGGCGGGATGTAAATTGCCAACAGCCACTGGGGAAAAGTGTATGGTGTTTCCTGAAACATCTAAAAAACAAAGCAACAGAGCCTAGGGCACTTCCACTTATGGTCCTATAGCTTAGGGAAATTAAAATCAAAAAGACACAGCCACCCCAAAGTTTGGGACGGCTCTGTTTACAAGAACCTCGTTTACGGTACAAGTTCAATATCGCAGAAAGTGAAAAATGGATAAAGAAGTTGTGGTACTTACGTACAATGCAATATCACTCAGCAATGAAATCTATGTCATCAGGCCCATAGCAGCATAATGAGTGGATTCAGGTATGATGATTCTAACTGAAATAAGTCACACAGAGAAAGAAACATCATAAGATATCACTAATACACGGAATGTAAACTTGGCTACACAGGAACTGAATTACAAAACAGAACAGGGTCTCAAATTTAGAAAAACCAACTTATGCTTGCTTAAGGGGAAAGGTGAGTTGGGGTGCTGCATAAAACCAGAGATTGAAATGAGCACAGATAAAGTTCCTTAAGCCAAATATGGAATAGACAAGAGCTACTCCTTGCTCAACGAAATGGACTCAACACCCCATATTAAACGACTAAGAATGTACCTGACTAGTAAGTATCTTAAAACCTATGGATCGCTCTGTCTCCGAAAGAGAATCAAGCGTGTGTACAGGGGCATAAACGCAGCAGTGATAGGATTGGAGAGGTTCGGTGAGCAAATGAAGACCCTTTGAAGTCATATTGCATGGTACCCATTCCACGGATCTCAACTCTCCATGTTTAAGGGATTCTTCCTTCAGCTAAAACATGCATGTGGAACCCAGAATATGATCAACCATGTGATCGGGAGACGTGTTCCAATATGTCTCACTTCTCGTCCCCTGGTACTCGTGTGCAACATTCCAGACGCTCTACTAACACTCTCCCGACTTGGAGAGTCAGTGCATTTAACCTCGTGTGTGGCCCAGTTTGCAATTTCTGCGGAAGATGAACAGGAATAGGGAGAACCAATGACAGACTAGCTGGAGGTGTCTGGACGGGCAAATTTAACTCTCATTTCCCACCAGGAAGAGGAATTAACCAAAGGCTCAGCGTGCCGTGCCGGAACAAGATTAGGGCCTGAAGCAATGCTGCAGTGTTGCGGCCAGCTCACAAGAAAGCGAGTTGAAGAAAGGAGCTCAGGGGCACTGTAATTCACAAACCTGCAGAGTTATAAATGACAGCTATCCTCCAAAAGTGTACTGAACTAAGGCTGCCAAGAGGACTTGAAAGCAGGGCAGAATTGCAGGAAACCGATTTCAGGAGGTAGACAGGAATTGCATTTAAAGCATAGGAAAAGAGGCAGAACGTCCACAATGATGCACTTGGCCAAAAAGGGCGTATGCGTTTTTTCCTGAATATATTCAGGAAAAAACGCATACGCCCTTTTTGGCCAACCAAGCAAGCTTGCAGAGGAAATCTGCACTACAATGAAGTCTCACTTCTCCCCGGTCAAGAGGGCCATCTGAAAAAAGTGTAAAATCCAGAAAGGCAGGAGAGGCCATGGAGAACAGGGAGCCTTGTTATGCTGATGGGCGGGATGTAAATTGCCAACAGCCACTGGGGAGAAGTGTATGGTGTTTCCTGAAACATCTAAAAAACAAAGCAACAGAGCCTAGGGCACTTCCACTTATGGTCCTATAGCTTAGGGAAATTAAAATCAAAAAGACACAGCCACCCAAATATTTGGTACAGCTCTGTTTACAGGAACCTCTTCTGCAGTGCAAGTTTAATATGCCAGAGAGCAAATAATGGATAAAGAAGTTGCAGTACTTACGTACAACAGAATACCTCTCAGCAATGAAAACTATGTCACCAGGCCCGTACCAGCATAATGAGTGGATTGAGGCACGGTGATTCTAAGTGAAAAAAGTCACACAGAAAAAGCAACATCATAAGGTACCACTAATACATGGAATGCGAACTTGGCTACACATGAACTGAATTACAAAACAGAACAGGGTCTCATGTTTAGAAAACCAACTTATGCTTGCTTAAGGGGGAAGGTTAGTTGGGGTGCTGCATAAAACCTGTGTTTGAAATTAGCACAGATACCGTTCCATAAGCTAAATATGTAATAGACAAGACCTACCCCTTGCTCAAGGAAATGGACTCAACAATGAGATATCACCTCACACCTGGTAGAATGGGCATCATCAGAAAATCTAGAAACAAAAAATGCTGGAAAGGGTGTGGAGAAATGGAACCCTCTTCCACTATTGTTGGGAATATAAATTGATACAGTCACTATGGAGAACAATATGGAGTTTCTTAAGAAACTAACAGTAGAATTACCATATGATACAGCAATCCCAGTTCTGGACATATACCCAGACAAAACCATAAATCAAAAAGAGACATTCACCGCAATGTTCATTGCCTCACTCTTTACAATATCGAGGTAATGGAAGCAACCTAAATGCCCACAGACAGACGAATGCATAAAGCTGTGGTACATATATAAAATGGAATATTACTAAGCCATGAAAAGGAATGAAATTGGGTCATTTGTAGAGACGTCGATGGATCTAGAGAGTGTCATACAGAGTGAAGTAAGTCAGAAAGAGAAAAACAAATCTTGTATATTCATGCATATATGTGGAACCTAGAAAAACTGTACAGGTTAACCATTTTGCAAGGCATAAATAGAGCAACAGATGTAGACAACAAACGTATGGACAACAAGCGGGGAAAGCTGTTGGAGGTTGGTGGTGGGAGGAGTTGAGAGACTGGGATTGGCATGTATACATTTATATGTATAAAATAGATAACCAATAAGAACCTGCTGTATAAAAATATAAAATAAAATTCAAAATTAAAAAGAAATAAAATTTAAAAAAAAAACAGAAAAAACAATTATTCCCTTCACATACATGTATTTATATGAATAAATTATTTCCATGCTTATATCTGTAAATACAAAAAAGAGGAATAAAATCTACCTTGAACCAAAAACGAAAAAGAGAAAAAAAACACAGAACCCACCAGTTCCACAGAGGAAAACCGTATCAGGGCACTTGCTCCAGTTGTAAACAATTCTGAAGTTGGTCAGTGGTGGGGAATCGTCTCCCATTCAGCCAGCAGCCCCCACGCAACAAGCGTCCTCATTGCAAAGCTGGGGCACCGTGCTGAGACATCTGTGAGTAAACGTGAGCTGAGCCCCAGGCCAGTTGCTGCTGAACTATTCCTACCCGTCCCAGGTAAAACACCTGAATTTATACAAGGACTTGAAAGCCTAGAGGAAGGGCCATAGAGCCACACGAGTGACAGCATGCCGGCCGACTTGGTGCCTGCAGGCCAGCCAGGATGGTCCTGGCCCTGGGTGCTCTTCTGGAAGATTTCCATTTCCCTGCCTGAGATACCCGTCCTGTCCCTGCCCCCACTGCTTTTTTCCTTCCTCACCTCTGCCCAGGGAGAAATTCCAGCAGCAGGTATAGGTGACACATCCTCTTCTTTAGCAGGTGGCAGCCTGGCTACTGCTGCAGAAAGTCCAGCAGAGCCCCACTCACACTGGGCCACCCACAAAGCCGTGGCCTCTCACTCCCTCCCACCAGCCCAGCCCCGAGACTGCTGACAGGGCAGAGAAAATGGCATCAGGAACGGCTGCAGGGGCTCTTGCTGCCTGGAGTGGTATTTATATTGATCTCAACCCAGGCACACCTGGGGAGGGCTGGCCGGCACGGTAAGGCTGCCCAGGTCAGCCAATCATCACCCCTCAGGGGCTCACAGTTGCAGAAAATGGAACTTGCTGAACCGGCCAGGTCCAAGGAACAGGTGTGGGCTCTGAGAGTCAGGATAGACAAGGGGCTGCAGCTTTGGCTTGTTTTCTAATGATTTTATCTGGCCCATGAGTGGGAGACAACTTCAAGAAAACCCTCTCCTAATGAGAGGAACCCTGGAGTCAGGGAGAGGAGGGGTGGGTGGTGGTTGGAGACAGAGGCCTGGTGCCCCGGGTGCAGTGGAAGTCTCTGGAAGACCAGGTGGAGGGAGGCCGCACAGAGTGATGCCCAGGGTCACAGACCTGTCGCAGTTGCTGTTTGTTAGTTCAAGTCCTGCTCTGAGGTGCTCTGTGTCAGCTCTGAGCGACAGGTGAGCTGGGGGTGCTCTGCAATGAGGGCTATGTGCACGGTTCCTGTGTGCCCAGCCCTGCCACGGTACCTGCAAGGGTAGCTCTGTATCCTGGGAGGGGCCTGACCATGAGAGCCCCGTGGGCTGGGGTGGGGGTGGGGTACCTGCCCAGGTGAGCTCCATATTCTGGGATTGGTCTGACCACAAGAGCCCCATGGGCTGCTGGGGACCTGGTAAAGGATGTCAGGACAGTCAGTGAAGCCACCGAGGATATACCTCCAGCTGCTCCTAATTCCTACACCCTGCTGGTCATTCTACCAACCACCAGGACATGGTATTCTGTATTAGTCTTCAATGATGCCTTCTTTTGTATTCCATTAGTCCCAGAGTCACAAGAAATTTTGGCTTGTGAGTGGCAGGACTCAACATACAACTAAAACAATACTTCCGGGCCGTCTTGCCCCAAGGGTGCAAAAATTCCCACACCATCTTTGGGGAAAGCTTAGCTAAAGACCTAAAAGTTCTACCTCTGGGAAAGGAAACCCTCCTTCAGTACGCAGACGACATTCTGATCGCCAGCCCTACTAAGGAGGCCTCTGAACTACCAAGCCAATAAAGGATAGAAGTTGTCCAAGAAAAAGCTCAAATATCACAGACTGCAGTGACCTGCCTGGGCTTCGTTCTCACAGAAGGTCGGAGAAGCCCATCCCAGGAAAGGGAAGAAACCATTTTCAGCCTTACCCCTTTCTAAAACTAGAAGACAGCTTAGGGGTTCCTGGGGAGGCCAGGGTTTGCTGCTTCTGGATCCCTAACTACAGTCTACTAGCTGGGCCTCTATATGAAACACTGAAAGGAAAAGATGATGATCCTTTTGAATAGAATCCAGAAGTGGCCTTTCAAGAATGGAAAGAGCAGTCAATTCAGACCCTTGCCCTGGAACTCCCTAATTTAGCTAAACCCTTTGACCTTTACATTCCCGGTGAAAGGTGAATCGCCATTGGAGAATTAGTGCAAAAACTGGGACCACTTGAAATAGAACAATGCAAGAATGCCATCCAGGTAGGATAAACTACGGGCACCAAGGGGCTTGGCCCACTGCCACATCTGGCCAAGATACTGGCGGTATCTAAAAACCTGGAAATCAGCAGCCCCAAAGGCCACCTCCCTCCTAAGGGAAAAGGACCCCACGTGGTGATCCTAACCACCAACCATGCCCTGAAGTTGCAGGGTTCGCTCTGTGGGCACACCAACCTCGAGTGAGGAGGCCTTCCAACTCCAACATCCAGAGAGATAACCGGGGGCAACAGGGCACCATGACGACTCGTGTGAACATCACTTGACCTGGAGTTTCTCTCATAAAACAACAAGAGTGTGTCCCAAAAGAGTAGACTACTGCTTGCAGGACATACTGCACCCAGAGGGGAGCTAATAATCTTGGCGGGGGAACCGTATATCACACCGTCACCATAGAAAAGCCTACAGACACCATGATGATGGTGACCAATGAGACTGGCTGGACTCCTGTTTACTTCAAAAGGCTGTTGACTCAGTGGCCATCATGGTCCTTGATCACCACTGACCCTGGACTGTCTGGGATTTGAGCGGGCAGGGCTCTGACACCTGGTGCTGTTTGTACTTTAATTCAGGGACCTAATTGAAGAAAGCGCAGACTACTGGTCAGAGCATCTAGGCTGGCAGAAACGGTCAGCCTAAGGTGGCCGAACAAATGTGGGGCGGGGTGAAACAGGTTTCCACAGCGTCTCTGCACATCTCTTTCCTGGACCCTTAAAGGTCATTAGAATCTATAACACTTCCAATGCTGGTGCTCAGGTGGACGAGCAGGGAGGCAGGGGGCCTGGGGACAATCAACGTCACCTGGAGGCTGCTGGGGAGAAGCTCTGACCCTCGCCCCCGGGTATGAGGGCTCCCAACTCAGCACTCAGCAGTTACAGAAGAAGGGTCTGCACCCTCAGCACTCCAAGAATGAGGAACGGGACAAAAGGCAGAGGAGGGGTTTGTCCCCAGCAAAGCCCATTAAAAATCCCTGGGAGATAAAAATAGAATCTGGGCAATAAAGTCAAGTCTAACCTTTTTTATCCTTTGTGCTTTGTCTAATTTCATGTGCTCCTGGGGTCCCGCATGCAGAGGTTCCACACCCGGCACTTCAGACCAGATTTCCTAGTGCAGAATGGCTGGGACGACACCTCAGCTCCTGGGGCCCAGTGCAGACTCCGCGATATAGAGCCTGAGCTGCAGCCAACCCGGCCCTCGAGAGCTCCGCCCCCTCCCTCCCACTGACTCTGACAGGATCTCTACACAACAGCCCAGCCCACAGCCCACGGGGTAGTGCATGCTCTCACCTCTCCATTCTCTGATCAAAATATAAAGTTTCCTTTGCTTGTGAACCAAACTCAGTCTCGATCTGTTGGCCCCAATGACACTGGGCAGGGGGACACTTGTTGGGGTCCACTCTGGAGGATCAGTAACAGAAATTGAGACTATTGTAACCTCAATGAACAGATGTGTGAGCCAAACTGTAGTTAACATAGAACAGTGTATAAGGCTCGGGTAAAATAAGATGTTTCTAACACTTCCATTTGATATTTCCATCACTTTATTATAAGCAAGTTCAGTGAAAAGGTCTGTCTTATTTGTCAGGTCAATATTAGAGAAACGAAGTGATTTCTTTCCAAGGATGTACATCTAATAATCTTGGTTAAAGCTTCAATCTTGTTTTAAATGCTTTTCCATTGAAAATGATACCTCTCTTTCAGCTCCCCCATTTCTGAGAAGTATAAAATCTTATAATTTATTATTACCAAAGGGGAAAGGTGGGAGGAGGGATAAATTAACAGTTTGGGATTAACACATACACACTGCTATGTATAAAATAGATCATCAACAAGGAACTACTGTATAGCACAGGGAACTACACTCAACATTTTGTAATAACCTATAAGGGGAAATAATCTGGAAAAGAATAGATATTTTTATTGACATCATCTATCAATGACAGTTAAAGTGTAACCTAAGGGAAGCTGGTGGTGAGTGCTTCTGACCCTGAAGACTTCAATCGTCTAAAGTTTGGACTCTGCCTACTTCCCAAGGCCCTTAATGAACATATGTGTAGCCATAGCTTAAAAAATTCCCCAGTTTGGGTTTTGGGCAGACACTGATTTTGAAAAAGCCCTGGTATTCTCCTTACATGAATGGGACTCTTCCTAATGCTAAAACATGTCTGTCACACACAGAGGATGGTATACCGTCTGATCGGGAAGAGTTTGGAAAAGGCATCTCATCTCCTCATCTCCTGGTGCTCGGGTTCACCCCTCCAGCGTCTTTACTAACAGTCTCCCCACTTGGAGATGTCAGCACTGTCAACATCCTGTTGCGTACAGTTTGGAATTTGTCCAGAGGATGAAGCGGAAGGATGAGGAACAATGAGAGACAAGTCCTAGGTGTTCAGACAGGCACATGTCACTCTAATTTCCAATCAGGAAGACGAATTGACCAAAGGCTAGGGTTGCCCATGGAAACAGTATAGGGCTTGAGGAAATCCCGCTGCTTTGTGGCCAGTTCCCATAAACGCAAGTTGAACAATGGAACTCAGGGGCAGTAAAATTCATGAAACTGCAGAGTTGAAAATATCCATCACTGAAAAATGTCTTGAGGAAAGTCAGAGAAAAGGACTTGTAAGCAAGGGAGAATGGCAGGAAAGGGATCTGAGGAGGTAGAAAGGACTCGCCATTAAGCACAAGAAAAGGAGCTGAACATTGCCAACATTGCAGTTGGCCAAAAAGGGTGTATGCGTTTTTTTCTGTATATATTCAAGAAAAGGGCATACACTTTTTTAGCCAAGCAAACAGGTGGGCACTGGAAGTCAATACTACAAAAGATATCACTTCGCATCAGTCAGAAGAACCATCCTCATAAAGCGTAAACAACAGAAATGCAGGACAGGGCAAGGAGAAGAGGGAGCCCTGTGAGACTTATAGTGGAAATGTATATTGCCAACGGCCATTCTGGAGAAGTGTATTGTGTTTACTAAAGCATCTAAAAAATGAGCTACAGAGCATAGGGCAATTGCACTCATGGGCGTATATCTTGGGAAAAACAAAAATTGAGAGGACACAGGCACCCCAAAGTTTACCCCCTCTCTGTTTAAAAGATCCTCGACTAGGATATAACTTAAATGTCTCTGGAGGGAAAAAATGGATAGAGATGTGGTACTTAGGTAGAGTGGAATATTATTCAGCCTGGAAATCAATGAACTATGGCCAGTTGTAACAACTCCGGAGGAGTTACGTATGATCTTTCTAAGTGACATAATTCAAAAAGAAAAGACACATATCATAAGATATCACTTAAAGGTGGAATCCAAAATGGCTACACATGAAATAAATTACAAAACAAAAACATAGTCAAATATGTAGAAAACACGCATAAGGCTGCTAAACGGGAAAGGTGGGGAGGGGTGAGGCATCATCCAGGAGGTTGAAATTAGCAAAGATACCATTCCAAATACCAAACTGATAATCAACAAGGCCCACACGGTAGCTAAAAGAACTGCACTCAGCACACTCAAGTCACCGGAAAAGAATATATACGACTGGTAAGAATCTGAAAAAGAATTTACTGATGTCTCTTGTACGTGAATCAAGTGGATGTACAGCAGCAAGAAACAGAGCTTTGAAAATCAGCTGTAACCAATATAGTAATAAATTGAAAAAAATAAATGACAGAGAGACAGAGAAAACCTCTTACAACTTTTCCTCAGGGACGGTGATGCAACATGGATTGAACACATCTAGACCCACAGCAGGATGAGACATAAGGCTGGAAACTGTTTGCACTAAGAGAAATGTGAGGTTGGGTGAGGAAATGCACACCCTTTAAAGTAATACTACCTGGTACCCATTCAATGGGTCCCAAATCTGCAGGTTCAAGGGATCTTCCTACAGCTAAAACATGCATGGAAAACCCAGAGGACTGTACACCATGTGATCGGGAGATGTGTCTAAAATGCAGCTCATTTATCCTCTCCTGGTGCTCCTGTTCACCATTCTGGCCACGTTACTTAGAATCTCTCCACTTGGAGAATCAGCACATTTAAACTTCTGTTTCACACATTTTGCAAATTGTGAGGAGGATGAACGGGAAGAGGGGGAACCAATGAGAGAATAGTTGTAGGGGTTTGGATGGGCACATATCACTCTAATTTCCCATTAAGAATAAGAATTGAAAAAAGGCTCAGCCCACCTCGCCGGAGCCAAAATAGGTCCTGAAGCAATTCTGTGGGTTTGAGCCCAGCTCACAAAAGAGCAACTTAAGAAATGGAGCTCAGGGTCACTGCAATTCACAAACCTGCAGAGTTATAAATGAAAACTAACGTCCAAAAATATGTTGAGGTAAGGCAAAGAAGAGGATCTGAATGCAAGACAGAATTGCAAGAAACAGATTTCAAGAGATAGATTGGACTCGTCTTTAAAGCACATGAAAAGCGGCAGAATTTCGACAATGATGCAGTTGGCCCAAAAGGGCGTATGCGTTTTTTCCTGATTATAACCAGGAAAAAACACATACGCACTTTATGGGCAACGAAGCAAGCAAGCAATGCAAATGTGCACAACAAAGAAGTCTCATTTCCCACTGGTCAAAAGGGCCATCCTAAAAATTTGTAAAAACCAGAAATGCAGGACAGGCCATGGAGAACAGGGAGCCTTTATACGCTGATGGGCAGTGTGTGAACTGCCGAGAGCCACTCTGGAGAAGTGTATGGTGGTTCCTAATTCATCTAAAAAACAGAGCTACAGAGCATAGGACACTTCCAATCATGGGAGTATATCTAGGGAAGTCTAAAAATCAACAAGACACAAGCACACCACAGTTTAGGGCTACTCTGTTTACAAGAACCTCAACTTCAGTACACCTTAAATATCCCAGGAAAGAGAACAATGGATAAAGAAGATGTGGTACTTATGTACAATGGAATATCTCTTCACCATGAAATCAATGTAATAAGGCTAGTAGAAGGATAAAGAGTGGATTTAGGTCCGATAATACTACTTGAAATAAGTCAAACAGAAAAAGAAACATATCATAAGATATCACTTATAGAGGGAGGGTAAATATGGCTGCACAAGAAATGAATTACAGAACAGAACAGTGTCTCACATTTAGAAAACACACTTATGTCAGCTTAAGGGGAAAGGAGAGGTGGGGTGATGCATAAAACCAGAGTTTGAAATTAGCACAGATACCGTTCAATAAACCAAATAGATATTAGACAAGATCTACACCTTGCTCAATGAACTGGCCTCAACACACCTTATAAACCACAGAGAAATATATCTGAGTAATAAGAATCTTAAAATCCATGTATTGGGCTTCCCTGGTGGCACAGTGGTTGAGAGTCCGCCTGCCGATGCAGGGGACGCGGGTTCGTGCCCTGGTCCGGGAGGATCCCATGTGCCGCGGAGTGGCTGGGCCCGTGAGCCATGGCCGCTGAGCCTGCGCGTCCGGAGCCTGTGCTCCACGGCGGGAGAGGCCACAACAGTGAGAGGCCCACGTATCGCAAAAGAAAAAAAAAAATCCATGTATTGATATATCTCCATAAGGGAATCAAGTGTGTGCAGAGCGGCACAAACACAGCAGTGAAAATGAGCTAAACCCCATTATAGAAATAAATTTTAAAAACAAAACGCAGAAACAATGAAAGAGAGAAAAATTCTTACAAAATTTGCTCAGGGGCTGTGATGCAACCTGGATTGACCACATATAAACCCACAGCTGGATAACACATAAGGCTGGACACTTGGGGCTGAGAGGATTGGTGAGTTTTGGTGAGCAACTGCCAAAAGTTTAATGCAATACTTCATGCTACTCATTCCAAGGGTCCCAACAATCCAGGTTGAAGGGAATCTTCCTACAGCTAAACCATGCTTGGGAAACCCAGCGACTGGTATACCATATGATCGGGAAAGGTTTCTAAAACGCACCTCATTTTTCCTCTCCTGGGGCTCTGGATCGACATTCCAGCCGCTTTACTAACAACATCCTCACATGGAGAGTCAATGCCTTTAAGTTCTGGTATCGCACAGTCTGCAGTTAGTGCGGAGGATGAATGGGAATAGGGGGAACCAGTGAGAAACAAGCTGTAGCGGTTTCAATGGGCACATGTCACTCTAATTTCACATCAGTAAGAAGAATAAACCAAAGGCACAGCAAGGTGCCCCAGAAGAAGAATAGGGCCTGAAGGAATCCTGTGGTTATGAGGCAAGATCACAAAAATACGAGCTGAAAAATGGAGCTAAGGGCCACTGCAATTCAAAAACGTGCAGAGTTATAAAGGCCAACTATTTTCAAAAAATATATTGAGGTAAGGCTATGAAGAGGCATTGAAAGCAAGGCAGAATTGCAGGAAACCGATTTCAGGAGGTAGACAGGAATTGCATTTAAAGCATAGGAAAAGAGGCAGAACGTCCACAATGCTGCACTTGGCCAAAAAGGGCGTATGCGTTTTTTCCTGAATATATTCAGGAAAAAACGCATACGCCCTTTTTGGCCAACCAAGAAAGCTTGCAAAGGAAATCTGCACTACAATGAAGTCTCACTTCCCCCCAGTCAAAAGGGCCATCTGAAAAAAGTGTAAAATCCAGAAAGGCAGGACAGGCAATGGAGAACTGGGAGCATTGTTATGCTGATGGGTGGGATGTAAATTGCCAACAGCCACTCGGGAGAAGTGTATGGTGTTTCCTGAAACATCTAAAACACAAAGCAACAGAGCCTAGGGCACTTCCACTTATGGTCCTATAGCTTAGAGAAATTAAAATCAAAAAGACACAGCCACCCCAAAGTTTGGGACGGCTCTGTTTACAAGAACCTCGTTTACGGTACAATTTCAATATCGCAGAAAGCGAAAAAGCTATGGATTGCTATGTCTCCAAAAGAGAATCAAGCGTGTGTACAGGGGCATAAATGCAGCAGTGATAGGATTTGAGAGGTTCGGTGAGAAAATGAAGACCCTTTGAAGTCATATTGCATGGTACCCATTCCACGGGTCTCAACTCTCCAGGTTTAAGGGATTCTTCCTTCAGCTAACACATGCATGTGGAACCCAGACTATGATCAACCGTTTGATCGGGAGACGTGTTCAAATATGTCTCAGTTCTGGTCCCCTGGTACTCGGGTGCAACTTTCCAGACGCTTTACTAACACTCTCCCGACTTGGAGAGTCAGTGCCTTTAACCTCCTGTTTGGCCCAGTTTGCAATTTCTGCGGAAGATGAACAGGAATAGGGAAAACCAATGAGAGACTAGCTGGAGGTGTCTGGATGGGCAAACTTAACTCTCATTTCCCAACTGGAAGAGGATTAACCAAAGGCTCAGCGTGCCCTGCCGGAAACAGATTAGGGTCTGAAGCAATCCTGCAGTGTTGCGGACAGCTCACAAGAAAGCGAGTTGAAGAAAGGAGCTCAGGGGCACTGTAATTCACAAATCTGTAGAGTTATAAATGACAGCTATGGTCCAAAAATATACTGAGGTAAGGCTGCCAAGAGGACGTGAAAGTGGGGCAGAATTGCAGGAAACCGATCTCAGGAGGTAGACTGGAATTGCATTTAAAGCATAGGAAAAGAGGCAGAACGTCGACAATGATGCACTTGGCCAAAAAGGGCGTATGCGTTTTTTCCTGAATATATTCAGGAAAAAACGCATACGCCCTTTTTGGCCAACCAAGCAAGCTTGCAAAGGAAATCTGCACTACAATGAAGTCTCACTTCCCCCCGGACAAAAGGGACATCTGAATAAAGTGTAAAATCCAGAAAGGCAGGACAGGCCATGGAGAACTGGTAACCTTGTTATTCTGATGGGCGGGATGTAAATTGCCAACAGCCACTCCGGAGAAGTGTATGGTGTTTCCTGAAACATCTAAAAAACAAAGCAACAGAGCCTAGGGCACTTCCACTTATGGTCCTATAGCTTAGGGAAATTAAAATCAAAAAGACACAGCCACCCCAAACTTTGGGATGGCTCTGTTTACAGGAACCTCGTTTACGGTACAATTTCAATATCGCAGAAAGCGAAAAATGGATAAAGAAGTTGTGGTACTTACGTACAATGCAATATCACTCAGCAATGAAATCTATGTCATCAGGCCCATAGCAGCATAATGAGTGGATTCAGGTATGATGATTCTAACTGAAAAAAGTCAAACAGAAAAAGAAACATCATAAAATGTCACTAATACACGGAATGTAAACTTGGCTACACAGGAACTGAATTACAAAACAGAACAGGGTCTCAAATTCAGAAAACCAACTTATGCTTGCTTAAGGGGAAAGGTGAGTTGGGCTTCTGCATAAAACCAGAGATTGAAATGAGCACAGATAAAGTTCCTTAAGCCAAATATGTAATATACAAGAGCTACTCCTTGCTCAACGAAATGGACTCAACACCCCATATTAAATGCCTAATAATGTACCTGACTAGTAAGTATCTTAAAAGCTATGGATTGCTATGTCTCGAAAAGAGAATCAAGCGTGTTTACAGGGGCATAAATGCAGCAGTGATAGGATTTGAGAGGTTCGGTGAGCAAATGAAGACCCTTTGAAGTCATATTGCATGGTACCCATTCCACGGGTCTCAACTCTCCAGGTTTAAGGGATTCTTCCTTCAGCTAACACATGCATGTGGAACCCAGACTATGATCAACCATTTGATCGGGAGACGTGTTCAAATATGTCTCAGTTCTCGTCCTCTGGTACTCGGGTGCAACTTTCCAGACGCTTTATTAACACTCTCCCGACTTGGAGAGTCAGTGCCTTTAACCTCCTGTTTGGCCCAGTTTGCAATTTCTGCGGAAGATGAACAGGAATAGGGAGAACCAATGAGAGACTAGCTGGAGGTGTCTGGATGGGCAAATTTAACTCTCATTTCCCAACTGGAAGAGGAATTAACCAAAGGCTCAGCGTGCCCTGCCGGAACCAGATTAGGGTCTGAAGCAATCCTGCGGTGTTGCGGACAGCTCAAAGAAAGCGAGTTGAAGAAAGGAGCTCAGGGGCACTGTAATTCACAAATCTGTAGAGTTATAAATGACAGCTATGGGCCAAAAATATACTGAAGTAAGGCTGCCAAGAGGACTTGAAAGTGGGGCAGAATTGCAGGAAACCGATCTCAGGAGGTAGACTGGAATTGCAATTAAAGCATAGGAAAAGAGGCAGAATGTCCACAATGATGCACTTGGCCAAAAAGGGCGTATGCGTTTTTTCCTGAATATATTCAGGAAAAAACGCATACGCCCTTTTTGGCCAACCAAGCAAGCTTGCAAAGGAAATCTGCACTACAATGAAGTCTCACTTCCTGCCGGACAAAAGGGCCATCTGAAAAAAGTGTAAAATCCAGAAAGGCAGGACAGGCCATGGAGAACTGGGAGCCTTGTTATGCTGATGGGCGGGATGTAAATTGCCCACAGCCACTCTGGAGAAGTGTATGGTGTTTCCTGAAACATCTAAAAAACAAAGCAACAGAGCCTAGGGCACTTCCACTTATGGTCCTATAGCTTAGGGAAATTAAAATAAAAAAGACACAGCCACCCCAAAGTTTGGGATGGCTCTGTTTACAAGAATCTCGTTTATGGTACAAGTTCAATATTGCAAAAAGTGAAAAATGGATAAAGAAGTTGTGGTACTTACGTACAATGCAATATCACTCAGCAATGAAATCTATGTCAACAGGCCTGTAGCAGAAAATGAGTGGGTTCAGGTATGATGACTCTAACTGAAATAAGTCACACAGAAAAAGAAACATCATAAGATATCACTAATACACGGAATGTAAACTTGGCTACACAGGAACTGGATTACAATACAGAACAGGGTCTCAAATTTAGAAAACCAACTTATGCTTGCTTAAGGGGAAAGGTGAGTTGGGGTGCTGCATAAAACCAGAAACTGAAATGAGCACAGATAATGTTCCTTAAGCCAAATATGGAATAGACAAGAGCTACTCCTTGCTCAACGAAATGGACTCAACACCCCATATTAAACGCCTAAGAATGCACCTGACTACTAAGTATCTTAAAACCTCTGGATTGCTATGTCTCCGAAAGAGAATCAAGCGTCTGTACAGGGGCATAAACGCAGCAGTGATAGGATTGGAGAGGTTCGGTGAGCAAATGAGGACCCTTTGAAGTCATATTGCATGGTACCCATTCCACGGGTCTCAACTCTCCAGGATTAAGGGATTCTTCCTTCAGCTAAAACATGCATGTGGAACCCAAGTATGATCAACAGTGTGATCGGGAGATGTGTTCAAATATGTCTCAGTTTTCATCCCCTGGTACTCGGGTGCAATATTCCAGACGCTTTACTAACACTCTCCCGACTTGGAGAGTCAGTGCCTTTAACCTCCTGTTTGGCCCAGTTTGCAATTTCTGCGGAAGATGAACAGGAATAGGGAGAACCAATGAGAGACTAGCTGGAGGTGTCTGGACGGGCAAATTTAACTCTCATTTCCCACCAGGAAGAGGAATTAACCAAAGGCTCAGGGTGCCGTGCCGGAACCAGATTAGGGCCTGAAGCAATCCTGCGGTGTTGCGGCCAGCTCACAAGAAAGCGAGTTGAAGAAAGGAGCTCAGGGGCACTGTAATTCACAAACCTGCAGAGTTATAAATGACAGCTATCGTCCAAAAATATACTGAAGTAAGGCTGCCAAGAGGACTTGAAAGTGGGGCAGAATTGCAGGAAACCGATTTCAGGAGGTAGACTGGAATTGCATTTAAAGCATAGGAAAAGAGGCAGAACGTCCACAACGATGCACTTGGCCAAAAAGGGCGTATGCGGTTTTTCCTGAATATATTCAGGAAAAAACACATACGCCCTTTTTGGCCAAGCAAGCAATCTTGCAAAGGAAATCTGCACTACAATGAAGTCTCACTTCCCCCCGGTCAAAAGGGCCATCTGAAAAAAGTGTAAAATCCAGAAAGGCAGGACAGGCCATGGAGAACTGGGAGCCTTGTTGTGCTGATGGGCGGGATGTAAATTGCCAACAGCCACTCGGGAGAAGTGTATGGTGTTTCATGAAACATCTAAAAAACAAAGCAACAGAGCCTAGGGCACTTCCACTTATGGTCCTATAGCTTAGGGAAATTAAAATCAAAAAGACACAGCCACCCCAAAGTTTGGGACGGCTCTGTTTACAAGAACCTCCTTTACGGTACAAGTTCAATATCGCAGAAAGTGAAAACTGGATAAAGAAGTTGTGGTACTTACGTACAATGCAATATCACTCAGCAATGAAATCTATGTCATCAGGCCCGTAGCAGCATAATGAGTGGATTCAGGTATGATGATTCTAACTGAAATAAATCACACAGAAACAAAAACATCATAAGACATCACTAATACACGGAATGTAAACTTGGCTACACAGGAACTGAATTACAAAACAGAACAGGGTCTCAAATGTAGAAAACCAACTTATGCTTGCTTAAGGGGAAAGGTGAGTTGGGGTGCTGCATAAAACCAGAGACTGAAATGAGCACAGATAATGTTCCTTAAGCCAAATATGGAATAGACAAGAGCTACTCCTTGCTCAATGAAATGGACTCAACACCCCATATTAAACGCCTAAGAATGTACCTGACTAAAAAGTATCTTAAAACCTCTGGATTGCTATGTCTCCGAAAGAGAATCAAGCGTGTGTACAGGGGCATAAATGCAGCAGTGATAGGATTGGAGAGGTTGGGTGAGCAAATGAAGAACCTTTGAAGTCATATTGCATGGTACCCATTCCACGGGTCTCAACTCTCCAGGTTTAAGGGATTCTTCCTTCAGCTAAAACATGCATGTGGAACCCACAGTATGATCAACCGTGTGATCGGGAGACGTGTTCAAATATGTCTCAGTTTTCGTCCCCTGGTAGTCGGGTGCAACATTCCAGACGCTTTACTAACACTCTCCCGACTTGGAGATTCAGTGCATTTAACCTCCTGTTTGGCACACTTTGCAATTTCTGTGGAAGATAAACAGGAATAGGGAGAACCAATGAGAGACTAGCTGGAGGTGTCTGGAAGGGCAAATTCAACTCTCATTTCCGACCAGGAAGAGGAATTAACCAAAGGCTCAGCGTGCTGTGCCGGAACCAGATTAGGGCCTGAAGCCATCCTGCGGTGTTGCGGCCAGCTCACAAGAAAGCGAGTTGAAGAAAGGAGCTCAGGGGCACTGTAATTCACAAACCTGCAGAGTTATAAATGACAGCTATCGTCCAAAAATATACTGAACTAAGGCTGCCAAGAGGACTTGAAAGTGGGGCAGAATTGCAGGAAACTGATTTCAGGAGGTAGACTTGAATTGCATTTAAAGCATAGGAAAAGAGGCAGGACGTCGACAATGATGCACTTGGCCAAAAAGGGCGTATGCGTTTTTTCCTGAATATATTCAGGAAGAAACGCATATGCCCTTTTTGGCCAACCAAGCAAGCTTGCAAAGGAAATCTGCACTACAATGAAGTCTCACTTCCCCCTGGTCAAAAGTGCCATCTGAAAAAAGTGTAAAATCCAGAAAGGCAAGACAGGCCATGGAGAACTGGGAGCCTTGTTATGCTGATGGGTGGGATGTAAATTGCCAACAGCCACTCGGGAGAAGTGTATGGTGTTTCCTGAAACATCTAAAAAACAAAGCAACAGAGCCTAGGGCACTTCCACTTATGGTCCTATAGCTTAGGGAAATTAAAATCAAAAAGACACAGCCACCCCAAAGTTTGGGACGGCTCTGTTTACAAGAACCTCGTTTATGGTACAAGTTCAATATCGCAGAAAGTGAAAAATGGATAAAGAAGTTGTGGTACTTACGTACAATGCAATATCACTCAGCAATGAAATCTATGTCTTCAGGCCTGTAGCAGCATAGTGAGTGGATTCAGGTATGACGATTCTAACTGAAATAAGTCACACAGAAAAAGAAACATCATAAGATATCACTAATACACGGAATGTAAACTTGGCTACACAGAAACTGAATTACAAAAAAGAACAGGGTCTCAAATTTAGAAAACCAACTTATGCTTGCTTAAGGGGAAAGGTGAGTTGGGGTGCTGCATAAAACCAGAGATTGAAATGAGCACAGATAAAGTTCCTTAAGACAAATATGTAATAGACAAGAGCTACTCCTTGCTCAACGAAATGGACTCAAAACCCCATATTAAACGCCTAATAATGTACCAGACTAGTCAGTATCTTAAAACCTATGGATTGCTATGTCTCTGAAAGAGAATCAAGCGTGAGTACAGGGGCATAAACGCAGCAGTGAGAGGATTGGAGAGGTTCGGTGTGCAAATGAAGACCCTTTGAAGTCATATTGCATGGTACCCATTCCACGGGTCTCAACTCTCCAGGTTTAAGGGATTCTTCCTTCAGCTAAAACATGCATGTGGATCCCAGAGTATGATCAACCGTGTGATCGGGAGACGTGTTCAAATATGTCTCAGTTTTTGACCCCTGGTACTCGGGTGCAACTTTTCAGACGCTTTACTAACACTCTCCCGACTTGGAGAGTCAGTGCCTTTAACCTCCTGTTTGGCCCAGTTTGCAATTTCTGCGGAAGATGAACAGGAATAGGGAGAACCAATGAGAGACTAGCTGGAGGTGTCTGGACGGGCAAATTTAACTCTCATTTCCCACCAGGAAGAGGAATTAACCAACGGCTCACCGTGCCATGCCAGAACAAGATTAGGGCCTGAAGCAAACCTGCGGTGTTGCTGCCAGCTCACAAGAAAGCGAGTTGAAGAAAGGAGCTCAGGGGCACTGTAATTCACAAATCTGTAGAGTTATAAATGACAGCTATGGGCCAAAAATATACTGAAGTAAGGCTGCCAAGAGGACTTGAAAGTGGGGCAGAATTGCAGGAAACCGATCTCAGGAGGTAGACTGGAATTGCAATTAAAGCATAGGAAAAGAGGCAGAATGTCCACAATGATGCACTTGGCCAAAAAGGGCGTATGCGTTTTTTCCTGAATATATTCAGGAAAAAACGCATACGCCCTTTTTGGCCAACCAAGCAAGCTTGCAAAGGAAATCTGCACTACAATGAAGTCTCACTTCCTGCCGGACAAAAGGGCCATCTGAAAAAAGTGTAAAATCCAGAAAGGCAGGACAGGCCATGGAGAACTGGGAGCCTTGTTATGCTGATGGGCGGGATGTAAATTGCCCACAGCCACTCTGGAGAAGTGTATGGTGTTTCCTGAAACATCTAAAAAACAAAGCAACAGAGCCTAGGGCACTTCCACTTATGGTCCTATAGCTTAGGGAAATTAAAATAAAAAAGACACAGCCACCCCAAAGTTTGGGATGGCTCTGTTTACAAGAATCTCGTTTATGGTACAAGTTCAATATTGCAAAAAGTGAAAAATGGATAAAGAAGTTGTGGTACTTACGTACAATGCAATATCACTCAGCAATGAAATCTATGTCAACAGGCCTGTAGCAGAAAATGAGTGGGTTCAGGTATGATGACTCTAACTGAAATAAGTCACACAGAAAAAGAAACATCATAAGATATCACTAATACACGGAATGTAAACTTGGCTACACAGGAACTGGATTACAAAACAGAACAGGGTCTCAAATTTAGAAAACCAACTTATGCTTGCTTAAGGGGAAAGGTGAGTTGGGGTGCTGCATAAAACCAGAAACTGAAATGAGCACAGATAATGTTCCTTAAGCCAAATATGGAATAGACAAGAGCTACTCCTTGCTCAACGAAATGGACTCAACACCCCATATTAAACGCCTAAGAATGCACCTGACTACTAAGTATCTTAAAACCTCTGGATTGCTATGTCTCCGAAAGAGAATCAAGCGTCTGTACAGGGGCATAAACGCAGCAGTGATAGGATTGGAGAGGTTCGGTGAGCAAATGAGGACCCTTTGAAGTCATATTGCATGGTACCCATTCCACGGGTCTCAACTCTCCAGGATTAAGGGATTCTTCCTTCAGCTAAAACATGCATGTGGAACCCAAGTATGATCAACAGTGTGATCGGGAGATGTGTTCAAATATGTCTCAGTTTTCATCCCCTGGTACTCGGGTGCAATATTCCAGACGCTTTACTAACACTCTCCCGACTTGGAGAGTCAGTGCCTTTAACCTCCTGTTTGGCCCAGTTTGCAATTTCTGCGGAAGATGAACAGGAATAGGGAGAACCAATGAGAGACTAGCTGGAGGTGTCTGGACGGGCAAATTTAACTCTCATTTCCCACCAGGAAGAGGAATTAACCAAAGGCTCAGGGTGCCGTGCCGGAACCAGATTAGGGCCTGAAGCAATCCTGCGGTGTTGCGGCCAGCTCACAAGAAAGCGAGTTGAAGAAAGGAGCTCAGGGGCACTGTAATTCACAAACCTGCAGAGTTATAAATGACAGCTATCGTCCAAAAATATACTGAAGTAAGGCTGCCAAGAGGACTTGAAAGTGGGGCAGAATTGCAGGAAACCGATTTCAGGAGGTAGACTGGAATTGCATTTAAAGCATAGGAAAAGAGGCAGAACGTCCACAACGATGCACTTGGCCAAAAAGGGCGTATGCGGTTTTTCCTGAATATATTCAGGAAAAAACACATACGCCCTTTTTGGCCAAGCAAGCAATCTTGCAAAGGAAATCTGCACTACAATGAAGTCTCACTTCCCCCCGGTCAAGAGGGCCATCTGAAAAAAGTGTAAAATCCAGAAAGGCAGGACAGGCCATGGAGAACTGGGAGCCTTGTTGTGCTGATGGGCGGGATGTAAATTGCCAACAGCCACTCGGGAGAAGTGTATGGTGTTTCATGAAACATCTAAAAAACAAAGCAACAGAGCCTAGGGCACTTCCACTTATGGTCCTATAGCTTAGGGAAATTAAAATCAAAAAGACACAGCCACCCCAAAGTTTGGGACGGCTCTGTTTACAAGAACCTCCTTTACGGTACAAGTTCAATATCGCAGAAAGTGAAAACTGGATAAAGAAGTTGTGGTACTTACGTACAATGCAATATCACTCAGCAATGAAATCTATGTCATCAGGCCCGTAGCAGCATAATGAGTGGATTCAGGTATGATGATTCTAACTGAAATAAATCACACAGAAACAAAAACATCATAAGACATCACTAATACACGGAATGTAAACTTGGCTACACAGGAACTGAATTACAAAACAGAACAGGGTCTCAAATGTAGAAAACCAACTTATGCTTGCTTAAGGGGAAAGGTGAGTTGGGGTGCTGCATAAAACCAGAGACTGAAATGAGCACAGATAATGTTCCTTAAGCCAAATATGGAATAGACAAGAGCTACTCCTTGCTCAATGAAATGGACTCAACACCCCATATTAAACGCCTAAGAATGTACCTGACTAAAAAGTATCTTAAAACCTCTGGATTGCTATGTCTCCGAAAGAGAATCAAGCGTGTGTACAGGGGCATAAATGCAGCAGTGATAGGATTGGAGAGGTTGGGTGAGCAAATGAAGAACCTTTGAAGTCATATTGCATGGTACCCATTCCACGGGTCTCAACTCTCCAGGTTTAAGGGATTCTTCCTTCAGCTAAAACATGCATGTGGAACCCACAGTATGATCAACCGTGTGATCGGGAGACGTGTTCAAATATGTCTCAGTTTTCGTCCCCTGGTAGTCGGGTGCAACATTCCAGACGCTTTACTAACACTCTCCCGACTTGGAGATTCAGTGCATTTAACCTCCTGTTTGGCACACTTTGCAATTTCTGTGGAAGATAAACAGGAATAGGGAGAACCAATGAGAGACTAGCTGGAGGTGTCTGGAAGGGCAAATTCAACTCTCATTTCCGACCAGGAAGAGGAATTAACCAAAGGCTCAGCGTGCTGTGCCGGAACCAGATTAGGGCCTGAAGCCATCCTGCGGTGTTGCGGCCAGCTCACAAGAAAGCGAGTTGAAGAAAGGAGCTCAGGGGCACTGTAATTCACAAACCTGCAGAGTTATAAATGACAGCTATCGTCCAAAAATATACTGAACTAAGGCTGCCAAGAGGACTTGAAAGTGGGGCAGAATTGCAGGAAACTGATTTCAGGAGGTAGACTTGAATTGCATTTAAAGCATAGGAAAAGAGGCAGGACGTCGACAATGATGCACTTGGCCAAAAAGGGCGTATGCGTTTTTTCCTGAATATATTCAGGAAGAAACGCATATGCCCTTTTTGGCCAACCAAGCAAGCTTGCAAAGGAAATCTGCACTACAATGAAGTCTCACTTCCCCCTGGTCAAAAGTGCCATCTGAAAAAAGTGTAAAATCCAGAAAGGCAAGACAGGCCATGGAGAACTGGGAGCCTTGTTATGCTGAAGGGTGGGATGTAAATTGCCAACAGCCACTCGGGAGAAGTGTATGGTGTTTCCTGAAACATCTAAAAAACAAAGCAACAGAGCCTAGGGCACTTCCACTTATGGTCCTATAGCTTAGGGAAATTAAAATCAAAAAGACACAGCCACCCCAAAGTTTGGGACGGCTCTGTTTACAAGAACCTCGTTTATGGTACAAGTTCAATATCGCAGAAAGTGAAAAATGGATAAAGAAGTTGTAGTACTTACGTACAATGCAATATCACTCAGCAATGAAATCTATGTCTTCAGGCCTGTAGCAGCATAGTGAGTGGATTCAGGTATGACGATTCTAACTGAAATAAGTCACACAGAAAAAGAAACATCATAAGATATCACTAATACACGGAATGTAAACTTGGCTACACAGAAACTGAATTACAAAAAAGAACAGGGTCTCAAATTTAGAAAACCAACTTATGCTTGCTTAAGGGGAAAGGTGAGTTGGGGTGCTGCATAAAACCAGAGATTGAAATGAGCACAGATAAAGTTCCTTAAGACAAATATGTAATAGACAAGAGCTACTCCTTGCTCAACGAAATGGACTCAAAACCCCATATTAAACGCCTAATAATGTACCAGACTAGTCAGTATCTTAAAACCTATGGATTGCTATGTCTCTGAAAGAGAATCAAGCGTGAGTACAGGGGCATAAACGCAGCAGTGAGAGGATTGGAGAGGTTCGGTGTGCAAATGAAGACCCTTTGAAGTCATATTGCATGGTACCCATTCCACGGGTCTCAACTCTCCAGGTTTAAGGGATTCTTCCTTCAGCTAAAACATGCATGTGGATCCCAGAGTATGATCAACCGTGTGATCGGGAGTCGTGTTCAAATATGTCTCAGTTTTTGACCCCTGGTACTCGGGTGCAACTTTTCAGACGCTTTACTAACACTCTCCCGACTTGGAGAGTCAGTGCCTTTAACCTCCTGTTTGGCCCAGTTTGCAATTTCTGCGGAAGATGAACAGGAATAGGGAGAACCAATGAGAGACTAGCTGGAGGTGTCTGGACGGGCAAATTTAACTCTCATTTCCCACCAGGAAGAGGAATTAACCAACGGCTCACCGTGCCATGCCAGAACAAGATTAGGGCCTGAAGCAAACCTGCGGTGTTGCTGCCAGCTCACAAGAAAGCGAGTTGAAGAAAGGAGCTCAGGGGCACTGTAATTCACAAACCTGCAGAGTTATAAATGACAGCTATCGTCCAAAAATATACTGAAGTAAGGCTACCAAGAGGACTTGAAAGCGGGGCAGAATTGCAGGAAACCGATTTCAGGAGGTGGACTGGAATTGCATTTAAAGCATAGGAAAAGAGGCAGAACGTCCACAGTGATGCACTTGGCCAAAAAGGGCGTATGCATTTTTTCCTGAATATATTCAGGAAAAAACGCATACGCCCTTTTTGGCCAACCAAGCAAGCTTGCAAAGGAAATCTGCACTACAATGAAGTCTCACTTCCCCCCGGTCAAGAGGGCCATCTGAAAAAAGTGTAAAATCCAGAAAGGCAGGACAGGCCATGGAGAACTGGGAGCCTTGTTATGCTGATGGGCGGGATGTAAATTGCCAACAGCCACTCGGGAGAAGTGTATGGTGTTTCCTGAAACATCTAAAACACAAAGCAACAGAGCCTAGGGCACTTCCTCATATGGTCCTATAGCTTAGGGAAATTAAAATCAAAAAGACACAGCCACCCCAAAGTTTGGGACGGCTCTGTTTACAAGAACCTCGTTTACGGTACAAGTTCAATTTTGCAGAAAGTGAAAAATGGATAAAGAAGTTGTGGTACTTACGTACAAGGCAATATCGCTCAGCAATGAAATCTATGTCATCAGGCCCGTAGCAGCATAATGAGTGGATTCAGGTATGATGATTCTAACTGAAATAAGCCACACAGAAAAAGAAACATCATAAGATATCACTAATACACGGAATGTAAACTTGGCTACAGAGGAACTGGATTACAAAACAGAACAGGGTCTCAAATTTAGAAAACCAAGTTATGCTTGCTTAAGGGGAAAGGTGAGTTGGGGTGCTGCATAAAACCAGAGATTGAAATGAGCACAGATAAAGTTCCTTAAGCCAAATATGTAATAGACAAGAGCTACTCCTTGCTCAACGAAATGGACTCAACACCCCATATTAAACGCCTAAGAATGTACCTGACTAGTAAGTATCTTAAAACCTATGGATTGCTATGTCTCTGAAAGAGAATCAAGCGTGTGTACAGGGGCATAAACGCAGCAGTGATAGGATTGGAGAGGTTTGGTGAGCAAATGAAGACCCTTTGAAGTCATATTACATGGTACCCGTTCCACGGGTCTCAACTCTCCAGGTTTAAGGGATTCTTCCTTCAGCTAAAGCATGCATGTGGAACACAGAGTATGATCAACCGTGTGATCGGGAGACGTGTTCCAATATGTCTCAGTTCTCGTCCCCGGGTACTCGGGTGCAACATTCCAGATGCTTTACTAACACTCTCCCGAGTTGGAGAGTCAGTGCCTTTAAACTCCTGTTTGGCCCAGTTTGCAATTTCTGTGGAAGATGAACAGGAATAGGGAGAACCAATGAGAGACTAGCTGCAGGTGTCTGGACAGGCAAATTTAACTCTCATTTCCCACCAGGTTGAGGAATTATCCAAAGGCTCAGCGTGCCGTGCCGGAACCAGATTAGGGCCTGAAGCAATCCTGCGGTGTTGCGGCCAGGTCACAAGAAAGCGAGTTGAAGAAAGGAGCTCAGGGGCACTGTAATTCACACACCTGCAGAGTTATAAATGACAGCTATCGTCCAAAAATATACTGAAGTAAGGCTGCCAAGAGGACTTGAAAGCGGGGCAGAATTGCAGGAAACCGATTTCAGGAGGTGGACTGGAATTGCATTTAAAGCATAGGAAAAGAGGCAGAACGTCCACAGTGATGCACTTGGCCAAAAAGGGCGTATGCGTTTTTTCCTGAATATATTCAGGAAAAAACGCATACGCCCTTTTTGGCCAACCAAGCAAGCTTGCAAAGGAAATCTGCACTACAATGAAGTCTCACTTCCCCCCGGTCAAGAGGGCCATCTGAAAAAAGTGTAAAATCCAGAAAGGCAGGACAGGCCATGGAGAACTGGGAGCCTTGTTATGCTGATGGGCGGGATGTAAATTGCCAACAGCCACTCGGGAGAAGTGTATGGTGTTTCCTGAAACATCTAAAAAACAAAGCAACAGAGCCTAGGGCACTTCCTCATATGGTCCTATAGCTTAGGGAAATTAAAATCAAAAAGACACAGCCACCCCAAAGTTTGGGACGGCTCTGTTTACAAGAACCTCGTTTACGGTACAAGTTCAATTTTGCAGAAAGTGAAAAATGGATAAAGAAGTTGTGGTACTTACGTACAAGGCAATATCACTCAGCAATGAAATCTATGTCATCAGGCCCATAGCAGCATAATGAGTGGATTCAGGTATGATGATTCTAACTGAAATAAGCCACACAGAAAAAGAAACATCATAAGATATCACTAATACACGGAATGTAAACTTGGCTACACAGGAACTGGATTACAAAACAGAACAGGGTCTCAAATTTAGAAAACCAACTTATGCTTGCTTAAGGGGAAAGGTGAGTTGGGGTGCTGCATAAAACCAGAGATTGAAATGAGCACAGATAAAGTTCCTTAAGCCAAATATGTAATAGACAAGAGCTACTCCTTGCTCAACGAAATGGACTCAACACCCCATATTAAACGCCTAAGAATGTACCTGACTAGTAAGTATCTTAAAACCTATGGATTGCTATGTCTCTGAAAGAGAATCAAGCGTGTGTACAGGGGCATAAACGCAGCAGTGATAGGATTGGAGAGGTTTGGTGAGAAAATGAAGACCCTTTGAAGTCATATTACATGGTACCCGTTCCACGGGTCTCAACTCTCCAGGTTTAAGGGATTCTTCCTTCAGCTAAAGCATGCATGTGGAACACAGAGTATGATCAACCGTGTGATCGGGAGACGTGTTCCAATATGTCTCAGTTCTCGTCCCCGGGTACTCGGGTGCAACATTCCAGATGCTTTACTAACACTCTCCCGAGTTGGAGAGTCAGTGCCTTTAAACTCCTGTTTGGCCCAGTTTGCAATTTCTGCGGAAGATGAACAGGAATAGGGAGAACCAATGAGAGACTAGCTGCAGGTGTCTGGACAGGCAAATTTAACTCTCATTTCCCACCAGGTTGAGGAATTATCCAAAGGCTCAGCGTGCCGTGCCGGAACCAGATTAGGGCCTGAAGCAATCCTGCGGTGTTGCGGCCAGCTCACAAGAAAGCGAGTTGAAGAAAGGAGCTCAGGGGCACTGTAATTCACACACCTGCAGAGTTATAAATGACAGCTATCGTCCAAAAATATACTGAAGTAAGGCTGCCAAGAGGACTTGAAAGTGGGGCAGAATTGCAGGATACCAATTTCAGGAGGTGCACTGGAATTGCATTTAAAGCATAGGAAAAGAGGCAGAACGTCGACAATGATGCACTTGGCCAAAAAGGGCATATGCGTTTTTTCCTGAATATATTCAGGAAAAAACGCATATGCCCTTTTTGGCCAACCAAGCAACCTTGCAAAGGAAATCTGCACTACAATGAAGTCTCACTTCCCCCTGGTCAAAAGTGCCATCTGAAAAAAGTGTAAAATCCAGAAAGGCAGGACAGGCCATGGAGAACTGGGAGCCTTGTTATGCTGATGGGTGGGATGTAAATTGCCAACAGCCACTCGGGAGAAGTGTATGGTGTTTCCTGAAACATCTAAAAAACAAAGCAACAGAGCCTAGGGCACTTCCACTTATGGTCCTATAGCTTAGGGAAATTAAAATCAAAAAGACACAGCCACCCCAAAGTTTGGGACGGCTCTGTTTACAAGAACCTCGTTTATGGTACAAGTTCAATATCGCAGAAAGTGAAAAATGGATAAAGAAGTTGTGGTACTTACGTACAATGCAATATCACTCAGCAATGAAATCTATGTCATCAGGCCTGTAGCAGCATAGTGAGTGGATTCAGGTATGACGATTCTAACTGAAATAAGTCACACAGAAAAAGAAACATCATAAGATATCACTAATACACGGAATGTAAACTTGGCTACACAGAAACTGAATTACAAAAAAGAACAGGGTCTCAAATTTAGAAAACCAACTTATGCTTGCTTAAGGGGAAAGGTGAGTTGGGGTGCTGCATAAAACCAGAGATTGAAATGAGCACAGATAAAGTTCCTTAAGACAAATATGTAATAGACAAGAGCTACTCCTTGCTCAATGAAATGGACTCAAAACCCCATATTAAACGCCTAATAATGTACCAGACTAGTCAGTATCTTAAAACCTATGGATTGCTATGTCTCTGAAAGAGAATCAAGCGTGAGTACAGGGGCATAAACGCAGCAGTGAGAGGATTGGAGAGGTTCGGTGTGCAAATGAAGACCCTTTGAAGTCATATTGCATGGTACCCATTCCACGGGTCTCAACTCTCCAGGTTTAAGGGATTCTTCCTTCAGCTAAAGCATGCATGTGGAACCCAGAGTATGATCAACCGTGTGATCGGGAGACGTGTTCAAATATGTCTCAGTTCTCGTCCCCTGGTATTCGGGTGCAACATTCCAGACGCTTTACTAACACTCTCCCGAGTTGGAGAGTCAGTGCCTTTAACCTCCTGTTTGGCCCAGTTTGCAATTTCTGCGGAAGATGAACAGGAATAGGGAGAACCAATGAGAGACTAGCTGGAGGTGTCTGGACGGGCAAATTTAACTCTCATTTCCCACCAGGAAGAGGAATTAACCAACGGCTCACCGTGCCATGCCAGAACCAGATTAGGGCCTGAAGCAATCCTGCGGTGTTGCTGCCAGCTCACAAGAAAGCGAGTTGAAGAAAGGAGCTCAGGGGCACTGTAATTCACAAACCTGCAGAGTTATAAATGACAGCTATCGTCCAAAAGTGTACTGAACTAAGGCTGCCAAGAGGACTTGAAAGCGGGGCAGAATTGCAGGAAACCGATTTCAGGAGGTGGACTGGAATTGCATTTAAAGCATAGGAAAAGAGGCAGAACGTCCACAATGATGCACTTGGCCAAAAAGGACGTATGCGTTTTTTCCTGAATATATTCAGGAAAAAACGCATACGCACTTTTTGGCCAACCAAGCAAGCTTGCAAAGGAAATCTGCACTACAGTGAAGTCTCACTTCCCCCCGGTCAAGAGGGCCATCTGAAAAAAGTGTAAAATCCAGAAAGGCAGGACAGGCCATGGAGAACTGGGAGCCTTGTTATGCTGATGGGCGGGATGTAAATTGCCAACAGCCACTCGGGAGAAGTGTATGGTGTTTCCTGAAACATCTAAAAAACAAAGCAACAGAGCCTAGGGCACTTCCTCATATGGTCCTATAGCTTAGGGAAATTAAAATCAAAAAGACACAGCCACCCCAAAGTTTGGGACGGCTCTGTTTACAAGAACCTCGTTTACGGTACAAGTTCAATTTCGCAGAAAGTGAAAAATGGATAAAGAATTTGTGGTACTTACGTACAATGCAATATCACTCAGCAATGAAATCTATGTCATCAGGCCCGTAGCAGCATAATGAGTGGATTCAGGTATGATGATTCTAACTGAAATAAGTCACACAGAAAAAGAAACATCATAAGATATCACTAATACACGGAATGTAAACTTGGCTACACAGGAAGTGGATTACAAAACAGAAGAGGGTCTCAAATTTAGAAAACCAACTTATGCTTGCTTAAGGGGAAAGGTGAGTTGGGGTGCTGCATAAAACCAGAGATTGAAATGAGCACAGATAAAGTTCCTTAAGCCAAATATGTAATAGACAAGAGCTACTCCTTGCTCAACGAAATGGACTCAACACACCTTATAAACCACAGAGAAATATATCTGAGTAATAAGAATCTTAAAATCCATGTATTGGGCTTCCCTGGTGGCACAGTGGTTGAGAGTCCGCCTGCCGATGCAGGGGACGCGGGTTCGTGCCCTGGTCCGGGAGGATCCCATGTGCCGCGGAGTGGCTGGGCCCGTGCGCCATGGCCGCTGAGCCTGCGCGTCCGGAGCCTGTGCTCCGCGGCGGGAGAGGCCACAACAGTGAGAGGCCCACGTATCGCAAAAGAAAAAAAAAAAATCCATGTATTGATATATCTCCATAAGGGAATCAAGTGTGTGCAGAGCGGCACAAACACAGCAGTGAAAATGAGCTAAACCCCATTATAGAAATAAATTTTAAAAACAAAACGCAGAAACAATGAAAGAGAGAAAAATTCTTACAAAATTTGCTCAGAGGCTGTGATGCAACCTGGATTGACCACATATAAACCCACAGCTGGATAACACATAAGGCTGGACACTTGGGGCTGAGAGGATTGGTGAGTTTTGGTGAGCAACTGCCAAAAGTTTAATGCAATACTTCATGCTACTCATTCCAAGGGTCCCAACAATCCAGGTTGAAGGGAATCTTCCTACAGCTAAACCATGCTTGGGAAACCCAGCGACTGGTATACCATATGATCGGGAAAGGTTTCTAAAACGCACCTCATTTTTCCTCTCCTGGGGCTCTGGATCGACATTCCAGCCGCTTTACTAACAACATCCTCACATGGAGAGTCAATGCCTTTAAGTTCTGGTATCGCACAGTCTGCAGTTAGTGCGGAGGATGAATGGGAATAGGGGGAACCAGTGAGAAACAAGCTGTAGCGGTTTCAATGGGCACATGTCACTCTAATTTCACATCAGTAAGAAGAATAAACCAAAGGCACAGCAAGGTGCCCCAGAAGAAGAATAGGGCCTGAAGGAATCCTGTGGTTATGAGGCAAGATCACAAAAATATGAGCTGAAAAATGGAGCTAAGGGCCACTGCAATTCAAAAACGTGCAGAGTTATAAAGGCCAACTATTTTCAAAAAATATATTGAGGTAAGGCTATGAAGAGGCATTGAAAGCAAGGCAGAATTGCAGGAAACCTATTTCAGGAGGTAGACAGGAATTGCATTTAAAGCATAGGAAAAGAGGCAGAACGTCCACAATGCTGCACTTGGCCAAAAAGGGCGTATGCGTTTTTTCCTGAATATATTCAGGAAAAAACGCATACGCACTTTTTGGCCAACCAAGCAAGCTTGCAAAGGAAATCTGCACTACAATGAAGTCTCACTTCCCCCCAGTCAAAAGGGCCATCTGAAAAAAGTGTAAAATCCAGAAAGGCAGGACAGGCAATGGAGAACTGGGAGCATTGTTATGCTGATGGGTGGGATGTAAATTGCCAACAGCCACTCGGGAGAAGTGTATGGTGTTTCCTGAAACATCTAAAACACAAAGCAACAGAGCCTAGGGCACTTCCACTTATGGTCCTATAGCTTAGGGAAATTAAAATCAAAAAGACACAGCCACCCCAAAGTTTGGGACGGCTCTGTTTACAAGAACCTCGTTTACGGTACAATTTCAATATCGCAGAAAGCGAAAAAGCTATGGATTGCTATGTCTCCAAAAGAGAATCAAGCGTGTGTACAGGGGCATAAATGCAGCAGTGATAGGATTTGAGAGGTTCGGTGAGAAAATGAAGACCCTTTGAAGTCATATTGCATGGTACCCATTCCACGGGTCTCAACTCTCCAGGTTTAAGGGATTCTTCCTTCAGCTAAATCATGCATGTGGATCCCAGAGTATGATCAACCGTGTGATCGGGAGTCGTGTTCAAATATGTCTCAGTTTTCGTCCCCTGGTACTCGGGTGCAACATTCCAGACGCTTTACTAACACTCTCCCGAATTGGAGAGTCAGTGCCTTTAACCTCCTGTTTGGCCCAGTTTGCAATTTCTGCGGAAGATGAACAGGAATAGGGAGAACCAATGAGAGACTAGCTGGAGGTGTCTGGACGGGCAAATTTAACTCTCATTTCCCACCAGGAAGAGGAATTAACCAAAGGCTCACCGTGCCATGCCGGAACCAGATTAGGGCCTGAAGCAATCCAGCGGTGTTGCCGCCAGCTCACAAGAAAGCGGGTGGAAGAAAGGAGCTGAGGGGCACTGTAATTCACAAACCTGCAGAGTTATAAATGACAGCTATCATCCAAAAATATACTGAAGTAAGGCTGCCAAGAGGACTTGAAAGCGGGGCAGAATTGCAGGAAACCGATTTCAGGAGGTGGACTGGAATTGCATTTAAAGCATTGGAAAAGAGGCAGAACGTCCACAATGATGCACTTGGCCAAAAAGGGCGTATGCGTTTTTTCCTGAATATATTCAGGAAAAAAAGCATATGCCCTTTTTGGCCAACCAAGCAAGCTTGCAAAGGAAATCTGCACTACAATGAAGTCTCACTTCCCCCTGGTCAAAAGTGCCATCTGAAAAAAGTGTAAAATCCAGACAGGCAGGACAGGCCATGGAGAACTGGGAGCCTTGTTATGCTGATGGGCGGGATGTAAATTGCCAACAGCCACTCGGGAGAAGTGTATGGTGTTTCCTGAAACATCTAAAAAACAAAGCAACAGAGCCTAGGGCACTTCCACTTATGGTCCTATAGCTTAGGGAAATTAAAATCAAAAAGACACAGCCACCCCAAAGTTTGGGACGGCTCTGTTTACAAGAACCTCGTTTATGGTACAACTTCAATATCGCAGAAAGTGAAAAATGGATAAAGAATTTGTGCTACTTACGTACAATGCAATATCACTCAGCAATGAAATCTATGTCATCAGGCCTGTAGCAGCATAGTGAGTGGATTCAGGTATGACGATTCTAACTGAAATAAGTCACACAGAAAAAGAAACATCATAAGATATCACTAACACACGGAATGTAAACTTGGCTACACAGAAACTGAATTACAAAAAAGAACAGGGTCTCAAATTTAGAAAACCAACTTATGCTTGCTTAAGGGGAAAGGTGAGTTGGGGTGCTGCATAAAACCAGAGATTGAAATGAGCACAGATAAAGTTCCTTAAGACAAATATGTAATAGACAAGAGCTACTCCTTGCTCAACTAAATGGACTCAAAACCCCATATTAAACGCCTAATAATGTACCAGACTAGTCAGTATCTTAAAACCTATGGATTGCTATGTCTCTGAAAGAGAATCAAGCGTGAGTACAGGGGCATAAACGCAGCAGTGAGAGGATTGGAGAGGTTCGGTGTGCAAATGAAGACCCTTTGAAGTCATATTGCATGGTACCCATTCCACGGGTCTCAACTCTCCAGGTTTAAGGGATTCTTCCTTCAGCTGAAACATGCATGTGGAACCCAGAGTATGATCAACCGTGTGATCGGGAGACGTGTTCAAATATGTCTCAGTTTTCGACCCCTGGTACTCGGGTGCAACTTTTCAGACGCTTTACTAACACTCTCCCGACTTGGAGAGTCAGTGCCTTTAACCTCCTGTTTGGCCCAGTTTGCAATTTCTGCGGAAGATGAACAGGAATAGGGAGAACCAATGAGAGACTAGCTGGAGGTGTCTGGACGGGCAAATTTAACTCTCATTTCCCACCAGGAAGAGGAATTAACCAACGGCTCACCGTGCCATGCCAGAACAAGATTAGGGCCTGAAGCAAACCTGCGGTGTTGCTGCCAGCTCACAAGAAAGCGAGTTGAAGAAAGGAGCTCAGGGGCACTGTAATTCACAAACCTGCAGAGTTATAAATGACAGCTATTGTCCAAAAATATACTGAAGTAAGGCTGCCAAGAGGACTTGAAAGCGGGGCAGAATTGCAGGAAACCGATTTCAGGAGGTGGACTGGAATTGCATTTAAAGCATAGGAAAAGAGGCAGAACGTCCACAATGATGCACTTGGCCAAAAAGGGCGTATGCGTTTTTTCCTGAATATATTCAGGAAAAAACGCATACGCACTTTTTGGCCAACCAAGCAAGCTTGCAAAGGAAATCTGCACTACAATGAAGTCTCACTTCCCCCCGGTCAAGAGGGCCATCTGAAAAAAGTGTAAAATCCAGAAAGGCAGGACAGGCCATGGAGAACTGGGAGCCTTGTTATGCTGATGGGCGGGATGTAAATTGCCAACAGCCACTCGGGAGAAGTGTATGGTGTTTCCTGAAACAACTAAAAAACAAAGCAACAGAGCCTAGGGCACTTCCTCATATGGTCCTATAGCTTAGGGAAATTAAAATCAAAAAGACACAGCCACCCCTAAGTTTGGGACGGCTCTGTTTACAAGAACCTCGTTTACGGTACAAGTTCAATTTCGCAGAAAGTGAAAAATGGATAAAGAATTTGTGGTACTTACGTACAATGCAATATCACTCAGCAATGAAATCTATGTCATCAGGCCCGTAGCAGCATAATGAGTGGATTCAGGTATGATGATTCTAACTGAAATAAGTCACACAGAAAAAGAAACATCATAAGATATCACTAATACACGGAATGTAAACTTGGCTACACAGGAACTGGATTACAAAACAGAACAGGGTCTCAAATTTAGAAAACCAACTTATGCTTGCTTAAGGGGAAAGGTGAGTTGGGGTGCTGCATAAAACCAGAGATTGAAATGAGCACAGATAAAGTTCCTTAAGCCAAATATGTAATAGACAAGAGCTACTCCTTGCTCAACGAAATGGACTCAACACCCCATATTAAACGCCTAAGAATGTACCTGACTAGTAAGTATCTTAAAACCTATGGATTGCTATGTCTCTGAAAGAGAATCAAGCATGTGTACAGGGGCATAAACGCAGCAGTGATAGGATTGGAGAGGTTCGGTGAGCAAATGAAGACCCTTTGAAGTCATATTACATGGTACCCGTTCCACGGGTCTCAACTCTCCAGGTTTAAGGGATTCTTCCTTCAGCTAAAGCATGCATGTGGAACCCAGAGTATGATCAACCGTGTGATCGGGAGACGTGTTCCAATATGTCTCAGTTCTCGTCCCCGGGTACTCGGGTGCAACATTCCAGATGCTTTACTAACACTCTCCCGACTTGGAGAGTCAGTGCCTTTAACCTCCTGTTTGGCCCAGTTTGCAATTTCTGCGGAAGATGAAGAGGAATAGGGAGAACCAATGAGAGACTAGCTGGAGGTGTCTGGACGGGCAAATTTAACTCTCATTTCCCACCAGGTAGAGGAATAATCCAAAGGCTCAGCGTGCCGTGCCGGAACCAGATTAGGGCCTGAAGCAACCCTGCGGTGTTGCGGCCAGCTCACAAGAAAGCGAGTTGAAGAAAGGAGCTCAGGGGCACTGTAATTCACACACCTGCAGAGTTATAAATGACAGCTATCGTCCAAAAATATACTGAAGTAAGGCTGCCAAGAGGACTTGAAAGTGGGGCAGAATTGCAGGATACCAATTTCAGGAGGTACACTGGAATTGCATTTAAAGCATAGGAAAAGAGGCAGAACGTCGACAATGATGCACTTGGCCAAAAAGGGCATATGCGTTTTTTCCTGAATATATTCAGGAAAAAACGCATATGCCCTTTTTGGCCAACAAAGCAAGCTTGCAAAGGAAATCTGCACTACAATGAAGTCTCACTTCCCCCTGGTCAAAAGTGCCATCTGAAAAAAGTGTAAAATCCAGAAAGGCAGGACAGGCCATGGAGAACTGGGAGCCTTGTTATGCTGATGGGTGGGATGTAAATTGCCAACAGCCACTCGGGAGAAGTGTATGGTGTTTCCTGAAACATCTAAAAAACAAAGCAACAGAGCCTAGGGCACTTCCACTTATGGTCCTATAGCTTAGGGAAATTAAAATCAAAAAGACACAGCCACACCAAAGTTTGGGACGGCTCTGTTTACAAGAACCTCGTTTATGGTACAAGTTCAATATCACAGAAAGTGAAAAATGGATAAAGAATTTGTGCTACTTACGTACAATGCAATATCACTCAGCAATGAAATCTATGTCATCAGGCCTGTAGCAGCATAGTGAGTGGATTCAGGTATGACGATTCTAACTGAAATAAGTCACACAGAAAAAGAAACCTCATAAGATATCACTAATACACGGAATGTAAACTTGGCTACACAGAAAGTGAATTACAAAAAAGAACAGGGTCTCAAATTTAGAAAACCAACTTATGCTTGCTTAAGGGGAAAGGTGAGTTGGGGTGCTGCATAAAACCAGAGATTGAAATGAGCACAGATAAAGTTCCTTAAGACAAATATGTAATAGACAAGAGCTACTCCTTGCTCAACGAAATGGACTCAAAACCCCATATTAAACGCCTAATAATGTACCAGACTAGTCAGTATCTTAAAACCTATGGATTGCTATGTCTCTGAAAGAGAATCAAGCGTGAGTACAGGGGCATAAACGCAGCAGTGAGAGGATTGGAGAGGTTCGGTGTGCAAATGAAGACCCTTTGAAGTCATATTGCATGGTACCCATTCCACGGGTCTCAACTCTCCAGGTTTAAGGGATTCTTCCTTCAGCTAAAACATGCATGTGAAACCCAGAGTATGATCAACCGTGTGATCGGGAGACGTGTTCAAATATGTCTCAGTTTTTGACCCCTGGTACTCGGGTGCAACTTTTCAGACGCTGTACTAACACTCTCCCGACTTGGAGAGTCAGTGCCTTTAACCTCCTGTTTGGCCCAGTTTGCAATTTCTGCGGAAGATGAACAGGAATAGGGAGAACCAATGAGAGACTAGCTGGAGGTGTCTGGACGGGCAAATTTAACTCTCATTTCCCACCAGGAAGAGGAATTAACCAACGGCTCACCGTGCCATGCCAGAACAAGATTAGGGCCTGAAGCAATCCTGCGGTGTTGCGGCCAGCTCACAAGAAAGCGAGTTGAAGAAAGGAGCTCAGGGGCACTGTAATTCACAAACGTGCAGGGTTATAAATGACAGCTATCGTCCAAAAATATACTGAAGTAAGGCTGCCAAGAGGACTTGAAAGCGGGGCAGAATTGCAGGAAACCGATTTCAGGAGGTGGACTGGAATTGCATTTAAAGCATAGGAAAAGAGGCAGAACGTCCACAATGATGCACTTGGCCAAAAAGGGCGTATGCATTTTTTCCTGAATATATTCAGGAAAAAACGCATACGCACTTTTTGGCCAACCAAGCAAGCTTGCAAAGGAAATCTGCACTACAATGAAGTCTCACTTCCCCCCGGTCAAGAGGGCCATCTGAAAAAAGTGTAAAATCCAGAAAGGCAGGACAGGCCATGGAGAACTGGGAGCCTTGTTATGCTGATGGGCGGGATGTAAATTGCCAACAGCCACTCGGGAGAAGTGTATGGTGTTTCCTGAAACATCTAAAAAACAAAGCAACAGAGCCTAGGGCACTTCCACTTATGGTCCTATAGCTTAGGGAAATTAAAATCAAAAAGACACAGCCACCCCAAAGTTTGGGACGGCTCTGTTTACAAGAACCTCGTTTACGGTACAAGTTCAATTTCGCAGAAAGTGAAAAATGGATAAAGAATTTGTGGTACATACGTACAATGCAATATCACTCAGCAATGAAATCTATGTCATCAGGCCCGTAGCAGCATAATGAGTGGATTCAGGTATGATGATTCTAACTGAAATAAGTCACACAGAAAAAGAAACATCATAAGATATCACTAATACACGGAATGTAAACTTGGCTACACAGGAACTGGATTACAAAAAAGAACAGGGTCTCAAATTTAGAAAACCAACTTATGCTTGCTTAAGGGGAAAGGTGAGTTGGGGTGCTGCATAAAACCAGAGATTGAAATGAGCACAGATAAAGTTCCTTAAGCCAAATATGTAATAGACAAGAGCTACTCCTTGCTCAATGAAATGGACTCAACACCCCATATTAAACGCCTAAGAATGTACCTGACTAGTAAATATCTTAAAACCTATGGATTGATATGTCTCTGAAAGAGAATCAAGCATGTGTACAGGGGTATAAACGCAGCAGTGATAGGATTGGAGAGGTTCGGTGAGCAAATGAAGACCCTTTGAAGTCATATTACATGGTACCCGTTCCACGGGTCTCAACTCTCCAGGTTTAAGGGATTCTTCCTTCAGCTAAAGCATGCATGTGGAACCCAGAGTATGATCAACCGTGTGATCGGGAGACGTGTTCCAATATGTCTCAGTTCTCGTCCCCGGGTACTCGGGTGCAACATTCCAGATGCTTTACTAACACTCTCCCGAGTTGGAGAGTCAGTGCCTTTAAACTCCTGTTTGGCCCAGTTTGCAATTTCTGCGGAAGATGAATAGGAATAGGGAGAACCAATGAGAGACTAGCTGGAGGTGTCTGGACGGGCAAATTTAACTCTCATTTCCCACCAGGTAGAGGAATTATCCAAAGGCTCAGCGTGCCGTGCCGGCACCAGATTAGGGCCTGAAGCAATCCTGCGGTGTTGCGGCCAGCTCACAAGAAAGCGAGTTGAAGAAAGGAGCTCAGGGGCACTGTAATTCACACACCTGCAGAGTTATAAATGACAGCTATCGTCCAAAAATATACTGAAGTAAGGCTGCCAAGAGGACTTGAAAGTGGGGCAGAATTGCAGGATACCAATTTCAGGAGGTACACTGGAATTGCATTTAAAGCATAGGAAAAGAGGCAGAACGTCGACAATGATGCACTTGGCCAAAAAGGGCATATGCGTTTTTTCCTGAATATATTCAGGAAAAAACGCATATGCCCTTTTTAGCCAACCAAGCAAGCTTGCAAAGGAAATCTGCACTACAATGAAGTCTCACTTCCCCCTGGTCAAAAGTGCCATCTGAAAAAAGTGTAAAATCCAGAAAGGCAGGACAGGCCATGGAGAACTGGGAGCCTTGTTATGCTGATGGGCGGGATGTAAATTGCCAACAGCCACTCGGGAGAAGTGTATGGTGTTTCCTGAAACAACTAAAAAACAAAGCAACAGAGCCTAGGGCACTTCCACTTATGGTCCTATAGCTTAGGGAAGTTAAAATCAAAAAGACACAGCCACCCCAAAGTTTGGGACGGCTCTGTTTACAAGAACCTCGTTTATGGTACAACTTCAATATCGCAGAAAGTGAAAAATGGATAAAGAAGTTTTGGTACTTACGTACAATGCAATATCACTCAGCAATGAAATCTATGTCATCAGGCCCATAGCAGCATAGTGAGTGGATTCAGGTATGACGATTCTAACTGAAATAAGTCACACAGAAAAAGAAACATCATAAGATATCACTAATACACGGAATGTAAACTTGGCTACACAGAAACTGAATTACAAAAAAGAACAGGGTCTCAAATTTAGAAAACCAACTTATGCTTGCTTAAGGGGAAAGGTGAGTTGGGGTGCTGCATAAAACCAGAGATTGAAATGAGCACAGATAAAGTTCCTTAAGACAAATATGTAATAGACAAGAGCTACTCCTTGCTCAACGAAATGGACTCAAAACCCCATATTAAACGCCTAATAATGTACCAGACTAGTCAGTATCTTAAAACCTATGGATTGCTATGTCTCTGAAAGAGAATCAAGCGTGAGTACAGGGGCATAAACGCAGCAGTGAGAGGATTGGAGAGGTTCGGTGTGCAAATGAAGACCCTTTGAAGTCATATTGCATGGTACCCATTCCACGGGTCTCAACTCTCCAGGTTTAAGGGATTCTTCCTTCAGCTAAAACATGCATGTGGAACCCAGAGTATGATCAACCGTGTGATCGGGAGACGTGTTCAAATATGTCTCAGTTTTCGACCCCTGGTACTCGGGTGCAACTTTTCAGACGCTGTACTAACACTCTCCCGACTTGGAGAGTCAGTGCCTTTAACCTCCTGTTTGGCCCAGTTTGCAATTTCTGCGGAAGATGAACAGGAATAGGGAGAACCAATGAGAGACTAGCTGGAGGTGTCTGGACGGGCAAATTTAACTCTCATTTCCCACCAGGAAGAGGAATTAACCAACGGCTCACCGTGCCATGCCAGAACAAGACTAGGGCCTGAAGCAATCCTGCGGTGTTGCGGGCAGCTCACAAGAAAGCGAGTTGAAGAAAGGAGCTCAGGGGCACTGTAATTCACAAACCTGCAGAGTTATAAATGGCAGCTATCGTCCAAAAATATACTGAAGTAAGGCTGCCAAGAGGACTTGAAAGCGGGGCAGAATTGCAGGAAACCGATTTCAGGAGGTGGACTGGAATTGCATTTAAAGCATAGGAAAAGAGGCAGAACGTCCACAATGATGCACTTGGCCAAAAAGGGCGTATGCGTTTTTTCCTGAATATATTCAGGAAAAAACGCATATGCCCTTTTTGGCCAACCAAGCAAGCTTGCAAAGGAAATCTGCACTACAATGAAGTCTCACTTCCCCCCGGTCAAGAGGGCCATCTGAAAAAAGTGTAAAATCCAGAAAGGCAGGACAGGCCATGGAGAACTGGGAGCCTTGTTATGCTGATGGGCGGGATGTAAATTGCCAACAGCCACTCGGGAGAAGTGTATGGTGTTTCCTGAAACATCTAAAAAACAAAGCAACAGAGCCTAGGGCACTTCCTGATATGGTCCTATAGCTTAGGGAAATTAAAATCAAAAAGACACAGCCACCCCAAAGTTTGGGACGGCTCTGTTTACAAGAACCTCGTTTTCGGTACAAGTTCAATTTCGCAGAAAGTGAAAAATGGATAAAGAATTTGTGGTACTTACGTACAATGCAATATCACTCAGCAATGAAATCTATGTCATCAGGCCCGTAGCAGCATAATGAGTGGATTCAGGTATGATGATTCTAACTGAAATAAGTCACACAGAAAAAGAAACATCATAAGATATCACTAATACACGGAATGTAAACTTGGCTACACAGGAACTGGATTACAAAACAGAACAGGGTCTCAAATTTAGAAAACCAACTTATGCTTGCTTAAGGGGAAAGGTGAGTTGGGGTGCTGCATAAAACCAGAGATTGAAATGAGCACAGATAAAGTTCCTTAAGCCAAATATGTAATAGACAAGAGCTACTCCTTGCTCAACGAAATGGACTCAACACCCCATATTAAACGCCTAAGAATGTACCTGACTAGTAAGTATCTTAAAACCTATGGATTGCTATGTCTCTGAAAGAGAATCAAGCATGTGTACAGGGGTATAAACGCAGCAATGATAGGATTGGAGAGGTTCGGTGAGCAAATGAAGACCCTTTGAAGTCATATTACATGGTACCCGTTCCACGGGTCTCAACTCTCCAGGTTTAAGGGATTCTTCCTTCAGCTAAAGCATGCATGTGGAACCCAGAGTATGATCAACCGTGTGATCGGGAGACGTGTTCCAATATGTCTCAGTTCTCGTCCCCGGGTACTCGGGTGCAACATTCCAGATGCTTTACTAACACTCTCCCGAGTTGGAGAGTCAGTGCCTTTAAACTCCTGTTTGGCCCAGTTTGCAATTTCTGCGGAAGATGAACAGGAATAGGGAGAACCAATGAGAGACTAGCTGGAGGTGTCTGGACGGGCAAATTTAACTCTCATTTCCCACCAGGTAGAGGAATTATCCAAAGGCTCAGCGTGCCGTGCCGGAACCAGATTAGGGCCTGAAGCAATCCTGCGGTGTTGCGGCCAGCTCACAAGAAAGCGAGTTGAAGAAAGGAGCTCAGGGGCACTGTAATTCACACACCTGCAGAGTTATAAATGACAGCTATCGTCCAAAAATATACTGAAGTAAGGCTGCCAAGAGGACTTGAAAGTGGGGCAGAATTGCAGGATACCAATTTCAGGAGGTACACTGGAATTGCATTTAAAGCATAGGAAAAGAGGCAGAACGTCGACAATGATGCACTTGGCCAAAAAGGGCATATGCGTTTTTTCCTGAATATATTCAGGAAAAAACGCATATGCCCTTTTTGGCCAACCAAGCAAGCTTGCAAAGGAAATCTGCACTACAATGAAGTCTCACTTCCCCCTGGTCAAAAGTGCCATCTGAAAAAAGTGTAAAATCCAGAAAGGCAGGACAGGCCATGGAGAACTGGGAGCCTTGTTATGCTGATGGGTGGGATGTAAATTGCCAACAGCCACTCAGGAGAAGTGTATGGTGTTTCCTGAAACATCTAAAAAACAAAGCAACAGAGCCTAGGGCACTTCCACTTATGGTCCTATAGCTTAGGGAAATTAAAATCAAAAAGACACAGCCACCCCAAAGTTTCGGACGGCTCTGTTTACAAGAACCTCGTTTATGGTACAACTTCAATATCGCAGAAAGTGAAAAATGGATAAAGAAGTTTTGGTACTTACGTACAATGCAATATCACTCAGCAATGAAATCTATGTCATCAGGCCGATAGCAGCATAGTGAGTGGATTCAGGTATGACGATTCTAACTGAAATAAGTCACACAGAAAAAGAAACATCATAAGATATCACTAATACACGGAATGTAAACTTGGCTACACAGAAACTGAATTACAAAAAAGAACAGGGTCTCAAATTTAGAAAACCAACTTATGCTTGCTTAAGGGGAAAGGTGAGTTGGGGTGCTGCATAAAACCAGAGATTGAAATGAGCACAGATAAAGTTCCTTAAGACAAATATGTAATAGACAAGAGCTACTCCTTGCTCAACGAAATGAACTCAAAACCCCATATTAAACGCCTAATAATGTACCAGACTAGTCAGTATCTTAAAACCTATGGATTGCTATGTCTCTGAAAGAGAATCAAGCGTGTGTACAGGGGCATAAACGCAGCAGTGAGAGGATTGGAGAGGTTCGGTGTGCAAATGAAGACCCTTTGAAGTCATATTGCATGGTACCCATTCCACGGGTCTCAACTCTCCAGGTTTAAGGGATTCTTCCTTCAGCTAAAACATGCATGTGGAACCCAGAGTATGATCAACCGTGTGATCGGGAGACGTGTTCAAATATGTCTCAGTTTTCGACCCCTGGTACTCGGGTGCAACTTTTCAGACGCTGTACTAACACTCTCCCGACTTGGAGAGTCAGTGCCTTTAACCTCCTGTTTGGCCCAGTTTGCAATTTCTGCGGAAGATGAACAGGAATAGGGAGAACCAATGAGAGACTAGCTGGAGGTGTCTGGACGGGCAAATTTAACTCTCATTTCCCACCAGGAAGAGGAATTAACCAACGGCTCACCGTGCCATGCCAGAACAAGATTAGGGCCTGAAGCAATCCTGCGGTGTTGCTGCCAGCTCACAAGAAAGCGAGTTGAAGAAAGGAGCTCAGGGGCACTGTAATTCACAAAACTGCAGAGTTATAAATGGCAGCTATCGTCCAAAAATATACTGAAGTAAGGCTGCCAAGAGGACTTGAAAGTGGGGCAGAATTGCAGGATACCAATTTCAGGAGGTACACTGGAATTGCATTTAAAGCATAGGAAAAGAGGCAGAACGTCGACAATGATGCACTTGGCCAAAAAGGGCATATGCGTTTTTTCCTGAATATATTCAGGAAAAAACGCATATGCCCTTTTTGGCCAACCAAGCAAGCTTGCAAAGGAAATCTGCACTACAATGAAGTCTCACTTCCCCCTGGTCAAAAGTGCCATCTGAAAAAAGTGTAAAATCCAGAAAGGCAGGACAGGCCATGGAGAACTGGGAGCCTTGTTATGCTGATGGGTGGGATGTAAATTGCCAACAGCCACTCAGGAGAAGTGTATGGTGTTTCCTGAAACATCTAAAAAACAAAGCAACAGAGCCTAGGGCACTTCCACTTATGGTCCTATAGCTTAGGGAAATTAAAATCAAAAAGACACAGCCACCCCAAAGTTTCGGACGGCTCTGTTTACAAGAACCTCGTTTATGGTACAACTTCAATATCGCAGAAAGTGAAAAATGGATAAAGAAGTTTTGGTACTTACGTACAATGCAATATCACTCAGCAATGAAATCTATGTCATCAGGCCGATAGCAGCATAGTGAGTGGATTCAGGTATGACGATTCTAACTGAAATAAGTCACACAGAAAAAGAAACATCATAAGATATCACTAATACACGGAATGTAAACTTGGCTACACAGAAACTGAATTACAAAAAAGAACAGGGTCTCAAATTTAGAAAACCAACTTATGCTTGCTTAAGGGGAAAGGTGAGTTGGGGTGCTGCATAAAACCAGAGATTGAAATGAGCACAGATAAAGTTCCTTAAGACAAATATGTAATAGACAAGAGCTACTCCTTGCTCAACGAAATGGACTCAAAACCCCATATTAAACGCCTAATAATGTACCAGACTAGTCAGTATCTTAAAACCTATGGATTGCTATGTCTCTGAAAGAGAATCAAGCGTGAGTACAGGGGCATAAACGCAGCAGTGAGAGGATTGGAGAGGTTCGCTGTGCAAATGAAGACCCTTTGAAGTCATATTGCATGGTACCCATTCCACGGGTCTCAACTCTCCAGGTTTAAGGGATTCTTCCTTCAGCTAAAACATGCATGTGGAACCCAGAGTATGATCAACCGTGTGATCGGGAGACGTGTTCAAATATGTCTCAGTTTTCGACCCCTGGTACTCGGGTGCAACTTTTCAGACGCTGTACTAACACTCTCCCGACTTGGAGAGTCAGTGCCTTTAACCTCCTGTTTGGCCCAGTTTGCAATTTCTGCGGAAGATGAACAGGAATAGGGAGAACCAATGAGAGACTAGCTGGAGGTGTCTGGACGGGCAAATTTAACTCTCATTTCCCACCAGGAAGAGGAATTAACCAACGGCTCACCGTGCCATGCCAGAACAAGATTAGGGCCTGAAGCAATCCTGCGGTGTTGCTGCCAGCTCACAAGAAAGCGAGTTGAAGAAAGGAGCTCAGGGGCACTGTAATTCACAAAACTGCAGAGTTATAAATGGCAGCTATCGTCCAAAAATATACTGAAGTAAGGCTGCCAAGAGGACTTGAAAGCGGGGCAGAATTGCAGGAAACCGATTTCAGGAGGTAGACAGGAATTGCATTTAAAGCATAGGAAAAGAGGCAGAACGTCCACAATGATGCACTTGGCCAAAAAGGGCGTATGCGTTTTTTCCTGAATATATTCAGGAAAAAAACGCATACGCCCTTTTTGGCCAACCAAGCAAGCTTGCAAAGGAAATCTGCACTACAATGAAGTCTCACTTCCCCCGGTCAAAAGAGCCATCTGAAAAAAGTGTAAAATCCAGAAAGGCAGGACAGGCCATGGAGAACTGGGAGCCTTGTTATGCTGATGGGCGGGATGTAAATTGCCAACAGCCACTCCGGAGAAGTGTATGGTGTTTCCTGAAACATCTAAAAAACAAAGCAACAGAGCCTAGGGCACTTCCTCATATGGTCCTATAGCTTAGGGAAATTAAAATCAAAAAGACACAGCCACCCCAAAGTTTGGGACGGCTCTGTTTACAAGAACCTCGTTTTCGGTACAAGTTCAATTTCGCAGAAAGTGAAAAATGGATAAAGAATTTGTGGTACTTACGTACAATGCAATATCACTCAGCAATGAAATCTATGTCATCAGGCCCGTAGCAGCATAATGAGTGGATTCAGGTATGATGATTCTAACTGAAATAAGTCACACAGAAAAAGAAACATCATAAGATATCACTAATACACGGAATGTAAACTTGGCTACACAGGAACTGGATTACAAAACAGAAGAGGGTCTCAAATTTAGAAAACCAACTTATGCTTGCTTAAGGGGAAAGGTGAGTTGGGGTGCTGCATAAAACCAGAGATTGAAATGAGCACAGATAAAGTTCCTTAAGCCAAATATGTAATAGACAAGAGCTACTCCTTGCTCAACGAAATGGACTCAACACCCCATATTAAACGCCTAAGAATGTACCTGACTAGTAAGTATCTTAAAACCTATGGATTGCTATGTCTCTGAAAGAGAATCAAGCATGTGTACAGGGGCATAAACGCAGCAGTGATAGGATTGGAGAGGTTCGGTGAGCAAATGAAGACCCTTTGAAGTCATATTACATGGTACCCGTTCCACGGGTCTCAACTCTCCAGGTTTAAGGGATTCTTCCTTCAGCTAAAGCATGCATGTGGAACCCAGAGTATGATCAACCGTGTGATCGGGAGACGTGTTCCAATATGTCTCAGTTCTCGTCCCTGGGTACTCGGGTGCAACATTCCAGATACTTTACTAACACTCTCCCGACTTGGAGAGTCAGTGCCTTTAACCTCCTGTTTGGCCCAGTTTGCAATTTCTGCGGAAGATGAACAGGAATAGGGAGAACCAATGAGAGACTAGCTGGAGGTGTCTGGACGGGCAAATTTAACTCTCATTTCCCACCAGGAAGAGGAATTAACCAAAGGCTCAGCGTGCCGTGCCGGAACCAGATTAGGGCCTGAAGCAATCCTGCGGTGTTGCGGCCAGCTCACAAGAAAGTGTGTTCAAGAAAGGAGCTCAGGGGCACTGTAATTCACAAACCTGCAGAGTTATAAATGACAGCTATCGTCCAAAAATATACTGAAGTAAGGCTGCCAAGAGGACTTGAAAGTGGGGCAGAATTGCAGGATACCAATTTCAGGAGGTACACTGGAATTGCATTTAAAGCATAGGAAAAGAGGCAGAACGTCGACAATGATGCCCTTGGCCAAAAAGGGCATATGCGTTTTTTCCTGAATATATTCAGGAAAAAACGCATATGCCCTTTTTGGCCAACTAAGCAAGCTTGCAAAGGAAATCTGCACTACAATGAAGTCTCACTTCCCCCTGGTCAAAAGTGCCATCTGAAAAAAGTGTAAAATCCAGAAAGGCAGGACAGGCCATGGAGAACTGGGAGCCTTGTTATGCTGATGGGCGGGATGTAAATTGCCAACAGCCACTGGGGAGAAGTGTATGGTGTTTCCTGAAACATCTAAAAAACAAAGCAACAGAGCCTAGGGCACTTCCTCCTATGGTCCTATAGCTTAGGGAAATTAAAATCAAAAAGACACAGCCACCCCAAAGTTTGGGACGACTCTGTTTACAAGAACCTCGTTTACGTTACAAGTTCAATATTGCAGAAAGTGAAAAATGGATAAAGAAGTTTTGGTACTTATGTACAATGCAATATCACTCAGCAATGAAATCTATGTCATCAGGCCCGTAGCAGCATAATGAGTGGATTCAGGTATGATGATTCTAACTGAAATAAGTCACACAGAAAAAGAAACATCATAAGATACCAGTAATACACGGAATGTAAACTTGGCAATACAGGAACTGAATTACAAAACACAACAGGGTCTCAAATTTAGAAAACCAACTTATGCTTGCTTAAGGGGAAAGGTGAGTTGGGGTGCTGCATAAAGCCAGAGATTGAAATGAGTACAGATAAACTTCCTTAAGCCAATTATGTAATAGACAAGAGCTACTCCTTTCTCAACGAAATGGACTCAAAACCCCATATTAAACGCGTAAGAATGTACATGACTAGTAAGCATCTTAAAACCTATGGATTGCTATGTCTCCGAAAGAGAATCAAGCGTGTGTACAGGGGCATAAACGCAGCAGTGATAGGATTGGAGAGGTTCGCTGAGCAAACGAAGACCCTTTGAAGTCATATTGCATGGTACCCATTCCACGGGTCTCAACTCTCCAGGTTTAAGGGATTCTTCCTTCAGCTGAAACATGCATGTGGAACCCAGAGTATGATCAACCGTGTGATCGGGAGATGTCTTCAAATATGTCTCTGTTCTCGTCCCCTGGTACTCGGGTGCAACAGTCCAGAAGCTTTACTAACACTCTCCCGACTTGGAGAGTCAGTGACTTTAACTTCCTGTTTGGCCCAGTTTGCAATTTCTGCGGAAGATGAACAGGAATAGGGAGAACCAATGAGAGACTAGCTGGAGGTGTCTGGACGGGCAAATTTAACTCTCATTTCCCACCAGGAAGAGGAATTAACCAAAGGCTCAGCGTGCCGTGCCGGAACAAGATTAGGGCCTGAAGCAATCCTGCGGTGTTGCGGCCAGCTCACAAGAAAGCGAGTTGAAGAAAGGAGCTCAGGGGCACTGTAATTCAAAAACCTGCAGAGTTATAAATGACAGCTATCGTCCAAAAGTGTACTGAACTAAGGCTGCCAAGAGGACTTGAAAGCGGGGCAGAATTGCAGGAAACCGATTTCAGGAGGTAGACTGGAATTGCATTTAAAGAATAGGAAAAGAGGCAGAACGTCGACAATGATGCACTTGGCCAAAAAGGGCGTATGTGTTTTTTCCTGAATATATTCAGGAAAAAACGCATACGCCCTTTTTGGCCAACCAAGCAAGCTTGCAAAGGAAATCTGCACTACAATGAAGTCTCACTTCCCCCCGGTCAAAAGGGCCATCTGAAAAATGTGTAAAATCCAGAAAGGCAGGACAGGCCATGGAGAACTGGGAGCCTTGTTATGCTGAAGGGCGGCATGTAAATTGCCAACAGCCACTCGGGAGAAGTGTATGATGCTTCCTGAAACATCTAAATAACAGAGGAACAGAGCCTAGGGCACTTCCACTTATTGTCCTATAGATTAGGGAAATTAAAATCAAAAAGACACAGCCACCCCAAAGTTTGTGATGGCTCTCTTTACAAGAACCTCGTTTACGGTACAAGTTCAATATCGCAGAAAGCAAAAAAATGGATGAAGAAGTTGTGGTACTTACATACAATGCAATATCACTCAGCAATGAAATCTATGTCATCAGGCCCATAGCAGCATAATGAGTGGATTCAGGTATGATGATTCTAACTGAAATAAGTCACACAGAAAAAGAAACATCATAAGATATCACTAATACACGGAATGTAAACTTGGCTACACAGGAACTGGATTACAAAAGAGAACAGGGTCTCAAATTTAGAAAACCAACTTATGCTTGCTTAAGGGGAAAGGTGAGTTGGGGTGCTGCATAAAACCAGAGATTGAAATGAGCACAGATAAAGTTCCTTAAGCCAAATATGTAATAGACAAGAGCTACTCCTTGCTCAACGAAATGGACTCAACACCCCATATTAAACGTCTAAGAATGTACCTGACTACTAATTATCTTAAAACCTATGGATTGCTATGTCTCCGAAAGAGAATCAAACATGTGTACAGGGGCACAAACGCAGCAATGATAGGATTGGAGAGTTTTGGTGAGCAAATGAAGACCCTTTGAAGTCATATTGCATGGTACCCATTCCACGGGTCTCAACTCTCCAGGTTTAAGAGATTCTTCCTTCAGCTAAAACATGCATGTGGAACCCACAGTATGATCAACCGTGTGATCGGGAGACGTGTTCCAATGTCTCAGTTCTCGTCCCCTGGTACTCGGGTGCAACATTCCACACGCTTTACTAACACTCTCTTGACTTGGACAGTCAGTGCCTTTAATCTCCTGTTTGACCCAGTTTGCAAATTCCGCGGAAGATGAACAGGAATAGAGAGAACCAATGAGAGACTAGCTGGAGGTGTCTGGACGCGCAAATTTAACTCTCATTTCCCACCAGGAAGAGTAATTAACCAAAGGCTCAGCGTGCCGGGCCGGAACCAGATTAGGGCCTGAAGCAATACTGCGGTGTTGTGGCCAGCTCACAAGAAAGCGAGTTGAAGAAAGGAGCTCAGGGGCACTGTAATTCACAAACCTGCAGAGTTATAAATGACAGCTATCGTCCAAAAATATACTGAAGTAAGGCTGCCAAGAGGACTTGAAAGCCGGGCAGAATTGCAAGAAACCGAATTCAGCAGGTAGACTGGAATTGCATTTAAAGCATAGGAAAAGAGGCAGAACGTCGACAATGATGCACTTGGCCAAAAAGGGCGTATGTGTTTTTTCCTGAATATATTCAGGAAAAAAGCATACGCACTTTTTGGCCAACCAAGCAAGCTTGCAAAGGAAATCTGCACTACAATGAAGTCTCACTTCCCCCCGGTCAAAAGGGCCATCTGAAAAAAGTGTAAAATCCAGAAAGGCAGGACAGGCCATGGAGAACTGGGAGCCTTGTTATGCTGATGGGCGGGATGTAAATTGCCAACAGCCACACGGGCAAAGTGTATGGTGTTTCCTGAAACATCTAAAAAACAAAGCAACAGAACCTAGAGCACTTCCACTTATGGTCCTATAGCTTAGGGAAATTAAAATCAAAAAGACACAGCCACCCCAAAGTTTGGGACGGCTCTGTTTACAACAACCTCATTTACGGGAATAGTTCAATATCGCAGAAAGTGAAAAATGGATAAAGAAGTTGTGGTACTTACGTACAATGCAATATCACTCAGCAATGAAATCTATGTCATCAGGCCCGTAGCAGCATAATGAGTGGATTCAGGTATGATGATTCTAACTGAAATAAGTCACAAGAAAAAGAAACATCATAAGATATCTCTAATACACGGAATGTAAACTTGGCTACACAGGAACTGGATTACAAAACAGAACAGGGTCTCAAATTTAGAACACCAACTTATGCTTGCTTAAGGGGAAACTTGAGTTGGGGTGCTGCATAAAACCAGAGATTGAAATGAGCACAGATAAAGTTCCTTAAGCCAAATATGGAATAGACAAGAGCTACTCCTTGCTCAACAAAATGGACTCAACACCCCATATTAAACGCCTAAGAATGTACCTGACTAGTAAGTATCTTAAAACCTATGGATCGCTCTGTCTCCGAAAGAGAATCAAGCAGGTGTACAGGGGCATAAATGCAGCAGTGATAGGATTGGAGAGGTTCGGTGAGCAAATGAAGACCCTTTGAAGTCATATTGCATGGTACCCATTCCACGGGTCTCAACTCTCCAGGTTTAAGGGATTCTTCCTTCAGCTAAATCATGCATGTGGAACCCAGAATATGATCAACCGTGTGATCGAGAGACGTGTTCCAATATGTCTCAGTTCTCGTCCCCTGGTACTCGGGTGCAACATTCCAGACGCTTTACTAACACTCTCCCGACTTGGAGAGTCAGTGCCTTTAACCTCCTGTTTGGCCCAGTTTGCAATTTCTGCGGAAGATGAACAGGAATAGGGAGAACCAATGAGAGACTAGCTGGAGGTGTCTGGACGGGCAAATTTAACTCCCATTTCCCACCAGGAAGAGGAATTAACCAAAGGCTCAGCGTGCCGTGCCGGAACAAGATTAGGGCCTGAAGCAATCCTGCGGTGTTGCGGCCAGCTCACAAGAAAGCGAGTTGAAGAAAGGAGCTCAGGGGCACTGTAGTTCACAAACCTGCAGAGTTATAAATGACAGCTATCGTCCAAAAATATACTGAAGTAAGCCTGCCAAGAGGACTTGAAAGCGGGGCAGAATTGCAGGAACGCAATTTCAGGAGGTACACTGGAATTGCATTTAAAGCATAGGAAAAGAGGCAGAACGTCGACAATGATGCCCTTGGCCAAAAAGGGCATATGCGTTTTTTCCTGAATATATTCAGGAAAAAACGCATATGCCCTTTTTGGCCAACCAAGCAAGCTTGCAAAGGAAATCTGCACTACAATGAAGTCTCACTTCCCCCTGGTCAAAAGTGCCATCTGAAAAAAGTGTAAAATCCAGAAAGGCAGGACAGGCCATGGAGAACTGGGAGCCTTGTTATGCTGATGGGTGGGATGTAAATTGCCAACAGCCACTCGGGAGAAGTGTATGGTGTTTCCTGAAACATCTAAAAAACAAAGCAACAGAGCCTAGGGCACTTCCACTTATGGTCCTATAGCTTAGGGAAATTAAAATCAAAAAGACACAGCCACCCCAAAGTTTGGGACGGCTCTGTTTACAAGAACCTCGTTTATGGTACAAGTTCAATATCGCAGAAAGTGAAAAATGGATACAGAATTTGTGCTACTTACGTACCATGCAATATCACTCAGCAATGAAATCTATGTCATCAGGCCTGTAGCAGCATAGTGAGTGGATTCAGGTATGACGATTCTAACTGAAATAAGTCACACAGAAAAAGAAACATCATAAGATATCACTAATACACGGAATGTAAACTTGGCTACACAGAAACTGAATTACAAAAAAGAACAGGGTCTCAAATTTAGAAAACCAACTTATGCTTGCTTAAGGGGAAAGGTGAGTTGGGGTGCTGCATAAAACCAGAGATTGAAATGAGCACAGATAAAGTTCCTTAAGACAAATATGTAATAGACAAGAGCTACTCCTTGCTCAACGAAATGGACTCAAAACCCCATATTAAACGCCTAATAATGTACCAGACTAGTCAGTATCTTAAAACCTATGGATTGCTATGTCTCTGAAAGAGAATCAAGCGTGAGTACAGGGGCATAAACGCAGCAGTGAGAGGATTGGAGAGGTTCGGTGTGCAAATGAAGACCCTTTGAAGTCATATTGCATGGTACCCATTCCACGGGTCTCAACTCTCCAGGTTTAAGGGATTCTTCCTTCAGCTAAAACATGCATGTGGAACCCAGAGTATGATCAACCGTGTGATCGGGAGACGTGTTCAAATATGTCTCAGTTTTCGACCCCTGGTACTCGGGTGCAACTTTTCAGACGCTGTACTAACACTCTCCCGACTTGGAGAGTCAGTGCCTTTAACCTCCTGTTTGGCCCAGTTTGCAATTTCTGCGGAAGATGAACAGGAATAGGGAGAACTAATGAGAGACTAGCTGGAGGTGTCTGGACGGGCAAATTTAACTCTCATTTCCCACCAGGTAGAGGAATTATCCAAAGGCTCAGCGTGCCGTGCCAGAACAAGATTAGGGCCTGAAGCAATCCTGCGGTGTTGCGGGCAGCTCACAAGAAAGCGAGTTGAAGAAAGGAGCTCAGGGGCACTGTAATTCACAAACCTGCAGAGTTATAAATGACAGCTATCGTCCAAAAATATACTGAAGTAAGGCTGCAAAGAGGACTTGAAAGCGGGGCAGAATTGCAGGAAACCGATTTCAGGAGGTGGACTGGAATTGCATTTAAAGCATCGGAAAAGAGGCAGAACGTCGACAATGATGCACTTGGCCAAAAACGGCGTATGCATTTTTTCATGAATATATTCAGGAAAAAACGCATACGCCCTTTTTGGGCAACCAAGCAAGCTTGCAAAGGAAATCTGCACTACAATGAAGACTCACTTCCCCCCGGTCAAAAGGGCCATCTGAAAAAAGTGTAAAATCCAGAAAGGCAGGACAGGCCATGGAGATCTGGGAGCCTTGTTATGCTGATGGGCGGGATGTAAATTGGCAACAGCCATTTGGGAGAAGTGTATGGTGTTTCCTGAAACATCTAAAAAACAAAGCAACAGAGCCTAGGGCACTTCCACTTATGGTCCTATAGCTTAGGGAAATTAAAATCAAAAAGACACAGCCACCCCAAAGTTTGGGACGGCTCTTTTTAGAAGAACCTCGTTTACGGTACAAGTTCAATATCGCAGAAAGAGAAAAATGGATAAAGAAGTTGTGGTACTTACGTACAATGCAATATCACTTAGCAATGATATCTATGTCATCAGGCCCGTAGCAGCATAATGAGTGGATTCAGGTATAATGATTCTAACTGAAATAAGTCACAAGAAAAAGAAACAACATAAGATATCACTAATACACAGAATGTAAACTTGGCTACACAGGAACTGAATTAAAAAACAGAACAGGGTCTCAAATTTAGAAAACCAACTTATGCTTCCTTAAGGGGAAAGGTGACTTGGGGTGCAGCATAAAACCAGAGATTGAAATGAGCATAGATAAAGTTCCTTAAGCCAAATATGTAATAGACAAGAGCTACTCCTTGCTCAACGAAATGGACTCAACACCCCATATTAAACGCCTAAGAATGTACCTGACTAGTAAGTATCTTAAAACCTATGGATTGCTATGTCTCCGAAAGAGAATCAAGCGTGAGTACAGGGGCATAAACACAGCAGTGATAGGATTGGAGAGGTTCGGTGAGCAAATGAAGACCCTTTGAAGTCATATTGCATGGTATCCATTCCACGGGTCTCAACTCTCCAGGTTTAAGGGATTCTTCCTTCAGCTAAAACATGCATGTGGAACCCAGGGTATGATCAACCGTGTGATCGGGAGACGTGTTCCAATATGTCTCAGTTCTCATCCCCTGGTACTCGGGTGCAACATTCCAGACGCTTTACTAACACTCTCCCGACTTGGAGAGTCAGTGCCTTTAACCTCCAGTTTGGCCCAGTTTGCAATTTCTGCGGAAGATGAACAGGAATAGGGAGAACCAATGACAGACTAGCTGGAGGTGTCTGGACGGGCAAATTTAACTCTCATTTCCCACCAGGAAGAGGAATTAACCAAAGGCTCAGCCTGCCGTGACGGTCCCAGATTAGGGCCTGAAGCAGTCCTGCGGTGTTGCGGCCAGCAAACAAGAAAGCGAGTTGAAGAAAGGAGCTCAGGGGCACTGTAATTCACAAACCTGCAGAGTTATAAATGACAGCTATCGTCCAAAAATATACTGAAGTAAGGCTGCCAAGAGGACTTGAAAGCGGGGCAGAATTGCAGGAAACCGATTTCAGGAGGTAGACTGGAATTGCATTTAAAGCATAGGAAAAGAGGCAGAACGTCGACAATGATGCACTTGGCCAAAAAGGGCGTATACGTTTTTTCCTGAATATATTCAGGAAAAAAAGCATACGCCCTTTTTGGCCAACCAAGCAAGCTTGCAAATGAAATCTGCACTACAATGAAGTCTCACTTCCCCCCGGTCAAAAGGGCCATCTGAAAAAAGTGTAAAATCCAGAAAGGCAGGACAGGCCATGGAGAACTGGGAGCCTTGTTATGCTGATGGGTGGGATGTAAATTGCCAACAGCCCCTCGGGAGAAGTGTATGGTGTTTCCTGAAACATCTAAAAAACAAAGCAACAGAGCCTAGGGCACTTCCACTTATGGTCCTATAGCTTAGGGAAATTAAAATAAAAAAGACACAGCCACCCCAAAGTTTGGGACGGCTCTGTTTACAAGAAACTCGTTTACGGGACAACTTCAATATCACAGAAAGTGAAAAATGGATAAAGAAGTTCTGGTACTTACGTACAATGCAATATCACTCAGCAATGAAATCTATGTCATCAGGCCCGTAGCAACATAATGAGTGGATTCAGGTATGATGATTCAAACTGAAATAAGTCACAAGAAAAAGAAACAACATAAGATATCACTAATACACAGAATGTAAACTTGGCTACACAGGAACTGGATTACAAAACAGAACAGGGTCTCAAATTTAGAAAACCAACTTATGCTTGCTTAAGGGGAAAGGTGAGTTGGGGTGCTGCATAAAACCAGAGATTGAAATGAGCACAGATAAAGTTCCTTAAGCCAAATATGTAATAGACAAGAGCTACTCCTTGCTCAACGAAATGGACTGAAACCCCATATTAAATGCCTAAGAATGTACCTGACTAGTAAGTATCTTAAAACCTATGGATCGCTATGTCTCTGAAAGAGAATCAAGCATGTGTACAGGGGCATAAACGCAGCAGTGATAGGATTGGAGAGGTTAGGTGAGCAAATGAAGACCCTTTGAAGTCATATTGCATGGTACCCATTCCACGGGTCTCAACTCTCCAGGTTTAAGGGATTCTTCCTCCAGCTAAATCATGCATGTGGAACACAGAGTATGATCAACCGTGTGATCGGGAGACTTGTTCCAATATGTCTCAGTTCTCGTCCCTTGGTACTCGGGTGCAACATTCCAGACGCTTTACTAACACTCTCCCGACTTGGAGAGTCAGTGCCTTTAAACTCCTCTTTGTCCCAGTTTGCAATTTCTGCGGAAGATGAACAGGAATAGGGAGAACCAATGAGAGACTAGCTGGAGGTGTCTGCACGGGCAAATTTAACTCTCATTTCCCACCAGGAAGAGGAATTAACCAAAGGCTCAGCGTGCCGTGCCGGAACCAGATTAGGGCCTGAAGCAATCCTGCGGTGTTGCGGCCAGCTCACAAGAAAGCGAGTTGAAGAAAGGAGTTCAGGGGCACTGTAATTCACAAACCTGCAGAGTTATAAATGACAGCTATCGTCCAAAAATATACTGAAGTAAGGCTGCCAAGAGGACTTGAAAGCGGGCCAGAATTGCAGGAAACCGATTTCAGGAGGTAGACTGGAATTGCTTTTAAAGCATAGGAAAAGAGGCAGAACGTCGACAATGATGCACTTGGCCAAAAAGGGCGTATGCATTTTTTCCTGAATATATTCAGGAAAAAACGCATACGCCCTTTTTGGCCAACCAAGCAAGCTTGCAAATGAAATCTGCACTACAATGAAGTCTCACTTCCACCCGGTCAAAAGGGCCATCTGAAAAAAGTGTAAAATCCAGAAAGGCAGGACAGGCCATGGAGAACTGGGAGCCTTGTTATGCTGATGGGCGGGATGTATATTGCCAACAGCCACTCGGGAGAAGTGTATGGTGTTTCCTGAAACATCTAAAAAACAAAGCAACAGAGCCTAGGGCACTTCCACTTATGGTCCTATAGCTTAAGGAAATTAAAATCAAAAAGACACAGCCACCCCTAAGTTTGGGACGGCTCTGTTTACAAGAAACTCGTTTATGGGACAAGTTCAATATCGCAGAAAGTGAAAAATGGATAAAGAAGTTGTTGTACTTACGCACAATGCAATATCACTCAGCAATTAAATCTATGTCATCAGGCCCATAGCAGCATAATGAGTGGATTCAGGTATGATGATTCTAACTGAAATAAGTCACACAGAAAAAGAAACATCATAAGATATCACTAATACACGGTATGTAAACTTGGCTACACAGGAGCTGGATTACAAAATAGAACAGGGTCTCAAATTTAGAAAACCAACTTATGCTTGCTTAAGGGGAAAGGTGGGTTGGGGTGCTGCATAAAACCAGAGATTGAAATGAGCACAGATAAAGTTCCTTAAGCCAAATATGTAATAGACAAGACCTACTCCTTGCTCAACGAAATGGACTCAACACCCCATATTAAACGCCTAAGAATGTACCTGACTAGTAAGTATCTTAAAACCTATGGATCGCTATGTCTCCGAAAGAGAATCAAGCGTGTGTACAGGGGCATAAACGCAGCAGTGATAGGATTGGAGAGGTTCGGTGAGCAAATGAAGACCCTTTGAAGTCATATTGCATGGTACCCATTCCACGGGTCTCAACTCTCCAGGTTTAAGGGATTCTTCCTTCAGCTAAATCATGCATGTGGAACCCAGAGTATTATCAACCATGTGATCGGGAGACGTGTTCCAATATGTCTCATTCTTGTCCCCTGGTACTCGGGTGCAACATTCCAGAGGCTTTACTAACACTCTCTCGACTTGGAGAGTCAGTGCCTTTAACCTCCTATTTGGCCCAGTTTGCAATTTCTGCGGAAGATGAACAGGAATAACGAGAACCAATGAGAGACTAGCTGGAGGTGTCTGGACGTGCAAATTGAACTCTCATTTCCCACCAGGAAGAGGAATTAACCAAAGGCTCAGCGTGCCGTGCCGGAACCAGATTAGGGCCTGAAGCAATCCTGCGGTGTTGCGGCCAGCTCACAAGAAAGCGAGTTGAAGAAAGGAGCTCAGGGGCACTGTAATTCACAAACCTGCAGAGTTATAAATGACAGCTATCGTCCAAAAATATACTGAAGTAAGGCTGCCAAGAGGACTTGAAAGCGGGGCAGAATTGCAGGAAACCGATTTCAGGAGGTAGACTGGAACTGCACTTAAAGCATAGGAAAAGAGGCAGAACGTCGACAATGATGCACTTGGCCAAAAAGGGCGTATGCGTTTTTTCCAGAATATATTCAGGAAAAAACGCATACGCACTTTTTGGCCAACCAAGCAAGCTTGCAAAGGAAATCTGCACTACAGTGAAGTCTCACTTCCCCCTGGTCAAAAGGGCCATCTGAAAAAATTGTAAAATCCAGAAAGGCAGGACAGGCCATGGAGAACTGGGAGCCTTGTTATGCTGATGGGCGGGATGTAAATTGCCAACAGCCACTCGGGAGAAGTGTATGGTGTTTCCTGAAACATCTAAAAAACAAAGCAACAGAGCCTAGGGCACTTCCACTTATGGTCCTATAGCTTAGGGAAATTAAAATCAAAAAGACACAGCCACTCCAAAGTTTGGGACGGCTCTGTTTACAAGAACCTTGTTTATGGTACAAGTACAATATCGCAGAAAGTGAAAAATGGATAAAGAATTTGTGGTACTTACGTACAATGTAATATCACTCAGCAATGAAATCTATGTCATCAGGCCCGTAGCACCATAATGAGTGGATTCAGGTATGATGATTCTAACAGAAATAAGTCACACAGAAAAAGAAACATCATAAGATATCACTAATACACGGAATGTAAACTTGGCTACACAGGAACTGGATTACAAAACAGAACAGGGTCTCAAATTTAGAAAACCAACTTATGCTTGCTTAAGGGGAAAGGTGACTTGGGGTGCAGCATAAAACCAGAGATTGAAATGAGCACAGATAAAGTTCCTTAAGCCAGATATCTAATAGACAAGAGCTACTCCTTGCTCAACGAAATGGACTCAACACCCCATATTAAACGCCTAAGAATGTACCTGACTAGTAAGTATCTTAAAACCTATGGATTGCTATGTCTCCGAAAGAGAATCAAGCATGTGTACAGGGGCATAAACGCAGCAGTGATAGGATTGGAGAGGTTCGGTGAGCAAATGAAGACCCTTTGAAGTCATATTGCATGGTACCCATTCCACGGGTCTCAACTCTCCAGGTTTAAGGGATTCTTCCTTCAGCTAAATCATGCATGTGGAACCCAGAGTATGATCAACCGTGTAATCGGGAGACGTGTTCCAATATGTCTCAGTTCTCGTCCCCTGGTACTCGGTTGCAACATTCCAGACGCTTTACTAACACTCTCCCGACTTGGAGAGTCAGTGCCTTTAACCTCCTGTTTGGCCCAGTTTGCAATTTCTGCGGAAGATGAACAGGAATAGGGAGAACCAATGAGAGACTAGCTGGAGGTGTCTGGACGGGCAAATTTAACTCTCATTTCCCACCAGGAAGAGGAATTAACCAAAGGCTCAGCGTGCCGTGCCTGAACCAGATTAGGGCCTGAAGCAATCCTGCGGTGTTGCGGCCAGCTCACAAGAAAGCGAGTTGAAGAAAGGAGCTCAGGGGCACTGTAATTCACAAACCTGCAGAGTTATAAATGACAGCTATCGTCCAAAAATATACTGAAGTAAGGCTGCCAAGAGGACTTGAAAGCGGGGCAGAATTGCAGGAAACCGATTTCAGGAGGTAGACTGGAATTGCACTTAAAGCATAGGAAAAGAGGCAGAACGTCGACAATGATGCACTTGGCCAAAAAGGGCGTATGCGTTTTTTCCTGAATATATTCAGGAAAAAACGCATACGCCCTTTTTGGCCAACCAAGCAAGCTTGCAAAGGATATCTGCACTACAATGAAGTCTCACTTCCCCCGGTCAAAAGGGCGATCTGAAAAAAGTGTAAAATCCAGAAAGGCAGGACAGGCCATGGAGAACTGGAAGCCTTGTTATGCTGATGGGTGGGATGTAAATTGCCAACAGCCACTCGGGAGAAGTGTATGGTGTTTCCTGAAACATCTAAAAAACAAAGCAACAGAGCCTAGGGCACTTCCACATATGGTCCTATAGCTTAGGGAAATTAAAATCAAAAAGACACAGCCACCCCAAAGTTTGGGACGGCTCTGTTTACAACAACCTCGTTTACGGGACAACTTCAATATCGCAGAAAGTGAAAAATGGATAAAGAAGTTGTGGTACTTACGTACAATGCAATATCACTCAGCAATGAAATCTATGTCATCAGGCCCGTAGCAGCATAATGAGTGGATTCAGGTATGATGATTCTAACTGAAATAAGTCACACAGAAAAAGAAGCATCATAAGATATCACTAATACACGGAATGTAAACTTGGCTACACAGGAACTGGATTACAAAACAGAACAGGGTCTCAAATGTAGAAAAGCAACTTATGCTTGCTTAAGGGGAAAGGTGAGTTGGGGTGCTGCATAAAACCAGAGATTGAAATGAGCACAGATAAAGTTCCTTAAGCCAAATATGGAATAGACAAGAGCTACTCCTTGCTCAACGAAACGGACTCAAAACACCATATTAAATGCCTAATAATGTACCTGACTAGTAAGTATCTTAAAACCTATGGATTGCTATGTCTCTGAAAGAGAATCAAGCGTGAGTACAGGGACATAAACGCAGCAGTGATAGGATTGGAGAGGTTCGGTGAGCAAATGAAGACCCTTTGAAGTCATATTGCATGGTACCCATTCCACGGGTCTCAACTCTCCAGGTTTAAGGGATTCTTCCTTCAGCTAAAACATGCATGTGGAACCCAGAGTATGATCAACCATGTGATCGGGAGACGTGTTCAAATATGTCTCAGTTCTCATCGCCTGGTACTCGGGTGCAACATTCCAGATGCTTTACTAACACTCTCCCGAGTTGGAGAGTCAGTGCCTTTAACCTCCTGTTTGGCCCAGTTTGCAAATTCCACGGAAGATGAACAGGAATAGGGAGAACCAATGTGAGACTAGCTGGAGGTGTCTGGACGGGCAAATTTAACTCTCATTTCCCACCAGGAAGAGCAATTAAGCAAAGGCTCAACGTGCCATGCTGGAACCAGATTAGGGCCTGAAGCAATCCTGCGGTGTTGCGGCCAGCTCACAAGAAAGTGAGTTGAAGAAAGGAGCTCAGGGGCACTGTTATCACAAACCTGCAGAGTTATGAATGACAGCTATCGTCCAAAAATATACTGAAGTAAGGCTGCCAAGAGGACTTGAAAGCGGGACAGAATTACAGGAATCCGATTTCAGGAGGTAGACTGGAATTGCATTTAAGCATAGGAAAAGAGGCAGAACGTCGACAATGTTGCACTTGGCCAAAAAGTGCGTATGCGTTTTTTCCTGCATATATTCAGGAAAAAACGCATACGCCCTTTTTGGCCAACCAAGCAAGCTTGCAAAGGAAATCTGCACTACAATGAAGTCTCACTTCCCCCAGGTCAAAAGGGCCATCTGAAAAAAGTGTAAAATCCAGAAAGGCAGGACTGGCCAGGGAGAACTGGGAGCCTTGTTATGCTGATGGGCGGGATGTAAATTGCCAACAGCCACTCGTGAGAAGTGTATGGTGTTTCCTGAAACATCTAAAAAACAAAGCAACAGAGCCTAGGGCACTTCCACTTATGGCCCTATAGCTTAGGGAAATTAAAATCAAAAAGACACAGCCACCCCAAAGTTTGGGACGGCTCTGTTTACAAGAACCTTGTTTACGGTACATGTTCAATATCGCAGAAAGTGAAAAATGGATAAAGAAGTTGTGGTACTCACGGACAATGCAATATCACTCAGCAATGAAATCAATGTCATCTGGCCCATAGCATCATAATGAGTGGATTCAGGTATGATGATTCTAACTGAAATAAGTCACACAGAAAAAGAAACATCATAAGATATCACTAATACACGGAATGTAAACTTGGCTACACAGGAACTGGATTACAAAACAGAAGAGGGTCTCAAATTTAGAAAACCAACTTATGCTTGTTTAAGGGGAAAGGTGAGTTGGGGTGCTGCATAAAACCAGAGATTGAAATAAGCACAGATAAAGTTCCTTAAGCCAAATATGTAATAGACAAGAGCTACTCCTTGCTCAACGAAATGGACTCAACACCCCATATTTAACACCTAAGAATGTACCTAACTAGTAAGTATCTTAAAACCTATGGATTGCTATGTCTCCGAAAGAGAATCAAGCGTGTGTACAGGGGCATAAACGCAGCAGTGATAGGATTGGAGAGGTTCGGTGAGCAAATGAAGACCCTTTGGAGTCATATTGCATGGTACCCATTCCACGGGTCTCAACTCTCCAGGTTTAAGGGATTCTTCCTTCAGCTGAAGCATGCATGTGGAACCCAGAGTATGATCAACCGTGTGATCGGGAGACGGGTTCAAATATGTCTCAGTTCTTGTCCCCTGGTACTCAGGTGCAACATTCCACACGCTTTACTAAGACTCTCCCGACTTGGAGAGTCAGTGCCTTTAACCTCCTGTTTGGCCCAGTTTGCAATTTCTGCGGAAGATGAACAGGGATAGGGAGGACCAATGAGAGACTAGCTGGAGGTGTCTGGATGGGCAAATTTAACTCTCATTTCCCACCAGGAAGAGGAATTAAGCAAAGGCTCAATGTGCCGTGCCGGAACCAGATTAGGGCCTGAAGCAATCCTGCGGTGTTGTGGCCAGCTCACAAGAAAGCGAGTTGAAGAAAGGAGCTCAGGGGCACTGTAATTCACAAACCTGCAGAGTTATAAATGACAGCTATCGTCCAAAAATATACTGAAGTAAGGCTGCCAAGAGGACTAGAAAGCGGGGCAGAATTGCAGGAAACCCATTTCAGGAGGTAGACTGGAATTGCATTTAAAGCATAGGAAAATAGGCAGAAGGTCGATAATGATGCACTTGCCCAAAAAGGGCGTATGCGTTTTTTCCTGAATATATTCAGGAAAAAACGCATACGCCCTTTTTGGCCAACCAAGCAAGCTTGCAAAGGAAATCTGCACTACAATGAAGTCTCACTTCCCCCAGGTGAAAAGGGCCATCTGAAAAAAGTGTAAAATCCAGAAAGGCAGGACAGGCCATGGAGAACTGGGAGCCTTGTTATGCTGATGGGCGGGATGTAAATTGCCAACAGCCACTCTGGAGAAGTGTATGGTGTTTCCTGAAACATCTAAAAAACAAAGCAACAGAGCCTAGGGCACTTCCACTTATAGTCCTATAGCTTAGGGAAATTAAAATCAAAAAGACACAGACACCCCAAAGTATGGGACGGCTCTGTTTATAAGAACCTCATTTACGGTACAAGTTCAATATCGCAGAAAGTGAAAAATGGATAAAGAAGTTGCGGTACTTACGTACAATGCAATATCACTCAGCAATGAAATCTATGTCATCAGGCCCGTAGCAGCATAGAGTGGATTCAGGTATGATGATTCTAACTGAAATAAGTCACACAGAAGAAGAAACATCATAAGATATCACTAATACACGGAATGTAAACTTGGCTACACAGGAACTGGATTACAAAACAGAACAGGGTCTCAAATGTAGAAAAGCAACTTATGCTTGCTTAAGGGGAAAGGTGAGTTGGGGTGCTGCATAAAACTAGAGATTGAAATGAGAACAGATAAAGTTCCTTAAGCCAAACATGTAATAGACAAGAGCTACTCCTTGCTCAACGAAATGGACTCAAAACACCATATTAAATGCCTAATAATGTACCTGACTAGTAAGTATCTTAAAACCTATGGATTGCTATGTCTCTGAAAGAGAATCAAGCGTGAGTACAGGGACATAAACGCAGCAGTGATAGGATTGGAGAGGTTCGGTGAGCAAATGAAGACCCTTTGAAGTCATATTGCATGGTACCCATTCCACGGGTCTCAACTCTCCAGGTTTAAGGGATTCTTCCTTCAGCTAAAACATGCATGTGGAACCCAGAGTATGATCAACCATGTGATCGGGAGACGTGTTCAAATATGTCTCAGTTCTCATCGCCTGGTATTCGGGTGCAACATTCCAGATGCTTTACTAACACTCTTCCGACTTGGAAAGTCAATGCCTTTAACCTCCTGTTTGGCCCAGTTTGCAAATTCCGCGGAAGATGAACAGGAATAGAGAGAACCAACGAGAGACTAGCTGGAGGTGTCTGGACGGGCAAATTTAACTCTCATTTCCCACCAGGAAGAGCAATTAAGCAAAGGCTCAGCGTGCCGTGCCGGAACCAGATTAGGGCCTGAAGCAATCCTGCGGTGTTGCGGCCAGCTCACAAGAAAGCGAGTTGAAGAAAGGAGCTCAGGGGCACTGTTATCACAAACCTGCAGAGTTATAAATGACAGCTATCATCCAAAAATATACTGAAGTAAGGCTGCCAAGAGGACTTGAAAGCGGGGCAGAATTGCAGGAATCCGATTTCAGGAGGTAGACTGGAATTACATTTAAGCATAGGAAAAGAGGCAGAACGTCGACAATGATGCACTTGGCCAAAAAGTGCGTATGCGTTTTTTCCTGCATATATTCAGGAAAAAACGCATACGCCCTTTTTGGCCAACCAAGCAAGCTTGCAAAGGAAATCTGCACTACAATGAAGTCTCACTTTCCCCCGGTCAAAAGGGCCATCTGAAAAAAGTGTAAAATCCAGAAAGGCAGGACAGGCCATGGAGAACTGGGAGCCTTGTTATGCTGATGGGCGGGATGAAAATTGCCAACAGCCACTCTGGAGAAGTGTATGGTGTTTCCTGAAACATCTAAAAAACAAAACAACGGAGCCTAGGGCACTTCCACTTATAGTCCTATAGCTTAGGGAAATTAAAATCAAAAAGACACAGCCACCCCAAAGTTTGGGACCTCTCTGTTTACAAGATCCTCGTTTATGGTACAAGTTCAATATCACAGAAAGGGAAAAATGGATAAAGCTGTTGTGGTACTTACGTACAATGCAATATCACTCAGCAATGAAATCTATGTCATCAGGCCCGTAGCAGCATAATGAGTGGATTCAGGTATGATGATTCAAACTGAAAAAAGTCACACAGAAAAAGAAACATCATAAGATATCACTAATACATGGAATGTAAACTTGGCTACACACGAACTGGATTACAAAACAGAACAGGGTCTCAAATTTAGAAAACCAACTTATGCTTGCTTAAGGGGAAAGGTGAGTTGGGGTGCTGCATAAAACCAGAGATTGAAATGAGCACAGATAAAGTTCCTTAAGCCAAACATGTAATAGACAAGAGCTACTCCTTGCTCAACGAAATGGACTCAACACCCCATATTAAACGCCTAAGAATGTAGCTGACTAGTAAGTATCTTAAAACCTATGGATTGCTATGTCTCCTAAAGAGAATCAAGCGTGTGTACAGGGGCATAAACGCAGCAGTGATAGGATTGGAGAGGTTCGGTGAGCAAATGAAGACCCTTTGAAGTCATATTGCATGGTACCCATTCCACGGGTCTCAACTCTCCAGGTTTAAGGGATTCTTCCTTCAGCTAAAGCATGCATGTGGAACCCAGAGTATGATCAATCATGTGATCGGGAGACGTGTTCCAATATGTCTCAGTTCTCGTCCCCTGGTACTCGGGTGCAACATTGCAGATGCTTTACTAACACTCTCCCGACTTGGAGAGATAGTGCCTTTAACCTCCTGTTTGGCCCAGTTTGCAATTTCTGCGGAAGATGAACAGGAATAGGGAGAACCAATGAGAGACTAGCTGGAGGTGTCTGGATGGGCAAATTTAACTCTCATTTCCCACCAAGAAGAGGAATTAACCAAAGGCTCAGCGTGCCGTGCCGGAACCAGATTAGGGCCTGAAGCAATCCTGCGGTGTTGCGGCCAGCTCACAAGAAAGCGAGTTGAAGAAAGGAGCTCAGAAGCACTGTAATTCACAAACCTGCAGAGTTATAAATGACAGCTATCGTCCAAAAATATACTGAAGTAAGGCTGCCAAGAGGACTTGAAAGCGGGGCAGAATTGCAGGAAACCGATTTCAGGAGGTAGACTGGAATTGCATTTAAAGCATAGGAAAAGAGGCAGAACGTCGACAATGATGCACTTGGCCAACAAGGGCGAATGCGTTTTTTCCTGAATATATTCAGGAAAAAACGCATACGCCCTTGTTGGCCAACCAAGCAAGCTTGCAAAGGAAATCTGCACTACATTGAAGTCTCACTTCCCTCCCGGTCAAAAGGACCATCTGAAAAAAGTGTAAAATCCAGAAAGGCAGGACAGGCCATGGAGAACTTGGAGCCTTGTTATGCTGATGGGCAGGATGTAAATTGCCAACAGTCACTGGGGAGAAGTGTATGGTGTTTCCTGAAACATCTAAAAAACAAAGCAACAGAGCCTAGGGCACTTTCACTTATTGTCATAGAGCTTAGGGAAATTAAAAGCAAAAAGACACAGCCACCCCAAAGTTTGGGACGGCTCTGTTTACAAGAACCTCGTTTACGGTACAAGTTCAATATCGCAGAAAGCGAAAAATGGATAAAGAAGTTGTGGTACTTACGTACAATGCAATATCACTCAGCAATGAAATCTATGTCATCAGGCCCGTAGCAGCATAATGAGTGGATTCAGGTATGATGATTCTAACTGAAATAAGTCACACAGAAAAAGAAACATCATAAGATATCACTAATACACAGAATGTAAACTTGGCTACAGAGGAACTGGATTACAAAACAGAACAGGGTCTCAAATTTAGAAAACCAACTTATGCTTGCTTAAGGAGAAAGGTGAGTTGGGGTGCTGCATAAAACCAGAGATTGAAATGAGCACAGATAAACTTCCTTAAGCCAAATATGTAATAGACAAGAGCTACTCCTTGCTAAACGAAACGGGCTCAACACCCCATATTAAACGCCTAACAATGTGGCTGACTAGTAAGTATCTTAAAACTTATGGATTGCTATGTCTCCAAAAGAGAATGAAGCGTGTGTACAGTGGTAGAAACGCAGCAATGATAGGATTGGAGAGGTTCGGTGAGCAAATGAAGTCCCTTTGAAATCAAATTGCATGGTACCCATTCCACGGGTCTCAACTCTCCAGGTTTAAGGGATTCTTCCTTCACCTAAAACATGCATGTGTAACCCAGAGTATGATCAACCGTGTGATCAGGAGATGTGTTCCAATTTGTCTCAGTTCTCGTCCACCGGTACTCGGGTGCAACATTCCAGCCGCTTAGCTAACACTCTCCCGACTTGGAGAGTCAGTGCCTTTAACCTCCTGTTTGGCCCAGTTTGCAATTTCTGCGGAAGATGAACAGGAATAGGGAGAACCAATGAGAGACTAGCTGGAGGTGTCTGGACGGGCAAATTTAACTCTCATTTCCCACCAGGAAGAGGAATTAAGCAAAGGCTCAGCGTGCCGTGCCGGAACCAGATTAGGGCCTGAAGCAATCCTGTGGTGCTGCGGCCAGCTCACAAGAAAGCGAGTTGAAGAAAGGAGCTCAGGGGCACTGTAATTCACAAATCTGCAGAGTTATAAATGACAGCTATCGTCCAAAAATATACTGAAGTAAGGCTGCCAAGAGGACTTGAAAGCGGGGCAGAATTGCAGGAAACTGATTTCAGTAGGCAGACAGGAATTGCATTTAAAGCATAGGAAAAGAGGCAGAACGTCGACAATGATGCACTTGGCCAAAAAGGGCGTATGCGTTTTTTCCTGAATATATTCCGGAAAAAACGCATACGCACTTTTTGGCCAACAAAGCAAGCTTGCAAAGGAAATCTGCACTACAATGAAGTCTCACTTCCCCCCGGTCAAAAGGGTCATCTCAAAAAAAGTGTAAAATCCAGAAAGGCAGGACAGGCCATGGAGAACTGGGAGCCTTGTTGTGCTGATGGGCGGGATGTAAATTGCCAACAGCCACTCTGGAGAAGTGTATGGTGTTTCCTGAAATATCTAAAAAACAAAGCATCAGAGCCTAGGGCACTTCCACTTATGGTCCTATAGCTTAGGGATATTAAAATCAAAAAGACACAGCCACCACAAAGTTTGGAACGGCTCTGTTTACCAGAACCACGTTTACGTTACAAGTTCAATATCACAGAAAGCAAAAAATGGATAAAGAAGTTGTGGTACTTACGTACAATGCAATATCACTCAGAAATGAAATCTATGTCATCAGGCCCATAGCAGCATAATGAGTGGATTCAGGTATGATGATTCTATCTGAAATAAGTCACACAGAAAAAGAAACATCATAAGATATCACTAATACACGGAATGTAAACTTGGCTACACAGGAACTGGATTACAAAACAGAACAGGGTCTCAAATTTAGAAAACCAACTTATGCTTGCTTAAGGGGAAAGGTGAGTTGGGGTGCTGCATAAAACTAGAGATTGAAATGTGCACAGATAAAGTTCCTTAAGCCAAATATGGAATAGACAAGAGCTACTCCTTGCTCAACGAAATGGACTCAAAACCCCATGTTGAACACCTTATAATGTACCTGACTAGTAAGTATCTTAAAACCTAAAGATTGCTATGTGTCTGAAAGAGAATCAAGTGTGAGTACAGGGGCATAAACGCAGCAGTGATAGGATTGGAGAGGTTCGGTGAGCAAATGAAGACCCTTTGAAGTCATATTGCATGGTACCCATTCCATGGGTCTCAACTCTCCAGGTTTAAGGGATTCTTCCTTCAGCTAAAACAAGCATGTGGAACCCAGAGTATGATCAACCGTGTGATCGGGAGACGTGTTCCAATATGTCTCAGTTCTCGTCCCCTGGTACTCGGGTGCAACATTCCAGACGCTTTACTAACACTCTCCCCACTTAGAGAGTCAGTGCCTTTAACCTCCTGTTTGGCCCAGTTTCCAATTTCTGCGGAAGATGAACAGGAATAGGGAGGACAAATGAGAGACTAGCTGGAGGTGTCTGGACGGGCAAATTGAACTCTCATTTCCCACCAGGAAGAGGAATTAACCAAAGGCTCAGTGTGCCGTGCCGGAACTAGATTAGGGCCTGAAGCAATCCAGCGGTGTTGCGGCCATTTTACAAGAAAGCGAGTTGAAGAAAGGAGCTCAGGGGCACTGTAATTCACAAACCTGCAGAGTTATAAATGACAGTTATCGTCCAAAAGTATACTGAAGTAAGGCTGCCAAGAGGACTTGAAAGCAGGGCAGAATTGCAGGAAACCAATTTCAGGAGGTAGACTGGAATTGCATTTAAAGCATAGGAAAAGAGGCAGAACGTCCACAATGATGCACTTGGGCAAAAAGGGCGTATGCGTTTTTTCCTGAATATATTCAGGAAAAAACGCATACGCCCTTTTTGGCCAACCAAGCAAGCTTGCAAAGGAAATCTGCACTACAATGAAGTCTCACTTCCCCCCGGTCAAAAGGGCCATCTGAAAAAAGTGTAAAATCCAGAAAGGCAGGACAGGCCATGGAGAACTGGGAGCCTTGTTATGCTGATGGGCGGGATGTAAATTGCCAACAGCCACTCTGGAGAAGTGTATGGTGTTTCCTGAAACATCTAAAAAACAAAGCAACAGAGCCTAGGGCACTTCCACTTATAGTCCTATAGCTTAGGGAAATTAAAATCAAAAAGACACAGACACCCCAAAGTATGGGACGGCTCTGTTTATAAGAACCTCATTTACGGTACAAGTTCAATATCGCAGAAAGTGAAAAATGGATAAAGAAGTTGCGGTACTTACGTACAATGCAATATCACTCAGCAATGAAATCTATGTCATCAGGCCCGTAGCAGCATAGAGTGGATTCAGGTATGATGATTCTAACTGAAATAAGTCACACAGAAGAAGAAACATCATAAGATATCACTAATACACGGAATGTAAACTTGGCTACACAGGAACTGGATTACAAAACAGAACAGGGTCTCAAATGTAGAAAAGCAACTTATGCTTGCTTAAGGGGAAAGGTGAGTTGGGGTGCTGCATAAAACTAGAGATTGAAATGAGAACAGATAAAGTTCCTTAAGCCAAACATGTAATAGACAAGAGCTACTCCTTGCTCAACGAAATGGACTCAAAACACCATATTAAATGCCTAATAATGTACCTGACTAGTAAGTATCTTAAAACCTATGGATTGCTATGTCTCTGAAAGAGAATCAAGCGTGAGTACAGGGACATAAACGCAGCAGTGATAGGATTGGAGAGGTTCGGTGAGCAAATGAAGACCCTTTGAAGTCATATTGCATGGTACCCATTCCACGGGTCTCAACTCTCCAGGTTTAAGGGATTCTTCCTTCAGCTAAAACATGCATGTGGAACCCAGAGTATGATCAACCATGTGATCGGGAGACGTGTTCAAATATGTCTCAGTTCTCATCGCCTGGTACTCGGGTGCAACATTCCAGATGCTTTACTAACACTCTTCCGACTTGGAAAGTCAGTGCCTTTAACCTCCTGTTTGGCCCAGTTTGCAAATTCCGCGGAAGATGAACAGGAATAGAGAGAACCAACGAGAGACTAGCTGGAGGTGTCTGGACGGGCAAATTTAACTCTCATTTCCCACCAGGAAGAGCAATTAAGCAAAGGCTCAGCGTGCCGTGCCGGAACCAGATTAGGGCCTGAAGCAATCCTGCGGTGTTGCGGCCAGCTCACAAGAAAGCGAGTTGAAGAAAGGAGCTCAGGGGCACTGTTATCACAAACCTGCAGAGTTATAAATGACAGCTATCATCCAAAAATATACTGAAGTAAGGCTGCCAAGAGGACTTGAAAGCGGGGCAGAATTGCAGGAATCCGATTTCAGGAGGTAGACTGGAATTACATTTAAGCATAGGAAAAGAGGCAGAACGTCGACAATGATGCACTTGGCCAAAAAGTGCGTATGCGTTTTTTCCTGCATATATTCAGGAAAAAACGCATACGCCCTTTTTGGCCAACCAAGCAAGCTTGCAAAGGAAATCTGCACTACAATGAAGTCTCACTTTCCCCCGGTCAAAAGGGCCATCTGAAAAAAGTGTAAAATCCAGAAAGGCAGGACAGGCCATGGAGAACTGGGAGCCTTGTTATGCTGATGGGCGGGATGAAAATTGCCAACAGCCACTCTGGAGAAGTGTATGGTGTTTCCTGAAACATCTAAAAAACAAAGCAACGGAGCCTAGGGCACTTCCACTTATAGTCCTATAGCTTAGGGAAATTAAAATCAAAAAGACACAGCCACCCCAAAGTTTGGGACCTCTCTGTTTACAAGATCCTCGTTTATGGTACAAGTTCAATATCACAGAAAGGGAAAAATGGATAAAGCTGTTGTGGTACTTACGTACAATGCAATATCACTCAGCAATGAAATCTATGTCATCAGGCCCGTAGCAGCATAATGAGTGGATTCAGGTATGATGATTCAAACTGAAAAAAGTCACACAGAAAAAGAAACATCATAAGATATCACTAATACATGGAATGTAAACTTGGCTACACACGAACTGGATTACAAAACAGAACAGGGTCTCAAATTTAGAAAACCAACTTATGCTTGCTTAAGGGGAAAGGTGAGTTGGGGTGCTGCATAAAACCAGAGATTGAAATGAGCACAGATAAAGTTCCTTAAGCCAAACATGTAATACACAAGAGCTACTCCTTGCTCAACGAAATGGACTCAACACCCCATATTAAACGCCTAAGAATGTAGCTGACTAGTAAGTATCTTAAAACCTATGGATTGCTATGTCTCCTAAAGAGAATCAAGCGTGTGTACAGGGGCATAAACGCAGCAGTGATAGGATTGGAGAGGTTCGGTGAGCAAATGAAGACCCTTTGAAGTCATATTGCATGGTACCCATTCCACGGGTCTCAACTCTCCAGGTTTAAGGGATTCTTCCTTCAGCTAAAGCATGCATGTGGAACCCAGAGTATGATCAATCATGTGATCGGGAGACGTGTTCCAATATGTCTCAGTTCTCGTCCCCTGGTACTCGGGTGCAACATTGCAGATGCTTTACTAACACTCTCCCGACTTGGAGAGATAGTGCCTTTAACCTCCTGTTTGGCCCAGTTTGCAATTTCTGCGGAAGATGAACAGGAATAGGGAGAACCAATGAGAGACTAGCTGGAGGTGTCTGGATGGGCAAATTTAACTCTCATTTCCCACCAAGAAGAGGAATTAACCAAAGGCTCAGCGTGCCGTGCCGGAACCAGATTAGGGCCTGAAGCAATCCTGCGGTGTTGCGGCCAGCTCACAAGAAAGCGAGTTGAAGAAAGGAGCTCAGAAGCACTGTAATTCACAAACCTGCAGAGTTATAAATGACAGCTATCGTCCAAAAATATACTGAAGTAAGGCTGCCAAGAGGACTTGAAAGCGGGGCAGAATTGCAGGAAACCGATTTCAGGAGGTAGACTGGAATTGCATTTAAAGCATAGGAAAAGAGGCAGAACGTCGACAATGATGCACTTGGCCAACAAGGGCGAATGCGTTTTTTCCTGAATATATTCAGGAAAAAACGCATACGCCCTTGTTGGCCAACCAAGCAAGCTTGCAAAGGAAATCTGCACTACATTGAAGTCTCACTTCCCTCCCGGTCAAAAGGACCATCTGAAAAAAGTGTAAAATCCAGAAAGGCAGGACAGGCCATGGAGAACTGGGAGCCTTGTTATGCTGATGGGCAGGATGTAAATTGCCAACAGTCACTGGGGAGAAGTGTATGGTGTTTCCTGAAACATCTAAAAAACAAAGCAACAGAGCCTAGGGCACTTCCACTTATTGTCATAGAGCTTAGGGAAATTAAAAGCAAAAAGACACAGCCACCCCAAAGTTTGGGACGGCTCTGTTTACAAGAACCTCGTTTACGGTACAAGTTCAATATCGCAGAAAGCGAAAAATGGATAAAGAAGTTGTGGTACTTACGTACAATGCAATATCACTCAGCAAAGAAATCTATGTCATCAGGCCCGTAGCAGCATAATGAGTGGATTCAGGTATGATGATTCTAACTGAAATAAGTCACACAGAAAAAGAAACATCATAAGATATCACTAATACACAGAATGTAAACTTGGCTACAGAGGAACTGGATTACAAAAGAGAACAGGGTCTCAAATTTAGAAAACCAACTTATGCTTGCTTAAGGAGAAAGGTGAGTTAGGGTGCTGCATAAAACCAGAGATTGAAATGAGCACAGATAAACTTCCTTAAGCCAAATATGTAATAGACAAGAGCTACTCCTTGCTAAACGAAACGGGCTCAACACCCCATATTAAACGCCTAACAATGTGGCTGACTAGTAAGTATCTTAAAACTTATGGATTGCTATGTCTCCAAAAGAGAATGAAGCGTGTGTACAGTGGTAGAAACGCAGCAATGATAGGATTGGAGAGGTTCGGTGAGCAAATGAAGTCCCTTTGAAATCAAATTGCATGGTACCCATTCCACGGGTCTCAACTCTCCAGGTTTAAGGGATTCTTCCTTCACCTAAAACATGCATGTGTAACCCAGAGTATGATCAACCGTGTGATCAGGAGATGTGTTCCAATTTGTCTCAGTTCTCGTCCACCGGTACTCGGGTGCAACATTCCAGCCGCTTAGCTAACACTCTCCCGACTTGGAGAGTCAGTGCCTTTAACCTCCTGTTTGGCCCAGTTTCCAATTTCTGCGGAAGATGAACAGGAATAGGGAGAACCAATGAGAGACTAGCTGGAGGTGTCTGGACGGGCAAATTTAACTCTCATTTCCCACCAGGAAGAGGAATTAAGCAAAGGCTCAGCGTGCCGTGCCGGAACCAGATTAGGGCCTGAAGCAATCCTGTGGTGCTGCGGCCAGCTCACAAGAAAGCGAGTTGAAGAAAGGAGCTCAGGGGCACTGTAATTCACAAATCTGCAGAGTTATAAATGACAGCTATCGTCCAAAAATATACTGAAGTAAGGCTGCCAAGAGGACTTGAAAGCGGGGCAGAATTGCAGGAAACTGATTTCAGTAGGCAGACAGGAATTGCATTTAAAGCATAGGAAAAGAGGCAGAACGTCGACAATGATGCACTTGGCCAAAAAGGGCGTATGCGTTTTTTCCTGAATATATTCCGGAAAAAACGCATACGCACTTTTTGGCCAACAAAGCAAGCTTGCAAAGGAAATCTGCACTACAATGAAGTCTCACTTCCCCCCGGTCAAAAGGGTCATCTCAAAAAAAGTGTAAAATCCAGAAAGGCAGGACAGGCCATGGAGAACTGGGAGCCTTGTTGTGCTGATGGGCGGGATGTAAATTGCCAACAGCCACTCTGGAGAAGTGTATGGTGTTTCCTGAAATATCTAAAAAACAAAGCATCAGAGCCTAGGGCACTTCCACTTATGGTCCTATAGCTTAGGGATATTAAAATCAAAAAGACACAGCCACCACAAAGTTTGGAACGGCTCTGTTTACCAGAACCACGTTTACGTTACAAGTTCAATATCACAGAAAGCAAAAAATGGATAAAGAAGTTGTGGTACTTACGTACAATGCAATATCACTCAGAAATGAAATCTATGTCATCAGGCCCATAGCAGCATAATGAGTGGATTCAGGTATGACGATTCTAACTGAAATAAGTCACACAGAAAAAGAAACATCATAAGATATCACTAATACACGGAATGTAAACTTGGCTACACAGGAACTGAATTACAAAACAGAACAGGGTCTCAAATTTAGAAAACCAACTTATGCTTGCTTAAGGGGAAAGGTGAGCTGGGGTGCTGCTTAAAACCAGAGATTGAAATGAGCACAGATAAAGTTCCTTAAGCCAAATATGTAACAGACAAGAGCTACTCCTTGGTCAACGAAATGGACTCAACACCCCATATTAAACGCCTGAGAATGTACCTGACTAGTAAGTATCTTAAAACCTATGGATTGCTATGTCTCCGAAAGAGAATCATGTGTGTGTACAGGGGCATAAACGCAGCAGTGATAGGATTGGAGAGGTTCGGTGAGCAAATGAAGACCCTTTGAAGTCATATTGCATGGTACCCATTCCACGGGTCTCAACTCTCCAGGATTAAGGGATTCTTCCTTCAGCTAAAATATGCATGTGGAACCCAGAGTATGATCAACCATGTGATCGGGAGACGGGTTCAAATATGTCTCAGTTTTCGTCCCCTGGTACTCGGGTGCAACATTCCAGACGCTTAACTAACACTCTCCCGAGTTGGAGAGTCAGTGCCTTTAACCTCCTGTTTGTCCCAGTTTGCAATTTCTGTGGAAGATGAACAGGAATAGGGAGAACAAATGAGAGACTAGCTGGAGGTGTCTGGATGGGCAAATTTAACTCTCATTTCCCACCAGGAAGAGGAATTAACCAAAGGCTCAGCGTGCCGTGCTGGAACCAGATTAGGGCCTGAAGGAATCCTGCGGTGTTGCGGCCCGCTCAAAAGAAAGCGAGTTGAAGAAAGGAGCTTAGGGGCACTGTAATTCACAAACCTGCAGAGTTATAAATGACAGCTATCGTCCAAAAATATACTGAAGTAAGGCTGCCAAGAGGACTTGAAAGCGGGGAAGAATTGCAGGAAACCGATTTCACGAGGTAGACTGGAATTGCATTTAAAGCACAGGAAAAGCGGCAGAACGTCGACAATGGTGCACTTGGCCAAAAAGGGCGTATGCGTTTGTTCCTGAATATATTCAGGACAAAACGCATACGCCCTTTTTGGCCAACCAAGCAAGCTTGCAAAGGAAATCTGCACTACAATGAAGTCTCACTTCCCACCCGGTCAAAAGGGCCATCTGAAAAAAGTGTAAAATCCAGAAAGGCAGGACAGGCCATGGAGAACTGGGAGCCTTGTTATGTTGATGGGCGGGATGTAAATTGCCAACAGCCACTTGGGAGAAGTGTATGGTGTTTCCTGAAACATCTAAAAAACAAAGCAACAGAGCCTAGGGCACTTCCACTTATGGTCCTATAGCTTAGGGAAATTAAAATCAAAAAGACACAGCCACCCCAAAGTTTGGGACGGCTCTGTTTACAAGAAACTCTTTTACGTGACAGGTTCAATATCGCAGAAAGTGAAAAATGGATAAAGAATTTGTGGTACTTACGTACAATGTAATATCACTCAGCAATGAAATCTATGTCATCAGGCCCGTAGCACCATAATGAGTGGATTCAGGTATGATGATTCTAACTGAAATAAGTCACACAGAAGAAGAAACATCATAAGATATCACTAATACACGGAATGTAAACTTGGCTACACAGGAACTGGATTACAAAACAGAACAGGGTCTCAAATGTAGAAAAGCAACTTATGCTTGCTTAAGGGGAAAGGTGAGTTGGGGTGCTGCATAAAACTAGAGATTGAAATGAGAACAGATAAAGTTCCTTAAGCCAAACATGTAATAGACAAGAGCTACTCCTTGCTCAACGAAATGGACTCAAAACACCATATTAAATGCCTAATAATGTACCTGACTAGTAAGTATCTTAAAACCTATGGATTGCTATGTCTCTGAAAGAGAATCAAGCGTGAGTACAGGGACATAAACACAGCAGTGATAGGATTGGAGAGGTTCGGTGAGCAAATGAAGACCCTTTGAAGTCATATTGCATGGTACCCATTCCACGGGTCTCAACTCTCGAGGTTTAAGGGATTCTTCCTTCAGCTAAAACATGCATGTGGAACCCAGAGTATGATCAACCATGTGATCGGGAGACGTGTTCAAATATGTCTCAGTTCTCATCGCCTGGTACTCGGGTGCAACATTCCAGATGCTTTACTAACACTCTTCCGACTTGGAAAGTCAGTGCCTTTAACCTCCTGTTTGGCCCAGTTTGCAAATTCCGCGGAAGATGAACAGGAATAGAGAGAACCAACGAGAGACTAGCTGGAGGTGTCTGGACGGGCAAATTTAACTCTCATTTCCCACCAGGAAGAGCAATTAAGCAAAGGCTCAGCGTGCCGTGCCGGAACCAGATTAGGGCCTGAAGCAATCCTGCGGTGTTGCGGCCAGCTCACAAGAAAGCGAGTTGAAGAAAGGAGCTCAGGGGCACTGTTATCACAAACCTGCAGAGTTATAAATGACAGCTATCATCCAAAAATATACTGAAGTAAGGCTGCCAAGAGGACTTGAAAGCGGGGCAGAATTGCAGGAATCCGATTTCAGGAGGTAGACTGGAATTACATTTAAGCATAGGAAAAGAGGCAGAACGTCGACAATGATGCACTTGGCCAAAAAGTGCGTATGCGTTTTTTCCTGCATATATTCAGGAAAAAACGCATACGCCCTTTTTGGCCAACCAAGCAAGCTTGCAAAAGAAATCTGCACTACAATGAAGTCTCACATTCCCCCGGTCAAAAGGGCCATCTGAAAAAAGTGTAAAATCCAGAAAGGCAGGACAGGCCATGGAGAACTGGGAGCCTTGTTATGCTGATGGGCGGGATGAAAATTGCCAACAGCCACTCTGGAGAAGTGTATGGTGTTTCCTGAAACATCTAAAAAACAAAGCAACGGAGCCTAGGGCACTTCCACTTATAGTCCTATAGCTTAGGGAAATTAAAATCAAAAAGACACAGCCACCCCAAAGTTTGGGACCTCTCTGTTTACAAGAACCTCGTTTATGGTACAAGTTCAATATCACAGAAAGGGAAAAATGGATAAAGCTGTTGTGGTACTTACGTACAATGCAATATCACTCAGCAATGAAATCTATGTCATCAGGCCCGTAGCAGCATAATGAGTGGATTCAGGTATGATGATTCAAACTGAAATAAGTCACACAGAAATAGAAACATCATAAGATATCACTAATACATGGAATGTAAACTTGGCTACACACGAACTGGATTACAAAACAGAACAGGGTCTCAAATTTAGAAAACCAACTTATGCTTGCTTAAGGGGAAAGGTGAGTTGGGGTGCTGCATAAAACCAGAGATTGAAATGAGCACAGATAAAGTTCCTTAAGCCAAACATGTAATAGACAAGAGCTACTCCTTGCTCAACGAAATGGACTCAACACCCCATATTAAACGCCTAAGAATGTAGCTGACTAGTAAGTATCTTAAAACCTATGGATTGCTATGTCTCCTAAAGAGAATCAAGCGTGTGTACAGGGGCATAAACGCAGCAGTGATAGGATTGGAGAGGTTCGGTGAGCAAATGAAGACCCTTTGAAGTCATATTGCATGGTACCCATTCCACGGGTCTCAACTCTCCAGGTTTAAGGGATTCTTCCTTCAGCTAAAGCATGCATGTGGAACCCAGAGTATGATCAATCATGTGATCGGGAGACGTGTTCCAATATGTCTCAGTTCTCGTCCCCTGGTACTCGGGTGCAACATTGCAGATGCTTTACTAACACTCTCCCGACTTGGAGAGATAGTGCCTTTAACCTCCTGTTTGGCCCAGTTTGCAATTTCTGCGGAAGATGAACAGGAATAGGGAGAACCAATGAGAGACTAGCTGGAGGTGTCTGGATGGGCAAATTTAACTCTCATTTCCCACCAAGAAGAGGAATTAACCAAAGGCTCAGCGTGCCGTGCCGGAACCAGATTAGGGCCTGAAGCACTCCTGCGGTGTTGCGACCAGCTCACAAGAAAGCGAGTTGAAGAAAGGAGCTCAGAAGCACTGTAATTCACAAACCTGCAGAGTTATAAATGACAGCTATCGTCCAAAAATATACTGAAGTAAGGCTGCCAAGAGGACTTGAAAGCGGGGCAGAATTGCAGGAAACCGATTTCAGGAGGTAGACTGGAATTGCATTTAAAGCATAGGAAAAGAGGCAGAACGTCGACAATGATGCACTTGGCCAACAAGGGCGAATGCGTTTTTTCCTGAATATATTCAGGAAAAAACGCATACGCCCTTGTTGGCCAACCAAGCAAGCTTGCAAAGGAAATCTGCACTACATTGAAGTCTCACTTCCCTCCCGGTCAAAAGGACCATCTGAAAAAAGTGTAAAATCCAGAAAGGCAGGACAGGCCATGGAGAACTGGGAGCCTTGTTATGCTGATGGGCAGGATGTAAATTGCCAACAGTCACTGGGGAGAAGTGTATGGTGTTTCCTGAAACATCTAAAAAACAAAGCAACAGAGCCTAGGGCACTTCCACTTATTGTCATAGAGCTTAGGGAAATTAAAAGCAAAAAGACACAGCCACCCCAAAGTTTGGGACGGCTCTGTTTACAAGAACCTCGTTTACGGTACAAGTTCAATATCGCAGAAAGCGAAAAATGGATAAAGAAGTTGTGGTACTTACGTACAATGCATTATCACTCAGCAATGAAATCTATGTCGTCATGCCCGTAGCAGCATAATGAGTGGATTCAGGTATGATGATTCTAACTGAAATAAGTCACACAGAAAAAGAAACGTCATAAGATATCACTAATACACAGAATGTAAACTTGGCTACACAGGCACTGAATTACAAAACAGAACAGGGTCTGAAATTTAGAAAACCAACTTATGCTTGCTTAAGGGGAAAGGTGAGTTGGGGTGCTGCATAAAACCAGAGATTGAAATGAGCACACATAAAGTTCCTTAAGCCAAATATGGAATAGACAAGAGCTACTCCTTGCTCAACGAAATGGACTCAACACCCCATATTAAACACCTAAGAATGTACCTGACTAGTAAGTATCTTAAAACCTATGGATTGCTATGTCTCCGAAAGAGAACTAAGCGTGTGTACAGGGGCATAAACGCAGCAGTGATAGGATTGGAGAGGTTCGGTGAGCAAATGAAGACCCTTTGAAGTCACATTGCATGGTACCCATACCACGGGTCTCAACTCTCCAGGTTTAAGGGATTCTTCCTTCAGCTAAAACATGCATGTGGAACCCAGAGTATGATCAACCGTGTGATCGGGAGACGTGTTCAAATATGTCTCAGTTTTCATCCCCTGGTACTCGGGTGCAACATTCCAGACGCTTTACTAACACTCTCCCGACTTGGAGAGTCAGTGCCTTTAACCTCCTGTTTGCCCCAGTTTGCAATTTCTGTGGAAGATGAACAGGAATAGGGAGGACCAATGAGAGACTAGCTGGAGGTGTCTGGACGGGCAAATTTAACTCTCATTTCCAACCAGGAAGAGGAATTAACCAAAGGCTCAGCGTGCCGTGCCAGAACAAGATTAGGGCCTGAAGCAATCCTGCGGTGTTGCGGCCAGCTCACAAGAAAGCGAGTTGAAGAAAGGAGCTCAGGGGCACTGTAATTCACAAACCTGCAGAGTTATAGATGACAGCTATAGTCCAAAAATATACTGAAGTAAGGCTGCCAAGAGGACTTGAAAGCGGGGCAGAATTGCAGGAAACCGATTTCAGGAGGTAGACTGGAATTGCATTTAAAGCATAGGAAAAGACGCAGAACGTCCACAATGATGCACTTGGCCAAAAAGGGCTTATGCGTTGTTTCCTGAATATATTCAGGAAAGAACGCATACGCCCTTTTTGGCCAACCAAGCAAGCTTGCAAAGGAAATCTGCACTACAATGAAGTCTCACTTCCCCCGGTCAAAAGGGCCTTCTGAAAAAAGTGTAAAATCCAGAAAGGCAGGACAGGCCATGGAGAACTGGGAGCCTTGTTATGCTGATGGGCGGGATGTATATTTCCAACATCCACTCAGGAGAAGTGTATGGTGTTTCCTGAAACATCTAAAAAACAAAGCAACAGAGCCTAGGGCACTTCCACTTATAGTCCTATAGCTTAGGGAAATTAAAATCAAAAAGACACAGCCACCCTAAACTTTGGGTCGGCTCAGTTTACAAAAACCTCGTTTACGGTACAAGTTCAATATCACAGAAAGCGAAAAATGGATAAAGAAGTTGTGGTACTTACGTACAATGCAATATCACTCAGCAATGAAATCTATGTCATCAGGCCCGTAGCAGCATAATGAGTGGATTCAGGTATGATGATTCTAACTGAAATAAGTCACACAGAAAAAGAAACATCATAAGATATCACTAATACACAGAATGTAAACTTGGCTACAGAGGAACTGGATTACAAAACAGAACAGTGTCTCAAATTTAGAAAACCAACTTATGCTTGCTTAAGGAGAAAGGTGAGTTGGGGTGCTGCATAAAACCAGAGATTGAAATGAGCACAGATAAACTTCCTTAAGCCAAATATGTAATAGACAAGAGCTACTCCTTGCTAAACGAAACGGGCTCAACACCCCATATTAAACGCCTAACAATGTGGCTGACTAGTAAGTATCTTAAAACTTATGGATTGCTATGTCTCCAAAAGAGAATGAAGCGTGTGTACAGTGGTAGAAACGCAGCAATGATAGGATTGGAGAGGTTCGGTGAGCAAATGAAGTCCCTTTGAAATCAAATTGCATGGTACCCATTCCACGGGTCTCAACTCTCCAGGTTTAAGGGATTCTTCCTTCACCTAAAACATGCATGTGTAACCCAGAGTATGATCAACCGTGTGATCAGGAGATGTGTTCCAATTTGTCTCAGTTCTCGTCCACCGGTACTCGGGTGCAACATTCCAGCCGCTTAGCTAACACTCTCCCGACTTGGAGAGTCAGTGCCTTTAACCTCCTGTTTGGCCCAGTTTGCAATTTCTGCGGAAGATAAACAGGAATAGGGAGAACCAATGAGAGACTAGCTGGAGGTGTCTGGACGGGCAAATTTAACTCTCATTTCCCACCAGGAAGAGGAATTAAGCAAAGGCTCAGCGTGCCGTGCCGGAACCAGATTAGGGCCTGAAGCAATCCTGTGGTGCTGCGGCCAGCTCACAAGAAAGCGAGTTGAAGAAAGGAGCTCAGGGGCACTGTAATTCACAAACCTGCAGAGTTATAAATGACAGCTATCGTCCAAAAATATACTGAAGTAAGGCTGCCAAGAGGACTTGAAAGCGGGGCAGAATTGCAGGAAACTGATTTCAGTAGGCAGACAGGAATTGCATTTAAAGCATAGGAAAAGAGGCAGAACGTCGACAATGATGCACTTGGCCAAAAAGGGCGTATGCGTTTTTTCCTGAATATATTCCGGAAAAAACGCATACGCACTTTTTGGCCAACAAAGCAAGCTTGCAAAGGAAATCTGCACTACAATGAAGTCTCACTTCCCCCCGGTCAAAAGGGTCATCTCAAAAAAAGTGTAAAATCCAGAAAGGCAGGACAGGCCATGGAGAACTGGGAGCCTTGTTGTGCTGATGGGCGGGATGTAAATTGCCAACAGCCACTCTGGAGAAGTGTATGGTGTTTCCTGAAATATCTAAAAAACAAAGCATCAGAGCCTAGGGCACTTCCACTTATGGTCCTATAGCTTAGGGATATTAAAATCAAAAAGACACAGCCACCACAAAGTTTGGAACGGCTCTGTTTACCAGAACCACGTTTACGTTACAAGTTCAATATCACAGAAAGCAAAAAATGGATAAAGAAGTTGTGGTACTTACGTACAATGCAATATCACTCAGAAATGAAATCTATGTCATCAGGCCCATAGCAGCATAATGAGTGGATTCAGGTATGACGATTCTAACTGAAATAAGTCACACAGAAAAAGAAACATCATAAGATATCACTAATACACGGAATGTAAACTTGGCTACACAGGAACTGAATTACAAAACAGAACAGGGTCTCAAATTTAGAAAACCAACTTATGCTTGCTTAAGGGGAAAGGTGAGCTGGGGTGCTGCATAAAACCAGTGATTGAAATGAGCACAGATAAAGTTCCTTAAGCCAAATATGTAACAGACAAGAGCTACTCCTTGCTCAACGAAATGGACTCAACACCCCATATTAAACGCCTGAGAATGTACCTGACTAGTAAGTATCTTAAAACCTATGGATTGCTATGTCCCGAAAGAGAATCATGTGTGTGTACAGGGGCATAAACGCAGCAGTGATAGGATTGGAGAGGTTCGGTGAGCAAATGAAGACCCTTTGAAGTCATATTGCATGGTACCCATTCCACGGGTCTCAACTCTCCAGGATTAAGGGATTCTTCCTTCAGCTAAAACATGCATGTGGAACCCAGAGTATGATCAACCATGTGATCGGGAGACGGGTTCAAATATGTCTCAGTTTTCGTCCCCTGGTACTCGGGTGCAACATTCCAGACGCTTAACTAACACTCTCCCGAGTTGGAGAGTCAGTGCCTTTAACCTCCTGTTTGTCCCAGTTTGCAATTTCTGTGGAAGATGAACAGGAATAGGGAGAACAAATGAGAGACTAGCTGGAGGTGTATGGATGGGCAAATTTAACTCTCATTTCCCACCAGGAAGAGGAATTAACCAAAGGCTCAGCGTGCCGTGCTGGAACCAGATTAGGGCCTGAAGGAATCCTGCGGTGTTGCGGCCCGCTCAAAAGAAAGCGAGTTGAAGAAAGGAGCTCAGGGGCACTGTAATTCACAAACCTGCAGAGTTATAAATGACAGCTATCGTCCAAAAATATACTGAAGTAAGGCTGCCAAGAGGACTTGAAAGCGGGGAAGAATTGCAGGAAACCGATTTCACGAGGTAGACTGGAATTGCATTTAAAGCACAGGAAAAGCGGCAGAACGTCGACAATGATGCCCTTGGCCAAAAAGGGCATATGCGTTTGTTCCTGAATATATTCAGGACAAAACGCATATGCCCTTTTTGGCCAACCAAGCAAGCTTGCAAAGGAAATCTGCACTACAATGAAGTCTCACTTCCCCCCCGGTCAAAAGGGCCATCTGAAAAAAGTGTAAAATCCAGAAAGGCAGGACAGGCCATGGAGAACTGGGAGCCTTGTTATGTTGATGGGCGGGATGTAAATTGCCAACAGCCACTTGGGAGAAGTGTATGGTGTTTCCTGAAACATCTAAAAAACAAAGCAACAGAGCCTAGGGCACTTCCACTTATGGTCCTATAGCTTAGGGAAATTAAAATCAAAAAGACACAGCCACCCCAAAGTTTGGGACGGCTCTGTTTACAAGAAACTCTTTTACGTGACAGGTTCAATATCGCAGAAAGTGAAAAATGGATAAAGAAGTTGTGGTACCTACATACAATGCAATATCACTCAGCAATGAAATCTATGTCATCAGGCCCGTAGCAGCATAATGAGTGGATTCAGGTATGATGATTCTAACTGAAATAAGTCACAAGAAAAAGGAATATCATAAGATATCACTAATACACGGAATGTAAACTTGGCTACACAGGAACTGAATTACAAAACAGAACAGGGTCTCAAATTTAGAAAACCAACTTATGCTTGCTTAAGGGGAAAGGTGAGTTGGGGTGCTGCATAAAACCAGAGATTGAAATGAGCACAGATAAAGTTCCTTAAGCCAAATATGGAATAGACAAGAGCTACTCCTTGCTCAACAAAATGGACTCACCACCCCATATTAAACGCCAAAGAGTGTACCTGACTAGTAAGTATCTTAAAACCTATGGATTGCTCTGTCTCTGAAAGAGAATGAAGCGTGTGTACAGGGGCATAAATGCAGAAATGATAGGACTGGAGAGTTTCGGTGAGCAAATGAAGACCCTTTGAAGTCATATTGCATGGTACCCATTCCACGGGTCTCAACTCTCCAGGTTTAAGGGATTCTTCCTTCAGCTAAAACATGCATGTGGAACCCAGGGTATGATCAACCGTGTGATCGGGAGACGTGTTCCAATATGTCTCAGTTCTCATCCCCTGGTATTCGGGTGCAACATTCCAGACGCTTTACTAACACTCTCCCGACTTGGAGAGTCAGTGCCTTTAACCTCCTGTTTGGCCCAGTTTGCAATTTCTGCGGAAGATGAACAGGAATAGGGAGAACCAATGAGAGACTAGCTGGAGGTGTCTGGACGGGCAAATTTAACTCTCATTTCCCACCAGGAAGAGGAATTAACCAAAGGCTCAGCGTGCCGTGCCGGAACCAGATTAGGGCCTGAAGCAATCCTGCCGTGTTGCGGCCAGCTCACAAGAGAGCGACTTGAAGAAAGGAGCTCAGGGGCACTGTAATTCACAAACCTGCAGAGTTATAAATGACAGCTATCGTCCAAAAATATACTGAAGTAAGGCTGCAGGGAAGACTTGAAAGCGGGGCAGAATTGCAGGAAACCGATTTCAGGAGGTAGACTGGAATTGCACTTAAAGCATAGGAAAAGAGGCAGAACGTCGACAATGATGCACTTGGGCAAAAAGGGCGTATGCGTTTTTTCCTGAATATATTCAGGAAAAAACGCATACGCCCTTTTTGGCCAACCAAGCAAGCTTGCAAAGGAAATCTGCACTACAATGAAGTCTCACTTCCCCCCGGTCAAAAGGGCCATCTGAAAAAAGTGTAAAATCCAGAAAGGCACGACAGGCCATGGAGAACTTGGAGCCTTGTTATGTTGATGGGCGGGATGAAAATTGCCAACAGCCACTCGGGAGAAGTGTATGGTGTTTCCTGAAACATCTAAAAAACAAAGCAACAGAGCCTAGGGCACTTCCACTTATGGTCCTATAGCTTAGGGAATTTAAAATCAAAAAGACACAGCCACCCCAAAGTTTGGGATGGTTCTGTTTACAAGAACCTCGTTTACGGTACAAGTTCAATATCGCAGAAAGTGAAAAATGGATAAAGAAATTGTGGTACTTACGTACAATGCAATATCACTCAGCAATGCAATCTATGTCATCAGGCCCATAGCAGCATAATGAGTGGATTCAGGTATGATGAATCTAACTGAAATAAGTCACAAAGAAAAAGAAACATCATAAGATATCACTAATACACGGAATGTAAACTTGGCTACACAGGAACTGGATTATAAAACAGAAGAGGGTCTCAAATTTAGAAAACCAACATATGCTTGCTTAAGGGGAAAGGTGAGTTGGGGTGCTGCATAAAACCAGAGATTGAAATGAGCAAAGATAAAGTTCCTTAAGCCAAATTTGGAATAGACAAGAGCTACACCTTGCTCAATGAAATGGACTCAACACCCCATATTAAAATCCTAAGAATGTAGCTGACTAGTAATTATCTTAAAACCTATGGATTGCTATGTCTCTGAAAGAGAATCAAGCGTGAGTACAGGGGCATAAACGCAGCAGTGATAGGATTGGAGAGGTTCGGTAAGCAAATGAAGACCCTTTGAAGTCATATTTCATGGTACCCATTCCACGGGTATCAAGTCTCCTGGTTTAAAGGTTTCTGCCTTCAGCTAAAACATGCATGTGGAACACATAGTATGATCAACTGTTTGATTGGGAGACGTGTTCCAATATGTCTCAGTTCTCATCCCCTGGTACTCGGGTACAACATTCCAGGTGCTTTACTAATACTCTCCCGACTTGGAGAGTCAGTGTCTTTAACCTCCTGTTTGGCCCAGTTTGCAATTTCTGCGGAAGATGAACAGGAATAGGGAGAACCAATGAGAGACTAGCTGGAGGTGTCTGGACGTGCAAATTTAACTCTCATTTCCCACCAGGAAGAGGAATTAACCAAAGGCTCAGCGTGCCGTGCCGGAACCAGATTAGGGCCTTAAGCAATCTTGCGGTTTGCGGCCAGCTCACAAGAAAGCGAGTTGAAGAAAGGAGATCAGGGGCACTGTAATTCACAAACCTGCAGAGTTATAAATGACAGCTATCGTCCAAAAATATACTGAAGTAAGGCTGCCAAGAGGACTTGAAAGCGGGGCAGAATTGCAGGAAACCGATTTCAGGAGGTAGACTGGAATTGCATTTAAAGCATAGGAAAAGAGGCAGAACGTCGAAAATGATGCACTTGGCCAAAAAGGGCATATGCGTTTTTTCCTGAATATATTCAGGAAAAAACGCATACGCCCGTTTTGGCCAACCAAGCAAGCTTGCAAAGGAAATCTGCACTACAATGAAGTCTCACTTCCCCCCCGGTCAAAAGGGCCATCTGAAAAAAGTGTAAAATCCAGAAAGGCAGGACAGGCCATGGAGAACTGGGAGCCTTGTTATGCTGATGGGCGGGATGTAAATTGCCAACAGCCACTTGGGAGAAGTGTATGGTGTTTCCTGAAACATCTAAGAAACAAAGCAACTGAGCCTAGGGCACTTCCACTTATGGCCCTAAAGCTTAGGGAAATTAAAATCAAAAAGACACAGCCACCCCTATGTTTGGGACAGCTCTGTTTAGAAGAAACTCGTTTAAGGGACTAGTTCAATATCGCAGAAAGTGAAACATGGATAAAGAAGTTGTGGTACTTACGTACAATGCAATATCACTCAGCAATGAAATCTATGTCATCAGGCCCGTAGCAGCATAATGAGTGGATTCAGGTATGATGATTCTAACTGAAATAAGCCACACAGAAAAAGAAACATCATAAGATATCACTAATACACGGAATGTAAACTTGGCTACACAGGAACTGTATTACAAAAGAGAACAGGGTCTCAAATTTAGAAAACCAACTTATGCTTGCTTAAGGGGAAAGGTGAGTTGGGGTGCTGCATAAAACCAGAGATTGAAATGAGCACAGATAAAGTTCCTTAAGCCAAATATGGAATAGACAAGAGCTACTCCTTGCTCAACGAAATGGACTCAACACCCCATATTAAATGCCTAAGAATGTACCTGACTAGTAAGTATCTTAAAACCTATGGATTGCTATGTCTCCAAAAGAGAATCAAGCGTGTGTACAGGGGCATAAACGCAGCAGTGATAGGATTGGAGAGGTACGGTGAGCAAATGAAGACCCTTTGAAGTCATATTGCATGGTACCCATTCCACGGGTCTCAACTCTCCAGGTTTAAGGGATTCTTCCTTCAGCTGAAACATGCATGTGGAACCCAGAGTATGATCAACCGTGTGATCAGGAGACGTGTTCAAATATGTCTCAGTTTTCGTCCCCTGGTACTCGGGTGCAACATTCCAGACGCTTTACTAACACTCTCCCGACTTGGAGAGTCAGTGCCTTTAAACTCCTGTTTGGGCAAGTTTGCAATTTCTGCGGAAGATGAACAGGAATAGGGAGAACCAATGAGAGACTAGCTGGAGGTGTCTGGACGGGCAAATTTAACTCTCATTTCCCACCAGGAAGAGGAATTAACCAAAGGCTCAGCGTGCCGTGCCAGAACCAGATTAGGGCCTGAAGCAATCCTGCGGTGTTGCGGCCAGCTCACAAGAAAGCGAGTTGAAGAAAGGCGCTCAGGGGCACTGTAATTCACAAACCTGCAGAGTTATAAATGACAGCTATCGTCCAAAAATATACTGAAGTAAGGCTGCCAAGAGGACTTGAAAGCGGGGCAGAATTGCAGGAAGCCGATTTCAGGAGGTAGACTGGAATTGCATTTAAAGCATAGGAAAAGAGGCAGAACGTCCACAATGATGCACTTGGCCAAAAAGGGCGTATGCGTTTATTCCTGAATATATTCAGGAAAAAACGCATACGCCCTTTTTGGCCAACCAAGCAAGCTTGCAAAGGAAATCTGCACAACAATGAAGTCTCACTTCCCCCTGGTCAAAAGGGCCATCTGAATAAAGTGTAAAATCCAGAAAGGCAGGACAGGCCATGGAGAAATGGGAGCCTTGTTATGCTGATGGGCGGGATGTAAATTGCCAACAGCCACTAGGGAGAAGTGTATGGTGTTTCCTGAAACATCTAAAAAACAAAGCAACAGAGCCTAGGGCACTTCCACTTATGGTCCTATAGCTTAGGGAAATTAAAATCAAAAAGACACAGCCACCCCAAAATTTGGGATGGCTCTGTTTACAAGAACCTCATTTACGGTACAAGTTCAATTTTGCAGAAAGTGAAAAATGGATAAAGAAGTTTTGGTACTTACGTACAATGCAATATCACTCAGCAATGAAATCTATGTCATCAGGCCCATAGCAGCATAATGAGTGGATTCAGGTATGATGATTCTAACTGAAATAAGTCACACAGAAAAAGAAACATCATAAGATATCGCTAATACACGGAATGTAAACTTGACTACACAGGAACTAGATTACAAAAGAGAACAGGGTCTCAATTTTAGAAAACCAACTTATGCTTGCTTAAGGGGAAAGGTGAGTTGGGGTGCTGCGTAAAACCAGAGATTGAAATGAGCACAGATAAAGTTCCTTAAGCCAAATATGGAATAGACAAGAGCTACTCCTTGCTCAACGAAATGGACTCACCACCCCATATTAAACGCCAAAGAGTGTACCTGACTAGTAAGTATCTTAAAACCTATGGATCGCTATGTCTCCGAAAGAAAATCAAGCGTGTGTAGAGGGGCATAAACGCAGCAGTGATAGAATTGGAGAGGTTCGGAGAACAAATGAAGACCCTTTGAACTCATATTGCATGGTACCCATTCCACGGGTCTCAACTCTCCAGGTTTAAGGGATTCTTCCTTCAGCTAAAACATGCATGTGGAACCCAGAGTATCATCAACCGCGTGATCGGGAGACATGTTCAAATATATCTCAGTTCTCGTACCCTGGTACTCGGGTGTAACATTCCAGACGCTTTACTAACACTCTCCCAACTTGGAGAGTCAGTGCCTTTAACCTCCTGTTTGGCCAAGTTTGCAATTTCTGTGGAAGATGAACAGGAATAGGGAGGACCAATGAGAGACTAGCTGGAGGTGTCTGGACGGGCAAATTTAACTCTCATTTCCCACCAGGAAGAGGAATTAACCAAAGGCTCAGCGTGCCGTGCCGGAACCAGATTAAGGCCTGAAGCAATCCTGCGGTGTTGCGGCCAGCTCACAAGAAAGCGAGTTGAAGAAAGGAGCTCAGGGGCACTGTAATTCACAAACCTGCAGAGTTATAAATGACAGCTATCATCCAAAAATATACTGAAGTAAGGCTGCCAAGAGGACTTGAAAGCGGGGCAGAATTGCAGGAAACCGATTTCAGGAGGTAGACTGGAAATGCATTTAAAGCATAGGAAAAGGGGCAGAACGTCCACAATGATGCACTTGGCCAAAAAGGGCGTATGCGTTTTTTCCTGAATATATTCAGGACAAAATGCATACGCCCTTTTTGGCCAACCAAGCAAGCTTGCAAAGGAAATCTGCACTACAATGAAGTCTCACTTCCCCCCGGTCAAAAGGGCCATCTGAAAAAATTGTAAAATCCAGAAATGCAGGACAGGCCATGGAGAACTGGAAGCCATGTTATGCTGATGGGCGGGATGTAAATTGCCAACAGCCACTCTGGAGAAGTGTATGGTGTTTCCTGAAACATCTAAAAAACAAAGCAACAGAGCCTAGGGCACTTCCACTTATGGTCCTATAGCTTAGGGAAATTAAAATCAAAAAGACACAGCCAGCCCAAGCTTTGGGATGGCTCAGTTTACAAGAACCTCGTTTACTGTACAAGTTCAATATCGCAGAAAGCGAAAAATGGATAAAGAAGTTGTGGTACTTACGTACAATGCAATATCACTCAGCAATGAAATCTATGTCATTAGGCACGTAGCAGCATAATGAGTGGATTCAGGTATGATGATTCTAACTGAAATAAGTCACACAGAAAAAGAAACATCATAAGATAGCACTAATACACGGAATGTAAACTTGGCTACACAGGAACTGAATTACAAAACAGAACAGGGTCTCAAATTTAGAAAACCAACTTATGCTTGCTTAAGGGGAAAGGTGAGTTGGGGTGCTGCATAAAACCAGAGATTGAAATGAGCACAGATAAAGTTCCTTAAGCCAAATATGTAGTAGACAAGAGATACGCCTTGCTCAACGAAATGGACTCAAAACCCCATATTAAACGCCTAATAATGTACCTGACTAGTAAGTATCTTAAAACCTATGGATTGCTATGTCTCTGAAAGAGAATCAAGCGTGAGTACAGGGGCATAAACGCAGCAGTGATAGGATTGGGGAGGTTCGGTGAGCAAATGAAGACCCTTTGAAGTCATATTGCATGGTACCCATTCCACGGGTCTCAACTCTCCAGGTTTAAGGGATTCTTCCTTCAGCTGAAACATGCATGTGGAACCCAGAGTATGATCAACCGTGTGATCGGGAGACGTGTTCAAATATGTCTGTTTTCATCCCCTGGTACTCGGGTGCAACATTCCAGACGCTTTACTAACGCTCTCCCGACTTGGAGAGTCAGTGCCTTTAACCTCCTGTTTGGCCCAGTTTGCAATTTCTGCGGAAGATGAACAGGAATAGGGAGAACCAATGAGAGACTAGCTGGTGGTGTCTGGACGGGCAAATTTAACTCTCATTTCCCACCAGGAAGAGGAATTAACCAAAGGCTCAGCGTGCCGTGCCGGAACAAGATTAGGGCCTGAAGCAATCCTGCGGTGTTGCGGCCAGCTCACAAGAAAGCGAGTTGAAGAAAGGAGCTCAGGGGCCCTGTAATTCACAAACCTGCAGAATTATAAATGACAGCTATCATCCAAAAATATACTGAAGTAAGGCTGCCAAGAGGACTTGAAAGCGGGGCAGAATTGCAGAAAACCGATTTCAGGAGGTAGACTGGAATTGCATTTAAAGCATAGGAAAAGAGGCAGAACGTGGACAATGATAAATGTGGCCAAAAAGGGCGTATGCGTTTTTTCCTGAATATATTCAGGAAAAAACGCATACGCCCTTTTTGGCCAACCAAGCAAGCTTGCAAAGGAAATCTGCACTACAATGAAGTCTCACTTCCCCCCGGTCAAAAGGGCCATCTGAAAAAAGTGTAAAATCCAGAAAGGCAGGACAGGCCATGGAGAAATGGGAGCCTTGTTATGCTGATGGGCGGGATGTAAATTGCCAACAGCCACTAGGGAGAAGTGTATGGTGTTTCCTGAAACATCTAAAAAACAAAGCAACAGAGCCTAGGGCACTTCCACTTATGGTCCTATAGCTTAGGGAAATTAAAATCAAAAAGACACAGCCACCCCAAAATTTGGGATGGCTCTGTTTACAAGAACCTCATTTACGGTACAAGTTCAATTTTGCAGAAAGTGAAAAATGGATAAAGAAGTTTTGGTACTTACGTACAATGCAATATCACTCAGCAATGAAATCTATGTCATCAGGCCCATAGCAGCATAATGAGTGGATTCAGGTATGATGATTCTAACTGAAATAAGTCACACAGAAAAAGAAACATCATAAGATATCACTAATACACGGAATGTAAACTTGACTACACAGGAACTAGATTACAAAAGAGAACAGGGTCTCAATTTTAGAAAACCAACTTATGCTTGCTTAAGGGGAAAGGTGAGTTGGGGTGCTGCGTAAAACCAGAGATTGAAATGAGCACAGATAAAGTTCCTTAAGCCAAATATGGAATAGACAAGAGCTACTCCTTGCTCAACGAAATGGACTCACCACCCCATATTAAACGCCAAAGAGTGTACTTGACTAGTAAGTATCTTAAAACCTATGGATCGCTATGTCTCCGAAAGAAAATCAAGCGTGTGTAGAGGGGCATAAACGCAGCAGTGATAGAATTGGAGAGGTTCGGAGAACAAATGAAGACCCTTTGAACTCATATTGCATGGTACCCATTCCACGGGTCTCAACTCTCCAGGTTTAAGGGATTCTTCCTTCAGCTAAAACATGCATGTGGAACCCAGAGTATCATCAACCGCGTGATCGGGAGACATGTTCAAATATATCTCAGTTCTCGTACCCTGGTACTCGGGTGTAACATTCCAGACGCTTTACTAACACTCTCCCAACTTGGAGAGTCAGTGCCTTTAACCTCCTGTTTGGCCAAGTTTGCAATTTCTGTGGAAGATGAACAGGAATAGGGAGGACCAATGAGAGACTAGCTGGAGGTGTCTGGACGGGCAAATTTAACTCTCATTTCCCACCAGGAAGAGGAATTAACCAAAGGCTCAGCGTGCCGTGCCGGAACCAGATTAAGGCCTGAAGCAATCCTGCGGTGTTGCGGCCAGCTCACAAGAAAGCGAGTTGAAGAAAGGAGCTCAGGGGCACTGTAATTCACAAACCTGCAGAGTTATAAATGACAGCTATCATCCAAAAATATACTGAAGTAAGGCTGCCAAGAGGACTTGAAAGCGGGGCAGAATTGCAGGAAACCGATTTCAGGAGGTAGACTGGAAATGCATTTAAAGCATAGGAAAAGGGGCAGAACGTCCACAATGATGCACTTGGCCAAAAAGGGCGTATGCGTTTTTTCCTGAATATATTCAGGACAAAATGCATACGCCCTTTTTGGCCAACCAAGCAAGCTTGCAAAGGAAATCTGCACTACAATGAAGTCTCACTTCCCCCCGGTCAAAAGGGCCATCTGAAAAAATTGTAAAATCCAGAAATGCAGGACAGGCCATGGAGAACTGGAAGCCATGTTATGCTGATGGGCGGGATGTAAATTGCCAACAGCCACTCTGGAGAAGTGTATGGTGTTTCCTGAAACATCTAAAAAACAAAGCAACAGAGCCTAGGGCACTTCCACTTATGGTCCTATAGCTTAGGGAAATTAAAATCAAAAAGACACAGCCAGCCCAAGCTTTGGGATGGCTCAGTTTACAAGAACCTCGTTTACTGTACAAGTTCAATATCGCAGAAAGCGAAAAATGGATAAAGAAGTTGTGGTACTTACGTACAATGCAATATCACTCAGCAATGAAATCTATGTCATTAGGCACGTAGCAGCATAATGAGTGGATTCAGGTATGATGATTCTAACTGAAATAAGTCACACAGAAAAAGAAACATCATAAGATAGCACTAATACACGGAATGTAAACTTGGCTACACAGGAACTGAATTACAAAACAGAACAGGGTCTCAAATTTAGAAAACCAACTTATGCTTGCTTAAGGGGAAAGGTGAGTTGGGGTGCTGCATAAAACCAGAGATTGAAATGAGCACAGATAAAGTTCCTTAAGCCAAATATGTAGTAGACAAGAGATACGCCTTGCTCAACGAAATGGACTCAAAACCCCATATTAAACGCCTAATAATGTACCTGACTAGTAAGTATCTTAAAACCTATGGATTGCTATGTCTCTGAAAGAGAATCAAGCGTGAGTACAGGGGCATAAACGCAGCAGTGATAGGATTGGGGAGGTTCGGTGAGCAAATGAAGACCCTTTGAAGTCATATTGCATGGTACCCATTCCACGGGTCTCAACTCTCCAGGTTTAAGGGATTCTTCCTTCAGCTGAAACATGCATGTGGAACCCAGAGTATGATCAACCGTGTGATCGGGAGACGTGTTCAAATATGTCTGTTTTCATCCCCTGGTACTCGGGTGCAACATTCCAGACGCTTTACTAACGCTCTCCCGACTTGGAGAGTCAGTGCCTTTAACCTCCTGTTTGGCCCAGTTTGCAATTTCTGCGGAAGATGAACAGGAATAGGGAGAACCAATGAGAGACTAGCTGGTGGTGTCTGGACGGGCAAATTTAACTCTCATTTCCCACCAGGAAGAGGAATTAACCAAAGGCTCAGCGTGCCGTGCCGGAACAAGATTAGGGCCTGAAGCAATCCTGCGGTGTTGCGGCCAGCTCACAAGAAAGCGAGTTGAAGAAAGGAGCTCAGGGGCCCTGTAATTCACAAACCTGCAGAATTATAAATGACAGCTATCATCCAAAAATATACTGAAGTAAGGCTGCCAAGAGGACTTGAAAGCGGGGCAGAATTGCAGAAAACCGATTTCAGGAGGTAGACTGGAATTGCATTTAAAGCATAGGAAAAGAGGCAGAACGTGGACAATGATAAATGTGGCCAAAAAGGGCGTATGCGTTTTTTCCTGAATATATTCAGGAAAAAACGCATACGCCCTTTTTGGCCAACCAAGCAAGCTTGCAAAGGAAATCTGCACTACAATGAAGTCTCACTTCCCCCCGGTCAAAAGGGCCATCTGAAAAAAGTGTAAAATCCAGAAAGGCAGGACAGGCCATGGAGAACTGGGAGCCTTGTTATGTTGATGGGCGGGATGTAAATTGCCAACAGCCACTCGGGAGAAGTGTATGGTGTTTCCTGAAACATCTAAAAAACAAAGCAACAGAGCCTAGGGCACTTCCACTTATGGTCCTATAGCTTAGGGAAATTAAAATCAAAAAGACACAGCCACCCCAAAGTTTGGGACGGCTCTCTTTACAAGAACCGCATTTATGGTACAAGTTCAATATCGCAGAAAGCGGAAAATGGATAAAGAAGTTGTGGTACTTACGTACAATGCAATATCATTCAGCAATGAAATCTATGTCATCAGGCACGTAGCAGCATAATGAGTGGATTCAGGTATGATGATTCTAACTGAAATAAGTCACACAGAAAAAGAAACATCATAAGATATCACTAATACACGGAATGTAAACTTGGCTACACAGGAACTGGATTACAAAACAGAACAGGGTCTCAAATTTAGAAAACCAACTTATGCTTGCTTAAGCGGAAAGGTGAGTTGGGGTGCTGCATAAAACCAGAGATTGAAATGAGCACAGATAAAGTTCCTTAAGCCAAATATGTAATAGACAAGAGCTACTCCTTGCTCAATGAAATGGACTCAACACCCCATATTAAATGCCAAAGAATATAGCTGACTAATAAGTATCTTAAAACCTATGGATTGCTATGTCTCCAAAGGAGAATCAAGCGTGTGCACAGGGGCATAAACGCAACAGTGATAGGATTGGAGAGGTTCGGTAAGCAAATGAAGACCCTTTGAAGTCATATTGCATGGTACCCATTCCACGGGTCTCAACTCTCCAGGTTTAAGGGATTCTTCCTTCAGCAAAATCATGCATGTGGAACCCAGAGTATGATCAACCGTGTGATCGGGAGACATGTTCAAATATGTCTCCGTTCTCGTCCCCTGGAACTCGGGTGCAACATTCCAGACGCTTTACTAACACTCTCCCGACTTGGAGAGTCAGTGCCTTTAACCTCCTGTTTGGCCCAGGTTGCAATTTCTGCGGAAGATGAACAGGAATAGGGAGAAGCAATGAGAGACTAGCTGGAGGTGTCTGGATGGGCAAATTTAACTCTCATTTTCCACCAGGAAGAGGAATTAACGAAAGGCTTAGCGTGTCGTGCCGGAACCAGATTAGGGCATGAAGCAATCCTGCGGTGTTGCCGCCAGCTCACAAGAAAGCGAGTTGAAGAAAGGAGCTCAGGGGCACTGTAATTCACAAACCTGCAGAGTAATAAATGACAGCTATCGTCCAAAAATATACTGAAGTAAGGCTGCCAAGAGGACTTGAAAGCGGGGCAGAATTGCAGGAAACTGATTTCAGGAGGTACACTGGAATTGCATTTAAAGCATAGGAAAAGAGGCAAAACGTCGACAATGATAAACTTGGCCACAAAGGGCGTATGCGTTTTTTCCTGAATATATTCAGGAAAAAACGCATACGCACTTTTTGGCCAACCAAGCAAGCTTGCAAAGGAAATCTGCACTACAATGAAGTCTCACTTGCCCCCGGTTCAAAGGGCCATCTGAAAAAAGTGTAAAATCCAGACAGGCAGGACAGGCCATGGAGAACTGGGAGCCTTGTTATGCTGATGGGCGGGATGTATATTGCCAACAGCCACTCGGGAGAAGTGTATGGTGTTTCCTGAAACATCTAAAAAACAAAGCAACAGAGCCTAGGGCACTTCCACTTATGGCCCTATAGCTTAGGGAAATTAAAATCAAAAAGACACAGCCACCCCTAAGTTTGGGACGGCTCTGTTTACAAGAAACTCGTTTATGGGACTAGTTCAATATCGCAGAAACTGAAAAATGGATAAAGCAGTTGTGGTACTTACGTACAATGCAATATCACTCAGCAATGAAATCTATGTCATCAGGCCCGTAGCAGCATAATGAGTGGATTCAGGTATGATGATTCTAACTGAAATAAGTCACACAGGAAAAGAAACATCAGAAGATATCCCTAATACACGGAATGTAAACCTGGCTACACAGGAACTGAATTACAAAACAGAACAGGGAATCAAATTTAGAAAACCAACTTATGCTTGCTTAAGGGGAAAGGTGAGTTGGGGTGCTGCATAAAACCAGAGATTGAAATGAGCACAGATAAAGTTCCTCAAGCCAAATATGGAATAGACAAGAGCTACTCCTTGCTCAACGAAATGGACTCAACACCCCATATTAAACGCCTAAGAATGTACCTGAGTAGTAAGTATCTTAAAACCTATGGATTGCTATGTCTCCGAAAGAGAATCAAGCATGTGTACAGGGGCATAAACGAAGCAGTGATAGGATTGGAGAGGTTCGGTGAGCAAATGAAGACCCTTTGAAATCATATTGCATGGTACCCATTCCACGGGTCTCAACTCTCCAGGTTTAAGGGATTCTTCCTTCAGCTAAAACATGCATGTGGAACCCAGAGTATGATCAACCGTGTGATCGGGAGACGTGTGCCAATATATCTCAGTTCTCGTCCCCTGGTACTTGGGTGCAACATTCCAGACACTTTACTAACACTCTCCCGACTTGGAGAGTCAGTGCCTTTAACGTCCTGTTTGGCGCAGTTTACAATTTCTGCGGAATATGAACAGGAATAGGGAGGACCAATGAGAGACTAGCTGGAGGTGTCTGAACGGGCAAATTTAACTCTCATTTCCCACCAGGAAGAGGAATTAACCAAAGTCTCAGAGTGCCGTGGGGAACCAGATTAGGGCCTGAAGCAATCATGCGGTGTTGCGGCCAGCTCACAAGAAAGCGAGTTGAAGAAAGGAGCTCAGGGGCACTGTAATTCACACACCTGCAGAGTTATAAATGACAGCTATCGTCCAAAAATATACTGAAGTAAGGCTGCCAAGAGGACTTGAACGTGGGGCAGAATTGCAGGAAACCGATATCAGGAGGGAGACTGGAATTGCATTTAAAGCATAGGAAAAGAGGCAGAACGTCCACAATGATGCACTTGGCCAAAAATGTCGTATGCGTTTTTTCCTGAATATATTCAGGAAAAAACGCATACACCATTTTTGGCCAACCAAGCAAGCTTGCAAAGGAAATCTGCACTACAATGAAGTCTCACTTCCCCCCGGTCAAAAGGGCCATCTGAAAAAAGTGTAAAATCGAGAAAGGCAGGACAGTCCATGGAGAACTGGGAGCCTTGTTATGCTGATGGGCGGGATGTAAATTGCCAACAGCCACTCGGGAGAAGTGTATGGTGTTTCCTGAAACATCTAAAAAACAAAGCAACGGAGCCTAGGGCACTTCCACTTATGGTCCTATAGCTTAGGGAAATTAAAATCGAAAAGACACAGCCACCCCAAAGTTTGGGATGGCTCTGTTTACAAGAACCTCGTTTACGGGACAAGTTGAATATCGCAGAAAGTGAAAAATGGATAAAGAAGTTGTGGTACTTACGTACAATGCAATATCACTCAGCAATGAAATCTATGTCAACAGGCCTGTAGCAGTAAATGAGTGGGTTCAGGTATGATGATTCTAACTGAAATAAGTCACACAGAAAAAGAAACATCATAAGATATCACTAATACACGGAATGTAAACTTGGCTACACAGGAACTGGATTACAAAAAAAAAACAGGGTCTCAAATTTAGAAAACCAACTTATGCTTGCTTAAGGGGAAAGGTGAGTTGGGGTGCTGCATAAAACCAGAGATTGAAATGAGCACAGATAAAGTTCCTTAAGCCAAATATGGAATAGACATGTGCTACTCCTTGTTCAATGAAATGGACTCAACACCCCATATTAAACGCCTAAGAATGTACCTGAGTAGTAAGTATCTTAAAACCTATGGATTGCTATGTCTCTGACAGAGAATCAAACATGTGTACAGGGGCATAAACGCAGCAGTGATAGGATTGGAGAGGTTCGGTGAGCAAACGAAGACCCTTTGAAATCATATTGCATGGTACCCATTCCATGGGTCTCAACTCTCCAGGTTTAAGGGATTCTTCTTTCAACTAAAACATGCATGTGGAACCCAGAGTATGATCAACCGTGTGATCGGGAGACGTGTGCCAATATATCTCAGTTCTCGTCCCCTGGTACTTGGGTGCAACATTCCAGACACTTTACTAACACTCTCCCGAATTGGAGAGTCAGTGCCTTTAACGTCCTGTTTGGCCCAGTTTACAATTTCTGCGGAATATGAACAGGAATAGGGAGAACCAATGAGAGACTAGCTGGAGGTGTCTGGACGGGCAAATTTAACTCTCATTTCCCACCAGGAAGAGGAATTAACCAAAGTCTCAGCGTGCCGTGGGGAATCAGATTAGGGCCTGAAGCAATCATGCGGTGTTGCGGCCAGCTCACAAGAAAGCGAGTTGAAGAAAGGAGCTCAGGGGCACTGTAATTCACACACCTGCAGAGTTATAAATGACAGCTATCGTCCAAAACTATACTGAAGTAAGGCTGCCAAGAGGACTTGAACGTGGGGCAGAATTGCAGGAAACCGATATCAGGAGGGAGACTGGAATTGCATTTAAAGCATAGGAAAAGAGGCAGAACGTCGACAATGATGCAGTTGGCCAAAAAGTGCGTATGCGTTTTTTCTTGAATATATTAAGGAAAAAACGCATACGCCCTTTTTGGACAACCAAGCAAGCTTGCAAAGGAAATCTGCACTACAATTAAGTCTCACTTCCCCCCGGTCAAAAGGGTCATCTGAAAAAAGTGTAAAATCCAGAAAGACAGGACAGGCCATGGAGAACTGGGAGCCTTGTTATGCTGATGGGCAGGTTGTAAATTGCCAACAGCCACTCAGGAGAAGTGTATGGTGTTTCCTGAAACATCTAAAAAACAAAGCGACAGAGACTAGGTCAATTCCACTTATGGTCCTATAGCTTAGGGAAATTAAAATCAAAAAGACACCGCCACCCCAAATTTTGGGACGGCTCTGTTTACAAGAACCTCGTTTACAGTACAAGTTCAATATCGCAGAAAGCGCAAAATGGATAAAGAAGTTGTGGTACTTACGTACAATGCAATATCACTCAGCAATGAAATCTATGTCAACAGGCCTGTAGCAGAAAATGAGTGGGCTCAGGTATGATGATTCTAACTGAAATAAGTCACACAGAAAAAGAAACATCATAAGATTTCACTAATACACGGAATGTAAACATGGCTACACAGGAACTGGATTACAAAAGAGAACAGGGTCTCAAATTTAGAAAACCAACTTATGCTTGCTTAAGGGGAAAGGTGAGTTGGGGTGCTGCATAAAACCAGAGATTGAAATGAGCACAGATAAAGTTCCTTAAGCCAAATATGTAATAGACAAGAGCTACTCCTTGCTCAACGAAATGGACTCAACACCCCATATTAAACGCCTAAGAATGTACCTGATTAGTAAGTATCTTAAAACCTATGGATTGCTATGCCTCCGAAAGAGAATCAAGCGTGTGTACAGGGGCATAAACGCAGCAGTGATAGGATTGGAGAGGTTCGGTGAGCAAATGAAGACCCTTTGAAGTCATATTGCATGGTACCCATTCCACGGGTCTCAACTCTCCAGGTTTAAGGGATTCTTCCTTCAGCTAAATCAGGCATGTGGAACCCAGAGTATGATCAACCGTGTGATCGGGAGACGTGTTCCAATATGTCTCAGTTCTCGTCCACTGGTATTCGGGTGCAACATTCCAGATGCTTTACTAACACTCTCCCGACTTGGAGAGTCAGTGCCTTTAACCTCCTGTTTGGCCCAGTTTGCAATTTCTGCGGAAGATGAACAGGAATAGGGAGAACCAATGAGAGACTAGCTGGAGGTGTCTGGACGGGCAAATTTAACTCTCATTTCCCACCAGGAAGAGGATTTAACCAAAGGCTCAGCGTGCCGTGCCGGAACCAGATTAAGGCCTGAAGCAATCCTGCGGTGTTGCGGCCAGCTCACAAGAAAGCGAGTTGAAGAAAGGAGCTCAGGGGCACTGTAATTCACAAACCTGCAGAGTTATAAATGACAGCTATCGTCCAAAAATATACTGAAGTAAGGCTGCCAAGAGGACTTGAAAGCGGGGCAGAATTGCAGGTAACCGATTTCAGGAGGTAGACTGGAATTGCATTTAAAGCATAGGAAAAGAGGCAGAACATCGACAATGATGCACTTGGCCAAAAAGGGCGTATGCGTTTTTTCCTGAATATATTCAGGAAAAAACGCATATGCACTTTTTGGCCAACCAAGCAAGCTTGCAAAGGAAATCTGCACTACAATGAAGTCTCACTTCCCCCCGGTAAAAAGGGCCATCTGAAAAAAGTGTAAAATCCAGAAAGGCAGGACAGGCCATGGAGAACTGGGAGCCTTGTTATGCTGATGGGCGGGATGTAAATTGCCAACAGCCGCTCGGGAGAAGTGTATGGTGTTTCCTGAAACATCTAAGAAACAAAGCAACAGAGCCTAGGGCACTTCCACTTATGGTCCCACAGCTTAGGGAAATTAAAATCAAAAAGACACAGCCACCCCAAAGTTTGGGACGGCTCTGCTTACAAGAACCTCGTTTACGGGACAAGTTCAATATCTCAGAAAGTGAAAAATGGATAAAGAAGTTTTGGTACTTACGTACAATGCAATATCACTCAGCAATGAAATCTATGTCATCAGGCCCGTAGCAGAATAATGAGTGGATTCAGGTATGATGATTCTAACTGAAATAAGTCACAAGAAAAAGAAACATCATAAGATATCACTAATACACGGAATGTAAAGTTGGCTACACAGAAACTGAATTACAAAACAGAATAGGGTCTCAAATATAGAAAACCAACTTATGCTTGCTTAAGGGGAAAGGTGAGTTGGGGTGCTGCATAAAACCAGAGATTGAAATGAGCACAGATAAAGTTCCTTAAGCCAAATATGTAATAGACAAGAGCTACTCCTTGCTCAACGAAATGGACTCAACACCCCATATTAAACGCCTAAGAATGTACCTGACTAGTAAGTATATTAAAAGCTATGGATTGCTATGTCTCCGAAAGAGAATCAAGCGTGTGTACAGGGGCATAAACGCAGCAGTTATAGGATTGGAGAGGTTCGGTGAGCAAATGAAGACCTTTTGAAGTCATATTGCATGGTACCCATTCCACGGGTCTCAACTCTCCAGGTTTAAGGGATTCTTCCTTCAGCTAAATCATGCATGTGGAACCCAGAGTATGATCAACCATGTGATCGGGAGACGTGTTCCAATATGTCTCAGTTCTCGTCCACTGGTACTCGGGTGCAACATTCCAGATGCTTTACTAACACTCTCCCGACTTGGAGAGTCAGTGCCTTTAACCTCCTGTTTGGCCCAGTTTGCAATTTCTGCGGAAGATGAACAGGAATACGGAGGACCAATGAGAGACTAGCTGGAGGTGTCTGGACGGGCAAATTTAACTCTCATTTCCCACCAGGAAGAGGAATTAACCAAACGCTCAGCGTGCCGTGCCGGAACCAGATTAGGGCCTGAAGCAATCCTGCGGTGTTGCGGCCAGCTCACAAGAAAGCGAGTTGAGGAAAGGAGCTCAGGGGCACTGTAATTCACACACCTGCAGAGTTATAAATGACAGCTATCATCCAAAACTATACTGAAGTAATGCTGCCAAGAGGACTTGAACGTGGGGCAGAATTGCAGGAAACCGATATCAGGAGGGAGACTGGAATTGCATTTAAAGCATAGGAAAAGAGGCAGAACGTCGACAATGATGCACTTGGCCAAAAAGTGCGTATGCGTTTTTTCTTGAATATATTCAGGAAAAAACGCATACGCCCTTTTTGGACAACCAAGCAAGCTTGCAAAGGAAATCTGCACTACAATGAAGTCTCACTTCCCCCCGGTCAAAAGGGTCATCTGAAAAAAGTGTAAAATCCAGAAAGACAGGGCAGGCCATGGAGAACTGGGAGCCTTGTTATGCTGATGGGCAGGTTGTAAATTGCCAACAGCCACTCAGGAGAAGTGTATGGTGTTTCCTGAAACATCTAAAAAACAAAGCAACAGAGACTAGGTCAATTCCACTTATGGTCCTATAGCTTAGGGAAATTAAAATCAAAAAGACACCGCCACCCCAAATTTTGGGACGGCTCTGTTTACAAGAACCTCGTTTACAGTACAAGTTCAATATCGCAGAAAGCGCAAAATGGATAAAGAAGTTGTGGTACTTACGTACAATGCAATATCACTCAGCAATGAAATCTATGTCAACAGGCCTGTAGCAGAAAATGAGTGGGCTCAGGTATGATGATTCTAACTGAAATAAGTCACACAGAAAAAGAAACATCATAAGATTTCACTAATACACGGAATGTAAACATGGCTACACAGGAACTGGATTACAAAAGAGAACAGGGTCTCAAATTTAGAAAACCAACTTATGCTTGCTTAAGGGGAAAGGTGAGTTGGGGTGCTGCATAAAACCAGAGATTGAAATGAGCACAGATAAAGTTCCTTAAGCCAAATATGTAATAGACAAGAGCTACTCCTTGCTCAACGAAATGGACTCAACACCCCATATTAAACGCCTAAGAATGTACCTGATTAGTAAGTATCTTAAAACCTATGGATTGCTATGCCTCCGAAAGAGAATCAAGCGTGTGTACAGGGGCATAAACCCAGCAGTGATAGGATTGGAGAGGTTCGGTGAGCAAATGAAGACCCTTTGAAGTCATATTGCATGGTACCCATTCCACGGGTCTCAACTCTCCAGGTTTAAGGGATTCTTCCTTCAGCTAAATCAGGCATGTGGAACCCAGAGTATGATCAACCGTGTGATCGGGAGACGTGTTCCAATATGTCTCAGTTCTCGTCCACTGGTATTCGGGTGCAACATTCCAGACGCTTTACTAACACTCTCCCGACTTGGAGAGTCAGTGCCTTTAACCTCCTGTTTGGCCCAGTTTGCAATTTCTGCGGAAGATGAACAGGAATAGGGAGAACCAATGAGAGACTAGCTGGAGGTGTCTGGACGGGCAAATTTAACTCTCATTTCCCACCAGGAAGAGGATTTAACCAAAGGCTCAGCGTGCCGAGCCGGAACCAGATTAAGGCCTGAAGCAATCCTGCGGTGTTGCGGCCAGCTCACAAGAAAGCGAGTTGAAGAAAGGAGCTCAGGGGCACTGTAATTCACAAACCTGCAGAGTTATAAATGACAGCTATCGTCCAAAAATATACTGAAGTAAGGCTGCCAAGAGGACTTGAAAGCGGGGCAGAATTGCAGGTAACCGATTTCAGGAGGTAGACTGGAATTGCATTTAAAGCATAGGAAAAGAGGCAGAACATCGACAATGATGCACTTGGCCAAAAAGGGCGTATGCGTTTTTTCCTGAATATATTCAGGAAAAAACGCATACGCACTTTTTGGCCAACCAAGCAAGCTTGCAAAGGAAATCTGCACTACAATGAAGTCTCACTTCCCCCCGGTAAAAAGGGCCATCTGAAAAAAGTGTAAAATCCAGAAAGGCAGGACAGGCCATGGAGAACTGGGAGCCTTGTTATGCTGATGGGCGGGATGTAAATTGCCAACAGCCGCTCGGGAGAAGTGTATGGTGTTTCCTGAAACATCTAAGAAACAAAGCAACAGAGCCTAGGGCACTTCCACTTATGGTCCCACAGCTTAGGGAAATTAAAATCAAAAAGACACAGCCACCCCAAAGTTTGGGACGGCTCTGCTTACAAGAACCTCGTTTACGGGACAAGTTCAATATCTCAGAAAGTGAAAAATGGATAAAGAAGTTTTGGTACTTACGTACAATGCAATATCACTCAGCAATGAAATCTATGTCATCAGGCCCGTAGCAGCATAATGAGTGGATTCAGGTATGATGATTCTAACTGAAATAAGTCACAAGAAAAAGAAACATCATAAGATATCACTAATACATGGAATGTAAAGTTGGCTACACAGAAACTGAATTACAAAACAGAACAGGCTCTCAAATTTAGAAAACCAACTTATGCTTGTTTAAGGGGAAAGGTGAGTTGGGGTGCTGCATAAAACCAGAGATTGAAATGAGCACAGATAAAGTTCCTTAAGCCAAATATGGAATAGACAAGAGCTACTCCTTGCTCAGCGAAATGGACTCAACACCCCATATTAAACGCCTAAGAATGTACCTGACTAGTAAGTATCTTAAAAGCTATGGATTGCTATGTCTCCGAAAGAGAATCAAGCGTGTGTACAGGGGCATAAACGCAGCAGTGATAGGATTGGAGAGGTTCGGTGAGCAAATGAAGACCCTTTGAAGTCATATTGCATGGTACCCATTCCACGGGTCTCAACTCTCCAGGTTTAAGGGATTCTTCCTTCAGCTAAATCATGCATGTGGAACCCAGAGTATGATCAACCATGTGATCGGGAGACGTGTTCCAATATGTCTCAGTTCTCGTCCCCTGGTACTCGGGTGCAACATTCCAGATGCTTTACTAACACTCTCCCGACTTGGAGAGTCAGTGCCTTTAACCTCCTGTTTGGCCCAGTTTGCAATTTCTGCGGAAGATGAACAGGAATAGGGAGGACCAAAGAGAGACTAGCTGGAGGTGTCTGGGCGGGCAAATTTAACTCTCATTTCCCACCAGGAAGAGGAATTAACCAAAGGCTCAGCGTGCCGTGCCGGAACCAGATTAGGGCCTGAAGCAATCCTGCGGTGTTGCGGCCAGCTCACAAGAAAGCGAGTTGAAGAAAGGAGCTCAGGGGCACTGTAATTCACAAACCTGCAGACTTATAAATGACAGCTATCGTCCAAAAATATACTGAAGTAAGGCTGCCAAGAGGACTTGAAAGCGGTTCAGAATTTCAGGAAACCAATTTCAGGAGGTAGACTGGAATTGCATTTAAAGCATAGGAAAAGAGGCAGAACGTCAACAATGACGCACTTGGCCAAAACGGGCGTATGCGTTTTTTCCTGAATATATTCAGGAAAAAACGCATACGCCCGTTTTGGCCAACCAAGCAAGCTTGCAAAGGAAATCTGCACTACAATGAAGTCTCACTTCCCCCCGGTCAAAAGGGCCATCTGAAAAAAGTGTAAAATCGAGAAAGGCAGGACAGTCCATGGAGAACTGGGAGCCTTGTTATGCTGATGGGCGGGATGTAAATTGCCAACAGCCACTCGGGAGAAGTGTATGGTGTTTCCTGAAACATCTAAAAAACAAAGCAACGGAGCCTAGAGCACTTCCACTTATGGTCCTATAGCTTAGGGAAATTAAAATCAAAAAGACACAGCCACCCCAAAGTTTGGGACGGCTCTGTTTACAAGAACCTCGTTTACGGTACAAGTTCAATATCGCAGAAAGTGAAAACTGGATAAAGAAGTTGTGGTACTTACGTACAATGCAATATCACTCAGCAATGAAATCTATGTCATCAGGCCCATAGCAGCATAATGAGTGGATTCAGGTATGATGATTGTAACTGAAATAAGTCACACAGAAAAAGAAACATCATAAGATATCACTAATACACGGAATGTAAACTTGGCTACACAGGAACTGGATTACAAAACAGAACAGGGTCTCAAATTTAGAAAACCAACTTATGCTTGCTTAAGGGGAAAGGTGAGTTGGGGTGCTGCATAAAACCAGAGATTGAAATGAGCACAGATAAAGTTCCTGAAGCCAAATATGTAATAGACAAGAGCTACTCCTTGCTCAACGAAATGGACTCAACACCCCATATTAAACGCCTAAGAATGTACCTGACTAGTAAGTATCTTAAAACCTATGGATCGCTATGTCTCCGAAAGAGAATCAAGCATGTGTACAGGGGCATAAACGCAGCAGTGATAGGATTGCAGAGGTTCGGTGAGCAAATGAAGACCCTTTGAAGTCATATTGCATGGTACCCATTCCACGGGTCTCAACTCTCCAGGTTTAAGGGATTCTTCCTTCAGCTAAATCAGGCATGTGGAACCCAGAGTATGATCAACCGTGTGATCGGGAGACGTGTTCCAATATGTCTCAGTTCTCGTCCCCTGGTACTCGGGTGCAACATTCCAGACGCTTTACTAACACTCTCCCGACTTGGAGAGTCAGTGCCTTTAACCTCCTGTTTGGCCCAGTTTGCAATTTCTGCGGAAGATGAACAGGAATAGGGAGAACCAATGAGAGACTAGCTGGAGGTGTCTGGACGGGCAAATTTAACTCTCATTTCCCACCAGGAAGAGGATTTAACCAAAGGCTCAGCGTGCCGTGCCGGAACCAGATTAAGGCCTGAAGCAATCCTGCAGTGTTGCGGCCAGCTCACAAGAAAGCGAGTTGAAGAAAGGAGCTCAGGGGCACTGTAATTCACAAACCTGCAGAGTTATAAATGACAGCTATCGTCCAAAAATATACTGAAGTAAGGCTGCCAAGAGGACTTGAAAGCGGGGCAGAATTGCAGGAATACGATTTCAGGAGGTAGACTGGAATTGCATTTAAAGCATAGGAAAACAGGCAGAACATCGACAATGATGCACTTGGCCAAAAAGGGCGTATGCGTTTTTTCCTGAATATATTCAGGAAAAAACGCATACGCCCTTTTTGGCCAACCAAGCAAGCTTGCAAAGGAAATCTGCACTACAATGAAGTCTCACTTCCCCCCGGTCAAAAGGGCCATCTGAAAAAAGTGTAAAATCCAGAAAGGCAGGACAGGCCATGGAGAACTGGGAGCCTTCTTATGCTGACGGGCAGGATGTAAATTGCCAACAGCCACTCGGGAGAAGTGTATGGTGTTTCCTGAAACATCTAAGAAACAAAGCAACAGAGCCTAGGGCACTTCCACTTATGGTCCTACAGCTTAGGGAAATTAAAATCAAAAAGACACAGCCACCCCAAAGTTTGGGACGGCTCTGCTTACAAGAACCTCGTTTACGGGACAAGTTCAATATCGCAGAAAGTGAAAAATGGATAAAGAAGTTTTGGTACTTACGTACAATGCAATATCACTCAGCAATGAAATCTATGTCATCAGGCCCATAGCAGCATAATGAGTGGATTCAGGTATGATGATTCTAACTGAAATAAGTCACAAGAAAAAGAAACATCATAAGATATCACTAATACATGGAATGTAAAGTTGGCTACACAGAAACTGAATTACAAAACAGAACAGGGTCTCAAATTTAGAAAACCAACTTATGCTTGCTTAAGGGGAAAGGTGAGTTGGGGTGCTGCATAAAACCAGAGATTGAAATGAGCACAGATAAAGTTCCTTAAGCCAAATATGGAATAGACAAGAGCTACTCCTTGCTCAGCGAAATGGACTCAACACCCCATATTAAACGCCTAAGAATGTACCTGACTAGTAAGTATCTTAAAACCTATGGATCGCTATGTCTCCGAAAGAGAATCAAACGTGTGTACAGGGGCATAAACGCAGCAGTGATAGGATTGGAGAGGTTCGGTGAGCAAATGAAGACCCTTTGAAGTCATATTGCATGGTACCCATTCCACGGTCTCAACTCTCCAGGTTTAAGGGATTCTTCCTTCAGGTAAAACATGCATGTGGAACCCAGAGTATGATCAACCGTGTGATCGGGAGACGTGTTCCAATATGTCTCAGTTCTCGTCCCCTGGTACTCGGGTGCAACATTCCAGACGCTTTACTAACACTCTCCCGACTTGGAGACTCAGTGCCTTTAACCTCCTGTTTGGCCCGGTTTGCAATTTCTGCGGAAGATGAACAGGAATAGAGAGAAACAATGAGAGACTAGCTGGAGGTGTCTGGACTGGCAAATTTAACTCTCATTTCCCACCAGGAAGAGGAATTAACCAAAGGCTCAGCGTGCCGTGCCGGAACCAGATTAGGGCCTGAAGCAATCCTGCGGTGTTGCGGCCAGCTCACAAGAAAGCGAGTTGAAGAAAGGAGCTCAGGGGCACTGTAATTCACAAAGCTGCAGAGTTATAAATGACAGCTATCGTCCAAAAATATACTGAAGTAAGGCTGCCAAGAGGACTTGAAAGCGGGGCAGAATTGCAGGAAACCGATTTCAGGAGGTAGACTGGAATTGCATTTAAAGCATAGGAAAAGAGGCAGAACGTCGACAATGATGTACTTGGCCAAAAAGTGCGTATGCGTTTTTTTTTGAATATATTCAGGAAAAAACGCATACGCCCTTTTTGGCCAACCAAGCAAGCTTGCAAAGGAAATCTGCACTACAATGAAGTCTCACTTCCCCCCGGTCACAAGGGCCATCTGAAAAAAGTGTAAAATCCAGAAAGGCAGGACAGGCCATGGAGAACTGGGAGACTTGTTATGCTGATGGGCGGGATGTAAATTGCCAACAGCCACTCGGGAGAAGTGTTTGTTGTTTCCAGAAACATCTAAGAAACAAAGCAACAGAGCCTAGGGCACTTCCACTTATGGTCCTATAGCTTAGGGAAATTAAAATCAAAAAGACACAGCCACCCCAAAGTTTGGGACGGCTCTGTTTACAAGAAACTCGTTTACGGGACAAGTTCAATATCGCAGAACGTGAAAAATGGATAAAGCAGTTGTGGTACTTACGTACCATGCAATATCACTCAGCAATGAAATCTATGTCATCAGGCCCATAGCAGCATAATGAGTGGATTCAGGTATGATGATTGTAACTGAAATAAGTCACACAGAAAAAGAAACATCATAAGATATCACTAATACACGGAATGTAAACTTGGCTACACAGGAACTGGATTACAAAACAGAACAGGGTCTCAAATTTAGAAAACCAACTTATGCTTGCTTAAGGGGAAAGGTGAGTTGGGGTGCTGCATAAAACCAGAGATTGAAATGAGCACAGATAAAGTTCCTGAAGCCAAATATGTAATAGACAAGAGCTACTCTTTGCTCAACGAAATGGACTCAACACCCCATATTAAACGCCTAAGAATGTACCTGACTAGTAAGTATCTTAAAACCTATGGATCGCTATGTCTCCGAAAGAGAATCAAGCATGTGTACAGGGGCATAAACGCAGCAGTGATAGGATTGGAGAAGTTCGGTGAGCAAATGAAGACCCTTTGAAGTCATATTACATGGTACCCATTCCACGGGTCTCAACTCTCCAGGTTTAAGGGATTCTTCCTTCAGCTAAATCAGGCATGTGGAACCCAGAGTATGATCAACCGTGTGATCGGGAGACGTGTTCCAATATGTCTCAGTTCTCGTCCCCTGGTACTCGGGTGCAACATTCCAGACGCTTTACTAACACTCTCCCGACTTGGAGAGTCACTGCCTTTAACCTCCTTTTGGCCCAGTTTGCAATTTCTGCGGAAGATGAACAGGAATAGGGAGAACCAATGAGAGACTAGCTGGAGGTGTCTGGACGGGCAAATTTAACTCTCATTTCCCACCAGGAAGAGGAATTAACCAAACGCTCAGCGTGCCGTGCCGGAACCAGATTAGGGCCTGAAACAATCCTGCGGTGTTGCGGCCAGCTCACAAGAAAGCGAGTTGAAGAAAGGAGTTCAGGGGCACTGTAATTCACAAACCTGCAGAGTTATAAATGACAGCTATCGTCCAAAAATATACTGAAGTAAGGCTGCCAAGAGGACTTGAAAGCGGGGCAGAATTGCAGGAATACGATTTCAGGAGGTAGACTGGAATTGCATTTAAAGCATAGGAAAAGAGGCAGAACGTCGACAATGATGCACTTGGCCAAAAAGGGCGTATGAGTTTTTTCCTGAATATATTCAGGAAAAAACGCATACGCCCTTTTTGGCCAACCAAGCAAGCTTGCAAAGGAAATCTGCACTACAATAAAGTTTCACTTCCCCCCTTTAAAAACGGCCATCTGAAAAAAGTGTAAAATCCAGAAAGGCAGGACAGGCCATGAAGAACTGGGAGCCTTGTTATGCTGATGGGCGGGATGTAAATTGCCAACAGCCGCTTGGGAGAAGTGTATGGTGTTTCCTGAAACTTTTAGAAACAAAGCAAAAGAGCCTAGGGCACTTCCACTTATGGTCCTACAGCTTAGGGAAATTAAAATCTAAAAGACACAGCCACCCCAAAGTTTGGGACGGCTCTGCTTACAAGAACCTCGTTTACGGGACAAGTTCAATATCGCAGAAAGTGAAAAATGGATAAAGAAGTTTTGGTACTTACGTACAATGCAATATCACTCAGCAATGAAATCTATGTCATCAGGCCCGTAGCAGCATAATGAGTGGATTCAGGTATGATGATTCTAACTGAAATAAGTCACAAGAAAAAGAAACATCATAAGATATCACTAATACACGGAATGTAAACTTGGCTACACAGAAACTGAATTACAAAACAGAATAGGGTCTCAAATATAGAAAACCAACTTATGCTTGCTTAAGGGGAAAGGTGAGTTGGGGTGCTGCATAAAACCAGAGATTGAAATGAGCACAGATAAAGTTCCTTAAGCCAAATATGTAATAGACAAGAGCTACTCCTTGCTCAACGAAATGGACTCAACACCCCATATTAAACGCCTAAGAATATACCTGACTAGTAAGTATATTAAAAGCTATGGATTGCTATGTCTCCGAAAGAGAATCAAGCGTGTGTACAGGGGCATAAACGCAGCAGTTATAGGATTGGAGAGGTTCGGTGAGCAAATGAAGACCCTTTGAAGTCATACTGCATGGTACCCATTCCACGGGTCTCAACTCTCCAGGTTTAAGGGATTCTTCCTTCAGCTAAATCATGCATGTGGAACCCAGAGTATGATCAACCATGTGATCGGGAGACGTGTTCCAATATGTCTCAGTTCTCGTCCTTGGTACTCGGGTGCAACATTCCAGATGCTTTACTAACACTCTCCCGACTTGGAGAGTCAGTGCCTTTAACCTCCTGTTTGGCCCAGTTTGCAATTTCTGCGGAAGATGAACAGGAATAGGGAGGACCAATGAGAGACTAGCTGGAGGTGTCTGGACGGGCAAATTTAACTCTCATTTCCCACCAGGAAGAGGAATTAACCAAAGGCTCAGCGGGCCATGCCGGAACCAGATTAGGGCCTGAAGCAATCCTGTGGTGTTGCGGCCAGCTCCCAAGAAAGCGAGTTGAAGAAAGGAGCTCAGGGGCACTGTAATTCACAAACCTGCAGAGTTATAAATGACAGCTATCGTCCAAAAATATACTGAAGTAAGGCTGCCAAGAGGACTTGAAAGCGGGGCAGAATTGCAGGAAACCGATTTCAGGAGGTAGACTGGAATTGCATTTAAAGCATAGGAAAACAGGCAGAACATCGACAATGATGCACTTGGCCAAAAAGGGCGTATGCGTTTTTTCTTGAATATATTCAGGAAAAAACGCATACGCCCTTTTTGGCCAACCAAGCAAGCTTGCAAAGGAAATCTGCACTACAATGAAGTCTCACTTCCCCCCGGTCAAAAGGGCCATTTGAAAAAAGTGTAAAATCCAGAAAGGCAGGACAGGCCATGGAGAACTGGGAGACTTGTTATGCTGATGGGCGGGATGTAAATTGCCAACAGCCACTCGGGAGAAGTGTATGGTGTTTCCTGAAACATCTAAAAAACAAAGCAACAGAGCCTAGGGCACTTCCACTTATGGTCCTATAGCTTAGGGAAATTAAAATCAAAAAGACACAGCCACCCCAAAGTTTGGGACGGCTCTGTTTACAAGAAACTCGTTTACGGGACAAGTTCAATATCGCAGAAAGTGAAAAATGGATAAAGAAGTTGTGGTACTTACGTACAATGCAATATCACTCAGCAATGAAATCTATGTCATCAGGCCCGTAGCAGCATAATGAGTGGATTCAGGTATGATGATTCTAACAGAAATAAGTCACAAGAAAATGAAACATCATAAGATATCACTAATACACGGAATGTAAACTTGGCTACACAGGAACTGGATTACAAAACAGAACAGGGTCTCAAATTTAGAAAACCAACTTATGCTTGCTTAAGGGGAAAGGTGAGTTGGGGTGCTGCATAAAACCAGAGATTGAAATGAGCACAGATAAAGTTCCTTAAGCCAAATATGGAATAGACAAGAGCTACTCCTTGCTCAACGAAATGGACTCAACACCCCATATTAAACGCCTAAGAATGTACCTGACTAGTAAGTATCTTAAAACCTATGGATCGCTATGTCTCCGAAAGAGAATCAAGCGTGTGTACAGGGGTATAAACGCAGCAGTGATAGGATTGGAGAGGTTCGGTGAGCAAATGAAGACCCTTTGAAGTCATATTGCATGGTACCCATTCCACGGGTCTCAACTCTCCAGGTTTAAAGGATTCTTCCTTCAGCTAAATCATACATGTGGAACCCAGAGTATGATCAATCGTGTGATCGGGAGACGTGTTCCAATATGTCTCAGTTCTCGTCCCCTGGTACTCGGGTGCAACATTCCAGACGCTTTACTAACACTCTCCCGACTTGGAGAGTCAGTGCCTTTAACCTCCTGTTTGGCCCAGTTTGCAATTTCTGCGGAAGATGAACAGGAATAGGGAGAACCAATGAGAGACTAGCTGGAGGTTTCTGGATGGGCAAATTTAACTCTCATTTCCCACCAGGAAGAGGAATTAACCAAAGGCTCAGCGGGCCGTGCCGGAAGAAGACTATGGCCTGAAGCAATCCTGCGGTGTTGCGGCCAGCTCACAAGAAAGCGAGTTGAAGAAAGGAGCTCAGGGGCACTGTAATTCACAAACCTGCAGAGCTATAAATGACAGCTATCGTCCAAAAATATACTGAAGTAAGGCTGCCAAGAGGACTTGAAAGCGGGGCAGAATTGCAGGAAACCGATTTCAGGAGGTAGACTGGAATTGCATTTAAAGCATAGGAAAAGAGGCCGAACGACGACAATGATGCACTTGGCCAAAAAGGGCGTATGCATTTTTTCCTGAAAATATTCAGGAAAAAACGCATACGCCCTTTTTGGCCAACCAAGCAAGCTTGCAAAGGAAATCTGCACTACAATGAAGTCTCACTTCCCCCCGGTCAAAAGGGCCATATGAAAAAAGTGTAAAATCCAGAAAGGCAGGACAGGCCATGGAGAACTGGGAGCCTTGTTATGCTGATGGGCAGGATGTAAATTGCCAACAGCCACTCGGGAGAAGTGTATGGTGTTTCCTGAAGCATCTAAAAAACAGAGGAACAGAGCCTAGGGCACTTCCACTTATGGTCCTATAGCTTAGGGATATTAAAATCAAAAAGACACAGCCACCTCAAAGTTTGGGACAGCTCTGTTTACAAGAACCTCGTTTATAGTACTAGTTCAATATCGCAGAAAGTGAAAAATGGATAAAGAAGTTGTGGTAATTATGTACAATTGAATATGACTCAGCAATGAAATCTATGTCATCAGGACCGTAGCAGCGTAATGAGTGGATTCAGGTATGATGATTCTAACTGAAATAAGTCACACAGAAAAAGAAACATCATAAGATGTCACTAATACACGGAATGTAAATTTGGCTACACAGGAACTGAATTACAAAACAGAACAGGGTCTCATATTTAGAAAACCAACTTATGCTTGCTTAATGGGAAAGGTGAGTTGGGGTGCTGCATAAAACCAGAGATTGAAATGAGCACAGATAAAGTTCCTTCAGCCAAATATGTAATACACAAGAGCTACTCCTTGCTCAACGAAATGGACTCAACACCCCATATTAAACGCCTAAGAATGTACCTGACTTGTAAGTATTTTAAACCTATGGATTGCTATGTCTCCGAAAGAGAATCAAGCGTGTGTACAGGGGCATAAATGCAGCAATGATAGGATTGGAGAGGTTCGGTGAGCAAATGAAGACCGTTTGAAGTCATATTGCATGGTACCCATTCCACGGGTCTCAACTCTCCAGGTTTAAGAGATTCTTCCTTCAGCTAAAACATGCATGTGGAACCCATAGTATGATCAACCGTGTGATCGGGAGACGTGTTCCAATACGTCTCAGTTCTAGTCCCCTGGTACTCGGGTGCAACATTCCAGATGCTTTAGTAACACTTTCTCGACTTGGAGAGTCAGTGCCTTTAACCTCCTGTTTGGACCAGTTTGCAATTTCTGCGGAAGATGAACAGGAATAGGGAGAACAAATGACAGACTAGCTGGAGGTGTCTGGACGGGCAAATTTAACTCTCATTTCCCACCAGGAAGAGGTATTAACCAAAGGCTCAGCGTGCCGTGCCGGAACCAGATTAGGGCCTGAAGCAATCCTGCGGTGTTGCGGCCAGCTCACAAGAAAGCGAGTTGAACAAAGGAGCTCAGGGGCACTGTAATTCACAAACCTGCAGAGTTATAAATGACAGCTATCGTCCAAAAATATACTGAAGTAAGGCTGCCAAGAGGACTTGAAAGCGGGGCAGAATTGCAGGAAATCGATTTCAGGAGGTAGACTGGAATTGCACTTAAAGCATAGGAAAAGAGGCAGAACGTCCACAATGATGCACTTGGCCAAAAAGGGCGTATGCGTTTTTTCCTGAATATATTCAGGAAAAAACACATACGCCCTTTTTGGCCAACCAAGCAAGCTTGCAAAGGAAATCTGCACTACAATGAACTCTCACTTCTCCCCGGTCAAAAGGGCCATCTGAAAAAAGTGTAAGATCCAGAAAGGCAGGACAGGCCATGGAGAACTGGGAGCCTTGTTATGCTGATGGGCGGGATGTACATTGCCAACAGCCACTCGGGAGAAGTGTATGGTGTTTCCTGAAACATCTAAAAAACAAAGCAACAGAGCCTAGGTCAATTCCACTTATGGTCCTATAGCTTAGGGAAATTAAAATCAAAAAGACAGAGCCACCCCAAAGTTTGGGACAGCTCTGTTTACAAGAACCTCGTTTACGGTACAAGTTCAATATTGCAGAAAGCGAAAAATGGATAAAGAAGTTGTGGTACTTACGTACAATGCAATATCACTCAGCAATGAAATCTATGTCATCAGCCCCGTAGCAGCATAATGACTGGATTCAGGTATGATGATTCTAACTGAAATAAGTCACACAGAAAAAGAAACATCATAAGATATTACTAATACACGGAATGTAAACTTCGCTACACAGGAACTGAATTACAAAATAGAACAGGGTCTCAAATTTAGGAAACCAACTTATGCTTGCTTAAGGGGAAAGGTGAGTTGGGGTGCTGCATAAAACCAGAGATTGAAATGAGCACAGATAAAGTTCCTTAAGCCAAATATGTAATAGACAAGAGCTACTCCTTGCTCAAAGTGATGGACTCAACACCCCATATTAAACGCCTAAGAATGTATCTGACTAGTAACTATCTTAAAACCTATGGATTGCTATGTCTGCGAAAGAGAATCAAGCGTGTGTACAGGGGCATTAACGCAGCAGTGATAGTATTGGAGAGGTTCGGTGAGCGAACGAAGACCCTTTGAAGTCGTATTGCATGGTACTCATTCCAAGGGTCAAAACTCTCCAGGTTTAAGGGATTCTACCTTCAGCTGAAACATGCATGTGGAACCCAGAGTATGATCAACCATGTGATCGGGAGACGTGTTCCAATATGTCTCAGTTTTCGTCCCCTGGTACTCGGGTGCAACATTCCAGACGCTTTACTAATACTCTCCCGACTTGGAGAGTCAGTTCCTTTAACCTCCTGTTAGGCCCAGTTTGCAATTTCTGCAGAAGATGAACAGGAATAGGGAGAACCAATGAGAGACTAGCTGGAGGTGTCTGGACGGGCAAATTTAACTCTCATTTCCCACCAGGAAGAGGAATTAACCAAAGGCTCAGCGTGCCGTGCCGGAACCAGATTAGGGCCTGAAGCCATCCTGCGGTGTTGCGGCCAGCTCACAAGAAAGCGAGTTGAAGAAAGGAGCTCAGGGGCACTGTAATTCACAAACCTGCAGAGTTATAAATGACAGCTATCGTCCAAAAATATACTGAAGTAAGGCTGCCAAGAGGACTTGAAAGTGGGGCAGAATTGCAGGAAACCGATTTCAGGAGATCGACTGGAATTGAATTTAAAGCATAGGAAAAGAGGCAGAACGTCGACAATGATGCACTTGGCCAAAAAGGGCATATGCGTTCTTTCCTGAGTATATTCAGGAAAAAACGCATATGCCCTTTTTGGCCAACCAAACAAGCTTGCAAAGGATATCTGCACTACAATGAAGTCTCACTTCCCCCCGGTCAAAAGGGCCATCTGAAAAAAGTGTAAAATCCAGAAAGGCAGGACAGGCCATGGAGAACTGGGAGCCTTGTTATGCTGATGGGCGGGATGTAAATTGCCAACAGCCACTCGGGAGAAGTGTATGGTGTTTCCTGAAACATCTAAAAAACAAAGCAACAGAGCCTAGGGCACTTCCACTTATGGTCCTATAGCTTAGGGAAATTAAAATCAAAAAGACACAGCCACCCCAAAGTTTGGGACGGCTCTGTTTACAAGAACCTTGTTTACAGTACAAGTACAATATCGCAGAAAGTGAAAAATGGATAAAGAAGTTGTGGTACTTACGTACAATGCAATATCACTCAGCAATGAAATCTATGTCATCAGGCCCATAGCAGCATAATGAGTGGATTCAGGTATGATGATTCTAACTGAAATAAGTCACACAGAAAAAGAAACATCATAAGATATCACTAATACACGGAATGTAAACTTGGCTACACAGGAACTGGATTACAAAAGAGAACAGGGTCTCAAATTTAGAAAACCAACTTATGCTTGCTTAAGGGGAAAGGTGAGTTGGGGTGCTGCATAAAACCAGAGATTGAAATGAGCACAGATAAAGTTCCTTAAGCCAAATATGTATAGACAAGAGCTACTCCTTGCTCAACGAAATGGACTCAACACCCCATATTAAACACCTAAGAATGTACCTGACTAGTAAGTATCTTAAAACCTATCGATCGCTATGGCTCCGAAAGAGAATCAAGCATGTGTAGAGGGGCATAAATGCAGCAATGATAGGATTGGAGACATTCGGTGAGCAAATGAAGACCCTTTGAAGTCATATTGCATGGTACCCATTCCACGGGTCTCAACTCTCCAGGTTTAAGGGATTCTTCCTTCAGCTAAATCATGCATGTGGAACCCAGAGTATGATCAACCGTGTGATTGGGAGACGTGTTCCAATAAGTCTCAGTTCTCGTCCCCTGGTACTCGGGTGCAACATTCCAGACGCTTTACTAACACTCTCCCGACTTGGAGAGTCAGTGCCTTTAACCTCCTGTTTGGCCCAGTTTGCAATTTCTGCGGAAGATGAACAGGAATAGGGAGAACCAATGAGAGACTAGCTGGAGGTGTCTGAACGGGCAAATTTAACTCTCATTTCCCACCAGGAAGAGGAATTAACCAAAGGCTCAGCGTGCCGTGCCGGAACCAGATTAGGGCCTGAAGCAATCCTGCGGTGTTGCGGCCAGCTCACAAGAAAGCGAGTTGAAGAAAGGAGCTCAGGGGCACTGTAATTCACAAAGCTGCAGAGTTATAAATGACAGCTATCATCCAAAAATATACTGAAGTAAGGCTGCCAAGAGGACTTGAAAGCGCGGCAGAATTACAGGAAACCGATTTCAGGAGGTAGACTGGAATTGCATTTAAAGCATAGGAAAAGAGGCAGAACGTCCACAATGATGCACTTGGCCAAAAAGGGCGTATGCGTTTTTTTCTGAATATATTCAGGAAAAAACGCATACACACTTCTTGGCCAAACAAGCAAGCTTGCAAAGGAAATCTGCACTACAATGAAGTCTCACGTCCGCCCGGTCAAAAGGGCCAACTGAAAAAAGTGTAAAATCCAGAAAGGCAGGACAGGCCATGGAGAACTGGGAGCCTTGTTATGCTGATGGGCGGGATGTAAATTGCCAACAGCCACTCGGGAGAAGTGTATGCTGTTTCCTGAAACATCTAAAAAACAAAGCAACAGAGCCTAGGGCACTTCCACTTATGGTCCTATAGCTTAGGGAAATTAAAATCAAAAAGACACAGCCACCCCTAAGTTTGGGACGGCTCTGTTTACAAGAACCTTGTTTACGGTACAAGTACAATATCGCAGAAAGTGAAAAATGGATAAAGAAGTTGTGGTACTTACGTACAATGCAATATTACTCAGCAAAGAAATCTATGTCATCAGGCCCGTAGCAGCATAATGAGTGGATTCAGGTATGACGATTCTAACTGAAATAAGTCACACAGAAAAAGAAACATCATAAGATATCACTAATACACGGAATATAAACTTGGCTACACAGGAACTGGAATACAAAATAGAACTGGGTCTCAAATTTAGAAAACCAACTTATGCTTGCTTAAGGGGAAAGGTGAGTTGAGGTGCTGCATAAAACCAGAGATTGAAATGAGCACAGATAAAGTTCCTTAAGCCAAATATGGAATAGACAAGAGCTACTCCTCGCTCAACGAAATGGACTCAACACCCCATATTAAACGCCTAAGAATGTACCTGACTAGTAATTATCTTAAAACCTATGGATCGCTATGTCTCCGAAAGAGAATCAAGCGTGTGTACAGGGGCATAAACGCAACAGTGATAGGATTGGAGAGGTTCAGTGAGCAAATGAAGACCCTTTGAAGTCATAATTCATGGTACCCATTCCACGGGTCTCAACTCTCCAGGTTTAAGGGATTCTTCCTTCAGCTAAAACATGCATGTGGAACCCAGAGTATGATCAACCGTGTGATCCGGAGACGTGTTCCAATATGTCTCAGTTCTCGTCCCCTGGTACTCGGGTGCAACATTCCAGACGCTTTACTAACACTCTCCCGACTTGGAGAGTCAGAGCCTTTAACCTCCTGTTTGGCCCAGTTTGCAATTTCTGCGGAAGATGAACAGGAATAGGGAGAACCAATGAGAGACTAGCTGGAGGTGTCTGGACGGGCAAATTTAACTCTCATTTCCCACCAGGAAGAGGAATTAACCGAAGGTCAGCGTGCCGTGCCGGAACCAGATTAGGGCCTGAAGCAATCCTGCGGTGTTGCGGCCAGCTCCCAAGAAAGCGAGTTGAAGAAAGGAGCTCAGGGGCACTGTAATTCACAAACCTGCAGAGTTATAAATGACAGCTATCGTCCAAAAATATACTGAAGTAAGGCTGCCAAGAGGACTTGAAAGCGGGGCAGAATTGCAGAAAACCGATTTCAGGAGGTAGACTGGAATTGCATTTAAAGCATAGGAAAAGAGGCAGAACGTCGACAATGATGCACTTGGCCAAAATGTGCGTATGTGTTTTTTCCTGAATATATTCAGGAAAAAACGCATATGCCCTTTTTGGCCAACCAAGCAAGCTTGCAAAGGAAATCTGCACTACAATGAAGTCTCTCTTCCCCCCGGTCAAAAGGGCCATCTCAAAAAAGTGTAAAATCCAGAAAGGCAGGACAGGCCATGGCGAATTGGGAGCCTTGTTATGCTGATGGGCGGGATGTATATTTCCAACAGCCCCTCTGGAGAAGTGTATGGTGTTTCCTGAAACATCTAAAAAACAAAGCAACAGAGCCTACGGCACTTCCACTTATGGTCCTATAGCTTAGGGAAATTAAAATCAAAAAGACACAGCCACCCCAAAGTTTGGGACGGCTCTGTTTACAAGAAACTCGTTTATGGGACAAGTTCAATATCGCAGAAAGTGAAAAATGGATAAAGAAGTTGTGGTACTTACGTACAATGCAATATCACTCAGCAATGAAATCTATGTCATCAGGACCGTAGCAGCATAATGAGTGGATTCAGGTATGATGATTCTAACTGAAATAAGTCACACAGAAAAAGAAACATCATAAGATGTCACTAATACACGGAATGTAAATTTGGCTACACAGGAACTGAATTACAAAACAGAACAGGGTCTCATATTTAGAAAACCAACTTATGCTTGCTTAATGGGAAAGGTGAGTTGGGGTGCTGCATAAAACCAGAGATTGAAATGAGCACAGATAAAGTTCCTTCAGCCAAATATTTAATACACAAGAGCTACTCCTTGCTCAACGAAATGGACTCAACACCCCATATTAAACGCCTAAGAATGTACCTGACTTGTAAGTATTTTAAACCTATGGATTGCTATGTCTCCGAAAGAGAATCAAGCGTGTGTACAGGGGCATAAATGCAGCAATGATAGGATTGGAGAGGTTCGGTGAGCAAATGAAGACCCTTTGAAGTCATATTGCATGGTACCCATTCCACGGGTCTCAACTCTCCAGGTTTAAGAGATTCTTCCTTCAGCTAAAACATGCATGTGGAACCCATAGTATGATCAACCGTGTGATCGGGAGACGTGTTCCAATACGTCTCAGTTCTAGTCCCCTGGTACTCGGGTGCAACATTCCAGATGCTTTAGTAACACTTTCTCGACTTGGAGAGTCAGTGCCTTTAACCTCCTGTTTGGACCAGTTTGCAATTTCTGCGGAAGATGAACAGGAATAGGGAGAACAAATGACAGACTAGCTGGAGGTGTCTGGACGGGCAAATTTAACTCTCATTTCCCACCAGGAAGAGGTATTAACCAAAGGCTCAGCGTGCCGTGCCGGAACCAGATTAGGGCCTGAAGCAATCCTGCGGTGTTGCGGCCAGCTCACAAGAAAGCGAGTTGAACAAAGGAGCTCAGGGGCACTGTAATTCACAAACCTGCAGAGTTATAAATGACAGCTATCGTCCAAAAATATACTGAAGTAAGGCTGCCAAGAGGACTTGAAAGCGGGGCAGAATTGCAGGAAATCGATTTCAGGAGGTAGACTGGAATTGCACTTAAAGCATAGGAAAAGAGGCAGAACGTCCACAATGATGCACTTGGCCAAAAAGGGCGTATGCGTTTTTTCCTGAATATATTCAGGAAAAAACACATACGCCCTTTTTGGCCAACCAAGCAAGCTTGCAAAGGAAATCTGCACTACAATGAACTCTCACTTCTCCCCGGTCAAAAGGGCCATCTGAAAAAAGTGTAAGATCCAGAAAGGCAGGACAGGCCATGGAGAACTGGGAGCCTTGTTATGCTGATGGGCGGGATGTACATTGCCAACAGCCACTCGGGAGAAGTGTATGGTGTTTCCTGAAACATCTAAAAAACAAAGCAACAGAGCCTAGGTCAATTCCACTTATGGTCCTATAGCTTAGGGAAATTAAAATCAAAAAGACAGAGCCACCCCAAAGTTTGGGACAGCTCTGTTTACAAGAACCTCGTTTACGGTACAAGTTCAATATTGCAGAAAGCGAAAAATGGATAAAGAAGTTGTGGTACTTACGTACAATGCAATATCACTCAGCAATGAAATCTATGTCATCAGCCCCGTAGCAGCATAATGACTGGATTCAGGTATGATGATTCTAACTGAAATAAGTCACACAGAAAAAGAAACATCATAAGATATTACTAATACACGGAATGTAAACTTCGCTACACAGGAACTGAATTACAAAATAGAACAGGGTCTCAAATTTAGGAAACCAACTTATGCTTGCTTAAGGGGAAAGGTGAGTTGGGGTGCTGCATAAAACCAGAGATTGAAATGAGCACAGATAAAGTTCCTTAAGCCAAATATGTAATAGACAAGAGCTACTCCTTGCTCAAAGTGATGGACTCAACACCCCATATTAAACGCCTAAGAATGTATCTGACTAGTAACTATCTTAAAACCTATGGATTGCTATGTCTGCGAAAGAGAATCAAGCGTGTGTACAGGGGCATTAACGCAGCAGTGATAGTATTGGAGAGGTTCGGTGAGCGAACGAAGACCCTTTGAAGTCGTATTGCATGGTACTCATTCCACGGGTCAAAACTCTCCAGGTTTAAGGGATTCTTCCTTCAGCTGAAACATGCATGTGGAACCCAGAGTATGATCAACCATGTGATCGGGAGACGTGTTCCAATATGTCTCAGTTTTCGTCCCCTGGTACTCGGGTGCAACATTCCAGACGCTTTACTAATACTCTCCCGACTTGGAGAGTCAGTTCCTTTAACCTCCTGTTAGGCCCAGTTTGCAATTTCTGCAGAAGATGAACAGGAATAGGGAGAACCAATGAGAGACTAGCTGGAGGTGTCTGGACGGGCAAATTTAACTCTCATTTCCCACCAGGAAGAGGAATTAACCAAAGGCTCAGCGTGCCGTGCCGGAACCAGATTAGGGCCTGAAGCCATCCTGCGGTGTTGCGGCCAGCTCACAAGAAAGCGAGTTGAAGAAAGGAGCTCAGGGGCACTGTAATTCACAAACCTGCAGAGTTATAAATGACAGCTATCGTCCAAAAATATACTGAAGTAAGGCTGCCAAGAGGACTTGAAAGTGGGGCAGAATTGCAGGAAACCGATTTCAGGAGATCGACTGGAATTGAATTTAAAGCATAGGAAAAGAGGCAGAACGTCGACAATGATGCACTTGGCCAAAAAGGGCATATGCGTTCTTTCCTGAGTATATTCAGGAAAAAACGCATATGCCCTTTTTGGCCAACCAAACAAGCTTGCAAAGGATATCTGCACTACAATGAAGTCTCACTTCCCCCCGGTCAAAAGGGCCATCTGAAAAAAGTGTAAAATCCAGAAAGGCAGGACAGGCCATGGAGAACTGGGAGCCTTGTTATGCTGATGGGCGGGATGTAAATTGCCAACAGCCACTCGGGAGAAGTGTATGGTGTTTCCTGAAACATCTAAAAAACAAAGCAACAGAGCCTAGGGCACTTCCACTTATGGTCCTATAGCTTAGGGAAATTAAAATCAAAAAGACACAGCCACCCCAAAGTTTGGGACGGCTCTGTTTACAAGAACCTTGTTTACAGTACAAGTACAATATCGCAGAAAGTGAAAAATGGATAAAGAAGTTGTGGTACTTACGTACAATGCAATATCACTCAGCAATGAAATCTATGTCATCAGGCCCATAGCAGCATAATGAGTGGATTCAGGTATGATGATTCTAACTGAAATAAGTCACACAGAAAAAGAAACATCATAAGATATCACTAATACACGGAATGTAAACTTGGCTACACAGGAACTGGATTACAAAAGAGAACAGGGTCTCAAATTTAGAAAACCAACTTATGCTTGCTTAAGGGGAAAGGTGAGTTGGGGTGCTGCATAAAACCAGAGATTGAAATGAGCACAGATAAAGTTCCTTAAGCCAAATATGTATAGACAAGAGCTACTCCTTGCTCAACGAAATGGACTCAACACCCCATATTAAACACCTAAGAATGTACCTGACTAGTAAGTATCTTAAAACCTATCGATCGCTATGGCTCCGAAAGAGAATCAAGCATGTGTAGAGGGGCATAAATGCAGCAATGATAGGATTGGAGACATTCGGTGAGCAAATGAAGACCCTTTGAAGTCATATTGCATGGTACCCATTCCACGGGTCTCAACTCTCCAGGTTTAAGGGATTCTTCCTTCAGCTAAATCATGCATGTGGAACCCAGAGTATGATCAACCGTGTGATTGGGAGACGTGTTCCAATAAGTCTCAGTTCTCGTCCCCTGGTACTCGGGTGCAACATTCCAGACGCTTTACTAACACTCTCCCGACTTGGAGAGTCAGTGCCTTTAACCTCCTGTTTGGCCCAGTTTGCAATTTCTGCGGAAGATGAACAGGAATAGGGAGAACCAATGAGAGACTAGCTGGAGGTGTCTGAACGGGCAAATTTAACTCTCATTTCCCACCAGGAAGAGGAATTAACCAAAGGCTCAGCGTGCCGTGCCGGAACCAGATTAGGGCCTGAAGCAATCCTGCGGTGTTGCGGCCAGCTCACAAGAAAGCGAGTTGAAGAAAGGAGCTCAGGGGCACTGTAATTCACAAAGCTGCAGAGTTATAAATGACAGCTATCATCCAAAAATATACTGAAGTAAGGCTGCCAAGAGGACTTGAAAGCGCGGCAGAATTACAGGAAACCGATTTCAGGAGGTAGACTGGAATTGCATTTAAAGCATAGGAAAAGAGGCAGAACGTCCACAATGATGCACTTGGCCAAAAAGGGCGTATGCGTTTTTTTCTGAATATATTCAGGAAAAAACGCATACACACTTCTTGGCCAAACAAGCAAGCTTGCAAAGGAAATCTGCACTACAATGAAGTCTCACGTCCGCCCGGTCAAAAGGGCCAACTGAAAAAAGTGTAAAATCCAGAAAGGCAGGACAGGCCATGGAGAACTGGGAGCCTTGTTATGCTGATGGGCGGGATGTAAATTGCCAACAGCCACTCGGGAGAAGTGTATGCTGTTTCCTGAAACATCTAAAAAACAAAGCAACAGAGCCTAGGGCACTTCCACTTATGGTCCTATAGCTTAGGGAAATTAAAATCAAAAAGACACAGCCACCCCTAAGTTTGGGACGGCTCTGTTTACAAGAACCTTGTTTACGGTACAAGTACAATATCGCAGAAAGTGAAAAATGGATAAAGAAGTTGTGGTACTTACGTACAATGCAATATTACTCAGCAAAGAAATCTATGTCATCAGGCCCGTAGCAGCATAATGAGTGGATTCAGGTATGACGATTCTAACTGAAATAAGTCACACAGAAAAAGAAACATCATAAGATATCACTAATACACGGAATATAAACTTGGCTACACAGGAACTGGAATACAAAATAGAACTGGGTCTCAAATTTAGAAAACCAACTTATGCTTGCTTAAGGGGAAAGGTGAGTTGAGGTGCTGCATAAAACCAGAGATTGAAATGAGCACAGATAAAGTTCCTTAAGCCAAATATGGAATAGACAAGAGCTACTCCTCGCTCAACGAAATGGACTCAACACCCCATATTAAACGCCTAAGAATGTACCTGACTAGTAATTATCTTAAAACCTATGGATCGCTATGTCTCCGAAAGAGAATCAAGCGTGTGTACAGGGGCATAAACGCAACAGTGATAGGATTGGAGAGGTTCAGTGAGCAAATGAAGACCCTTTGAAGTCATAATTCATGGTACCCATTCCACGGGTCTCAACTCTCCAGGTTTAAGGGATTCTTCCTTCAGCTAAAACATGCATGTGGAACCCAGAGTATGATCAACCGTGTGATCCGGAGACGTGTTCCAATATGTCTCAGTTCTCGTCCCCTGGTACTCGGGTGCAACATTCCAGACGCTTTACTAACACTCTCCCGACTTGGAGAGTCAGAGCCTTTAACCTCCTGTTTGGCCCAGTTTGCAATTTCTGCGGAAGATGAACAGGAATAGGGAGAACCAATGAGAGACTAGCTGGAGGTGTCTGGACGGGCAAATTTAACTCTCATTTCCCACCAGGAAGAGGAATTAACCGAAGGTCAGCGTGCCGTGCCGGAACCAGATTAGGGCCTGAAGCAATCCTGCGGTGTTGCGGCCAGCTCCCAAGAAAGCGAGTTGAAGAAAGGAGCTCAGGGGCACTGTAATTCACAAACCTGCAGAGTTATAAATGACAGCTATCGTCCAAAAATATACTGAAGTAAGGCTGCCAAGAGGACTTGAAAGCGGGGCAGAATTGCAGAAAACCGATTTCAGGAGGTAGACTGGAATTGCATTTAAAGCATAGGAAAAGAGGCAGAACGTCGACAATGATGCACTTGGCCAAAATGTGCGTATGTGTTTTTTCCTGAATATATTCAGGAAAAAACGCATATGCCCTTTTTGGCCAACCAAGCAAGCTTGCAAAGGAAATCTGCACTACAATGAAGTCTCTCTTCCCCCCGGTCAAAAGGGCCATCTCAAAAAAGTGTAAAATCCAGAAAGGCAGGACAGGCCATGGCGAATTGGGAGCCTTGTTATGCTGATGGACGGGATGTATATTTCCAACAGCCCCTCTGGAGAAGTGTATGGTGTTTCCTGAAACATCTAAAAAACAAAGCAACAGAGCCTACGGCACTTCCACTTATGGTCCTATAGCTTAGGGAAATTAAAATCAAAAAGACACAGCCACCCCAAAGTTTGGGACGGCTCTGTTTACAAGAAACTCGTTTATGGGACAAGTTCAATATCGCAGAAAGTGAAAAATGGATAAAGAAGTTGTGGTACTTACGTACAATGCAATATCACTCAGCAATGAAATCTATGTCATCAGGACCGTAGCAGCATAATGAGTGGATTCAGGTATGATGATTCTAACTGAAATAAGTCACACAGAAAAAGAAACATCATAAGATATCACTAATACACGGAATATAAACTTGGCTACACAGGAACTGGATTACAAAAGAGAACAGGGTCTCAAATTTAGAAAACCAACTTATGCTTGCTTAAGGGGAAAGGTGAGTTGGGGTGCTGCATAAAACCAGAGATTGAAATAAGCACAGATAAAGTTCCTTAAGCCAAATATGTAATAGACAAGAGCTACTCCTTGCTCAACGAAATGGACTCAACACCCCATATTAAACGCCTAAGAATGTACCTGACTAGTAAGTATCTTAAAACCTATCGATCGCTATGGCTCCGAAAGAGAATCAAGCATGTGTACAGGGGCATAAACGCAGCAGTGATAGGATTGGAGAGTTTCGGTGAGCAAATGAAGACCCTTTGAAGTCATGTTGCATGGAACCCATTCCACGGGTCTCAACTCTCCAGGTTTAAGGGATTCTTCCTTCAGCTAAATCATGCATGTGGAACCCAGAGTATGATCAACCGTGTGATTGGGAAACGTGTTCCAATATGTCTCAGTTCTCGTCCCCTGGTACTCGGGTGCAACATTCCAGACGCTTTACTAACACTCTCCCGACTTGGAGAGTCAGTGCCTTTAACCTCCTGTTTGGCCCAGTTTGCAATTTCTGTGGAAAATGAACAGGAATAGGGAGAACCAATGAGAGACTAGCTGGAGGTGTCTGAACGGGCAAATTTAACTCTCATTTCCCACCAGGAAGAGGAATTAACCAAAGGCTCAGCGTGCCGGGCCGCAACCAGATTAGGGCCTGAAGCAATCCTGCGGTGTTGCGGCCAGCTCACAAGAAAGCAAGTTGAAGAAAGGAGCTCAGGGGCACTGTAATTCACAAAGCTGCAGAGTTATAAATGACAGCTATCGTCCAAAAATATACTGAAGTAAGGCTGCCAAGAGGACTTGAAAGCGGGGCAGAATTACAGAAAACCGATTTCAGGAGGTAGACTGGAATTGCATTTAAAGCATAGGAAAAGAGGCAGAACGTCCACAATGATGCACTTGGCCAAAAAGGGCGTATGCGTTTTTTCCTGAATATATTCAGGAAAAAACGCATACACACTTCTTGGCCAACCAAGCAAGCTTGCAAAGGAAATCTGCACTACAATGAAGTCTCACTTCCCCCCGGTCAACAGGGCCATCGGAAAAATCTGTAAAATCCAGAAAGGCAGGACAGGCCATGGAGAACTGGGAGCCTTGTTATGCTGAAGGGTGGGATGTAAATTGCCAACAGCCACTCGGGAGAAGTGTATGGTGTTTCCTGAAGCATCTAAAAAACAGAGGAACAGAGCCTAGGGCACTTCCACTTATGGTCCTATAGCTTAGGGATATTAAAATCAAAAAGACACAGCCACCTCAAAGTTTGGGACAGCTCTGTTTACAAGAACCTCGTTTATAGTACTAGTTCAATATCGCAGAAAGTGAAAAATGGATAAAGAAGTTGTGGTAATTATGTACAATTGAATATGACTCAGCAATGAAATCTATGTCATCAGGACCGTAGCAGCGTAATGAGTGGATTCAGGTATGATGATTCTAACTGAAATAAGTCACACAGAAAAAGAAACATCATAAGATGTCACTAATACACGGAATGTAAATTTGGCTACACAGGAACTGAATTACAAAACAGAACAGGGTCTCATATTTAGAAAACCAACTTATGCTTGCTTAATGGGAAAGGTGAGTTGGGGTGCTGCATAAAACCAGAGATTGAAATGAGCACAGATAAAGTTCCTTCAGCCAAATATGTAATACACAAGAGCTACTCCTTGCTCAACGAAATGGACTCAACACCCCATATTAAACGCCTAAGAATGTACCTGACTTGTAAGTATTTTAAACCTATGGATTGCTATGTCTCCGAAAGAGAATCAAGCGTGTGTACAGGGGCATAAATGCAGCAATGATAGGATTGGAGAGGTTCGGTGAGCAAATGAAGACCGTTTGAAGTCATATTGCATGGTACCCATTCCACGGGTCTCAACTCTCCAGGTTTAAGAGATTCTTCCTTCAGCTAAAACATGCATGTGGAACCCATAGTATGATCAACCGTGTGATCGGGAGACGTGTTCCAATACGTCTCAGTTCTAGTCCCCTGGTACTCGGGTGCAACATTCCAGATGCTTTAGTAACACTTTCTCGACTTGGAGAGTCAGTGCCTTTAACCTCCTGTTTGGACCAGTTTGCAATTTCTGCGGAAGATGAACAGGAATAGGGAGAACAAATGACAGACTAGCTGGAGGTGTCTGGACGGGCAAATTTAACTCATTTCCCACCAGGAAGAGGTATTAACCAAAGGCTCAGCGTGCCGTGCCGGAACCAGATTAGGGCCTGAAGCAATCCTGCGGTGTTGCGGCCAGCTCACAAGAAAGCGAGTTGAACAAAGGAGCTCAGGGGCACTGTAATTCACAAACCTGCAGAGTTATAAATGACAGCTATCGTCCAAAAACATACTGAAGTAAGGCTGCCAAGAGGACTTGAAAGCGGGGCAGAATTGCAGGAAATCGATTTCAGGAGGTAGACTGGAATTGCACTTAAAGCATAGGAAAAGAGGCAGAACGTCCACAATGATGCACTTGGCCAAAAAGGGCGTATGCGTTTTTTCCTGAATATATTCAGGAAAAAACACATACGCCCTTTTTGGCCAACCAAGCAAGCTTGCAAAGGAAATCTGCACTACAATGAACTCTCACTTCTCCCCGGTCAAAAGGGCCATCTGAAAAAAGTGTAAGATCCAGAAAGGCAGGACAGGCCATGGAGAACTGGGAGCCTTGTTATGCTGATGGGCGGGATGTACATTGCCAACAGCCACTCGGGAGAAGTGTATGGTGTTTCCTGAAACATCTAAAAAACAAAGCAACAGAGCCTAGGTCAATTCCACTTATGGTCCTATAGCTTAGGGAAATTAAAATCAAAAAGACAGAGCCACCCCAAAGTTTGGGACAGCTCTGTTTACAAGAACCTCGTTTACGGTACAAGTTCAATATTGCAGAAAGCGAAAAATGGATAAAGAAGTTGTGGTACTTACGTACAATGCAATATCACTCAGCAATGAAATCTATGTCATCAGCCCCGTAGCAGCATAATGACTGGATTCAGGTATGATGATTCTAACTGAAATAAGTCACACAGAAAAAGAAACATCATAAGATATTACTAATACACGGAATGTAAACTTCGCTACACAGGAACTGAATTACAAAATAGAACAGGGTCTCAAATTTAGGAAACCAACTTATGCTTGCTTAAGGGGAAAGGTGAGTTGGGGTGCTGCATAAAACCAGAGATTGAAATGAGCACAGATAAAGTTCCTTAAGCCAAATATGTAATAGACAAGAGCTACTCCTTGCTCAAAGTGATGGACTCAACACCCCATATTAAACGCCTAAGAATGTATCTGACTAGTAACTATCTTAAAACCTATGGATTGCTATGTCTGCGAAAGAGAATCAAGCGTGTGTACAGGGGCATTAACGCAGCAGTGATAGTATTGGAGAGGTTCGGTGAGCGAACGAAGACCCTTTGAAGTCGTATTGCATGGTACTCATTCCACGGGTCAAAACTCTCCAGGTTTAAGGGATTCTTCCTTCAGCTGAAACATGCATGTGGAACCCAGAGTATGATCAACCATGTGATCGGGAGACGTGTTCCAATATGTCTCAGTTTTCGTCCCCTGGTACTCGGGTGCAACATTCCAGACGCTTTACTAATACTCTCCTGACTTGGAGAGTCAGTTCCTTTAACCTCCTGTTAGGCCCAGTTTGCAATTTCTGCAGAAGATGAACAGGAATAGGGAGAACCAATGAGAGACTAGCTGGAGGTGTCTGGACGGGCAAATTTAACTCTCATTTCCCACCAGGAAGAGGAATTAACCAAAGGCTCAGCGTGCCGTGCCGGAACCAGATTAGGGCCTGAAGCCATCCTGCGGTGTTGCGGCCAGCTCACAAGAAAGCGAGTTGAAGAAAGGAGCTCAGGGGCACTGTAATTCACAAACCTGCAGAGTTATAAATGACAGCTATCGTCCAAAAATATACTGAAGTAAGGCTGCCAAGAGGACTTGAAAGTGGGGCAGAATTGCAGGAAACCGATTTCAGGAGATCGACTGGAATTGAATTTAAAGCATAGGAAAAGAGGCAGAACGTCGACAATGATGCACTTGGCCAAAAAGGGCATATGCGTTCTTTCCTGAGTATATTCAGGAAAAAACGCATATGCCCTTTTTGGCCAACCAAACAAGCTTGCAAAGGATATCTGCACTACAATGAAGTCTCACTTCCCCCCGGTCAAAAGGGCCATCTGAAAAAAGTGTAAAATCCAGAAAGGCAGGACAGGCCATGGAGAACTGGGAGCCTTGTTATGCTGATGGGCGGGATGTAAATTGCCAACAGCCACTCGGGAGAAGTGTATGGTGTTTCCTGAAACATCTAAAAAACAAAGCAACAGAGCCTAGGGCACTTCCACTTATGGTCCTATAGCTTAGGGAAATTAAAATCAAAAAGACACAGCCACCCCAAAGTTTGGGACGGCTCTGTTTACAAGAACCTTGTTTACAGTACAAGTACAATATCGCAGAAAGTGAAAAATGGATAAAGAAGTTGTGGTACTTACGTACAATGCAATATCACTCAGCAATGAAATCTATGTCATCAGGCCCATAGCAGCATAATGAGTGGATTCAGGTATGATGATTCTAACTGAAATAAGTCACACAGAAAAAGAAACATCATAAGATATCACTAATACACGGAATGTAAACTTGGCTACACAGGAACTGGATTACAAAAGAGAACAGGGTCTCAAATTTAGAAAACCAACTTATGCTTGCTTAAGGGGAAAGGTGAGTTGGGGTGCTGCATAAAACCAGAGATTGAAATGAGCACAGATAAAGTTCCTTAAGCCAAATATGTATAGACAAGAGCTACTCCTTGCTCAACGAAATGGACTCAACACCCCATATTAAACACCTAAGAATGTACCTGACTAGTAAGTATCTTAAAACCTATCGATCGCTATGGCTCCGAAAGAGAATCAAGCATGTGTAGAGGGGCATAAATGCAGCAATGATAGGATTGGAGACATTCGGTGAGCAAATGAAGACCCTTTGAAGTCATATTGCATGGTACCCATTCCACGGGTTTCAACTCTCCAGGTTTAAGGGATTCTTCCTTCAGCTAAATCATGCATGTGGAACCCAGAGTATGATCAACCGTGTGATTGGGAGACGTGTTCCAATATGTCTCAGTTCTCGTCCCCTGGTACTCGGGTGCAACATTCCAGACGCTTTACTAACACTCTCCCGACTTGGAGAGTCAGTGCCTTTAACCTCCTGTTTGGCCCAGTTTGCAATTTCTGCGGAAGATGAACAGGAATAGGGAGAACCAATGAGAGACTAGCTGGAGGTGTCTGAACGGGCAAATTTAACTCTCATTTCCCACCAGGAAGAGGAATTAACCAAAGGCTCAGCGTGCCGTGCCGGAACCAGATTAGGGCCTGAAGCAATCCTGCGGTGTTGCGGCCAGCTCACAAGAAAGCGAGTTGAAGAAAGGAGCTCAGGGGCACTGTAATTCACAAAGCTGCAGAGTTATAAATGACAGCTATCATCCAAAAATATACTGAAGTAAGGCTGCCAAGAGGACTTGAAAGCGCGGCAGAATTACAGGAAACCGATTTCAGGAGGTAGACTGGAATTGCATTTAAAGCATAGGAAAAGAGGCAGAACGTCCACAATGATGCACTTGGCCAAAAAGGGCGTATGCGTTTTTTTCTGAATATATTCAGGAAAAAACGCATACACACTTCTTGGCCAAACAAGCAAGCTTGCAAAGGAAATCTGCACTACAATGAAGTCTCACGTCCGCCCGGTCAAAAGGGCCAACTGATAAAAGTGTAAAATCCAGAAAGGCAGGACAGGCCATGGAGAACTGGGAGCCTTGTTATGCTGATGGGCGGGATGTAAATTGCCAACAGCCACTCGGGAGAAGTGTATGCTGTTTCCTGAAACATCTAAAAAACAAAGCAACAGAGCCTAGGGCACTTCCACTTATGGTCCTATAGCTTAGGGAAATTAAAATCAAAAAGACACAGCCACCCCTAAGTTTGGGACGGCTCTGTTTACAAGAACCTTGTTTACGGTACAAGTACAATATCGCAGAAAGTGAAAAATGGATAAAGAAGTTGTGGTACTTACGTACAATGCAATATTACTCAGCAAAGAAATCTATGTCATCAGGCCCGTAGCAGCATAATGAGTGGATTCAGGTATGACGATTCTAACTGAAATAAGTCACACAGAAAAAGAAACATCATAAGATATCACTAATACACGGAATATAAACTTGGCTACACAGGAACTGGAATACAAAATAGAACTGGGTCTCAAATTTAGAAAACCAACTTATGCTTGCTTAAGGGGAAAGGTGAGTTGAGGTGCTGCATAAAACCAGAGATTGAAATGAGCACAGATAAAGTTCCTTAAGCCAAATATGGAATAGACAAGAGCTACTCCTCGCTCAACGAAATGGACTCAACACCCCATATTAAACGCCTAAGAATGTACCTGACTAGTAATTATCTTAAAACCTATGGATCGCTATGTCTCCGAAAGAGAATCAAGCGTGTGTACAGGGGCATAAACGCAACAGTGATAGGATTGGAGAGGTTCAGTGAGCAAATGAAGACCCTTTGAAGTCATAATTCATGGTACCCATTCCACGGGTCTCAACTCTCCAGGTTTAAGGGATTCTTCCTTCAGCTAAAACATGCATGTGGAACCCAGAGTATGATCAACCGTGTGATCCGGAGACGTGTTCCAATATGTCTCAGTTCTCGTCCCCTGGTACTCAGGTGCAACATTCCAGACGCTTTACTAACACTCTCCCGACTTGGAGAGTCAGAGCCTTTAACCTCCTGTTTGGCCCAGTTTGCAATTTCTGCGGAAGATGAACAGGAATAGGGAGAACCAATGAGAGACTAGCTGGAGGTGTCTGGACGGGCAAATTTAACTCTCATTTCCCACCAGGAAGAGGAATTAACCGAAGGTCAGCGTGCCGTGCCGGAACCAGATTAGGGCCTGAAGCAATCCTGCGGTGTTGCGGCCAGCTCCCAAGAAAGCGAGTTGAAGAAAGGAGCTCAGGGGCACTGTAATTCACAAACCTGCAGAGTTATAAATGACAGCTATCGTCCAAAAATATACTGAAGTAAGGCTGCCAACAGGACTTGAAAGTGGGGCAGAATTGCAGGAAACCGATTTCAGGAGGTACACTGGAATTGCATTTAAAGCATAGGAAAAGAGGCAGAACGTCCACAATGATGCACTTGGCCAAAATGTGCGTATGCGTTTTTTCCTGAATACATTCAGGAAAAAACGCATATGCCCTTTTTGGCCAACCAAGCAAGCTTGCAAAGGAAATCTGCACTACAATGAAGTCTCACTTCCCCCCGGTCAAAAGGGCCATCTGAAAAAAGTGTAAAATCCAGAAAGGCAGGACAGGCCATGGCGAATTGGGAGCCTTGTTATGCTGAAGGGCGGGATGTAAATTGCCAACAGCCACTCGGGAAAAGTGTATGGTGTTTCCTGAAACATCTAAGAAACAAAGCAACAGACCCTAGGGCACTTCCACTTATGGTCCTATAGCTTAGGGAAATTAAAATCAAAAAGACACAGCCACCCCAAAGTTTGGGACGGCTCTGTTTACAAGAAACTCTATTATGGGACAGGTTCAATATCGCAGAAAGTGAAAAATGGATAAAGAAGTCGTGGAACTTACGTACAATGCAATATCACTCAGCAATGAAATCTATGTCATCAGGCCCGTAGCAGCATAATGAGTGGATTCAGGTATGATGATTCTAACTGAAATAAGTCACACAGAAAAAGAAACATCATAAGATATCACTAATACACGGAATGTAAACTTGGCTACACAGGAACTGGATTACATAACAGAACAGGGTCTCAAATTTAGAAAACCAACTTATGCTTGCTTAAGGGCAAAGGTGAGTTGGGCTGCTGCATAAAACCAGAGATTGAAATGAGCACAGATAAAGTTCCTTAAGCCAAATAAGAAATAGACAAGAGCTACTCCTTGCTCAACGAAATGGACTCAACACCCCATATTCAACGCCTAAGAATGTACCTGATTAGTAAGTATCTTAAAAGCTATGGATTGCTATGTCTCTGAAAGAGAATCAAGCGTGTGTACAGGGGCATAAACGCAGCAGTGATAGGATTGGAGAGGTTCGGTGAGCAAATGAAGACCCTTTGAAGTCATATTGCATGGTACCCATTCCACGGGTCTCAACTCTCCAGGTTTAAGGGATTCTTCCTTCAGCTAAAGCATGCATGTGGAACCCAGAGTATGATCAACCGTGTGATCGGGAGACGTGTTCCAATATGTCTCAGTTCTCGTCCCCTGGTACTTGGGTGCAACATTCCAGACGCTTTACTAACACTCTCCCGACTTGGAGACTCAGTGCCTTTAACCTCCTGTTTGGCCCAGTTTGCAATTTCTGCGGAAGATGAACAGGAATAGGGAGAACCAATGAGAGACTAGCTGGAGGTGTCTGGACGGGCAAATTTAACTCTCATTTCCCACCAGGAAGAGGAATTAACCAAAGGCTCAGCGTGCCGTGCCAGAACAAGATTAGGGCCTGAAGCAATCCTGCGGTGTTGCGGGCAGCTCACAAGAAAGCGAGTTGAAGAAAGGAGCTCAGGGGCACTGTAATTCACAAACCTGCAGAGTTATAAATGACAGCTATCGTCCAAAAATATACTGAAGTAAGGCTGCCAAGAGGACTTGAAAGCAGGGCAGAATTGCAGGAAACCGATTTCAGGAGGTACACTGGAATTGCATTTGAAGCATAGGAAAAGAGGCAGAACGTCGACAATGATGCACTTGGCCACAATGTGCGTATGCGTTTTTTCCTGAATATATTCAGGAAAAAACGCATATGCCCTTTTTGGCCAACCAAGCAAGCTTGCAAAGGAAATCTGCACTAAAATGAAGTCTCACTTCCCCCCGGTCAAAAGGGCCATCTGAAAAAAGTGTAAAATCCAGAAAGGCAGGACAGGCCATGGAGAACTGGGAGCCTTTTTATGCTGATGGGCGGGATGTAAATTGCCAACAGCCACTCGGGAGAAGTGTATGGTGTTTCCTGAAACATCTAAGAAACAAAGCAACAGAGCCTAGGGCACTTCCACTTATGGTCCTATAGCTTAGGGAAATTAAAATCAAAAAGACACAGCCACCCCAAAGTTTGGGACGGCTCTGTTTACAAGAACCTCGTTTACGGTACAAGTTCAATTTCGCACAAAGTGAAAAATGGATAAAGATGTTGTGGTACTTACGTACAATGCAATATCACTCAGCAATTAAATCTATGTCATCAGGACCGTAGCAGCATAATGAGTGGATTCAGGTATGATGATTCTAACTGAAATAAGTCACACAGAAAAAGAAACATCATAAGATATCACTAATACACGGAATGTAAACTTGGCTACACAGGAACTGGATTACAAAAGAGAACAGGGTCTCAAATTTAGAAAACCAACTTATGCTTGCTTAAGGGGAAAGGTGAGTTGGGGTGCTGCATAAAACCAGAGATTGAAATGAGCACAGATAAAGTTCCTTAAGCCAAATATGGAATAGACAAGAGCTACTCCTTGCTCAACGAAATGGACTCAACACCCCATATTAAACGCCTAAGAATGTACCTGACTAGTAAGTATCTTAAAACCTATGGATTGCTATGTCTCTGAAAGAGAATCAAGCGTGTGTACAGGGGCATAAACGCAGCAGTGATAGGATTGGAGAGGTTCGGTGAGCAAATGAAGACCCTTTGAAGTCATATTGCATGGTACCCATTCCACGGGTCTCAACTCTCCAGGTTTAAGGGATTCTTCCTTCAGCTAAAGCATGCATGTGGAACCCAGAGTATGATCAACCGTGTGATCGGGAGACGTGTTCCAATATGTCTCAGTTCTCGTCCCCTGGTACTTGGGTGCAACATTCCAGACGCTTTACTAACACTCTCCCGACTTGGAGAGTCAGTGCCTTTAACCTCCTGTTTGGCCCAGTTTGCAATTTCTGTGGAAGATGAAACAGGAATAGGGAGAACCAATGAGAGACTAGCTGGAGGTGTCTGGACGGGCAAATTTAACTCTCATTTCCCACCAGGAAGAGGAATTAACCAAAGGCTCAGCGTGCCGTGCCAGAACAAGATTAGGGCCTGAAGCAATCCTGCGGTGTTGCGGGCAGCTCACAAGAAAGCGAGTTGAAGAAAGGAGCTCAGGGGCACTGTAATTCACAAACCTGCAGAGTTATAAATGACAGCTATCGTCCAAAAGTATACTGAAGTAAGGCTGCCAAGAGGACTTGAAAGCGGGGCAGAATTGCAGGAAACCGATTTCAGGAGGTACACTGGAATTGCATTTAAAGCATAGGAAAAGAGGCAGAACGTCCACAATGATGCACTTGGCCACAATGTGCGTATGCGTTTTTTCCTGAATATATTCAGGAAAAAACGCATATGCCCTTTTTGGCCAACCAAGCAAGCTTGCAAAGGAAATCTGCACTACAATGAAGTCTCACTTCTCCCCGGTCAAAAGGGCCATCTGAAAAAAGTGTAAAATCCAGAAAGGCACGACAGGCCATGGAGAACTGGGAGCCTTGTTATGCTGATGGGCGGGATGTAAATTGCCAACAGCCACTCAGGAGAAGTGTATGGTGTTTCCTGAAACATCTAAGAAACAAAGCAACAGACCCTAGGGCACTTCCACTTATGGTCCTATAGCTTAGGGAAATTAAAATCAAAAAGACACAGCCACCCCAAAGTTTGGGACGGCTCTGTTTACAAGAACCTCGTTTACGGTACAAGTTCAATTTCGCAGAAAGTGAAAAATGGATAAAGAAGTTGTGGTACTTACGTACAATGCAATATCACTCAGCAATGAAATCTATGTCATCAGGCCCGTAGCAGCATAATGAGTGGATTCAGGTATGATGATTCTAACTGAAATAAGTCAGACAGAAAAAGAAACATCATAAGATATCACTAATACACGGAATGTAAACTTGGCTACACAGGAACTGGATTACAAAAGAGAACAGGGTCTCAAATTTAGAAAACCAACTTATGCTTGCTTAAGGGGAAAGGTGAGTTGGGGTGCTGCATAAAACCAGAGATTGAAATGAGCACAGATAAAGTTCCTTAAGCCAAATATGAAATAGACAAGAGCTACTCCTTGCTCAACGAAATGGACTCAACACCCCATATTCAACGCCTAAGAATGTACCTGACTAGTAAGTATCTTAAAAGCTATGCATCGCTATGTCTCTGAAAGAGAATCAAGCGTGTGTACAGGGGCATAAACGCTGCAGTGATAGGATTGGAGAGGTTCGGTGAGCAAATGAAGACCCTTTGAAATCATATTGCATGGTACCCATTCCACCGGTCTCAACTCTCCAGGTTTAAGGGATTCTTCCTTCAGCTAAAGCATGCATGTGAAACCCAGAGTATGATCAACCGTGTGATCGGGAGACGTGTTCCAATATGTCTCAGTTCTCGTCCCCTGGTACTCGGGTGCAACATTCCAGATGCTTTACTAACACTCTCCCGACTTGGAGACTCAGTGCCTTTAACCTCCTGTTTGGCCCAGTTTGCAATTTCTGCGGAAGATGAAGAGGAATAGGGAGAACCAATGAGAGACTAGCTGGAGGTGTCTGGACGGGCAAATTTAACTCTCATTTCCCACCAGGAAGAGGAATTAACCAAAGGCTCAGCGTGCCGTGCCGGAACCAGATTAGGGCCTGAAGCAATCCTGCGGTGTTGCGGCCAGCTCACAAGAAAGCGAGTTGAAGAAAGGAGCTCAGGGGCACTGTAATTCACAAAGCTGCAGAGTTATAAATGACAGCTATCGTCCAAAAATATACTGAAGTAAGGCTGCCAAGAGGACTTGAAAGCGGGGCAGAATTACAGGAAACCGATTTCAGGAGGTAGACTGGAATTGCATTTAAAGCATAGGAAAAGAGGCAGAACGTCCACAATGATGCACTTGGCCAAAAAGGGCTTATGCATTTTTTTCTGAATATATTCAGGAAAAAACGCATACACACTTCTTGGCCAACCAAGCAAGCTTGCAAAGGAAATCTGCACTACAATGTAGTCTCACTTCCCCCCAGTCAACAGGGCCATCTGAAAAAAGTGTAAAATCCAGAAAGGCAGGACAGGCCATGGAGAACTGGGAGCCTTGTTATGCTGAAGGGCGGGATGTAAATTGCCAACAGCCACTCGGGAGAAGTGTATGGTGTTTCCTGAAACATCTAAAAAACAAAGCAACAGAGCCTAGGGCACTTCCACTTATGGTCCTATAGCTTAGGGAAATTAAAATCAAAAAGACACAGCCACCCCAAAGTTTGGGACGGCTCTGTTTACAAGAACCTCGTTTACGGTACAAGTTCAATTTCGCACAAAGTGAAAAATGGATAAAGAACTTGTGGTACTTACATACAATGCAATATCACTCAGCAATGAAATCTATGTCATCAGGCACGTAGCAGCATAATGAGTGGATTCAGGTATGATGATTCTAACTGAAATAAGTCACACAGAAAAAGAAACATCATAAGATATCACTAATACACGGAATGTAAACTTGGCTACACAGGAACTGGATTACAAAAGAGAACAGGGTCTCAAATTTAGAAAACCAACTTATGCTTGCTTAAGGGGAAAGGTGAGTTGGGGTGCTGCATAAAACCAGAGATTGAAATGAGCACAGATAAAGTTCCTTAAGCCAAATATGTAATAGACAAGAGCTACTCCTTGCTCAACGAAATGGACTCAACACCCCATATTAAACGCCTAAGAATGTACCTGACTAGTAAGTATCTTAAAAGCTATGGATTGCTATGTCTCTGAAAGAGAATCAAGCGTGTGTACAGGGGCATAAACGCAGCAGTGATAGGATTGGAGAGGTTCGGTGAGCAAATGAAGACCCTTTGAAGTCATATTGCATGGTACACATTCCACGGGTCTCAACTCTCCAGGTTTAAGGGATTCTTCCTTCAGCTAAAGCATGCATGTGGAACACAGAGTATGATCAACCGTGTGATCGGGAGACGTGTTCCAATATGTCTCAGTTCTCGTCCCCTGGTACTTGGGTGCAACATTTCAGACGCTTTACTAACACTCTCCCGACTTGGAGACTCAGTGCCTTTAACCTCCTGTTTGGCCCAGTTTGCAATTTCTGCGGAAGATGAACAGGAATAGGGAGAACCAATGAGAGACTAGCTGGAGGTGTCTGGACGGGCAAATTTAACTCTCATTTCCCACCAGGAAGAGGAATTAACCAAAGGCTCAGCGTGCCATGCCAGAACAAGATTAGGGCCTGAAGCAATCCTGCGGTGTTGCGGGCAGCTCACAAGAAAGCGAGTTGAAGAAAGGAGCTCAGGGGCACTGTAATTCACAAAGCTGCAGAGTTATAAATGACAGCTATCGTCCAAAAATATACTGAAGTAAGGCTGCCAAGAGGACTTGAAAGCAGGGCAGAATTGCAGGAAACCGATTTCAGGAGGTACACTGGAATTGCATTTGAAGCATAGGAAAAGAGGCAGAACGTCGACAATGATGCACTTGGCCACAATGTGCGTATGCGTTTTTTCCTGAATATATTCAGGAAAAAACGCATATGCCCTTTTTGGCCAACCAAGCAAGCTTGCAAAGGAAATCTGCACTAAAATGAAGTCTCACTTCCCCCCGGTCAAAAGGGCCATCTGAAAAAAGTGTAAAATCCAGAAAGGCAGGACAGGCCATGGAGAACTGGGAGCCTTTTTATGCTGATGGGCGGGATGTAAATTGCCAACAGCCACTCGGGAGAAGTGTATGGTGTTTCCTGAAACATCTAAGAAACAAAGCAACAGAGCCTAGGGCACTTCCACTTATGGTCCTATAGCTTAGGGAAATTAAAATCAAAAAGACACAACCACCCCAAAGTTTGGGACGGCTCTGTTTACAAGAACCTCGTTTACGGTACAAGTTCAATTTCGCACAAAGTGAAAAATGGATAAAGATGTTGTGGTACTTACGTACAATGCAATATCACTCAGCAATTAAATCTATGTCATCAGGCCCGTAGCAGCATAATGAGTGGATTCAGGTATGATGATTCTAACTGAAATAAGTCAGACAGAAAAAGAAACATCATAAGATATCACTAATACACGGAATGTAAACTTGGCTACACAGGAACTGGATTACAAAAGAGAACAGGGTCTCAAATTTAGAAAACCAACTTATGCTTGCTTAAGGGGAAAGGTGAGTTGGGGTGCTGCATAAAACCAGAGATTGAAATGAGCACAGATAAAGTTCCTTAAGCCAAATATGTAATAGACAAGAGCTACTCCTTGCTCAACGAAATGGACTCAACACCCCATATTAAACGCCTAAGAATGTACCTGACTAGTAAGTATCTTAAAACCTATGGATTGCTATGTCTCTGAAAGAGAATCAAGCGTGTGTACAGGGGCATAAACGCAGCAGTGATAGGATTGGAGAGGTTCGGTGAGCAAATGAAGACCCTTTGAAGTCATATTGCATGGTACCCATTCCACGGGTCTCAACTCTCCAGGTTTAAGGGATTCTTCCTTCAGCTAAAGCATGCATGTGGAACCCAGAGTATGATCAACCGTGTGATCGGGAGACGTGTTCCAATATGTCTCAGTTCTCGTCCCCTGGTACTTGGGTGCAACATTCCAGACGCTTTACTAACACTCTCCCGACTTGGAGAGTCAGTGCCTTTAACCTCCTGTTTGGCCCAGTTTGCAATTTCTGTGGAAGATGAAACAGGAATAGGGAGAACCAATGAGAGACTAGCTGGAGGTGTCTGGACGGGCAAATTTAACTCTCATTTCCCACCAGGAAGAGGAATTAACCAAAGGCTCAGCGTGCCGTGCCAGAACAAGATTAGGGCCTGAAGCAATCCTGCGGTGTTGCGGGCAGCTCACAAGAAAGCGAGTTGAAGAAAGGAGCTCAGGGGCACTGTAATTCACAAACCTGCAGAGTTATAAATGACAGCTATCGTCCAAAAATATACTGAAGTAAGGCTGCCAAGAGGACTTGAAAGCGGGGCAGAATTGCAGGAAACCGATTTCAGGAGGTACACTGGAATTGCATTTGAAGCATAGGAAAAGAGGCAGAACGTCGACAATGATGCACTTGGCCACAATGTGCGTATGCGTTTTTTCCTGAATATATTCAGGAAAAAACGCATATGCCCTTTTTGGCCAACCAAGCAAGCTTGCAAAGGAAATCTGCACTACAATGAAGTCTCACTTCCCCCCGGTCAAAAGGGCCATCTCAAAAAAGTGTAAAATACAGAAAGGCAGGACAGGCCATGGCGAATTGGGAGCCTTGTTATGCTGATGGGCGGGATGTATATTTCCAACAGCCACTCTGGAGAAGTGTATGGTGTTTCCTGAAACATCTAAAAAACAAAGCAACAGAGCCTACGGCACTTCCACTTATGGTCCTATAGCTTAGGGAAATTAAAATCAAAAAGACACAGCCACCCCAAAGTTTCGGACGGCTCTGTTTACAAGAAACTCTATTATGGGACAGGTTCAATATCGCAGAAAGTGAAAAATGGATAAAGAAGTTGTGGAACTTACGTACAATGCAATATCACTCAGCAATGAAATCTATGTCATCAGGCCCGTAGCAGCATAATGAGTGGATTCAGGTATGATGATTCTAACTGAAATAAGTTACACAGAAAAAGAAACATCATAAGATATCACTAATACACGGAATGTAAACTTGGCTACACAGGAACTGGATTACATAACAGAACAGGGTCTCAAATTTAGAAAACCAACTTATGCTTGCTTAAGGGGAAAGGTGAGTTGGGGTGCTGCATAAAACCAGAGATTGAAATGAGCACAGATAAAGTTCCTTAAGCCAAATATGTAATAGACAAGAGCTACTCCTTGCTCAACGAAATGGACTCAACACCCCATATTAAACGCCTAAGAATGTACCTGACTAGTAAGTATCTTAAAACCTATGGATTGCTATGTCTCTGAAAGAGAATCAAGCGTGTGTACAGGGGCATAAACGCAGCAGTGATAGGATTGGAGAGGTTCGGTGAGCAAATGAAGACCCTTTGAAGTCATATTGCATGGTACCCATTCCACGGGTCTCAACTCTCCAGCTTTAAGGGATTCTTCCTTCAGCTAAATCATGCATGTGGAACCCAGAGTATGATCAACCGTGTGATTGGGAGACGTGTTCCAATATGTCTCAGTTCTCGTCCCCTGGTACTCGGGTGCAACATTCCAGACGCTTTACTAACACTCTCCCGACTTGGAGACTCAGTGCCTTTAACCTCCTGTTTGGCCCAGTTTGCAATTTCTGTGGAAGATGAACAGGAATAGGGAGAACCAATGAGAGACTAGCTGGAGGTGTCTGGACGGGCAAATTTAACTCTCATTTCCCACCAGGAAGAGGAATTAACCAAAGCCTCAGCATGCCGTGCTGGAACCAGATTAGGGCCTGAAGCAATCCTGCGGTGTTGCGGGCAGCTCACAAGAAAGCGAGTTGAAGAAAGGAGCTCAGGGGCACTGTAATTCACAAACCTGCAGAGTTATAAATGACAGCTATCGTCCAAAAATATACTGAAGTAAGGCTGCCAAGAGGACTTGAGAGCGGGGCAGAATTACAGGAAACCGATTTCAGGAGGTAGACTGGAATTGCATTTAAAGCATAGGAAAAGAGGCAGAACGTCCACAATGATGCACTTGGCCAAAGAGTGCGTATGCGTTTTTTCCTGAATATATTCAGGAAAAAACGCATACACACTTCTTGGCAAACCAAGCAAGCTTGCAAAGGAAATCTGCACTACAATGAAGTCTCACTTCCCCCCGGTCAACAGGGCCATCTGAAAAAACTGTAAAATCCAGAAAGGCAGGACAGGCCATGGAGAACTGGGAGCCTTGTTATGCTGAAGGGTGGGATGTAAATTGCCAACAGCCACTCGGGAGAAGTGTATGGTGTTTCCTGAAACATATAAAAAAAAAGCAACAGAGCCTAGGGTACTTCCACTTATGGTCCTATAGCTTAGGGAAATTAAAATCAAAAAGACACAGCCACCCCAAAGTTTGGGACGGCTCTGTTTACAAGAACCTCTTTTACGGTACAAGTTCAATTTCACAGAAAGTGAAAAATGGATAAAGAAGTTGTGGTACTTACGTACAATGCAATATCACTCAGCAATGAAATCTATGTCATCAGGCCCGTAGCAGCATAATGAGTGGATTCAGGTATGATGATTCTAACTGAAATAAGTCAGACAGAAAAAGAAACATCATAAGATATCACTAATACACGGAATGTAAACTTGGCTACACAGGAACTGGATTACAAAAGAGAACAGGGTCTCAAATTTAGAAAACCAACTTATGCTTGCTTAAGGGGAAAGGTGAGTTGGGGTGCTGCATAAAACCAGAGATTGAAATGAGCACAGATAAAGTTCCTTAAGCCAAATATGTAATAGACAACAGCTACTCCTTGCTCAACGAAATGGACTCAACACCCCATATTAAACGCCTAAGAATGTACCTGACTAGTAAGTATCTTAAAAGCTATGGATTGCTATGTCTCTGAAAGAGAATCAAGCGTGTGTACAGGGGTATAAACGCAGCAGTGATAGGATTGCAGAGGTTCGGTGAGCAAATGAAGACCCTTTGAAGTCATATTGCATGGTACCCATTCCACGGGTCTCAACTCTCCAGGTTTAAGGGATTCTTCCTTCAGCTAAAGCATGCATGTGGAACCCAGAGTATGATCAACCGTGTGATCGGGAGACGTGTTCCAATATGTCTCAGTTCTCATCCCCTGGTACTTGGGTGCAACATTCCAGACGCTTTACTAACACTCTCCCGACTTGGAGAGTCAGTGCCTTTAACCTCCTGTTTGGCCCAGTTTGCAATTTCTGCGGAAGATGAACAGGAATAGGGAGAACCAATGAGAGACTAGCTGGAGGTGTCTGGACGGGCAAATTTAACTCTCATTTCCCACCAGGAAGAGGAATTAACCAAAGGCTCAGCGTGCCGTGCCGGAACCAGATTAGGGCCTGAAGCAATCCTGCGGTGTTGCAGCCAGCTCACAAGAAAGCGAGTTGAAGAAAGGAGCTCAGGGGCACTGTAATTCACAAAGCTGCAGAGTTATAAATGACAGCTATCGTCCAAAAATATACTGAAGTAAGGCTGCCAAGAGGACTTGAGAGCGGGGCAGAATTACAGGAAACCGATTTCAGGAGGTAGACTGGAATTGCATTTAAAGCATAGGAAAAGAGGCAGAACGTCCACAATGATGCACTTGGCCAAAGAGTGCGTATGCGTTTTTTCCTGAATATATTCAGGAAAAAACGCATACACACTTCTTGGCAAACCAAGCAAGCTTGCAAAGGAAATCTGCACTACAATGAAGTCTCACTTCCCCCCGGTCAACAGGGCCATCTGAAAAAACTGTAAAATCCAGAAAGGCAGGACAGGCCATGGAGAACTGGGAGCCTTGTTATGCTGAAGGGTGGGATGTAAATTGCCAACAGCCACTCGGGAGAAGTGTATGGTGTTTCCTGAAACATATAAAAAAAAAGCAACAGAGCCTAGGGTACTTCCACTTATGGTCCTATAGCTTAGGGAAATTAAAATCAAAAAGACACAGCCACCCCAAAGTTTGGGACGGCTCTGTTTACAAGAACCTCTTTTACGGTACAAGTTCAATTTCACAGAAAGTGAAAAATGGATAAAGAAGTTGTGGTACTTACGTACAATGCAATATCACTCAGCAATGAAATCTATGTCATCAGGCCCGTAGCAGCATAATGAGTGGATTCAGGTATGATGATTCTAACTGAAATAAGTCAGACAGAAAAAGAAACATCATAAGATATCACTAATACACGGAATGTAAACTTGGCTACACAGGAACTGGATTACAAAAGAGAACAGGGTCTCAAATTTAGAAAACCAACTTATGCTTGCTTAAGGGGAAAGGTGAGTTGGGGTGCTGCATAAAACCAGAGATTGAAATGAGCACAGATAAAGTTCCTTAAGCCAAATATGTAATAGACAACAGCTACTCCTTGCTCAACGAAATGGACTCAACACCCCATATTAAACGCCTAAGAATGTACCTGACTAGTAAGTATCTTAAAAGCTATGGATTGCTATGTCTCTGAAAGAGAATCAAGCGTGTGTACAGGGGCACAAACGCAGCAGTGATAGGATTGCAGAGGTTCGGAGAGCAAATGAAGACCCTTTGAAGTCATATTGCATGGTACCCATTCCACGGGTCTCAACTCTCCAGGTTTAAGGGATTCTTCCTTCAGCTAAAGCATGCATGTGGAACCCAGAGTATGATCAACCGTGTGATCGGGAGACGTGTTCCAATATGTCTCAGTTCTCATCCCCTGGTACTTGGGTGCAACATTCCAGACGCTTTACTAACACTCTCCCGACTTGGAGAGTCAGTGCCTTTAACCTCCTGTTTGGCCCAGTTTGCAATTTCTGCGGAAGATGAACAGGAATAGGGAGAACCAATGAGAGACTAGCTGGAGGTGTCTGGACGGGCAAATTTAACTCTCATTTCCCACCAGGAAGAGGAATTAACCAAAGGCTCAGCGTGCCGTGCCAGAACAAGATTAGGGCCTGAAGCAATCCTGCGGTGTTGCAGCCAGCTCACAAGAAAGCGAGTTGAAGAAAGGAGCTCAGGGGCACTGTAATTCACAAAGCTGCAGAGTTATAAATGACAGCTATCGTCCAAAAATATACTGAAGTAAGGCTGCCAAGAGGACTTGAAAGCGGGGCAGAATTACAGGAAACCGATTTCAGGAGGTAGACTGGAATTGCATTTAAAGCATAGGAAAAGAGGCAGAACGTCCACAATGATGCACTTGGCCAAAAAGGGCTTATGCGTTTTTTTCTGAATATATTCAGGAAAAAACGCATACACACTTCTTGGCCAACCAAGCAAGCTTGCAAAGGAAATCTGCACTACAATGAAGTCTCTCTTCCCCCCAGTCAACAGGGCCATCTGAAAAAACTGTAAAATCCTGAAAGGCAGGACAGGCCATGGAGAAATGGGAGCCTTGTTATGCTGAAGGGCGGGATGTAAATTGCCAACAGCCACTCGGGAGAAGTGTATGGTGTTTCCTAAAACATCTAAAAAACAAAGCAACAGAGCCTAGGGCACTTCCACTTATGGTCCTATAGCTTAGGGAAATTAAAATCAAAAAGACACAGCCACCCCAAAGTTTGGGACGGCTCTGTTTACAAGAACCTCGTTTACGGTACAAGTTCAATTTGGCAGAAAGTGAAAAATGGATAAAGAAGTTGTGGTACTTACGTACAATGCAATATCACTCAGCAATGAAATCTATGTCATCAGGCCCGTAGCAGCATAATGAGTGGATTCAGGTATGATGATTCTAACTGAAATAAGTCAGACAGAAAAAGAAACATCATAAGATATCACTAATACACGGAATGTAAACTTGGCTACACAGGAACTGGATTACAAAAGAGAACAGGGTCTCAAATTTAGAAAACCAACTTATGCTTGCTTAAAGGGAAAGGTGAGTTGGGGTGCTGCATAAAACCAGAGATTGAAATGAGCACAGATAAAGTTCCTTAAGCCAAATATGTAATAGACAACAGCTACTCCTTGCTCAACGAAATGGACTCAACACCCCATATTCAACGCCTAAGAATGTACCTGACTAGTAAGTATCTTAAAAGCTATGGATTGCTATGTCTCTGAAAGAGAATCAAGCGTGTGTACAGGGGCATAAACGCAGCAGTGATAGGATTGGAGAGGTTCGGTGAGCAAAGGAAGACCCTTTGAAGTCATATTGCATGGTACCCATTCCACGGGTCTCAACTCTCCAGGTTTAAGGAATTCTTCCTTCAGCTAAAGCATGCATGTGGAACCCAGAGTATGATCAACCGTGTGATCGGGAGACGTGTTCCAATATGTCTCAGTTCTCGTCCCCTGGTACTTGGGTGCAACATTCCAGACGCTTTACTAACACTCTCCCGACTTGGAGAGTCAGTGCCTTTAACCTGCTGTTTGGCCCAGTTTGCAATTTCTGCGGAAGATGAACAGGAATAGGGAGAACCAATGAGAGACTAGCTGGAGGTGTCTGGATGGGCAAATTTAACTCTCATTTCCCACCAGGAAGAGGAATTAACCAAAGGCTCAGCGTGCCGTGCCAGAACCAGATTAGGGCCTGAAGCAATCCTGCGGTGTTGCGGGCAGCTCACAAGAAAGCGAGTTGAAGAAAGGAGCTCAGGGGCACTGTAATTCACAAACTTGCAGAGTTATAAATGACAGCTATCGTCCAAAAATATACTGAAGTAAGGCTGCCAACAGGACTTGAAAGCGGGGCAGAATTGCAGGAAACCGATTTCAGGAGGTACACTGGAATTGCATTTAAAGCATAGGAAAAGAGGCAGAACGTCGACAATGATGCACTTGGCCACAATGTGTGTATGCGTTTTTTCCTGAATATATTCAGGAAAAAACGCATATGCCCTTTTTGGCCAACCAAGCAAGCTTGCAAAGGAAATCTGCACTACAATGAAGTCTCACTTCCCCCCGGTCAAAAGGGCCATCTGAAAAAAGTGTAAAATCCAGAAAGGCACGACAGGCCATGGAGAACTGGGAGCCTTGTTATGCTGATGGGCGGGATGTAAATTGCCAACAGCCACTCGGGAGAAGTGTATGGTGTTTCCTGAAACATCTAAGAAACAAAGCAACAGACCCTAGGGCACTTCCACTTATGGTCCTATAGCTTAGGGAAATTAAAATCAAAAAGACACAGCCACCCCAAAGTTTGGGACGGCTCTGTTTACAAGAACCACATTTACGGGACAAGTTCAATATCGCAGAAAGTGAAAAATGGATAAAGAAGTTGTGGTACTTACGTACAATGCAATATCACTCAGCAATGAAATCTATGTCATCAGGCCCGTAGCAGCATAATGAGTGGATTCAGGTATGATGATTCTAACTGAAATAAGTCACACAGAAAAAGAAACATCATAAGATATCACTAATACACGGAATGTAAACATGGCTACACAGGAACTGGATTACATAACAGAACAGTGTCTCAAATTTAGAAAACCAACTTATGCTTGCTTAAGGGGAAAGGTGAGTTGGGCTGCTGCATAAAACCAGAGATTGAAATGAGCACAGATAAAGTTCCTTAAGCCAAATATGAAATAGACAAGAGCTACTCCTTGCTCAACGAAATGGACTCAACACCCCATATTCAACGCCTAAGAATGTACCTGACTAGTAAGTATCTTAAAACTATGCATCGCTATGTCTCTGAAAGAGAATCAAGCGTGTGTACAGGGGCATAAACGCAGCAGTGATAGGATTGGAGAGGTTCGGTGAGCAAATGAAGACCCTTTGAAGTCATATTGCATGGTACCCATTCCACGGGTCTCAACTCTCCAGGTTTAAGGGATTCTTCCTTCAGCTAAAACATGCATGTGGAACCCAGAGTATGACCAACCGTGTGATCGGGAGACGTGTTCCAATATGTCTCAGTTCTCGTCCCCTGGTACTCGGGTGCAATATGCCAGACGCTTTACTAACACTCTCCCGACTTGGAGAGTCAGTGCCTTTAACCTCCTGTTTGGCCCAGTTTGCAATTTCTGCGGAAGATGAACAGGAATAGGGAGAACCAATGAGAGACTAGCTGGAGGTGTCGGGACGGGCAAATTTAACTCTCATTTCCCACCAGGAAGAGGAATTAACCAAAGGCTCAGCGTGCCGAGCCGGAACCAGATTAGGGCCTTTAGCAATCCTGCGGTGTTGTGGCCAGCTCACAAGAAAGCGAGTTGAAGAAAGGAACTCAGGGGCACTGTAATTCACAAACCTGCAGAGTTATAAATGACAGCTATCGTCCAAAAATATACTGAAGTAAGGCTGCCAAGAGGACTTGAAAGCGGGGCAGAATTGCAGGAAACCAATTTCAGGAGGTACACTAGAATTGCATTTAAAGCATAGGAAAAGAGGAAAAACGTCGACAATGATGCACTTGGCGAAAAAGGGCGTATGCGTTTTTTCCTGAATATATTTAGGAAAAAACGGATACGCAATTTTTGGCCAACCAAGCAAGCTTGCAAAGGAAATCTGCACTACAATGAAGTCTCACTTCCCCGCGGTCAAAAGGGCCATCTCAAAAAAGTGTAAAATCCAGAAAGGCAGGACAGGCCATGGCGAATTGGGAGCCTTGTTATGCTGATGGGCGGGATGTATATTTCCAACAGCCACTCTGGAGAAGTGTATGGTGTTTCCTGAAACATCTAAAAAACAAAGCAACAGAGCCTAGGGCACTTCCACTTATGGTCCTATAGCTTAGGGAAATTAAAATCAAAAAGACACAGCCACCCCAAAGTTTCGGACGGCTCTGTTTACAAGAAACTCTATTATGGGACAGGTTCAATATCGCAGAAAGTGAAAAATGGATAAAGAAGTTGTGGAACTTACGTACAATGCAATATCACTCAGCAATGAAATCTATGTCATCAGGCCCGTAGCAGCATAATGAGTGGATTCAGGTATGATGATTCTAACTGAAATAAGTCACACAGAAAAAGAAACATCATAAGATATCACTAATACACGGAATGTAAACTTGGCTACACAGGAACTGGATTACAAAAGAAAACAGGGTCTCAAATTTAGAAAACCAACTTATGCTTGCTTAAGGGGAAAGGTGACTTGGGGTGCTGCATAAAACCAGAGATTGAAATGAGCACAGATAAAGTTCCTTAAGCCAAATATGTAATAGACAAGAGCTACTCCTTGCTCAACGAAATGGACTCAACACCCCATATTAAACGCCTAAGAATGTACCTGACTAGTAAGTATCTTAAAACCTATCGATCGCTATGGCTCCGAAAGAGAATCAAGCATGTGTACAGGGGCATAAACGCAGCAGTGATAGGATTGGAGAGGTTCGGTGAGCAAATGAAGACCCTTTGAAGTCATATTGCATGGTACCCATTCCACGGGTCTCAACTCTCCAGGTTTAAGGGATTCTTCTATCAGCTAAATCATGCATGTGGAACCCAGAGTATGATCAACCGTGTGATTGGGAGACGTGTTCCAATATGTCTCAGTTCTCGTCCCCTGGTACTCGGGTGCAACATTCCAGACGCTTTACTAACACTCTCCCGACTTGGAGAGTCAGTGCCTTTAACCTCCTGTTTGGCCCAGTTTGCAATTTCTGCGGAAGATGAACAGGAATAGGGAGAACCAATGAGAGACTAGCTGGAGGTGTCTGGACGGGCAAATTTAACTCTCATTTCCCACCAGGAAGAGGAATTAACCAAAGGCTCAGCGTGCCGTGCCGGAACCAGATTAGGGCCTGAAGCAATCCTGCGGTGTTGCGGCCAGCTCACAAGAAAGCAAGTTGAAGAAAGGAGCTCAGGGGCACTGTAATTCACAAAGCTGCAGAGTTATAAATGACAGCTATCGTCCAAAAATATACTGAAGTAAGGCTGCCAAGAGGACTTGAAAGCGGGGCAGAATTACAGGAAACCGATTTCAGGAGGTAGACTGGAATTGCATTTAAAGCATAGGAAAAGAGGCAGAACGTCCACAATGATGCACTTGGCCAAAAAGGGCTTATGCGTTTTTTTCTGAATATATTCAGGAAAAAACGCATACACACTTCTTGGCCAACCAAGCAAGCTTGCAAAGGAAATCTGCACTACAATGAAGTCTCAATTCCCCCCAGTCAACAGGGCCATCTGAAAAAACTGTAAAATCCAGAAAGGCAGGACAGGCCATGGAGAACTGGGAGCCTTGTTATGCTGATGGGCGGGATGTAATTTGCCAACAGCCACTCGGGAGAAGTGTATGGTGTTTCCTGAAACATCTAAAAAACAAAGCAACAGAGCCTAGGGCACTTCCTCATATGGTCCTATAGCTTAGGGAAATTAAAATAAAAAAGACACAGCCACCCCAAAGTTTGGGACGGCTCTGTTTACAAGAACCTCGTTTACGGTACAAGTTCAATTTCGCACAAAGTGAAAAATGGATAAAGATGTTGTGGTACTTACGTACAATGCAATATCACTCAGCAATGAAATCTATGTCATCAGGCCCGTAGCAGCATAATGAGTGGATTCAGGTATGATGATTCTAACTGAAATAAGTCAGACAGAAAAAGAAACATCATAAGATATCACTAATACACGGAATGTAAACTTGGCTACACAGGAACTGGATTACAAAAGAGAACAGGGTCTCAAATTTAGAAAACCAACTTATGCTTGCTTAAAGGGAAAGGTGAGTTGGGGTGCTGCATAAAACCAGAGATTGAAATGAGCACAGATAAAGTTCCTTAAGCCAAATATGTAATAGACAACAGCTACTCCTTGCTCAATGAAATGGACTCAACACCCCATATTAAACGCCTAAGAATGTACCTGACTAGTAAGTATCTTAAAAGCTATGGATTGCTATGTCTCTGAAAGAGAATCAAGCGTGTGTACAGGGGCATAAACGCAGCAGTGATAGGATTGGAGAGGTTCGGTGAGCAAAGGAAGACCCTTTGAAGTCATATTGCATGGTACCCATTCCACGGGTCTCAACTCTCCAGGTTTAAGGGATTCTTCCTTCAGCTAAAGCATGCATGTGGAACCCAGAGTATGATCAACCGTGTGATCGGGAGACGTGTTCCAATATGTCTCAGTTCTCGTCCCCTGGTACTTGGGTGCAACATTCCAGACGCTTTACTAACACTCTCCCGACTTGGAGAGTCAGTGCCTTTAACCTCCTGTTTGGCCCAGTTTGCAATTTCTGCGGAAGATGAACAGGAATAGGGAGAACCAATGAGAGACTAGCTGGAGGTGTCAGGACGGGCAAATTTAACTCTCATTTCCCACCAGGAAGAGGAATTAACCAAAGGCTCAGCGTGCCGAGCCGGAACCAGATTAGGGCCTTTAGCAATCCTGCGGTGTTGTGGCCAGCTCACAAGAAAGCGAGTTGAAGAAAGGAACTCAGGGGCACTGTAATTCACAAACCTGCAGAGTTATAAATGACAGCTATCGTCCAAAAATATACTGAAGTAAGGCTGCCAAGAGGACTTGAAAGCGGGGCAGAATTGCAGGAAACCAATTTCAGGAGGTACACTAGAATTGCATTTAAAGCATAAGAAAAGAGGAAAAACGTCGACAATGATGCACTTGGCGAAAAAGGGCGTATGCGTTTTTTCCTGAATATATTTAGGAAAAAACGGATACGCAATTTTTGGCCAACCAAGCAAGCTTGCAAAGGAAATCTGCACTACAATGAAGTCTCACTTCCCCGCGGTCAAAAGGGCCATCTCAAAAAAGTGTAAAATCCAGAAAGGCAGGACAGGCCATGGCGAATTGGGAGCCTTGTTATGCTGATGGGCGGGATGTATATTTCCAACAGCCACTCTGGAGAAGTGTATGGTGTTTCCTGAAACATCTAAAAAACAAAGCAACAGAGCCTAGGGCACTTCCACTTATGGTCCTATAGCTTAGGGAAATTAAAATCAAAAAGACACAGCCACCCCAAAGTTTCGGACGGCTCTGTTTACAAGAAACTCTATTATGGGACAGGTTCAATATCGCAGAAAGTGAAAAATGGATAAAGAAGTTGTGGAACTTACGTACAATGCAATATCACTCAGCAATGAAATCTATGTCATCAGGCCCGTAGCAGCATAATGAGTGGATTCAGGTATGATGATTCTAACTGAAATAAGTCACACAGAAAAAGAAACATCATAAGATATCACTAATACACGGAATGTAAACTTGGCTACACAGGAACTGGATTACAAAAGAAAACAGGGTCTCAAATTTAGAAAACCAACTTATGCTTGCTTAAGGGGAAAGGTGACTTGGGGTGCTGCATAAAACCAGAGATTGAAATGAGCACAGATAAAGTTCCTTAAGCCAAATATGTAATAGACAAGAGCTACTCCTTGCTCAACGAAATGGACTCAACACCCCATATTAAACGCCTAAGAATGTACCTGACTAGTAAGTATCTTAAAACCTATCGATCGCTATGGCTCCGAAAGAGAATCAAGCATGTGTACAGGGGCATAAACGCAGCAGTGATAGGATTGGAGAGGTTCGGTGAGCAAATGAAGACCCTTTGAAGTCATATTGCATGGTACCCATTCCACGGGTCTCAACTCTCCAGGTTTAAGGGATTCTTCTTTCAGCTAAATCATGCATGTGGAACCCAGAGTATGATCAACCGTGTGATTGGGAGACGTGTTCCAATATGTCTCAGTTCTCGTCCCCTGGTACTCGGGTGCAACATTCCAGACGCTTTACTAACACTCTCCCGACTTGGAGAGTCAGTGCCTTTAACCTCCTGTTTGGCCCAGTTTGCAATTTCTGCGGAAGATGAACAGGAATAGGGAGAACCAATGAGAGACTAGCTGGAGGTGTCTGGACGGGCAAATTTAACTCTCATTTCCCACCAGGAAGAGGAATTAACCAAAGGCTCAGCGTGCCGGGCCGGAACCAGATTAGGGCCTGAAGCAATCCTGCGGTGTTGCGGCCAGCTCACAAGAAAGCGAGTTGAAGAAAGGAGCTCAGGGGCACTGTAATTCACAAAGCTGCAGAGTTATAAATGACAGCTATCGTCCAAAAATATACTGAAGTAAGGCTGCCAAGAGGACTTGAAAGCGGGGCAGAATTACAGGAAACCGATTTCAGGAGGTAGACTGGAATTGCATTTAAAGCATAGGAAAAGAGGCAGAACGTCCACAATGATGCACTTGGCCAAAAAGGGCTTATGCGTTTTTTTCTGAATATATTCAGGAAAAAACGCATACACACTTCTTGGCCAACCAAGCAAGCTTGCAAAGGAAATCTGCACTACAATGAAGTCTCAATTCCCCCCAGTCAACAGGGCCATCTGAAAAAACTGTAAAATCCAGAAAGGCAGGACAGGCCATGGAGAACTGGGAGCCTTGTTATGCTGATGGGTGGGATGTAATTTGCCAACAGCCACTCGGGAGAAGTGTATGGTGTTTCCTGAAACATCTAGAAAACAAAGCAACAGAGCCTAGGGCACTTCCTCATATGGTCCTATAGCTTAGGGAAATTAAAATCAAAAAGACACAGCCACCCCAAAGTTTGGGACGGCTCTGTTTACAAGAACCTCGTTTACGGTACAAGTTCAATTTCGCACAAAGTGAAAAATGGATAAAGATGTTGTGGTACTTACGTACAATGCAATATCACTCAGCAATGAAATCTATGTCATCAGGCCCGTAGCAGCATAATGAGTGGATTCAGGTATGATGATTCTAACTGAAATAAGTCAGACAGAAAAAGAAACATCATAAGATATCACTAATACACGGAATGTAAACTTGGCTACACAGGAACTGGATTACAAAAGAGAACAGGGTCTCAAATTTAGAAAACCAACTTATGCTTGCTTAAAGGGAAAGGTGAGTTGGGGTGCTGCATAAAACCAGAGATTGAAATGAGCACAGATAAAGTTCCTTAAGCCAAATATGTAATAGACAACAGCTACTCCTTGCTCAACGAAATGGACTCAACACCCCATATTAAACGCCTAAGAATGTACCTGACTAGTAAGTATCTTAAAAGCTATGGATTGCTATGTCTCTGAAAGAGAATCAAGCGTGTGTACAGGGGCATAAACGCAGCAGTGATAGGATTGGAGAGGTTCGGTGAGCAAAGGAAGACCCTTTGAAGTCATATTGCATGGTACCCATTCCACGGGTCTCAACTCTCCAGGTTTAAGGGATTCTTCCTTCAGCTAAAGCATGCATGTGGAACCCAGAGTATGATCAACCGTGTGATCGGGAGACGTGTTCCAATATGTCTCAGTTCTCGTCCCCTGGTACTTGGGTGCAACATTCCAGACGCTTTACTAACACTCTCCCGACTTGGAGAGTCAGTGCCTTTAACCTCCTGTTTGGCCCAGTTTGCAATTTCTGCGGAAGATGAACAGGAATAGGGAGAAACAATGAGAGACTAGCTGGAGGTGTCTGGATGGGCAAATTTAACTCTCATTTCCCACCAGGAAGAGGAATTAACCAAAGGCTCAGCGTGCCGTGCCAGAACAAGATTAGGGCCTGAAGCAATCATGCGGTGTTGCGGGCAGCTCACAAGAAAGCGAGTTGAAGAAAGGAGCTCAGGGGCACTGTAATTCACAAACCTGCAGAGTTATAAATGACAGCTATCGTCCAAAAATATACTGAAGTAAGGCTGCCAAGAGGACTTGAAAGCAGGGCAGAATTGCAGGAAACCGATTTCAGGAGGTACACTGGAATTGCATTTAAAGCATAGGAAAAGAGGCAGAACGTCGACAATGATGCACTTGGCCACAATGTGCGTATGCGTTTTTTCCAGAATATATTCAGGAAAAAACGCATATGCCCTTTTTGGCCAACCAAGCAAGCTTGCAAAGGAAATCTGCACTACAATGAAGTCTCACTTCCCCCCGGTCAAAAGGGCCATCTGAAAAAAGTGTAAAATCCAGAAAGGCACGACAGGCCATGGAGAACTGGGAGCCTTGTTATGCTGATGGGCGGGATGTAAATTGCCAACAGCCACTCGGGAGAAGTGTATGGTGTTTCGTGAAACATCTAAGAAACAAAGCAACAGACCCTAGGGCACTTCCACTTATGGTCCTATAGCTTAGGGAAATTAAAATCAAAAAGACACAGCCACCCCAAAGTTTGGGACGGCTCTGTTTACAAGAACCACATTTACGGGACAAGTTCAATATCGCAGAAAGTGAAAAATGGATAAAGAAGTTGTGGTACTTACGTACAATGCAATATCACTCAGCAATGAAATCTATGTCATCAGGCCCGTAGCAGCATAATGAGTGGATTCAGGTATGATGATTCTAACTGAAATAAGTTACACAGAAAAAGAAACATCATAAGATATCACTAATACACGGAATGTAAACTTGGCTACACAGGAACTGGATTACATAACAGAACAGGGTCTCAAATTTAGAAAACCAACTTATGCTTGCTTAAGGGGAAAGGTGAGTTGGGGTGCTGCATAAAATCAGAGATTGAAATGAGCACAGATAAAGTTCCTTAAGCCAAATATGTAATAGACAAGAGCTACTCCTTGCTCAACGAAATGGACTCAACACCCCATATTAAACGCCTAAGAATGTACCTGACTAGTAAGTATCTTAAAAGCTATGGATTGCTATGTCTCTGAAAGAGAATCAAGCGTGTGTACAGGGGCATAAACGCAGCAGTGATAGGATTGGAGAGGTTCGGTGAGCAAATGAAGACCCTTTGAAGTCATATTGCATGGTACCCATTCCACGGGTCTCAACTCTCCAGGTTTAAGGGATTCTTCCTTCAGCTAAAACATGCATGTGGAACCCAGAGTATGATCAACCGTGTGATCGGGAGACGTGTTCCAATATGTCTCAGTTCTCGTCCCCTGGTACTTGGGTGCCACATTCCAGATGCTTTACTAACACTCTCCCGACTTGGAGAGTCAGTGCCTTTAACCTCCTGTTTGGCCCAGTTTGCAATTTCTGTGGAAGATGAACAGGAATAGGGAGAACCAATGAGAGACTAGCTGGAGGTGTCGGGACGGGCAAATTTAACTCTCATTTCCCACCAGGAAGAGGAATTAACCAAAGGCTCAGCGTGCCGAGCCGGAACCAGATTAGGGCCTGAAGCAATCCTGCAGTGTTGTGGCCAGCTCACAAGAAAGCGAGTTGAAGAAAGGAACTCAGGGGCAATGTAATTCACAAACCTGCAGAGTTATAAATGACAGCTATCGTCCAAAAATATACTGAAGTAAGGCTGCCAAGAGGACTTGAAAGCGGGGCAGAATTGCAGGAAACCAATTTCAGGAGGTACACTAGAATTGCATTTAAAGCATGGGAAAAGAGGAAAAACATCGACAATGATGCACTTGGCCAAAAAGGGCGTTTGCGTTTTTTCCTGAATATATTTAGGAAAAAACGCATACGCAATTTTTGGCCAACCAAGCAAGCTTGCAAAGGAAATCTGCACTACAATGAAGTCTCACTTCCCACTGGTAAAAAGGGCCATCTGAAAAAAGTGTAAAATCCAGAAAGGCAGGACAGGCCATGGAGAACTGGGAGCCTTGTTATGCTGAAGGGCGGGATGTAAATTGCCAACAGCCACTCGGAAGAAGTGTATGGTGTTTCCTGAAACATCTAAAAAACAAAGCAACAGAGCGTAGGGCACTTCCACTTATGGTCCTATAGCTTAGGGAAATTAAAATCAAAATGACACAGCCACCCCAAAGTTTGGGACGGCTCTGTTTACAAGAAACTCTATTATGGGACAGGTTCAATATCGCAGAAAGTGAAAAATGGATAAAGAAGTTGTGGAACTTACGTACAATGCAATATCACTCAGCAATGAAATCTATGTCATCAGGCCCGTAGCAGCATAATGAGTGGATTCAGGTATGATGATTCTAACTGAAATAAGTCACACAGAAAAAGAAACATCATAAGATATCACTAATACACGGAATGTAAACTTGGCTATACAGGAACTGGATTACAAAAGAGAACAGGGTCTCAAATTTAGAAAACCAACTTATGCTTGCTTAAGGGGAAAGGTGAGTTGGGGTGCTGCATAAAACCAGAGATTGAAATGAGCACAGATACAGTTCCTTAAGCCAAATATGTAATAGACAAGAGCTACTCCTTGCTCAACGAAATGGACTCAACACCCCATATTAAACGCCTAAGAATGTACCTGACTAGTAAGTATCTTAAAACCTATCCATCGCTATGTCTCCGAAAGAGAATCAAGCATGTGTACAGGGGCATAAACGCAGCAGTGATAGGATTGGAGAGGTTCGGTGAGCAAATGAAGACCCTTTGAAGTCATATTGCATGGTACCCATTCCACGGGTCTCAACTCTCCAGGTTTAAGGGATTCTTCCTTCAGCTAAATCATGCATGTGGATCCCAGAGTATGATCAACCGTGTGATTGGGAGACGTGTTCCAATATGTCTCAGTTCTCGTCCCCTGGTACTCGGGTGCAACATTCCAGACGCTTTACTAACACTCTCCCGACTTGGAGAGTCCGTGCCTTTAACCTCCTGTTTGGCCCAGTTTGCAATTTCTGCGGAAGATGAACAGGAATAGGGAGAACCAATGAGAGACTAGCTGGAGGTGTCTGGACGGGCAAATTTAACTCTCATTTCCCACCAGGAAGAGGAATTAACCAAAGGCTCAGCGTGCCGTGCTGGAACCAGATTAGGGCCTGAAGCAATCCTGCGGTGTTGCGGCCAGCTCACAAGAAAGCGAGTTGAAGAAAGGAGCTCAGGGGCACTGTAATTCACAAACCTGCAGAGTTATAAATGACAGCTATCGTCCAAAAATATACTGAAGTAAGGCTGCCAAGAGGACTTGAGAGCGGGGCAGAATTACAGGAAACCAATTTCAGGAGGTAGACTGGAATTGCATTTAAAGCATAGGAAAAGAGGCAAAACGTTGACAATGATACACTTGGCCAAAGAGGGCGTATGCGTTTTTTCCTGAATATATTCAGGAAAAAACGCATACGCCCATTTTGGCCAACCAAGCAAGCTTGCAAAGGAAATCTGCACTACAATGAAGTCTCACTTCCCCCTGGTAAAAAGGGCCATCTGAAAAAAGTGCAAAATCCAGAAAGGCAGGACAGGCCATGGAGAACTGGGAGCCTTGTTATGCTGAAGGGCGGGATGTAAATTGCCAACAGCCACTCGGGAGAAGTGTATGGTGTTTCCTGAAACATCTAAAAAACAAAGCAACAGAGCGTAGGGCACTTCCAATTATGGTCCTATAGCTTAGGGAAATTAAAATAAAAAAGACACAGCCACCCCAAAGTTTGGGACGGCTCTGTTTACAAGAAACTCTTTTACGGGACAAGATCAATATTGCAGAAAGTGAAAAATGGATAAAGAAGTTGTGGTACTTACGTACAATGCAATATCACTCAGCAATGAAATCTATGTCATCAGGCCCGTAGCAGCATAATGAGTGGATTCAGGTATGATGATTCTAACTGAAATAAGTCACACAGAAAAAGAAACATCATAAGATATCACTAATACACGGAATGTAAACTTGGCTACACAGGAACTGGATTACAAAAGAGAACAGGGTCTCAAATTTAGAAAACCAACTTATGCTTGCTTAAGGGGAAAGGTGAGTTCGGGTGCTTCATAAAACCAGAGATAGAAATGAGCACAGATAAAGTTCCTTAAGCCAAATATGGAATAGACAAGAGCTACTCCTTGCTCAACGATATGGACTCAACACCCCATGTTAAACGCCTAAGAATGTACCTGACTAGTAAGTATCTTTAAACCTATGGATTGCTATGTCTCTGAAAGAGAATCAAGCGTGTGTACAGGGGCATAAACGCAGCAGTGATAGGATTGGAGAGGTTCGGTGAGCAAAGGAAGACCCTTTGAAGTCATATTGCATGGTACCCATTCCACGGGTCTCAACTCTCCAGGTTTAAGGGATTCTTCCTTCAGCTAAAGCATGCATGTGGAACCCAGAGTATGATCAACCGTGTGATCGGGAGACGTGTTCCAATATGTCTCAGTTCTCGTCCCCTGGTACTTGGGTGCAACATTCCAGACGCTTTACTAACACTCTCCCGACTTGGAGAGTCAGTGCCTTTAACCTCCTGTTTGGCCCAGTTTGCAATTTCTGCGGAAGATGAACAGGAATAGGGAGAAACAATGAGAGACTAGCTGGAGGTGTCTGGATGGGCAAATTTAACTCTCATTTCCCACCAGGAAGAGGAATTAACCAAAGGCTCAGCGTGCCGTGCCAGAACAAGATTAGGGCCTGAAGCAATCATGCGGTGTTGCGGGCAGCTCACAAGAAAGCGAGTTGAAGAAAGGAGCTCAGGGGCACTGTAATTCACAAACCTGCAGAGTTATAAATGACAGCTATCGTCCAAAAATATACTGAAGTAAGGCTGCCAAGAGGACTTGAAAGCAGGGCAGAATTGCAGGAAACCGATTTCAGGAGGTACACTGGAATTGCATTTAAAGCATAGGAAAAGAGGCAGAACGTCGACAATGATGCACTTGGCCACAATGTGCGTATGCGTTTTTTCCTGAATATATTCAGGAAAAAACGCATATGCCCTTTTTGGCCAACCAAGCAAGCTTGCAAAGGAAATCTGCACTACAATGAAGTCTCACTTCCCCCCGGTCAAAAGGGCCATCTGAAAAAAGTGTAAAATCCAGAAAGGCACGACAGGCCATGGAGAACTGGGAGCCTTGTTATGCTGATGGGCGGGATGTAAATTGCCAACAGCCACTCGGGAGAAGTGTATGGTGTTTCGTGAAACATCTAAGAAACAAAGCAACAGACCCTAGGGCACTTCCACTTATGGTCCTATAGCTTAGGGAAATTAAAATCAAAAAGACACAGCCACCCCAAAGTTTGGGACGGCTCTGTTTACAAGAACCACATTTACGGGACAAGTTCAATATCGCAGAAAGTGAAAAATGGATAAAGAAGTTGTGGTACTTACGTACAATGCAATATCACTCAGCAATGAAATCTATGTCATCAGGCCCGTAGCAGCATAATGAGTGGATTCAGGTATGATGATTCTAACTGAAATAAGTTACACAGAAAAAGAAACATCATAAGATATCACTAATACACGGAATGTAAACTTGGCTACACAGGAACTGGATTACATAACAGAACAGGGTCTCAAATTTAGAAAACCAACTTATGCTTGCTTAAGGGGAAAGGTGAGTTGGGGTGCTGCATAAAATCAGAGATTGAAATGAGCACAGATAAAGTTCCTTAAGCCAAATATGTAATAGACAAGAGCTACTCCTTGCTCAACGAAATGGACTCAACACCCCATATTAAACGCCTAAGAATGTACCTGACTAGTAAGTATCTTAAAAGCTATGGATTGCTATGTCTCTGAAAGAGAATCAAGCGTGTGTACAGGGGCATAAACGCAGCAGTGATAGGATTGGAGAGGTTCGGTGAGCAAATGAAGACCCTTTGAAGTCATATTGCATGGTACCCATTCCACGGGTCTCAACTCTCCAGGTTTAAGGGATTCTTCCTTCAGCTAAAACATGCATGTGGAACCCAGAGTATGATCAACCGTGTGATCGGGAGACGTGTTCCAATATGTCTCAGTTCTCGTCCCCTGGTACTTGGGTGCCACATTCCAGATGCTTTACTAACACTCTCCCGACTTGGAGAGTCAGTGCCTTTAACCTCCTGTTTGGCCCAGTTTGCAATTTCTGTGGAAGATGAACAGGAATAGGGAGAACCAATGAGAGACTAGCTGGAGGTGTCGGGACGGGCAAATTTAACTCTCATTTCCCACCAGGAAGAGGAATTAACCAAAGGCTCAGCGTGCCGAGCCGGAACCAGATTAGGGCCTGAAGCAATCCTGCAGTGTTGTGGCCAGCTCACAAGAAAGCGAGTTGAAGAAAGGAACTCAGGGGCAATGTAATTCACAAACCTGCAGAGTTATAAATGACAGCTATCGTCCAAAAATATACTGAAGTAAGGCTGCCAAGAGGACTTGAAAGCGGGGCAGAATTGCAGGAAACCAATTTCAGGAGGTACACTAGAATTGCATTTAAAGCATGGGAAAAGAGGAAAAACATCGACAATGATGCACTTGGCCAAAAAGGGCGTTTGCGTTTTTTCCTGAATATATTTAGGAAAAAACGCATACGCAATTTTTGGCCAACCAAGCAAGCTTGCAAAGGAAATCTGCACTACAATGAAGTCTCACTTCCCACTGGTAAAAAGGGCCATCTGAAAAAAGTGTAAAATCCAGAAAGGCAGGACAGGCCATGGAGAACTGGGAGCCTTGTTATGCTGAAGGGCGGGATGTAAATTGCCAACAGCCACTCGGAAGAAGTGTATGGTGTTTCCTGAAACATCTAAAAAACAAAGCAACAGAGCGTAGGGCACTTCCACTTATGGTCCTATAGCTTAGGGAAATTAAAATCAAAATGACACAGCCACCCCAAAGTTTGGGACGGCTCTGTTTACAAGAAACTCTATTATGGGACAGGTTCAATATCGCAGAAAGTGAAAAATGGATAAAGAAGTTGTGGAACTTACGTACAATGCAATATCACTCAGCAATGAAATCTATGTCATCAGGCCCGTAGCAGCATAATGAGTGGATTCAGGTATGATGATTCTAACTGAAATAAGTCACACAGAAAAAGAAACATCATAAGATATCACTAATACACGGAATGTAAACTTGGCTATACAGGAACTGGATTACAAAAGAGAACAGGGTCTCAAATTTAGAAAACCAACTTATGCTTGCTTAAGGGGAAAGGTGAGTTGGGGTGCTGCATAAAACCAGAGATTGAAATGAGCACAGATACAGTTCCTTAAGCCAAATATGTAATAGACAAGAGCTACTCCTTGCTCAACGAAATGGACTCAACACCCCATATTAAACGCCTAAGAATGTACCTGACTAGTAAGTATCTTAAAACCTATCCATCGCTATGTCTCCGAAAGAGAATCAAGCATGTGTACAGGGGCATAAACGCAGCAGTGATAGGATTGGAGAGGTTCGGTGAGCAAATGAAGACCCTTTGAAGTCATATTGCATGGTACCCATTCCACGGGTCTCAACTCTCCAGGTTTAAGGGATTCTTCCTTCAGCTAAATCATGCATGTGGATCCCAGAGTATGATCAACCGTGTGATTGGGAGACGTGTTCCAATATGTCTCAGTTCTCGTCCCCTGGTACTCGGGTGCAACATTCCAGACGCTTTACTAACACTCTCCCGACTTGGAGAGTCAGTGCCTTTAACCTCCTGTTTGGTCCAGTTTGCAATTTCTGCGGAAGATGAACAGGAATAGGGAGAACCAATGAGAGACTAGCTGGAGGTGTCTGGACGGGCAAATTTAACACTCATTTCTCACCAGGAAGAGGAATTAACCAAAGTCTCAGCGTGCCGTGCCAGAACAAGATTAGGGCCTGAAGCAATCCTGTGGTGTTGTGGCCGGCTCACAAGAAAGCGAGTTGAAGAAAGGAGCTCAGGGGCACTGTAATTCACAAACCTGCAGAGTTATAAATGAAAGCTATCATCCAAAAATATACTGAAGTAAGGCTGCCAAGAGGACTTGAAAGCGGGGCAGAATTGCAGAAAACCGATATCGGGAGGTAGACTGGAATTGCATTTAAAGCATAGGAAAAGAGGCAGAACGTCCACAATGATGCACTTGGCCAAAAAGGGCGTATGCGTTTTTTCCTGAATATATTCAGGAAAAAAAGCATACACCCTTTTTGGCCAACCAAGCAAGCGTGCAAAGGAAATCTGCACTACAATGAAGTCTCACTTCCCCGCGGTCAAAAGGGCCATCTGAAAAAAGTGTAAAATCCAGAAAGGCAGGACAGGCCATGGAGAACTGGGAGCCTTGTTATGCTGATGGGCGGGATGTAAATTGCCAACAGCCACTCGGGAGAAGTGTATGGTGTTTCCTGAAACATCTAAAAAACAAAGCAACAGAGGCTAGGGCACTTCCACTTATGGCGCTAAAGCTTAGGTAAATTAAAATCAAAAAGACACAGCCACCCCAAAGTTTGGGACGGGTCTGTTTACAAGAACCTCGTTTACGGTACAAGTTCAATATCGCAGAAAGCGAAAAATGGATAAAGAAGTTGTGGTACTTACGTACAATGCAATATCACTCAACAATGAAATGTATGTCATCAGGCCCGTAGCAGCATAATGAGTTGTTTCAGGTATGATGATTCTAACTGAAATAAGTCACACAGAAAAAGAAACATCATAAGATATCACTAATACACGGAATGTAAACTTGGCTACTCAGGAACTGAATTACAAAACAGAATAGGGTCTCAAATTTAGAAAACCAACTTATGCTTGCTTAAGGGGAAAGGTGAGTTGGGGTGCTGCATAAAACCAGAGATTGAAATGAGCACAGATAAAGTTCCTTAAGCCAAATATGTAATAGACAAGAGCTACTCCTTGCTCAACGAAATGGACTCAACACCCCATATTAAACGCCTAAGAATGTACCTGGCTAGTAAGTATCTTAAAACCTATGGATTGCTATGTCTCCGAAAGAGAATCAAGCGTGTGTACAGGGGCATAAACGCAGCAGTGATAGGATTGGAGAGGTTCAGTGAGCAAATGAAGACCCTTTGAAGTCATATTGCATGGTACCCATTCCACGGGTCTCAACTCTCCAGGATTAAGGGATTCTTCCTTCAGCTAAAACATGCATGTGGAACCCAGAGTATGATCAACCATGTGATACGGAGATGTGTTCAAATATGTCTCAGTTTTCGTCCCCTGGTACTCGGGTGCAACATTCCAGACGCTTTACTAACACTCTCCCGACTTGGAGAGTCAGTGCCTTTAACCTCCTGTTTGGCCCAGTTTGCAATTTCTGCGGAAGATGAACAGGAATAGGGAGGACCAATGAGAGACTAGCTGGAGGTGTCTGGATGGGCAAATTTAACTCTCATTTCCCACCAGGAAGAGGAATTAACCAAAGGCTCAGCGTGCCGTGCCGGAACCAGATTAGGGCCTGAAGCAATCCTGCGGTGTTGCGGCCAGCTCACAAGAAAGCGAGTTGAAGAAAGGAGCTCAGGGGCACTGTAATTCACAAACCTGCAGAGTTAAAAATGACAGCTATCGTCCAAAAATATACTGAAGTAAGGCTGCCAAGAGGACTTGAAAGCGGGGCAGAATTGCAGGAAACCGATATCGGGAGGTAGACTGGAATTGCATTTAAAGCATAGGAAAAGAGGCAGAACGTCCACAATGATGCACTTGGCCAAAAAGGGCGTATGCGTTTATTCCTGAATATATTCAGGAAAAAACGTATATGCCCTTTTTGGCCAACCAAGCAAGCGTGGAAAGGAAATCTGCACTACAATGAAGTCTCACTTCCCCCCAGTCAAAAGGGCCATCTGAAAAAAGTGTAAAATCTAGAAAGGCAGGACAGGCCATGGAAACTGGGAGCCTTGTTATGCTGATGGGCGGGATGAAAATTGCCAACAGCCACTCTGGAGAAGTGTATGGTGTTTCCTGAAACATCTAAAAAACAAAGCAACAGAGCCTAGGGCACTTCCACTTATGGTCCTATAGCTTAGGGAAATTAAAATCAAAAAGACACAGCCACCCCAAAGTTTGGGATGGTTCTGTGTACAAAAACCTCGTTTACGGTAAAAGTTCAATATCGCAGAAAGTGAAAAATGGATAAAGAAGTTGTGGTACTTACGTACAACGCAATATCACTCAGCAATGAAATCTACGTCATCAGGCCGATAGCAGCATAATGAGTGGATTCAGGTATGATGATTCTAACTGAAATAAGTCACACAGAAAAAGAAACATCGTAAGATATCACAAGTACACGGAATCTAAATTTGGCTACACAGGAACTGAATTACAAAACAGAAGAGGGTCTCAAATTTAGAAAACCAACTTATGCTTGCTTAAGGGGAAAGGTGAGTTGGGGTGCTGCATAAAACCAGAGATTGAAATGAGCACAGATAAAGTTCCTTAAGCCAAATATGTAATAGACAAGAGCTACTACTTGTTCAACCAAATGAACTCAACACCCAATATTAAACGCCTAAGAATGTACCTGACTAGTAAGTATCTTAAAACCTATGGATTGCTATCTCTCTGAAAGAGAATCAAGCATGTGTACAGGGGCATAAACACAGCAGTGATAGGATTAGAGAGGTTCGGAGAGCAAATGAAGACCCTTTGAAGTCATATTGCATGGTACCCATTCCACAGGTCTCAACTCTCCAGGTTTAAGGGATTCTTCCTTCAGCTGAGACATGCATGTGGAACCCAGAGTATGATCAACCGTGTGATACGGAGATGTGTTCCAATATGTCTCAGTTTTCGTCCCCTGGTACTCGGGTGCAACATTCCAGACGCTTTACTAACACTCTCCCGACTTGGAGAGTCAGTGCCTTTAACCTCCTGTTTGGCCCAGTTTGCAATTTCTGCGGAAGATGAACAGGAATAGGGAGGACCAATGAGAGACTAGCTGGAGGTGTCTGGACGGGCAAATTTAACTCTCATTTCCCACCAGGAAGAGGAATTAACCAAAGGCTCTGCGTGCCGTGCCAGAACCAGATTAAGGCCTGAAGCAATCCTGCGGTGTTGCGGCCAGCTCACAAGAAAGCGAGTTGAAGAAAGGAGCTCAGGGGCACTGTAATTCACAAACCTGCAGAGTTATAAATGACAGCTATCGTCCAAAAATATACTGAAGTAAGGCTGCCAAGAGGACTTGAAAGCAGGGCAGAATTGCAGGAAACCGATATCGGGAGGTAGACTGGAATTGCATTTAAAGCATAGGAAAAGAGGCAGAACGTCAACAATGATGCACTTGGCCAAAAAGGGCATATGCGTTTTTTCCTGAATATATTCAGGAAAAAACGTATATGCCCTTTTTGGCCAACCAAGCAAGCTTGAAAAGGAAATATGCACTACAATGAAGTCTCAGTTCCCCACGGTCAAAAGGGACATCTGAAAAAAGTGTAAAATCCAGAAAGGCAGGACAGGCCATGGAGAACTGGGAGCCTTGTTATGCTGATGGGCAGGATGTACATTGCCAAGAGCCACTCGGGAGAAGTGTATGATGTTTCCTGAAACATCTAAAAAACAAAGCAACAGAGCCTAGGGCACTTCCACTTATGGTCCTATAGCTTAGGGAAATTAAAATCTAAAAGACACAGCCACCCCAAAGTTTGGGACGGCTCTGTTTACAAGAAATTCTTTTACGGGACAAGTTCAATATCACAAAAAGTGAAAAATGGATAAAGAAGTTGTGGTACTTACGTATAATGCAATATCACTCAGCAAAGAAATCTATGTCATAAGGCCCGTAGCAGCATAATGAGTGGATTCAGGTATGATGATTCTAACTGAAATAAGTCACATAGAAAAATAAACATCATAAGATATCACAAATACACAGAATGTAAACATGGCTACACAGGAACTGGATTACAAAACAGAACAGGGTGTCAAATTTAGAAAACCAACTTATGCTTGCTGAAGGGGAAAGGTGAGTTGGGGTGCTGCATAAAACCAGAGATTGAAATGAGCACAGATAAAGTTCCTTAAGCCAAATATGTAATAGACAAGAGCTACTCCTTGCTCAACGAAATGGACTCAACACCCCATATTAAACGCCTAAGAATGTACCTGACTAGTAAGTATCTTAAAACCTATGGATTGCTATGTCTCCGAAAGAGAATCAAGCGTGTGTACAGGGGCATAAACGCAGCAGTGATAGGATTGGAGAGGTTTGGTGAGCAAATGAAGACCCTTTGAAGTCATATTGCATGGTACCCATTCCACGGGTCTCAACTCTCCAGGTTTAAGGGATTCTTCCTTCAGCTGAAACATGCATGTGGAACCCAGAGTATGATCAACCGTGTGATCAGGAGACGTGTTCAAATATGTCTCAGTTTTCGTCCCCTGGTACTCGGGTACAACATTCCAGACGCTTTACTAACACTCTCCCAACTTGGAGAGTCAGTGCCTTTAACCTCCTGTTTGGCCCAGTTTGCAATTTCTGCGGAAGATGAACAGGAATAGGGAGGACCAATGAGAGACTAGCTGGAGGTGCCTGGACGGGCAAATTTAACTCTCATTTCCCACCAGGAAGAGGAATTAACCAAAGGCTCAGCGTGCCGTGCCGGAACCAGATTAGGGCCTGAAGCAATCCTGCGGTGTTGCGGCCAGCTCACAAGAAAGCGAGTTGAAGAAAGGAGCTCATGGGCACTGTAATTCACAAACCTGCAGAGTTATAAATGACAGCTATCGTCCAAAAATATACTGAAGTAAGGCTGCCAAGAGGACTTGAATGCGGGGAAGAATTGCAGGAAACCGATTTCAGGAGGTAGACTGGAATTGCATTTAAAGCATAGGAAAAGAGGCAGAACGTCGACAATGATGCACTTGGCCAAAAAGTGTGTATGCGTTTTTTCCTGAATATATTCAGGAAAAAATGCATACACACTTTTTGGCCAACCAAGCAAGCTTGCAAAGGAAATCTGCAGTACAATGAAGTCTCACTTCCCCCCAGTCAAAAGGGCCACCTGAAAAAAGTGTAAAATCCAGAAAGGCAGGACAGGCCATGGATAACTGGGAGACTTGTTATGCTGATGGGCGGGATGTACATTGCCAAGAGCCACTCGAGAGAAGTGTATGGTGATTTCTGAAACATCTAAAAAACAAAGCAACAGAGCCTAGGGCAATTCCACTTATGGTCCTATAGCTTAGGGAAATTAAAATCAAAAAGACACAGCCACTCCAAAATTTGGGACGGCTCTGTTTACAAGAACCTCGTTTACGGTGCAAGTTCAATATCGCAGAAAGTGAAAATGGATAAAGAAGTTGTGGTACTTACATACAATGCAATATCACTCAGAAATGAAATCTATGTCATCAGGCCCGTAGCAGCATAATGAGTGGATTCAGGTATGATGATTCTAACTGAAATAAGTCACACAGAAAAAGAAACATCATAAGATATCACTAATACACGGTATGTAAACTTGGCTACACAGGAACTGGATTACAAAACAGAACAGGGTCTCAAATTTAGAACACCAACTTATGCTTGCTTAAGGGGAAAGTTGAGTTGGGGTGCTGCATAAAACCAGAGATTGAAATGAGCACAGATAAAGTTCCTTAAGCCAAATATGTAATAGACAAGTGCTACTCCTTGTTCAATGAAATGGACTCAACACCCCATATTAAACGCCTAAGAATGTACCTGACTAGTAAGTATCTTAAAACCTATGGATTGCGATGTCTCCGAAAGAGAATCAAGCATGTGTACAGGGGCATAAACGCAGCAGTGATAGGATTGGAGAGGTTCGGTGAGCAAACGAAGACTCTTTGAAATCATATTGCATGGTACCCATTCCACGGGTCTCAACTCTCCAGGTTTAAGGGATTCTTCCTTCAGCTAAAACATGCATGTGGAACCCAGAGTATGATCAACCGTGTGATCGGGAGACGTGTTCCAATATGTCTCAGTTCTCGTCCCCTGGTACTCGGGTGCAACATTCCAGATGCTTTACTAACACTCTCCCGACTTGGAGAGTCAGTGCCTTTAACCTCCTGTTTGGCCCAGTTTGCAATTTCTGCGGAAGATGAACAGGAATAGGGAGAACCAATGAGAGACTAGCTGGAGATGTCTGGACGGGCAAATTTAACTCTCATTTCCCACCAGGAAGAGGAATTAACCAAAGGCTCAGCGTGCCGTGCCAGAAAAACATTAGGGCCTGAAGCAATCCTGCGGTGCTGCGGCCAGCTCACAAGAAAGCGACTTGAAGAAAGGAACTCAGGGGCACTGTAATTCACAAACCTGCAGAGTTATAAATGACAGCTATCGTCCAAAAATATACTGAAGTAAGGCTGCCAAGAGGACTTGAAAGCGGGGCAGAATTGCAGGAAACCGATTTCAGGAGGTACACTGGAATTGCATTTAAAGCATAGGAAAAGAGGCAAAACGTCGACAATGATGCACTTGGCCAAAAAGGGCGTATGCGTTTTTTCCTGAATATATTCAGGAAAAAACGCATACGCCCTTTTTGGCCAACCAAGCAAGCTTGCAAAGGAAATCTGCAGTACAATGAAGTCTCACTTGCCCCCGGTCAAAAGGGCCATCTGAAAAAAGTGTAAAATCCAGACAGGCAGGACAGGCCATGGAGAACTGGGAGCCTTGTTATGCTGATGGGCGGGATGTATATGGCCAACAGCCACACGGGAGAAGTGTATGGTGTTTCCTGAAACATCTAAAAAACAAAGCAACAGAGCCTAGGGCACTTCCACTTATGGTCCTATAGCTTAGGGAAATTAAAATCAAAAAGACACAGCCACCCAAAAGTTTGGGATGGCTATGTTTACAAGAACCTCGTTTATGGTACATGTTCAATATCGCAGAAAGTAAAATGGATAAAGAAGTTGTTGTATTTACGTACAATGCAATATCACGCAGCAATGCAATCTATGTCATCAGGCCCGTAGCAGCACAATGAGTGCATTCAGGTATGATGATTCTAACTGAAATAAGTCACACAGAAAAAGAAACATCATAAGATATCACTAATACACGGAATGTAAACTTGGCTACACAGGAACTGAATTTCAAAACAGAACATGGTCCCAAATTTAGAAAACCAACTTATGCTTGCTTAAGGGGAAAGGTGAGTTGGGGTGCTGCATAAAACCAGAGATTGAAATGAGCACAGATAAAGTTTCTTAAGCCAAATATGGAATAGACAAGAGCTACTCCTTGCTCAACGAAATGGACTCAACACCGCATATTAAAAGCCTAAGAATGTAGCTGACCAGTAAGTATCTTAAAACCTATGGATTGCTATGTCTCAAAAAGAGAATCAAGCGTGTGTACAGGGGCATAAACGCAGCAGTGATAGGATTGGAGAGGTTCGGTGAGCAAATGAAGAACCTTTGGAGTCATATTGCATGGTACCCATTCCACGGGTCTCAACTCTCCACGTTTAAGGGATTCTTCCTTCAGCTAAAGCATGCATGTGGAACCCAGAGTATGATCAACCGTGTGATCGGGAGACGTGTTCCAATATGTCTCAGTTCTCGTCCCCTGGTACTCGGGTGCAACATTCCAGACGCTTTACTAACATTCTCCCGACTTGGAGAGTCAGTGCCTTTAACCTCCTGTTTGGGCCAGTTTGCAATTTCTGCGGAAGATGAACAGGAATAGGGAGAACCAATGAGAGACTAGCTGGAGGTGTCTGGACGGGCAAATTTAACTCTCATTTCCCACCAGGAAGAGGAATTAACCAAAGGCTCAGCGTGCCGTGCCGGAACCAGATTAGGGCCTGAAGCAATCCTGCGGTGTTGCGGCAAGCTCACAAGAAAGCGAGTTGAAGAAAGGAGCTCAGGGGCAGTGTAATTCACAAACCTGCAGAGTTATAAATGACAGCTATCGTCCAAAAATATACTGAAGTAAGGCTGCCAAGAGGACTTGAAAGCGGGGCAGAATTGCAGGAAACCGATTTCAGGAGGTAGACAGGAATTGCATTTAAAGCAAAGGAAAAGAGGCAGAACGTCGACAATGATGCACTTGACCAAAAAGGTCGTATGCGTTTTTTCCTGAATATATTCAGGAAAAAACGCATATGCCCTTTTTGGCCAACCAAGCAAGCTTGCAAAGGAAATCTGCACTACAATGAAGTCTCACTTCCCCCCGGTCAAAAGGGCCATCTGAAAAAAGTGTAAAATCCAGAAAGGCAGGACAGGCCATGCAGAACTGGGAGCCTCGTTATGCTGACGGGTGGGATGTAAATTGCCAACAGCCACTCGGGAGAAGTGTATGGTGTTTCCTGAAACATCTAAGAAACAAAGCAACAGGGCCTAGGGCACATCCACTTATATTCCTGTAGCTTAGGGAAATTAAAATCAAAAAGACACAGCCACCCCTAAGTTTGGGACGGCTCTGTTTACAAGAAACTCGTTTATGGGACAAGTTCAATATCACAGAAACTGAAAAATGTTTAAAGAAGTTGTGGTACTTACGTACAATGCAATATCACTCAGCAATGAAATCTATGTCATCAGGCCCGTAGCAGCATAATGAGTGGATTCAGGTATGATGATTCTAACTGAAATAAGTCACACAGTAAAAGAAACATCATAAGATATCACTAATACACGGAATGTAAACTTGGCTACACAGGAACTGGATTACAAAACAGAACAGGGTCTCAAATTTAGAAAACCAACTTATGCTTGCTTAAGGGGAAAGGTGAGTTGGGGTGCTGCATAAAACCAGAGATTGAAATGAGCACAGATAAAGTTCCTTAAGCCAAATATATAATAGACAAGAGCTACTCCTTGCTCAACGAAATGGACTCAACACCCTATATTAAACGCCTAAGAATGTACCTGACTAGTAAGTATCTTAAAACCTATGGATCGCTATGTCTCCGAAAGAGAATCAAGCGTGTGTACAGGGGCATAAACGCAGCAGTGATAGGATTGGAGAGGTTCGGTGAGCAAATGAAGACCCTTTGAAGTCATATTGCATGGTACCCATTCCACGGGTCTCAATGCTCCAGGTTTAAGGGATTCTTCCTTCAGCTAAATCATACATGTGGAACCCAGAGTATGATCAAACGTGTGATCAGGAGATGTGTTCCAATATGTCTCAGTTCTCGTCCCCTGGTACTCGGGTGCAACATTACAGATGCTTTACTAACATTCTCCCGACTTGGAGAGTCAGTGCCTTTAACCTCCTGTTTGGCCCAGTTTGCAATTTCTGCGGAAGATGAACAGGAATAGGGAGAACCAATGAGAGACTAGCTGGAGGTGTCTGGACGGGCAAATTTAACTCTCATTTCCCACCAGGAAGAGGAATTAACCAAAGGCTCAGCGTGCCGTGCCGGAACCAGATTAGGGCCTGAAGCAATCCTGTGGTGTTGCGGCCAGCTCACAAGAAAACGAGTTGAAGAAAGGAGCTCAGGGGCACTGTAATTCACAAACATGCAGAGTTATAAATGACAGCTATCGTCCAAAAATATACTGAAGTAAGGCTGCCAAGAGGACTTGAAAGCGGGGCAGAATTGCAGGAAACCGATTTCAGGAGGTAGACTGGAATTGCATTTAAAGCATAGGAAAAGAGGCAGAACGTCGACAATGATGCACTTGGCCAAAAACGACGTATGCGTTTTTTCCTGAACATATTCAGGAAAAAACGCATACGCGCTTTTTGGCCAACCAAGCAAGCCTGCAAAGGAAATCTGCACTACAATGAAGTCTCACTTCCCCCCGGTTAAAAGGGCCATCTGAAAAAAGTTTAAAATCCAGAAAGGCAGGAAAGGCCATGGAGAACTGGGAGCCTTGTTATGCTGATCGGCGGGATGTAAATTGCCAACAGCCACTCAGGAGAAGTGTATGGTGTTTCCTGAAACATCTAAAAAACAAAGCAACAGAGCCTAGGGCATTTCCACTTATGGTCCTATAGCTTAGGAAAATTAAAATCAAAAAGACACAGCCACCCCAAAATTTGGGACAGCTCTGTTTACTAGAACCTCGTTTACGGTACAAGTTCAATATCGCAGAAAGTGAAAAATGGACAAAGAAGTTGTGGTACTTACGTACAATGCAATATCACTCAGCAATGAAATCTATGTCATCAGGCCCGTAGCAGCATAATGAGTGGATTCAGGTATGATGATTTCAACTGAAATAAGTCAAACAGAAAAAGAAACATCATAAGATATCACTAACACACGGAATGTAAACTTGGCTACACAGGAACTGAATTACAAAACAGAATAGGGTCTCAAATTTGGAAAACCAACTTATGCTTGCTTAAGTGGAAAGGTGAGTTGGGGTGCTGCATAAAACCAGAGATTGAAATGAGCACAGATAAAGTTCCTTAAGCCAAATATGAAATAGACAACAGCTACTCCTTGCTCAACGAGATGGAAACAACACCCCATATTAAACGCCTAAGAATGTACCTGACTAGTAAATATCTTAAAAACTATGGATTGCTATGTCTCCAAAAGAGAATCAAGCGTGTGTACAGGGGAATAAACGCAGCAGTGATAGGATTGGAGAGGTTCGGTGAGCAAATGAAGACCCTTTGAAGTCATATTGCATGGTACCCATTCCACGGGTCTCAACTCTCCAGGTTTAAGGGATTCTTCCTTCAGCTAAAACATGCATGTGGAACCCAGAGTATGATCAACCGTGTGATCTGGAGACGTGTTCAAATATGTCTCAGTTCTCGTCCCCTGGTACTCGGGTGCAACATTCCAGATGCTTTACTAACACTCTCCCGACTTGGAGAGTCAGTGCCTTTAACCTCCTGTTTGGTCCAGTTTGCAATTTCTGCGGAAGATGAACAGGAATAGGGAGGACCAATGAGAGACTAGCTGGAGGTGTCTGGACGGGCAAATTTAACTCTCATTTCCAACCAGGAAGAGGAATTAACCAAAGGCACAGCGTGCCGTGCCGGAACAAGATTAGGGCCTGAAGCAATCCTGCGGTGTTGCGGCCAGCTCACAAGAAAGCGAGTTGAAGAAAGGAGCTCAGGGGCACTGTAATTAAACAAACCTGCAGAGTTATAAGTGACAGCTATCGTCGAAAAATATCCTGATGTAAGGCTGCCAAGAGGACTTGAAAGGGGGGCAGAATTGCACGAAACCGATTTCAGGAGGTAGACTGGAATTGCATTTAAAGCATAGGAAAAGAGGCAGAACTTCGACAATGATGCACTTGGCCACAATGTGCGTATGCGTTTTTTCCTGAATATATTCAGGAAAAAATGCATACGCACTTTTTGGCCAACCAAGCAAGCTTGCAAAGGAAATCTGCACTACAATGAAGTCTCACTTCCCCACAGTCAAAAGGGCCATCTGAAAAAAGTGTAAAATCCAGAAAGGCAGGACAGGCCATGGAGAACTGGGAGCCTTGTTATGCTGATGGGCGGGATGTAAATTGCCAACAGCCACTCGGGCGAAGTGTATGGTGTTTCCTGAAACATCTAAAAAACAAAGCAACAGAGCCTAGGGCACTTCCACTTATGGTCCTATAGCTTAGGGAAATTAAAATCAAAAAGACACAGCCACCCCAAAGTTTGGGATGGCTCTGTTTACAAGAACCTCATTTACGATACAAGTTCAATATCGCAGAAAGTGAAAAATGGATAAAGAAGTTGTGGTACTTACGTACAATGCAATATCACTCAGCAATGAAATCTATGTCATCAGGCCGGTAGCAGCATAATGAGTGGATTCAGGTATGATGATTCTAACTGAAATAAGTCAGACAGAAAAAGAAACATCATAAGATATCACTAATACACGGAATGTAAACTTGGCTACACAGGAACTGAATTCCAAAACAGAACAGGGTCTCAAATTTAGAAAACCAACTTATGCTTGCTTAAGGCGAAAGGTGAGTTGGGGTGCTGCATAAAACCAGAGATTGAAATGAGCACAGATAAAGTTCCTTAAGCCAAATATGGAATAGACAAGAGCTACTCCTTGCTCAACGAAATGGACTCAACACCCTATATTAAACGCCTAAGAATGTACCTGACTAGTAAGTATCTTAAAACCTATGGATCGCTATGTCTCCGAAAGAGAATCAAGCGTGTGTACAGGGCCATAAACGCAGCAGTGATAGGATTGGAGAGGTTTGGTGAGCAAATGAAGACCCTTTGAAGACATATTGCATGGTACCCATTCCACGGGTCTCAACTCTCCAGGTTTAAGGGATTCTTCCTTCAGCTAAATCATGCATGTGGAACCCAGAGTATGATCAACCGTGTGATTCGGAGACGTGTGCCAATATGTCTCAGTTGTCGTCCCCTGGTACTCGGGTGCAACATTCCAGACGCTTTACTAACACTCTCCCGACTTGGAGAGTCAGTGCCTTTAACCTCCTGTTTGGCCCAGTTTGCAATTTCTGCGAAAGATGAACAGGAATAGGGAGAACCAATGAGAGACTAGCTGGAGGTGTCTGGACGGGCAAATTTAACTCTCATTTCCCACCAGGAAGAGGAATTAACCAAAGGCTCAGCGTGCCGTTCCGGAACGAGATTAGGGCCTGAAGCAATCCTGCGGTGTTGCGGCCAGCTCACAAGAAAGCGAGTTGAAGAAAGGAGCTCAGGGGCACTGTAATTCACAAACCTGCAGAGTTATAAATGAAAGCTATCGTCCAAAAATATACTGAAGTAAGGCTGCCAAGAGGACTTGAAAGTGGGGCAGAATTGCAGGAAACCGATTTCAGGAGGTAGACTGGAATTGCATTTAAAGCATAGGAAAAGAGGCAGAACGTCCACAATGATGCCCTTGGCCAAAAAGGGCGTATGCGTTTTTTCCTGAATATATTCAGGCAAAAACGCATACGCCCTTTTTGGCCAACCAAGCAAGCTTGCAAAGGATATCTGCACTACAATGAAGTCTCCCTTCCCCCCAGTCAAAAGGGCCATCTAAAAAAAGTGTAAAATCCAGAAAGGCAGGACAGGCCATTGAGAACTGGGAGCCTTGTTATGCTGATGGGCGGGATGTAAATTGCCAACAGCCACTCAGGAGAAGTGTATGGTGTTTCCTGAAACATCTAAAAAACAAAGCAACAGAGCCTAGGGCATTTCCACTTATGGTCCTATAGCTTAGGAAAATTAAAATCAAAAAGACACAGCCACCCCAAAGTTTGGGATGGCTCTGTTTACAAGAACCTTGTTTATGGTACAAGTACAATATCGCAGAAAGTGAAAATGGATAAAGAAGTTGTGGTACTTACGTACAATGCAATATCACTCAGCAATGAAATCTATGTCATCAGGCCCGTAGCAGCATAATGAGTGGATTCAGGTATGATGATTCTGACTGAAATAAGTCACACAGGAAAACAAGCATCATAAGATGTCACTAATACACGGAATGTAAACTTGGCTACACAGGAACTGGATTACAAAACAAAACAGGGTCTCAAATTCAGAAAACCAACTTATGCTTGCTTAAGGGGAAAGGAGAGTTGGGGTGCTGCATAAAACCAGAGATTGAAATGAGCACAGATAAAGTTCCTTAAGCCAAATATGTAATAGACAATAGCTACTCCTTGCTCAACGAAATGGACTCAACACCCCATATTAAACGCCTAAGAATGTACCTGACTAGTAAGTATCTTAAAAGCTATGGATTGCTATGTCTCTGAAAGAGAATCAAGCGTGTGTACAGGGGCACAAACGCAGCAGTGATAGGATTGGGGAGGTTCGGTGAGCAAATGAAGACCCTTTGAAGTCATATTGCATGGTACCCATTCCACGGGTCTCAACGCTCCAGGTTTAAGGGATTCTTCCTTCAGGTAAATCATTCATGTGGAACTCAGAGTATGAAAACCGTGTGATCGGGAGAAGTGTTCAAATATGTCTCAGTTCTCGTCCCCTGGTACTCGGGTGCAACATTCCAGATGCTTTACTAACACTCTCCCGACTTGGAGAGTCAGTGCCTTTAACCTCCTGTTTGGTCCAGTTTGCAATTTCTGCGGAAGACGAACAGGAATAGGGAGGACCAATGAGAGACTAGCTGGAAGTGTCTGGACGGGCAAATTTAACTCTCATTTCCAACCAGGAAGAGGAATTAACCAAAGGCTCAGCGTGCCGTGCTGGAACAAGATTAGGGACTGAAGCAATACTGCGATGTTGCGGCCAGCTCACAAGAAAGCGAGTTAAAGAAAGGAGCTCAGGGGCACTGTAATTCACAAACCTGCAGAGTTATAAATGACAGCTATCGTCCAAAAATATACTGAAGTAAGGCTGACAAGAGGACTTGAAAGCGGGGCAGAATTTCAGGAAACCGATTTCAGGAGGTACACTGGAATTGCATTTAAAGCATAGGAAAAGAGGCAGAATGTCGACAATGATGCACTTGGCCATAAACGGCGTATGCCTTTTTTCCTGAATATATTTAGGAAAAAAGGCATACGCACTTTTTGGCCAACCATGCAAGCTTGCAAAGGAAATCTGCACTAAAATGAAGTCTCACTTCCACCCGGTCAAAAGGGCCATCTGAAAAAAGTGTAAAATCCAGAAAGGCAGGACAGGCCATGGAGAACTGGGAGCCTTGTTATGCTGATGGGCGGGATGTAAATTGCCAACAGCAACTCAGGAGAAGTGTATGGTGTTTCCTGAAACATCTGAAAAACAAAGCAACGGAGCCTAGGTCACTTCCACATATGGTCCTATAGATTAGGGAAATTAAAATCAAAAAGACACAGCCACCCCAAAGTTTGGGACGGCTCTGTTTACAAGAACCTCGTTTACGGGACAAGTTCAATATCGCAGAAAATGAAAAATGGATAAAGAAGTTGTGTTACTTACGTACAATGCAATATCACTCAGCAATGAAATCTATGTCATCAGGCCCGTAGCAGCATAATGAGTGGATTCAGGTATGATGATTCTAACTGAAATAAGTCACACAGAAAAAGAAACATCATAAGATCTCACTAATACCCGGAATTTAAATTTGGCTACACAGGAACTGAATTCCAAAACACAACAGGGTCTCATATTTAGAAAACCAACTTATGCTTGCTTAAGGGGAAAGGTGAGTTGGGGTGCTGCATAAAACCAGAGATTGAAATGAGCACAGATAAATTTCCTTAAGCCAAATATGGAATAGACAAGAGCTACTCCTTGCTCAACGAAATGGACTCAACACCACATATTAAACGCCTAGGAATGTACCTGACTAGTAACTATCTTAAAACCTATGGATTGCTATGTTTCCAAAAGAGAATCAAGCATGTGTACGGGGAATAAACTCAGCAGTGATAGGATTGGAGAGGTTCGGTGAGCAAATGAAGACCCTTTGAAGTCATATTGCATGGTACCCATTCCACGGGTCTCAACTCTCCAGGTTTAAGGGATTCTTCCTTCAGCTCAAACTTGCATGTGGAACCCAGAGTATGATCAACCGTGTGATCGGGAGACGTGTTCAAATATGTCTCAGTTCTCGTCCCCTGGTACTCGTGTGCAACATTCCAGACGCTTTACTAACACTCTCCCGACTTGGAGAGTCAGTGCCTTTAACCTCCTGTTTGGCCCATTTTGCAATTTCTGCGGAAGATGAACAGGTATAGGGAGAACTAATGAGACACTAGCTGGAGGTGTCTGGACGGGCAAATTTAACTCTCATTTCCCACCAGGAAGAGGAATTAACCAAAGGCTCAGCGTGCCTTGCCAGAACAAGATTAGGGCCTGAAACAATCCTGCGGTGTTACGGCCAGCTCACAAAAAAGCGAGTTGAACAAAGGAGCTCAGGGGCACTGTAATTCACAAACCTGCAGAGTTATAAATGACAGCTATCGTCCAAAAATATACTGAAGTAAGCCTGCCAAGAGGACTTGAAAGCGGGGCAGAATTGCAGGAAAACGATTTCAGGAGGTAGACTGGAATTGCATTTAAAGCATAGGAAAAGAGGCAGAACGTGGACAATGATGCACTTGGCCAAAAAGGGCCTATGCGTTTTTTCCTGAATATATTCAGGAAAAAACGCATAGGCCCTTTTTGGCCAACCAAGCAAGCTTGCAAAGGAAATCTGCACTACAATGAAGTCTCACTTCCTTCCATTCAAAAGGGCCATCTGAAAAAAGTGTACAATCCAGAAAGGCAGGACAGGCCATGGAGAACTGGGAGCCTTGTTATGCTGATGGGCGGGATGTAAATTGCCAACAGCCACTGAGGAGAAGTGTATGGTGTTTCCTGAAACATCTAAAAAACAAAGCAACAGAGCCTAGGGCACTTCCACTTATGGTCCTATAGCTTAGGGAAATTAAAATCAAAAAGACACAGTGACCCCAAAGTTTGGGACAGCTCTATTTACAAGAACCTCGTTTACAGAACAAGTTCAATATAGCAGAAAGTGAAAAATGGATAAAAAAGTTGTGGTTCTTACGTACAATGCAATATCACTTAGCAGTGAAATCTATGTCATCAGGCCTGCAGCAGAATAATGAGTGGATTCAGGTATGATGATTCTAACTGAAATAAGTCACACAGAAAAAGAAACATCATAAGATGTCACTAATACACGGAATGTAAACTTGGCTACATAGGAACTGAATTACAAAACAGAACAGGGTCTCAAATTTAAAAAACCAACTTATGCTTGCTTAAGGGGAAAGGTGAGTTGGGGTGCTGCATAAAACCAGAGATTGAAATGAGCACAGATAAACTTACTTAAGCCAAATATGGAATAGACAAGAGCTACTCCTTGCTCAACGAAATGGACTCAACACCCCATATTAAACGCCTAAGAATGTACCTGACTAGTAAGTATTTTAAAACCTTTGGATCGCTATGTCTCCGAAAGAGAATCCAGCGTGTGTACACGGGCATAAACGCAGCAGTGATAGGATTGCAGAGGTTCAGTGAGCAAATGAAGACCCTTTGAAGTCATATTGCATGGTACCCATTCCACGGGTCTCAACTCTCCAGGTTTAAGGGATTCTTCCTTCAGCTAAAACATGCATGTGGAACCCAGAGTATGATCAACCGTGTGATCGGGAGACGTGTTCAAATATGTCTCAGTTGTCGTCCCCTGGTACTCGGGTGCAACATTCCGGACGCTTTACTAACACTCTCCCGACTTGGAGAGTCAGTGCCTTTAACCTCCTGTTTGGCCCAGTTTGCAATTTCTGCGGAAGATGAACAGGAATAGGGAGAACCAATGAGAGACTAGCTGGAGGTGTCTGGACGGGCAAATTTAACTCTCATTTCCCACCAGGAAGAGGAATTAACCAAAGGCTCAGCGTGCCGGGCCGGAACCCGATTAGGGCCTGAAGCAATCCTGCGGTGTTGCGGCCAGCTCACAAGAAAGCGAGTTGAAGAAAGGAGCTCAGGGGCACTGTAATTCACAAACCTGCAGAGTTATAAATGACACTTAACATCCAAAAATATACTGAAGTAAGGCTGCCAAGAGGACTTGAAAGCGGGGGCAGAATTGCAGGAAACCGATTTCAGGAGGTAGACTGGAATTGCATTTAAAGCATGGGAAAAGACGCAGAACGTCGACAATGATGCACTTTGGCCAAGAAGGGCGTTTGCGTTTTTTCCTGAATATATTCAGGAAAAAACGCATACGCCCTTCTTGGGCAACCAAGCAAGCTTGCAAAGGAAATCTGCACTACAATGAAGTCTCACTTCCCCCGGTCAAAAGGGCCATCTGAAAAAAGTGTAAAATCCAGAAAGGCAGAACAGGCCATGGAGAACTGGGAGCCTTGTTATGCTGATGGGCGGGATGTAAATTGCCAACAGCCACTTGGGAGAAGTGTACGGTGTTTCCTGAAACATCTAAAAAACAAAGCAACAGAGCCTAGGGCACTTCCACTTATGGTCCTATAGCTAAGGGAAATTAAAATCTAAAAGACACAGCGACCCCAAAGTTTGGGACGGCTCTGTTTACAAGAACCTCGTTTACAGAACAAGTTCAATATAGGAGAAAGTGAAAAATGGATAAAGAAGTTGTTGTACTTACGTACAATGCAATATCACTTAGCAGTGAAATCTATGTCATCAGGCCTGTAGCAGCATAATGAGTGGATTCAGGTATGATGATTCTAACTGAAATAAGTCACACAGAAAAACAAGCATCATAAGATGTCACTAATACATGGAATGTAAACTTGGCTACACAGGAACTCGATTACAAAACAGAACAGGGTCTCAAATTTAGAAAACCAACTTATGCTTGCTTAAGGGGAAAGGTGAGTTGGGGTGCTGCATAAAACCAGAGATTGAAATGAGCACAGATAAAGTTCCTTAAGCCAAATATGTAATAGACAAGAGCTACTCCTTGCTCAACGAAATGGACTCAACACCCCATATTAAACGCCTAAGAATGTACCTGACTAGTAAGTATCTTAAAACCTATGGATTGCTCTGTCTCCGAAAGAGAATCAGGCGTGTGTACAGGGGCATAAACGCAGCAGTGATAGGATTGGAGAGGTTCGGTGAGCAAATGAAGACCCTTTGAAGTCATATTGCATGGTACCCATTCCACGGGTCTTAACTCTCCATGTTTAAGGGATTCTTCCTTCAGCTCAAACTTGCATGTGGAACCCAGAGTATGATCAACCGTGTGATCGGGAGACGTGTTCCAATATGTCTCAGTTCTCGTCCCCTGGTACTCGGGTGCAACATTCCAGACGCTTTACTAACACTCTCCCGACTTGGAGACTCAGTGCCTTTAACCTCCTGTTTGGCCCAGTTTGCAATTTCGGCGGAAGATGAACAGGTATAGGGAGAACGAATGAGAGACTAGCTGGAGGTGTCTGGACGGGCAAATTTAACTCTCATTTCCCACCAGGAAGAGGAATTAACCAAAGGCTCAGCGTGCCATGCCGGAACCAGATTAGGGCCTGAAGCAATCCTGCGGTGTTGCGGCCAGCTCACAAGAAAGCGAGTTGAAGAAAGGAGCTCAGGGGCACTGTAATTCACAAACCTGCAGAGTTATAAATGACAGCTATCGTCCAAAAATATACTGAAGTAAGGCTGCCAAGAGGACTTGAAAGCGGGGCAGAATTGCAGGAAACCGATTTCAGGAGGTAGACCGAAATTGCATTTAAAGCATGGGAAAAGACGCAGAACGTCGACAATGATGCACTTGGCCAAAAAGGGCGTATGTGTTTTTTCCTGAATATATTCAGGAAAAAACGCATACGCCCTTTTTGGCCAACCAAGCAAGCTTGCAAATGAAATCTGCACTACAATGAAGTCTCACTTCCCCCGGTCAAAAGGGCCATCTGAAAAAAGTGTAAAATCCAGAAAGGCAGGACAGGCCATGGAGAACTGGGAGCCTTGTTATGCTGATGGGTGGGATGTAAATTGCCAACAGCCACTTGGGAGAAGTGTATCGTGTTTCCTGAAACATCTAACAAACAAAGCAACAGAGCCTAGGGCACTTCCACTTATGGTCCTATAGCTTAGGGAAATTAAAATAAAAAAACACAGCCACCCCTATGTTTGGGAAGGCTCTGTTTACAAGAAACTCGTTTACAGGACAAGTTCAATATCGCAGAAAGTGAAAAATGGATAAAGCGGTTGTGGTACTTACGTACAATGCAATATCACTCAGCAATGAAATCTATGTCATCAGGCCCGTAGCAGCATAATGAGTGGATTCAGGTATGATGATTCTATCTGAAATAAGTCACACAGAAAAAGAAACATAAGATATCACTAATACACGGAATGTAAACTTGGCTACACAGGAACTGCATTACAAAACAGAACAGGGTCTCAAATTTAGAAAACCAACTTATGCTTGCTTAAGGGGAAAGGTGAGTTGGGGTGCTGCATAAAACTAGAGATTGAAATGAGCACAGATAAAGTTCCTTAAGCCAAATATGGAATAGACAAGAGCTACTCCTTGCTCAACGAAATGGACTCAACACCCCATATTAAACGCCTAAGAATGTAGCTGACTAGTAAGAATCTTAAAACCTATGGATCGCTATGTCTCCAAAAGAGAATCAAGCGTGTGTACAGGGGCATGAACGCAGCAGTGATAGGATTGGAGAGGTTCGGTGAGCAAATGAAGACCCTTTGAAGTCACATTGCATGGTACCCATTCCACGGGTCTCAGCTCTCCAGGTTTAAGGGATTCTTCCTTCAGCTAAATCATGCATGTGGAACCCAGAGTATGATCAACCATGTGATCGGGAGACGTGTTCAAATATGTCTCAGTTCTCCTCCCCTGGTACTCGGGTGCAACATTCCATACGCTTTACTAATGCTCTCACGACTTGGAGAGTCAGTGCCTTTAACCTCCTGTTTGGCCCAGTTTGCAATTTCTGCAGAAGATGAACAGGAATAGGGAGAACCAATGAGACACTAGCTGGAGGTGTCTGGACGGGTAAATTTAGCTCTCATTTCCCACCAGGAAGAGGAATTAACCAAAAGCTCAGCGTGCCGTACCGGATCCAGATTAGGGCCTGAAGCAATCCTGCGATATTGTGGCCAGCTCACCAGAAAGCGAGTTGAAGAAAGGAGCTCAGGGGCACTGTAATTCACAAACCTGCAGAGTTATAAATGACAGCTATCGTCCAAAAATATACTGAAGTAAGGCTGCCAAGAGGACTTGAAAGCGGGGCAGAATTGCAGGAAACCGATTTCAGGAGGTAGACTGGAATTGCATTTAAAGCATAGGAAAAGAGGCAGAACTTCGACAATGATGCACTTGGCCAAAAAGGGCGTATGCGTTCTTTCCTGAATATATTCAGGAAAAAACGCATACGCCCTTTTTGGCCAACCAAGCAAGCTTGCAAAGGAAATCTGCACTACAATGAAGTCTCACTTCCCCAGGTCAAAAGGGCCATCTGAAAAAAGTGTAAAATCCAGAAAGGCAGGACAGGCCATGGAGAACTGGGAGCCTTGTTATGCTGATGGGCGGGATGTAAATTGCCAACAGCCACTCTGGAGAAGTGTATGGTGTTTCCTGAAACAGTTAAAAAACAAAGCAACAGAGCCTAGGGCACTTCCACTTATGGTCCTATAGCTTAGGGAAATTAAAATCTAAAAGACACAGCCACCCCAATGTTTGGGATGGCTCTGTTTACAAGAACCTCGTTAACGGTACAAGTTCAATATCGCAGAAAATGAAAAATGGATAAAGAAGTTGTGGTACTTACGTACAATGCAATATCACTCAGCAATGAAATCTATGTCATCAGGCCCGCAGCAGCATAATGAGTGGATTCAGGTATGATGATTCTAACTGAAATAAGTCACACAGAAAAAGAAACATCATAAGATATCACTAATACACGGAATGTAAACTTGGCTACACAGGAACTGAATTACAAAACAGAACAGGGACTCAAATTTAGAAAACCAACTTATGCTTGCTTAAGGGGAAAGGTTAGTTGGGGTGCTGCATAAAACCAGAGATTGAAATGAGCTCAGATAAAGTTCCTTAAGCCAAATATGGAATAGACAAGAGCTACTCCTTGCTCAACGAAATGGACTCAACACCCCATATTAAACGCCTAAGAATTTACCTGACTAGTATCTTAAAACCTCTGGATTGCTATGTCTCCGAAAGAGAATCAAGCATGTGTACAGGGGCATAAACGCAGCAGTGATAGGATTGGAGAGGTTCGGTGAGCAAATGAAGACCCTTTGAAGTCATATTGCATGGTACCCATTCCACAGGTCTCAACTCTCCAGATTTAAGGGATTCTTCCTTCAGCTAAAACATGCATGTGGAACCCAGAGTATGATCAACCGTGTGATTGGGAGACGAGTTCAATTATGTCTCAGTTTTCGTCCCCTGGTACTCGGGTGCAACATTCCAGATGCTTTACTAACACTCTCCTGACTTGGAGAGTCAGTGCCTTTAACCTCCTGTTTGGCCCAGTATGCAATTTCTGCAGAAGATGAACAGGAATAGGGAGAACCAATGAGAGACTAGCTGGAGGTGTCTGGACGGGCCAAATTAACTCTCATTTCCAACGAGGAAGAGGAATTAACCAAAGGCTCAGTGTGCCATGCCAGAACCAGATTAGGGCCTGAAGCAATCATGCGGTGTTGTGGCCAGCTCACAAGAAAGCGAGTTGAAGAAAGGAGCTCAGGGGCACTGTAATTCACAAACCTGCAGAGTTATAAATGACAGCTATCGTCCAAAAATATAGTGAAGTAAGGCTGCCAAGAGGACTTGAAAGCAGGGCAGAATTGCAGGAAACCAATTTCAGGAGGTAGACTGGAATTGCATTTAAAGCATAGGAAAAGAGGCAGAACGTCGACAATGATGCACTTGGCCAAAAAGGGCGTATGCATTTTTTCCTGAATATATTCAGGAAAAAACGCATACGCCCTTTTTGGCCAACCAAGCAAGCTTGCAAAGGAAATCTGCACTACAATGAAGTGTCACTTCCCCCCGGTCAAAAGGGCCATCTGAAAAAAGTGTAAAATCCAGAAAGGCAGGACAGGCCATGGAGAACTGGGAGCCTTGTTATGCTGATGGGCGGGATGTAAATTGCCAACAGCCACTTGGGAGAAGTGTATGGTGTTTCCTGAAACATCTAAAAAACAAAGCAACAGAGCCTAGGGCACTTCCACTTATGGTCCTATAGCTTAGGGAAATTAAAATCAAAAACACACAGCCACCCCAAACTTTGGGACGGCTCTGTTTACAAGAACCTCGTTTACGGTACAAGTTCAATATCGCAGAAAGCGAAAAATGGATAAAGAAATTGTGGTACTTACGTACAATGCAGTATCACTCAGCACTGACATCTATGTCATCAGGCCCGTAGCAGCATAATGAATGGATTCAGGTATGATGATTCTAACTGAAATAAGTCACAGAGAAAAAGAAACATCATAAGATATCACTAATACAGGGAATGTCAACTTGGCTACACAGGAACTGGAGTAGAAAACAGAACAGGGTCTCAAATTTAGAAAACCAACTTATGCTTGCTTAAGGGGAAAGGTGAGTTGGGGTGCTGCAGAAAACCAGAGATTGAAATGAGCACAGATAAAGTTCCTTAAGCCAAATATGGAATAGACAAGAGCTACTCCTTGCTCAACGAAATGGACTCAACACCCCATATTAAACGCCTAAGAATGTACCTGACAAGTAAGTATCTTAAAACCTATGGATTGCTATGTCTCCGAAAGAGAATCAAGCGTGTGTACAGGGGCATAAACGCAGGAGTGATAAGATTGGAGAGGTTCGGTGAGCAAATGAAGACCCTTTGAAGTCATATTGCATGGTACCCATTCCACGGGTCTCAACTCACCAGGTTTAAGGGATTCTTTCTTCAGCTAAAACATGCATGTTGAAGCCAGAGTATGATCAACCATGTGATCGGGAGACGTGTTCAAATATGTCTCAGTTCTCCTCCCCTGGTACTCGGGTGCAACATTCCATACGCTTTACTAATGCTCTCCCGACTTGGAGAGTCAGAGCCTGTAACCTCCTGTTTGGCCCAGTTTGCAATTTCTGCGGAAGATGAACAGGAATAGGGAGAACCAATGAGAGACTAGCTGGAGGTGTCTGGACGGGCAAATTTAACTCTCATTTCCCACCAGGAAGAGGAATTAACCAAAGGCTTATCCTGCCTTGCCAGAAAGAGATTAGGGCCTAAAGCAATCCTGCGGTGTTGCGGCCAGCTCACAATAAAGCGAGTTGAAGAAAGGAGCTCAGGGGCACTGGAATTCACAAACAAGCAGAGTTATAAATGACAGCTATCGTCCAAAAGTATACTGAAGTAAGGCTGCCAAGAGGACTTGAAAGCGGGCCAGAATTGCAGGAAACTGATTTCAGGAGGTAGACTGGAATTGCATTTAAAGCATAGGAAAAGAGGCAGAACGTCGACAATGATGCATTTGGCCAAAAAGGGCGTATGCGTTTTTTCCTGAATATATTTAGGAAAAAACCCATACGCCCTTTTTGGCCAACCAAGCAAGCTTGCAAAGGAAATCTGCACTACAATGAAGTGTCACTTCCCCCCGGTCAAAAGGGCCATCTGAAAAAAGTGTAAAATCCAGAAAGGCAGGACAGGCCATGGAGAACTGGGAGCCTTGTTATGCTGATGGGCGGGATGTAAATTGCCAACAGCCACTTGGGAGAAGTGTATGGTGTTTCCTGAAACATCTAAGAAACAAAGCAACAGAGCCTAGGGCACTTCCACTTATGGTCCTATAGCTTAGGGAAATTAAAATCAAAAAGACACAGCCACCCCAAAGTTTGGGACGGCTCTGTTTACAAGAACCTCGTTTACAGGACAAGTTCAATATCGCAGAAAGTGCAAAATGGATAAAGAAGTTGTGGTACTTACGTAGAATGCAATATCACTCAGCAATGAAATCTATGTCATCAGGCCCGTAGCAGCATAATGAGTGGATTCAGGTATGATGATTCTAACTGAAATAAGTCACACAGGAAAAGAAACATCAGAAGATATCACTAATACACGGAATGTAAACTTGGCTACACACGAACTGGATTACAAAACAGAACAGGGTCTCAAATTGAGAAAACCAACTTATGCTTGCTTAAGGCAAAGGTGAGTTGGGGTGCTGCATAAAACCAGAGATTGAAATGAGCACAGATAAAGTTCCTTAAGCCAAATATGTAATAGACAAGAGCTACTCCTTGCTTAACGAAATGGACTCAACACCACATATTAAACGCCTAAGAAAGTACCTGACTAGTAAGTATCTTAAATCTATGAATTGCTATGTCTCCGAAAGAGAATCAAGCATGTGTACAGGTGCATAAACACAGCAGTGATAGGATTGGAGAGGTTCAGTGAGCAAATGAAGATCCTTTGAAATCATATTGCCTGGTACCCATTCCACGGGTCTCAACTCTCCAGGTTTAAGGGATTCTTCCTTCAGCTAAAACATGCATGTGGAACCCAGAGTATGATCAACCGTGTGATCAGGAGACGTGTTCAAAGATGTCTCCGTTCTCGTCCCCTGGTACTCGGGTGCAACTTTATAGACGCTTTACTAACACTCTCCCGACTTGGAGAGTCAGTGCCTTTAACCTCCTGTTTGGCCCAGTTTGCAATTTCTGCGGAAGATGAACAGGAATAGGGAGAACCAATGAGAGACTAGCTGGAGGTGTCTGGACGGGCAAATTTAACTCTCATTTCACACCAGGAAGAGGAATTAACCAAAGGCTCAGCGTGCCGTGCCGGAACCAGATTAGAGCCTGAAGCAATCCTGCGGTGTTGCGGCCAGCTCACAAGAAAGCGAGTTGAAGAAAGGAGCTCAGGGGCACTGTAATTCACAAACCTGCAGAGTTATAAATGACAGCTATCGTCCAAAAATATACTGAAGTAAGGCTGCCAAGAGGGCTTGAAAGCGGGGCAGAATTGCAGGACACCGATTTCAGGAGGTAGACTGGAATTGCATTTAAAGCATAGGAAAAGAGGCAGAACGTCGACAATGATGCACTTGGCCAAAAAGGGCGTATGCGTTTTTTCCTGAATATATTCAGGAAAAAACGCATACGCCCTTTTTGGCCAACCAAGCAAGCTTGCAAAGGAAATCTGCACTACAATGAAGTCTCACTTCCCCCCAGTCAAAAGGGCCATCTGAAAAAAGTGTAAAATCCAGAAAGGCAGGACAGGCCATGGAGAACTGGGAGCCTTGTTATGCTGATGGGCGGGATGTAAATTTCCAACAGCTACTTGGGAGAAGTGTATGGTGTTTCCTGAAACATCAACGAAACAAAGCAACAGAGCCTAGGGCACTTCCACTTATGGTCCTATAGCTTAGGGAAATTAAAATCAAAAAGACACAGCCACCCCAAAGTTTGGGACGGCTCTGTTTACAAGAAACTCTTTTACAGGACAAGTTCAATATCGCAGAAAGTTGAAAATGGATAAAGAAGTTGTGGTACTTACGTACAATGCAATATCACTCAGCAATGAAATCTATGTCATCAGGCCCGTAGCAGCATAATGAGTGGATTCAGGTATGATGATTCTAACTGAAATAAGTCACACAGAAAAAGAAACATCATAAGATATCACTAATACACGGAATGTAAACTTGGCTACACAGGAACTGAATTACAAAACAGAACAGGGTCTCAAATTTAGAAAACCAACTTATGCTTTCTTAAGGGGAAAGGTGAGTTGGGGTGCTGCAGAAAACCAGAGATTGAAATGAGCACAGATAAAGTTCCTTAAGCTAAATATGGAATAGACAAGAGCTACCTCTTGTTCAACGAGATGGACTCAACACCCCATATTAAACGCCTAAGAATGTAGCTGATTAGTAAGTACCTTAAAACCTATGGATTGCTATTTCTCCGAAAGAGAATCAAGCGTGTGTACAGGGGCATAAACACAGCAGTGATAGGATTGGAGAGGTTCGGTGAGCAAATGAATACCCTTTGAAGTCATATTGCATGGTACCCATTCCACGGGTCTCTGCTCTCCAGGTTTAAGGGATTCTTCCTTCAGGTACAACATGCATGTGGAACCCAGACTATGATCAACCGTGTGATCGGGAGACGTGTTCAAATATGTCTCAGTTGTCGTCCCCTGGTACTCGGGTGCAACATTCCAGACGATTTACTAACACTCTCCCGACTTGGAGAGTCAGTGCCTTTAACCTCCTGTTTGGCCCAGTTTAAAATTTCAGCGGAAGATGAACAGGAATAGGGAGAACCAATGAGAGAGTAGCTGGAGGTGTCTGGACGGGCAAATTTAACTCTCATTTCCCAACAGGAAGAGGAATTAACCAAAGGCTCAGCATGCCGTGCCGGAAAGAGATTAGGGCCTGAATCTATCCTGCGGTGTTGCGGCCAGCTCACAAGAAAGCGAGTTGAATAAAGGAGCTCAGGGGCACTGTAATTCACAAACCTACAGAGTTATAAATGACAGCTATCGTCCAAAAATATAGTGAAGAAAGGCTGCCAAGAGGACTTTAATGCGGGGCAGAATTGCAGGCAACCGATTTCAGAAGGTAGACTGGAATTGCATTTAAAGCATAGGAAAAGAGGCAGAAAGTGGAAAATGATGCACTTGGCCAAAAAGGGCGTATGCGTTTTTTCCTGAATATATTCAGGAAAAAACGCATACGCCCTTTTTGGCCAACCAAGGAAGCTTGCAAAGGAAATCTGCACCACAATGAAGTCTCACTTCCCCCTGGTCAAAAGGGCCATCTGAAAAAAGTGTAAAATCCAGAAAGGCAGGACAGGCCATGGAGAACTGGAAGCCTTGTTATGCTCATGGGCGGGATGTAAATTGCCAACAGCCACTGGGGAGAAGTCTATGGTGTTTCCTGAAACATCTAAAAAACAAAGCAACAGAGCCTAGGGCACTTCCACTTATGGTCCTATAGCTTAGGGAAATTAAAATCAAAAACACACAGCCACCCCAAACTTTGGGACGGCTCTGTTTACAAGAACCTCATTTACAGTACAAGTTCAATATCGCAGAAAGCGAAAAATGGATAAAGAAATTGTGGTACTTACGTACAATGCAGTATCACTCAGCACTGACATCTATGTCATCAGGCCCATAGCAGCATAATGAGTGGATTCAGGTATGATGATTCTAACTGAAATAAGTCACACAGAAAAAGAAACATCATAAGATATCACTAATACAGGGAATGTCAACTTGGCTACACAGGAACTGGAGTAGAAAACAGAACAGGGTCTCAAATTTAGAAAACCAACTTATGCTTGCTTAAGGGGAAAGGTGAGTTGGGGTGCTGCAGAAAACCAGAGATTGAAATGAGCACAGATAAAGTTCCTTAAGCCAAATATGTAATACACAAGAGCTACTCCTTGCTCAACGAAATTGACTCAACACCCCATATTAAACGCCTAAGAATGTACCTGACTAGTAAGTATCTTAAAACCTATGGATCGCTATGTCTCCGAAAGAGAATCAAGCGTGTGTACAGGGGCATAAACGCAGCAGTGATAGGATTGGAGAGGTTCGGTGAGCAAATGAAGACCCTTTGAAGTCATATTGCATGGTACCCATTCCACGGGTCTCAACTCACCAGGTTTAAGGGATTCTTTCTTCAGCTAAAACATGCATGTTGAAGCCAGAGTATGATCAACCATGTGATCGGGAGACGTGTTCAAATATGTCTCAGTTCTCCTCCCCTGGTACTCGGGTGCAACATTCCATACGCTTTACTAATGCTCTCCCTACTTGGAGAGTCAGTGCCTTTAACCTCCTGTTTGGCCCAGTTTGCAATTTCTGCAGAAGATGAACAGGAATAGGGAGAACCAATGAGACACTAGCTGGAGGTGTCTGGACGGGTAAATTTAGCTCTCATTTCCCACCAGGAAGAGGAATTAACCAAAAGCTCAGCGTGCCGTACCGGATCCAGATTAGGGCCTGAAGCAATCCTGCGATATTGCGGCCAGCTCACCAGAAAGCGAGTTGAAGAAAGGAGCTCAGGGGCACTGTAAATCACAAACCTGCAGAGTTATAAACGACAGCTATCGTCCAAAAATATACTGAAGTAAGGCTGCCAAGAGGACTTGAAAGCGGGGCAGAATTGCAGGAAACCGATTTCAGGAGGTAGACTGGAATTGCATTTAAAGCATAGGAAAAGAGGCAGAACTTCGACAATGATGCACTTGGCCAAAAAGGGCGTATGCGTTCTTTCCTGAATATATTCAGGAAAAAACGCATACGCCCTTTTTGGCCAACCAAGCAAGCTTGCAAAGGAAATCTGCACTACAATGAAGTCTCACTTCCCCCGGTCAAAAGGGCCATCTGAAAAAAGTGTAAAATCCAGAAAGGCAGGACAGGCCATGGAGAACTGGGAGCCTTGTTATGCTGATGGGCGGGATGTAAATTGCCAACAGCCACTCGGGAGAAGTGTATGGTGTTTCCTGAAACAGTTAAAAAACAAAGCAACAGAGCCTAGGGCACTTCCACTTATGGTCCTATAGCTTAGGGAAATTAAAATCTAAAACACACAGCCACCCCAATGTTTGGGATGGCTCTGTTTACAAGAACCTCGTTAACGGTACAAGTTCAATATCGCAGAAAATGAAAAATGGATAAAGAAGTTGTGGTACTTACATACGATGCAATATCACTCAGCAATGAAATCTATGTCATCAGGCCCGCAGCAGCATAATGAGTGGATTCAGGTATGATGATTCTAACTGAAATAAGTCACACAGAAAAAGAAACATCATAAGATATCACTAATACATGGAATGTAAACTTGGCTACACAGGAACTGAATTACAAAACAGAACAGGGCCTCAAATTTAGAAAACCAACTTATGCTTGCTTAAGGGGAAAGGTTAGTTGGGGTGCTGCATAAAACCAGAGATTGAAATGAGCTCAGATAAAGTTCCTTAAGCCAAATATGGAATAGACAAGAGCTACTCCTTGCTCAACGAAATGGACTCAACACCCCATATTAAACGCCTAAGAATTTACCTGACTAGTATCTTAAAACCTCTGGATTGCTATGTCTCCGAAAGAGAATCAAGCATGTGTACAGGGGCATAAACGCAGCAGTGATAGGATTGGAGAGGTTCGGTGAGCAAATGAAGACCCTTTGAAGTCATATTGCATGGTACCCATTCCACAGGTCTCAACTCTCCAGATTTAAGGGATTCTTCCTTCAGCTAAAACATGCATGTGGAACCCAGAGTATGATCAACCGTGTGATTGGGAGACGAGTTCAATTATGTCTCAGTTTTCGTCCCCTGGTACTCGGGTGCAACATTCCAGATGCTTTACTAACACTCTCCTGACTTGGAGAGTCAGTGCCTTTAACCTCCTGTTTGGCCCAGTATGCAATTTCTGCAGAAGATGAACAGGAATAGGGAGAACCAATGAGAGACTAGCTGGAGGTGTCTGGACGGGCCAAATTAACTCTCATTTCCAACGAGGAAGAGGAATTAACCAAAGGCTCAGTGTGCCATGCCGGAACCAGATTAGGGCCTGAAGCAATCATGCGGTGTTGTGGCCAGCTCACAAGAAAGCGAGTTGAAGAAAGGAGCTCAGGGGCACTGTAATTCACAAACCTGCAGAGTTATAAATGACAGCTATCGTCCAAAAATATACTGAAGTAAGGCTGCCAAGAGGACTTGAAAGCAGGGAAGAATTGCAGGAAACCAATTTCAGGAGGTAGACTGGAATTGCATTTAAAGCATAGGAAAAGAGGCAGAACGTCGACAATGATGCACTTGGCCAAAAAGGGCGTATGCGTTTTTTCCTGAATATATTCAGGAAAAAACGCATACGCCCTTTTTGGCCAACCAAGCAAGCTTGCAAAGGAAATCTGCACTACAATGAAGTGTCACTTCCCCCCGGTCAAAAGGGCCATCTGAAAAAAGTGTAAAATCCAGAAAGGCAGGACAGGCCATGGAGAACTGGGAGCCTTGTTATGCTGATGGGCGGGATGTAAATTGCCAACAGCCACTTGGGAGAAGTGTATGGTGTTTCCTGAAACATCTAAAAAACAAAGCAACAGAGCCTAGGGCACTTCCACTTATGGTCCTATAGCTTAGGGAAATTAAAATCAAAAACACACAGCCACCCCAAACTTTGGGACAGCTCTGTTTACAAGAACCTCGTTTACGGCACAAGTTCAATATCGCAGAAAGCGAAAAATGGATAAAGAAATTGTGGTACTTACGTACAATGCAGTATCACTCAGCACTGACATCTATGTCATCAGGCCCGTAGCAGCATAATGAATGGATTCAGGTATGATGATTCTAACTGAAATAAGTCACAGAGAAAAAGAAACATCATAAGATATCACTAATACAGGGAATGTCAACTTGGCTACACAGGAACTGGAGTAGAAAACAGAACAGGGTCTCAAATTGAGAAAACCAACTTATGCTTGCTTAAGGCAAAGGTGAGTTGGGGTGCTGCAGAAAACCAGAGATTGAAATGAGCACAGATAAAGTTCCTTAAGCCAAATATGGAATAGACAAGAGCTACTCCTTGCTCAACGAAATGGACTCAACACCCCATATTAAACGCCTAAGAATGTACCTGACAAGTAAGTATCTTAAAACCTATGGATTGCTATGTCTCCGAAAGAGAATCAAGCGTGTGTACAGGGGCATAAACGCAGGAGTGATAAGATTGGAGAGGTTCGGTGAGCAAATGAAGACCCTTTGAAGTCATATTGCATGGTACCCATTCCACGGGTCTCAACTCACCAGGTTTAAGGGATTCTTTCTTCAGCTAAAACATGCATGTTGAAGCCAGAGTATGATCAACCATGTGATCGGGAGACGTGTTCAAATATGTCTCAGTTCTCCTCCCCTGGTACTCGGGTGCAACATTCCATACGCTTTACTAACACTCTCCCGACTTGGAGAGTCAGTGCCTTTAACCTCCTGTTTGGCCCAGTTTGCAATTTCTGCGGAAGATGAACAGGAATAGGGAGAACCAATGAGAGACTAGCTGGAGGTGTCTGGACGGGCAAATTTAACTCTCATTTCACACCAGGAAGAGGAATTAACCAAAGGCTCAGCGTGCCGTGCCGGAACCAGATTAGAGCCTGAAGCAATCCTGCGGTGTTGCGGCCAGCTCACAAGAAAGCGAGTTGAAGAAAGGAGCTCAGGGGCACTGTAATTCACAAACCTGCAGAGTTATAAATGACAGCTATCGTCCAAAAATATACTGAAGTAAGGCTGCCAAGAGGGCTTGAAAGCGGGGCAGAATTGCAGGACACCGATTTCAGGAGGTAGACTGGAATTGCATTTAAAGCATAGGAAAAGAGGCAGAACGTCGACAATGATGCACTTGGCCAAAAAGGGCGTATGCGTTTTTTCCTGAATATATTCAGGAAAAAACGCATACGCCCTTTTTGGCCAACCAAGCAAGCTTGCAAAGGAAATCTGCACTACAATGAAGTCTCACTTCCCCCCAGTCAAAAGGGCCATCTGAAAAAAGTGTAAAATCCAGAAAGGCAGGACAGGCCATGGAGAACTGGGAGCCTTGTTATGCTGATGGGCGGGATGTAAATTTCCAACAGCTACTTGGGAGAAGTGTATGGTGTTTCCTGAAACATCAACGAAACAAAGCAACAGAGCCTAGGGCACTTCCACTTATGGTCCTATAGCTTAGGGAAATTAAAATCAAAAAGACACAGCCACCCCAAAGTTTGGGACGGCTCTGTTTACAAGAAACTCTTTTACAGGACAAGTTCAATATCGCAGAAAGTTGAAAATGGATAAAGAAGTTGTGGTACTTACGTACAATGCAATATCACTCAGCAATGAAATCTATGTCATCAGGCCCGTAGCAGCATAATGAGTGGATTCAGGTATGATGATTCTAACTGAAATAAGTCACACAGAAAAAGAAACATCATAAGATATCACTAATACACGGAATGTAAACTTGGCTACACAGGAACTGAATTACAAAACAGAACAGGGTCTCAAATTTAGAAAACCAACTTATGCTTTCTTAAGGGGAAAGGTGAGTTGGGGTGCTGCAGAAAACCAGAGATTGAAATGAGCACAGATAAAGTTCCTTAAGCTAAATATGGAATAGACAAGAGCTACCTCTTGTTCAACGAGATGGACTCAACACCCCATATTAAACGCCTAAGAATGTAGCTGATTAGTAAGTACCTTAAAACCTATGGATTGCTATTTCTCCGAAAGAGAATCAAGCGTGTGTACAGGGGCATAAACACAGCAGTGATAGGATTGGAGAGGTTCGGTGAGCAAATGAATACCCTTTGAAGTCATATTGCATGGTACCCATTCCACGGGTCTCTGCTCTCCAGGTTTAAGGGATTCTTCCTTCAGGTACAACATGCATGTGGAACCCAGACTATGATCAACCGTGTGATCGGGAGACGTGTTCAAATATGTCTCAGTTGTCGTCCCCTGGTACTCGGGTGCAACATTCCAGACGATTTACTAACACTCTCCCGACTTGGAGAGTCAGTGCCTTTAACCTCCTGTTTGGCCCAGTTTAAAATTTCAGCGGAAGATGAACAGGAATAGGGAGAACCAATGAGAGAGTAGCTGGAGGTGTCTGGACGGGCAAATTTAACTCTCATTTCCCAACAGGAAGAGGAATTAACCAAAGGCTCAGCATGCCGTGCCGGAAAGAGATTAGGGCCTGAATCTATCCTGCGGTGTTGCGGCCAGCTCACAAGAAAGCGAGTTGAATAAAGGAGCTCAGGGGCACTGTAATTCACAAACCTACAGAGTTATAAATGACAGCTATCGTCCAAAAATATAGTGAAGAAAGGCTGCCAAGAGGACTTTAATGCGGGGCAGAATTGCAGGCAACCGATTTCAGAAGGTAGACTGGAATTGCATTTAAAGCATAGGAAAAGAGGCAGAAAGTGGAAAATGATGCACTTGGCCAAAAAGGGCGTATGCGTTTTTTCCTGAATATATTCAGGAAAAAACGCATACGCCCTTTTTGGCCAACCAAGCAAGCTTGCAAAGGAAATCTGCACCACAATGAAGTCTCACTTCCCCCTGGTCAAAAGGGCCATCTGAAAAAAGTGTAAAATCCAGAAAGGCAGGACAGGCCATGGAGAACTGGGAGCCTTGTTATGCTGATGGGCGGGATGTAAATTGCCAACAGCCACTGGGGAGAAGTCTATGGTGTTTCCTGAAACATCTAAAAAACAAAGCAACAGAGCCTAGGGCACTTCCACTTATGGTCCTATAGCTTAGGGAAATTAAAATCAAAAACACACAGCCACCCCAAACTTTGGGACGGCTCTGTTTACAAGAACCTCATTTACAGTACAAGTTCAATATCGCAGAAAGCGAAAAATGGATAAAGAAATTGTGGTACTTACGTACAATGCAGTATCACTCAGCACTGACATCTATGTCATCAGGCCCATAGCAGCATAATGAGTGGATTCAGGTATGATGATTCTAACTGAAATAAGTCACACAGAAAAAGAAACATCATAAGATATCACTAATACAGGGAATGTCAACTTGGCTACACAGGAACTGGAGTAGAAAACAGAACAGGGTCTCAAATTTAGAAAACCAACTTATGCTTGCTTAAGGGGAAAGGTGAGTTGGGGTGCTGCAGAAAACCAGAGATTGAAATGAACACAGATAAAGTTCCTTAAGCCAAATATGGAATAGACAAGAGCTACTCCTTGCTCAACGAAATGGACTCAACACCCCATATTAAACGCCTAAGAATGTACCTGACAAGTAAGTATCTTAAAACCTATGGATTGCTATGTCTCCGAAAGAGAATCAAGCGTGTGTACAGGGGCATAAACGCAGGAGTGATAAGATTGGAGAGGTTCGGTGAGCAAATGAAGACCCTTTGAAGTCATATTGCATGGTACCCATTCCACGGGTCTCAACTCACCAGGTTTAAGGGATTCTTTCTTCAGCTAAAACATGCATGTTGAAGCCAGAGTATGATCAACCATGTGATCGGGAGACGTGTTCAAATATGTCTCAGTTCTCCTCCCCTGGTACTCGGGTTCAACATTCCATACGCTTTACTAATGCTCTCCCTACTTGGAGAGTCAGTGCCTTTAACCTCCTGTTTGGCCCAGTTTGCAATTTCTGCAGAAGATGAACAGGAATAGGGAGAACCAATGAGACACTAGCTGGAGGTGTCTGGACGGGTAAATTTAGCTCTCATTTCCCACCAGGAAGAGGAATTAACCAAAAGCTCAGCGTGCCGTACCGGATCAAGATTAGGGCCTGAAGCAATCCTGCGATATTGCGGCCAGCTCACCAGAAAGCGAGTTGAAGAAAGGAGCTCAGGGGCACTGTAAATCACAAACCTGCAGAGTTATAAACGACAGCTATCGTCCAAAAATATACTGAAGTAAGGCTGCCAAGAGGACTTGAAAGCGGGGCAGAATTGCAGGAAACCGATTTCAGGAGGTAGACTGGAATTGCATTTAAAGCATAGGAAAAGAGGCAGAACTTCGACAATGATGCACTTGGCCAAAAAGGGCGTATGCGTTCTTTCCTGAATATATTCAGGAAAAAACGCATACGCCCTTTTTGGCCAACCAAGCAAGCTTGCAAAGGAAATCTGCACTACAATGAAGTCTCACTTCCCCCGGTCAAAAGGGCCATCTGAAAAAAGTGTAAAATCCAGAAAGGCAGGACAGGCCATGGAGAACTGGGAGCCTTGTTATGCTGATGGGCGGGATGTAAATTGCCAACAGCCACTCGGGAGAAGTGTATGGTGTTTCCTGAAACAGTTAAAAAACAAAGCAACAGAGCCTAGGGCACTTCCACTTATGGTCCTATAGCTTAGGGAAATTAAAATCTAAAACACACAGCCACCCCAATGTTTGGGATGGCTCTGTTTACAAGAACCTCGTTAACGGTACAAGTTCAATATCGCAGAAAATGAAAAATGGATAAAGAAGTTGTGGTACTTACATACAATGCAATATCACTCAGCAATGAAATCTATGTCATCAGGCCCGCAGCAGCATAATGAGTGGATTCAGGTATGATGATTCTAACTGAAATAAGTCACACAGAAAAAGAAACATCATAAGATATCACTAATACATGGAATGTAAACTTGGCTACACAGGAACTGAATTACAAAACAGAACAGGGACTCAAATTTAGAAAACCAACTTATGCTTGCTTAAGGGGAAAGGTTAGTTGGGGTGCTGCATAAAACCTGAGATTGAAATGAGCTCAGATAAAGTTCCTTAAGCCAAATATGGAATAGACAAGAGCTACTCCTTGCTCAACGAAATGGACTCAACACCCCATATTAAACGCCTAAGAATTTACCTGACTAGTATCTTAAAACCTCTGGATTGCTATGTCTCCGAAAGAGAATCAAGCATGTGTACAGGGGCATAAACGCAGCAGTGATAGGATTGGAGAGGTTCGGTGAGCAAATGAAGACCCTTTGAAGTCATATTGCATGGTACCCATTCCACAGGTCTCAACTCTCCAGATTTAAGGGATTCTTCCTTCAGCTAAAACATGCATGTGGAACCCAGAGTATGATCAACCGTGTGATTGGGAGACGAGTTCAATTATGTCTCAGTTTTCGTCCCCTGGTACTCGGGTGCAACATTCCAGATGCTTTACTAACACTCTCCTGACTTGGAGAGTCAGTGCCTTTAACCTCCTGTTTGGCCCAGTATGCAATTTCTGCAGAAAATGAACAGGAATAGGGAGAACCAATGAGAGACTAGCTGGAAGTGTCTGGACGGGCCAAATTAACTCTCATTTCCAACGAGGAAGAGGAATTAACCAAAGGCTCAGTGTGCCATGCCGGAACCAGATTAGGGCCTGAAGCAATCATGCGGTGTTGTGGCCAGCTCACAAGAAAGCGAGTTGAAGAAAGGAGCTCAGGGGCACTGTAATTCACAAACCTGCAGAGATATAAATGAGAGCTATCGTCCAAAAATATAGTGAAGTAAGGCTGCCAAGAGGACTTGAAAGCAGGGCACAATTGCAGGAAACCGATTTCAGGAGGTAGACTGGAATTGCATTTAAAGCATAGGAAAAGAGGCAGAACGTCGACAATGATGCACTTGGCCAAAAAGGGCGTATGCGTTTTTTCCTGAATATATTCAGGAAAAAACGCATACGCCCTTTTTGGCCAACCAAGCAAGCTTGCAAAGGAAATCTGCACTACAATGAAGTGTCACTTCCCCCCGGTCAAAAGGGCCATCTGAAAAAAGTGTAAAATCCAGAAAGGCAGGACAGGCCATGGAGAACTGGGAGCCTTGTTATGCTGATGGGCGGGATGTAAATTGCCAACAGCCACTTGGGAGAAGTGTATGGTGTTTCCTGAAACATCTAAAAAACAAAGCAACAGAGCCTAGGGCACTTCCACTTATGGTCCTATAGCTTAGGGAAATTAAAATCAAAAACACACAGCCACCCCAAACTTTGGGACGGCTCTGTTTACAAGAACCTCGTTTACGGTACAAGTTCAATATCGCAGAAAGCGAAAAATGGATAAAGAAATTGTGGTACTTACGTACAATGCAGTATCACTCAGCACTGACATCTATGTCATCAGGCCCGTAGCAGCATAATGAATGGATTCAGGTATGATGATTCTAACTGAAATAAGTCACAGAGAAAAAGAAACATCATAAGATATCACTAATACAGGGAATGTCAACTTGGCTACACAGGAACTGGAGTAGAAAACAGAACAGGGTCTCAAATTGAGAAAAACAACTTATGCTTGCTTAAGGCAAAGGTGAGTTGGGGTGCTGCAGAAAACCAGAGATTGAAATGAGCACAGATAAAGTTCCTTAAGCCAAATATGGAATAGACAAGAGCTACTCCTTGCTCAACGAAATGGACTCAACACCCCATATTAAACGCCTAAGAATGTACCTGACAAGTAAGTATCTTAAAACCTATGGATTGCTATGTCTCCGAAAGAGAATCAAGCGTGTGTACAGGGGCATAAACGCAGGAGTGATAAGATTGGAGAGGTTCGGTGAGCAAATGAAGACCCTTTGAAGTCATATTGCATGGTACCCATTCCACGGGTCTCAACTCACCAGGTTTAAGGGATTCTTTCTTCAGCTAAAACATGCATGTTGAAGCCAGAGTATGATCAACCATGTGATCGGGAGACGTGTTCAAATATGTCTCAGTTCTCCTCCCCTGGTACTCGGGTGCAACATTCCATACGCTTTACTAATGCTCTCCCGACTTGGAGAGTCAGAGCCTGTAACCTCCTGTTTGGCCCAGTTTGCAATTTCTGCGGAAGATGAACAGGAATAGGGAGAACCAATGAGAGACTAGCTGGAGGTGTCTGGACGGGCAAATTTAACTCTCATTTCCCACCAGGAAGAGGAATTAACCAAAGGCTTAGCCTGCCTTGCCAGAAACAGATTAGGGCCTAAAGCAATCCTGCGGTGTTGCGGCCAGCTCACAATAAAGCGAGTTGAAGAAAGGAGCTCAGGGGCACTGGAATTCACAAACAAGCAGAGTTATAAATGACAGCTATCGTCCAAAAGTATACTGAAGTAAGGCTGCCAAGAGGACTTGAAAGCGGGCCAGAATTGCAGGAAACTGATTTCAGGAGGTAGACTGGAATTGCATTTAAAGCATAGGAAAAGAGGCAGAACGTCGACAATGATGCATTTGGCCAAAAAGGGCGTATGCGTTTTTTCCTGAATATATTTAGGAAAAAACGCATACGCCCTTTTTGGCCAACCAAGCAAGCTTGCAAAGGAAATCTGCACTACAATGAAGTCTCACTTCCCCCCGGTCAAAAGGGCCATCTGAAAAAAGTGTAAAATCCAGAAAGGCAGGACAGGCCATGGAGAACTGGGAGCCTTGTTATGCTGATGGGCGGGATGTAAATTGCCAAGAGCCACTCGGGAGAAGTGTATGGTGTTTCCTGAAACATCTAAGAAACAAAGCAACAGAGCCTAGGGCACTTCCACTTATGGTCCTATAGCTTAGGGAAATTAAAATCAAAAAGACACAGCCACCCCAAAGTTTGGGACGGCTCTGTTTACAAGAACCTCGTTTACGGTACAAGTTCAATATCGCAGAAAGTGCAAAATGGATAAAGAAGTTGTGGTACTTACGTAGAATGCAATATCACTCAGCAATGAAATCTATGTCATCAGGCCCGTAGCAGCATAATGAGTGGATTCAGGTATGATGATTCTAACTGAAATAAGTCACACAGGAAAAGAAACATCAGAAGATATCACTAATACACGGAATGTAAACTTGGCTACACACGAACTGGATTACAAAACAGAACAGGGTCTCAAATTTAGAAAACCAACTTATGCTTGCTTAAGGCAAAGGTGAGTTGGGGTGCTGCATAAAACCAGAGATTGAAATGAGCACAGATAAAGTTCCTTAAGCCAAATATGTAATAGACAAGAGCTACTCCTTGCTTAACGAAATGGACTCAACACCACATATTAAACGCCTAAGAATGTACCTGACTAGTAAGTATCTTAAATCTATGAATTGCTATGTCTCCGAAAGAGAATCAAGCATGTGTACAGGTGCATAAACACAGCAGTGATAGGATTGGAGAGGTTCAGTGAGCAAATGAAGATCCTTTGAAATCATATTGCCTGGTACCCATTCCACGGGTCTCAACTCTCCAGGTTTAAGGGATTCTTCCTTCAGCTGAAACATGCATGTGGAACCCAGAGTATGATCAACCGTGTGATCAGGAGACGTGTTCAAAGATGTCTCCGTTCTCGTCCCCTGGTACTCGGGTGCAACTTTATAGACGCTTTACTAACACCCTCCCGACTTGGAGAGTCAGTGCCTTTAACCTCCTGTTTGGCCCAGTTTGCAATTTCTGCGGAAGATGAACAGGAATAGGGAGAACCAATGAGAGACTAGCTGGAGGTGTCTGGACGGGCAAATTTAACTCTCATTTCACACCAGGAAGAGGAATTAACCAAAGGCTCAGCGTGCCGTGTCGGAACCAGATTAGGGCCTGAAGCAATCCTGCGGTGTTGCGGCCAGCTCACAAGAAAGCGAGTTGAAGAAAGGAGCTCAGGGGCACTGTATTTCACAAACCTGCAGAGTTATAAATGACAGCTATCGTCCAAAAATATACTGAAGTAAGGCTGCCAAGAGGGCTTGAAAGCGGGGCAGAATTGCAGGACACCGATTTCAGGAGGTAGACTGGAATTGCATTTAAAGCATAGGAAAAGAGGCAGAACGTCCACAATGATGCACTTGGCCAAAAAGGGCGTATGCGTTTTTTCCTGAATATATTCAGGAAAAAACGCATACGCCCTTTTTGGCCAACCAAGCAAGCTTGCAAAGGAAATCTGCACTACAATGAAGTCTCACTTCCCCCCAGTCAAAAGGGCCATCTGAAAAAAGTGTAAAATCCAGAAAGGCAGGACAGGCCATGGAGAACTGGGAGCCTTGTTATGCTGATGGGCGGGATGTAAATTGCCAACAGCTACTTGGGAGAAGTGTATGGTGTTTCCTGAAACATCAACGAAACAAAGCAACAGAGCCTAGGGCACTTCCACTTATGGTCCTATAGGTTAGGGAAATTAAAATCAAAAAGACACAGCCACCCCAAAGTTTGGGACGGCTCTGTTTACAAGAAACTCTTTAACGGGACAAGTTCAATATCGCAGAAAGTTGAAAATGGATAAAGAAGTTGTGGTACTTACGTACAATGCAATATCACTCAGCAATGAAATCTATGTCATCAGGCCCGTAGCAGCATAATGAGTGGATTCAGGTACGATGATTCTAAGTGAAATAAGTCACACAGAAAAAGAAACATCATATGATATCACTAATACACGGAATATAAACTTGGCTACACAGGAACTGGATTACAAAAGAGAACAGGGTCTCAAATTTAGAAAAGCAACTTATGCTTGCTTAAGGGTTAAGGTGAGTTGGGGTGCTGCATAAAACCAGAGATTGAAATGTGCACAGATAAAGTTCCTTAAGCCAAATATGGAATAGACAAGAGCTACTCCTTGCTCAACGAAATGGACTCAACACCCCATATTAAACGCCTAAGAATGTAGCTGACTAGTAAGTATCTTAAAACCTATGGATTGCTATGTCTCCAAAAGAGAATCAAGCGTGTGTACAGGGGCATAAACGCAGCAGTGATAGGATTGGAGAGGTTCGGTGAGCAAATGAAGACCCTTTGAAGTCATATTGCATGGTACACATTCCACAGGTCTCAACTCTCCACGTTTAAGGGATTCTTCCTTCAGCTAAAGCATGCATGTGGAACCCAGAGTATGATCAACCGTGTGATCGGGAGACGTGTTCAAATATGTCTCAGTTCTCGTCCCCTGGTACTCAGGTGCAACATTCCAGACGCTTTACTAAAACTCTCCCGACTTGGAGAGTCAGTGCCTTTAACCTCCTGTTTGGCCCAGTTTGCAATTTCTGCGGAAGATGAACAGAAAAATGGAGAACCAATGAGAGACTAGATGGAGGTGTCTGGACGGGCAAATTTAACTCTCATTTCACACCAGGAAGAGGAATTAACCAAAGGCTCAGCATGCCGTGCCGGAACCAGATTAGGGCCTGAAGCAATCCTGCGGTGTTGCGGCCAGCTCACAAGAAAGCGAGTTGAAGAAAGGAGCTCAGTGGCACTGTAATTCACAAACTGCAGAGTTATAAATGACAGCTATCGTCCAAAAATATACTGAAGTAAGGCTGCCAAGAGGACTTGAAAGCGGGGCAGAATTGCAGGCCACCGATTTCAGGAGGTAGACTGGAATTGCATTTAAAGCATAGGAAAAGAGGCAGAACGTCGACAATGATGCACTTGGCCACAAAGGGCGTATGCGTTTTTTCCTGAATATATTCAGGAAAAAACGCATACGCCCTTTTTGCCAACCAAGCAAGCTTGCAAAGGAAATCTGCACTACAATGAAGTCTCACTTCCCCCAGTCAAAAGGGCCATCTGAAAAAAGTGTAAAATCCAGAAAGGCAGGACAGGCCATGGAGAACTGGGAGCCTTGTTATGCTGATGGGCTGGATGTACATTGCCAACAGCCACTCGGGAGAAGTGTATGGTGTTTCCTGAAACATCTAAAAAACAAAGCAACAGAGCCTAGGGCACTTCCACTTATGGTCCTATAGCTTAGGGAAATTAAAATCAAAAAGACACAGTCACCCCAAAATTTGGGACGGCTCTTTTACAGGAACCTCTTCTTCAGCACAAGTTAAATATGCCAGAGAGCAAATAATGGATAAAGAAGTTGCGGTACTTACGTACAACAGAATACCTCTCAGCAATGAAAACTATGTCACCAGGCCCGTACCAGCATAATGAGTGGATTGAGGCACGGTGATTCTAAGTGAAAAAAGTCACACAGAAAAAGAAACATCATAAGGTATCACTAATACATGGAATGTGAACTTGGTTACACATGAACTGAATTACAAAACAGAACAGGGTCTCATGTTTAGAAAACCAACTTATGCTTGCTTAAGGGGGAAGGTGAGTTGTGGTGCTGTATAAAAGCAGAGTTTGAAATTAGCACAGATACCGTTCCATAAGCTAAATATGTAATAGACAAGACCTACCCCTTGCTCAACAAAATGGACTCAACAATGAGGTATCACCTCACACCTGGTAGAATGTGCATCATCAGAAAATCTACAAACAAAAAATGCTGGAAATGTGTGGAGAAAAGGAACCCTCTTCCACTATTGTTGGGAATATAAATTGATACATTCACTATGGAGAACAATATGGAGTTTCTTAAGAAACTAACAGTAGAATTACCATATGATACAGCAATCCCAGTTCTGGACATATACCCAGACAAAACCATAAATCAAAAAGAGACATTCACCGCAATGTTCATTGTATCACTCTTTACAATATCGAGGTAATGGAAGCAACCTAAATGCCCACAGACAGACGAATGCATAAAGCAGTGGTACATATATAAAATGGAATATTACTAAGCCATGAAAAGGAATGAAATTAGTCATTTGTAGAGACGTCGATGGATCTAGAGACTGTCATACAGAGTGAAGTAAGTCAGAAAGAGAAAAACAAATCTTGTATATTCATGCATATATGTGGAACCTAGAAAAACTGTACAGATTAACCATTTTGCAAGGCATAAATAGAGCAACAGATGTAGACAACAAACGTATGGACAACAAGGGGGGAAAGCTGTTGGGGGGGTTGGTGGTGGGAGGAGTTGAGAGACTGGGATTGGCATGTATACATTTATATGTATAAAATAGATAACCAATAAGAACCTGCTGTATAAAAATATAAAATAAAATTCAAAATTAAAAAGAAATAAAATTTAAAAAATAAAACAGAAAAAACAATTATTCCCTTCACATACATGTATTTATATGAATAAATTATTTCCATGCTTATATCTGTAAGTACAAAAAAGAGGAATAAAATCTACCTTGAACCAAAAACGAAAAAGAGAAAAAAAACACAGAACCCACCAGTTCCACAGAGGAAAACCGTATCAGGGCACTTGCTCCAGTTGTAAACAATTCTGAAGTTGGCCAGTGGTGGGGAATCATCTCCCATTCAGCCAGCAGCCCCCATGCAACAAGCGTCCTCATTGCAAAGCTGGGGCACCGTGCCAAGGCATCTGTGAGTAAACGTGAGCTGAGCCCCAGGCCAGTTGCTGCTGAACTATTCCCACCCGTCCCAGGTAAAACACCTGAATATATACAAGGACTTGAAAGCCTAGAGGAAGGGCCATAGAGCCACACGAGTGACAGCATACCGGCCGACTTGGTGCCTGCAGGCCAGCCAGGATGGTCCTGGCCCTGGGTGCTCTTCTGGAAGATTTCCATTTCCCTGCCTGAGATACCCGTCCTGTCCCTGCCCCCACTGCTTTTTTCCTTCCTCACCTCTGCCCAGGGAGAAATTCCAGCAGCAGGTATGGGTGACACATCCTCTTCTTTAGCAGGTGGCAGCCTGACAACTGCTGCAGAAAGTCCAGCAGAGCCCCACTCACACTGGGCCACCCACAAAGCCGTGGCCTCTCACTCCCTCCCACCAGCCCAGCCCCGAGACTGCTGACAGGGCAGAGAAAATGGCGTCAGGCACGGCTGCAGGGCCTCTTGCTGCCTGGAGCGGTATTTATATTGATCTCAACCCAGGCACACCTGGGGAGGGCTGGCCGGCACGGTAAGGCTGCCCAGGTCAGCCAATCATCACCCCTCAGGGGCTCACAGTTGCAGAAAATGGAACTTGCTGAACCGGCCAGGTCCAAGGAACAGGTGTGGGCTCCTGAGAGTCAGGATAGACAAGGGGCTGCAGCTTTGGCTTGTTTTCTAATCATTTTATCTGGCCCATGAGTGGGAGACAACTTCAAGAAAACCCTCTCCTAATGAGAGGAACCCTGGAGTCAGGGAGAGGAGGGGTGGGTGGTGGTTGGAGACAGAGGCCTGGTGCCCCGGGTGCAGTGGAAGTCTCTGGAAGACCAGGTGGAGGGAGGCTGCACAGAGTGATGCCCAGGGTCACAGACCTGTCGCAGCTGCTGTTTGTTAGTTCAAGTCCTGCTCTGAGGTGCTCTGTGTCAGCTCTGAGCGACAGGTGAGCTGGGGGTGCTCTGCAATGAGGGCTATGTGCACGGTTCCTGTGTGCCCAGCCCTGCCACGGTACCTGCAAGGGTAGCTCTGTATCCTGAGAGGGGCCTGACCATGAGAGCCCCGTGGGCTGGGGTGGGGGTGGGGTACCTGCCCAGGTGAGCTCCATATTCTGGGATTGGTCTGACCACGAGAGCCCCATGGGCTGCTGGGGACCTGGTAAAGGATGTCAGGACAGTCAGTGAAGCCACCGAGGATATACCTCCAGCTGCTCCTAATTCCTACACCCTGCTGGTCATTCTACCAACCACCAGGACATGGTATTCTGTATTAGTCTTCAATGATGCCTTCTTTTGTATTCCATTAGTCCCAGAGTCACAAGAAATTTTGGCTTGTGAGTGGCAGGACTCAACATACAACTAAAACAATACTTCCGGGCCGTCTTGCCCCAAGGGTGCAAAAATTCCCACACCATCTTTGGGGAAAGCTTAGCTAAAGACCTAAAAGTTCTACCTCTGGAAAAGGAAACCCTCCTTCAGTACACAGACGACATTCTGATCGCCAGCCCTACTAAGGAGGCCTCTGAACTACCAAGCCAATAAAGGATAGAAGTTGTCCAAGAAAAAGCTCAAATATCACAGACTGCGGTGACCTGCCTGGGCTTCGTTCTCACAGAAGGTCGGAGAAGCCCATCCCAGGAAAGGGAAGAAACCATTTTCAGCCTTACCCCTTTCTAAAACTAGAAGACAGCTTAGGGGTTCCTGGGGAGGCCAGGGTTTGCTGCTTCTGGATCCCTAACTACAGTCTACTAGCTGGGCCTCTATATGAAACACTGAAAGGAAAAGATGATGATCCTTTTGAATAGAATCCAGAAGTGGCCTTTCAAGAATGGAAAGAGCAGTCAATTGAGACCCTTGCCCTGGAACTCCCTAATTTAGCTAAACCCTTTGACCTTTACATTCCCGGTGAAAGGTGAATCGCCACTGGAGAATTAGTGCAAAAACTGGGACCACTTGAAATGGAACAATGCAAGAATGCCATCCAGGTAGGATAAACTACGGGCACCAAGGGGCTTGGCCCACTGCCACATCTGGCCAAGATACTGGCGGTATCTAAAAACCTGGAAATCAGCAGCCCAAAAGGCCACCTCCCTCCTAAGGGAAAAGGACCCCACGTGGTGATCCTAACCACCAACCATGCCCTGAAGTTGCAGGGTTCGCTCCGTGGGCACACCAACCTCGAGTGAGGAGGCCCTCCAACTCCAACATCCAGAGAGATAACCGGGGGCAACAGGGCACCATGACGACTCGTGTGAACATCACTTGACCTGGAGTTTCTCTCATAAAACAACAAGAGTGTGTCCCAAAAGAGTAGACTACTGCTTGCAGGACTTACTGCACGCAGAGGGGAGCTAATAATCTTGGCGGGGGAACCGTATATCACACTGTCACCATAGAAAAGCCTACAGACACCGTGATGATGGTGGCCAATAAGACCAGCTGGACTCCTGTTTACTTCAAAAGGCTGTTGGCTCAGTGGCCATCATGGTCCTTGATCACCACTGACCCTGGACTGCCTGGGAGTTGAGCGGGCAGGGCTCTGACACCTGGTGCTGTTTGTACGTTAATTCAGGGGCCTAATTGAAGAAAGCGCAGACTACTGGTCAGAGCATCTAGGCTGGCAGAAACGGTCAGCCTAAGGTGGCCGAACAAATGTGGGGCGGGGTGAAACCGGCCCCCACAGCGTCTCTGCACATCTCTTTCCTGGACCCTTAAAGGTCATTAGAATCTATAACACTTCCAATGCTGGTGCTCAGGTGGACGAGCAGGGAGGCAGGGGGCCTGGGGACAATCAACGTCACCTGGAGGCTGCTGGGGAGAAGCTCTGACCCTCGCCCCCGGGTATGAGGGCTCCCAACTCAGCACTCAGCAGTTACAGAAGAAGGGTCTGCACCCTCAGCACTCCAAGAATGAGGAACGGGACAAAAGGCAGAGGAGGGGTTTGTCCCCAGCAAAGCCCATTAAAAATCCCTGGGAGATAAAAATAGAATCTGGGCAATAAAGTCAAGTCTAACCTTTTTTATCCTTTGTGCTTTGTCTAATTTCATGTGCTCCTAGGGTCCCGCATGCAGAGGTTCCACACCCGGCACTTCAGACCAGATTTCCTAGTGCAGAATGGCTGGGACGACACCTCAGCTCCTGGGGCCCAGTGCAGACTCCACGATATAGAGCCTGAGCTGCAGCCAACCCGGCCCTCGAGAGCTCCGCCCCCTCCCTCCCACTGACTCTGACAGGATCTCTACACAACAGCCCAGCCCACAGCCCACGGGGTAGTGCATGCTCTGACTTCTCCATTCTCTGATCAAAATATAAAGTTTCCTTTGCTTGTGAACCAAACTCAGTCTCGATCTGTTGGCCCCAATGACACTGGGCAGGGGGACACTTGTTAGGGTTCACTCTGGAGGATCAGTAACAGAAACTGAGACTATTGTAACCTCAATGAACAGATGTGTGAGCCAAACTGTAGTTAACATAGAACAGTGTATAAGGCTCGGGTAAAATAAGATGTTTCTAACACTTCCATTTGATATTTCCATCACTTTATTATAAGCAAGTTCAGTGAAAAGGTTTGTCTTATTTGTCAGGTCAATATTAGAGAAACGAAGTGATTTCTTTCCAAGGATGTACATCTAATAATCTTGGTTAAAGCTTCAATCTTGTTTTAAATGCTTTTCCATTGAAAATGATACCTCTCTTTCAGCTCCCCCATTTCTGAGAAGTATAAAATCTTATAATTTATTATTACCAAAGGGGAAAGGTGGGAGGAGGGATAAATTAACAGTTTGGGATTAACACATACACACTGCTATGTATAAAATAGATCATCAACAAGGAACTACTGTATAGCACAGGGAACTACACTCAACATTTTGCAATAAGCTATAAGGGGAAATAATCTGGAAAAGAATAGATATTTTTATTGTCATTGTCATCTATCAATGACAGTTAAAGTGTAACCTAAGGGAAGCTGGTGGTGAGTGCTTCTGACCCTGAAGACTTCAATCATCTAAAGTTTGGACTCTGCCTACTTCCCAAGGCCCTTAATGAACATATGTGTAGCCGTAGCTTAAAAAATTCCCCAGTTTGGGTTTTGGGCAGACACTGATTTTGAAAAAGCCCTGGTGTTCTCCTTACATGAATGGGACTCTTCCTACTGCTAAAACATGTCTGTCACACCCAGAGGATGGTATACCGTCTGATCGGGAAGAGTTTGGAAAAGGCATCTCATCTCCTCATCTCCTGGTGCTCGGGTTCACCCCTCCAGCGTCTTTACTAACAGTCTCCCCACTTGGAGATGTCAGCACTGTCAACATCCTGTTGCGTACAGTTTGGAATTTGTCCAGAGGATGAAGCGGAAGGATGAGGAACAATGAGAGACAAGTCCTAGGTGTTCAGACAGGCACATGTCACTCTAATTTCCAACCAGGAAGACGAATTGACCAAAGGCTAGGGTTGCCCATGGAAACAGTATAGGGCTTGAGGAAATCCCGCTGCTTTGTGGCCAGTTCCCATAAACACAAGTTGAACAATGGAACTCGGGGGCAGTAAAATTCACGAAACTGCAGAGTTGAAAATATCCATCACTGAAAAATGTCTTGAGGAAAGTCAGAGAAAAGGACTTGTAAGCAAGGGAGAATGGCAGGAAAGGGATCTGAGGAGGTAGAAAGGACTCGCCATTAAGCACGAGAAAAGGAGCTGAACATTGCCAACATTGCAGTTGGCCAAAAAGGGTGTATGCGTTTTTTTCTGTATATATTCAAGAAAAGGGCATACACTTTTTTAGCCAACCAAACAGGTGGGCACTGGAAGTCAATACTACAAAAGATATCACTTCGCATCAGTCAGAAGAGCCATCCTCATAAAGCGTAAACAACAGAAATGCAGGACAGGGCAAGGAGAAGAGGGAGCCCTGTGAGACTTATAGTGGAAATGTATATTGCCAACGGCCATTCTGGAGAAGTGTATTGTGTTTACTAAAGCATCTAAAAAATGAGCTACAGAGCATAGGGCACTTGCACTCATGGGCGTATATCTTGGGAAAAACAAAAATCGAGAGGACACAGGCACCCCAATGTTTACCCCCTCTCTGTTTAAAAGATCCTCGACTAGGATATAACTTAAATGTCTCTGGAGAGAAAAAATGGATAAAGATGTGGTACTTAGGTAGAGTGGAATATTATTCAGCCTGGAAATCAATGAACTATGGCCAGTTGTAACAACTCCGGAGGAGTTACGTATGATCATTCTAAGTGACATAATTCAAAAAGAAAAAGACACATATCATAAGATATCACTTAAAGGTGGAATCCAAAATGGCTACACATGAAATAAATTACAAAACAAAAACATAGTCAAATATGTAGGAAACACGCATAAGGCTGCTAAACGGGAAAGGTGGGGAGGGGAGAGGCATCATCCAGGAGGTTGAAATTAGCAAAGATACCATTCCAAATACCAAACTGATAATCAACAAGGCCTACACGGTAGCTAAAAGAACTGCACTCAGCACACTCAAGTCACCGGAAAAGAATATATACGACTGGTAAGAATCTGAAAAAGAATTTACTGATGTCTCTCTGTACGTGAATCAAGTGGATGTACAGCAGCAAGAAACAGAGCTTTGAAAATCAGCTGTAACCAATATAGTAATAAATTGAAAAAAATAAACGACAGAGAGACAGAGAAAACCTCTTACAACTTTTCCTCAGGGACGGTGATGCAACATGGATTGAACACATCTAGACCCACAGCAGGATGAGACATAAGGCTGGAAACTGTTTGCACTAAGAGAAATGTGAGGTTGGGTGAGGAAATGCACACCCTTTAAAGTAATACTACCTGGTACCCATTCAATGGGTCCCAAAATACTGCCTGGTACCCATTCAATGGGTCCCAAATCTGCAGGTTCAAGGGATCTTCCTACAGCTAAAACATGCATGGAAAACCCAGAGGACTGTACACCATGTGATCGGGAGATGTGTCTAAAATGCAGCTCATTTATCCTCTCCTGGTGCTCCTGTTCACCGTTCCAGCCACGTTACTTAGAATCTGCCCACTTGGAGAATCAGCACATTTCAACTTCTGTTTCACACATTTTGCAAATTGTGAGGAGGATGAACGGGAAGAGGGGGAAGCAATGAGAGAATAGTTGTAGGGGTTTGGACGGGCACATATCACTCTAATTTCCCATTAAGAATAAGAATTGAAAAAAGGCTCAGCCCGCCTCGCCGGAGCCAAAATAGGGCCTGAAGCAATCCTGCGGGTTTGAGGCCAGCTCACAAAAGAGCAACTTAAAAAATGGAGCTCAGGGTCACTGCAATTCACAAACCTGCAGAGTTATAAATGAAAACTAACGTCCAAAAATATGTTGAGGTAAGGCAAAGAAGAGGATCTGAATGCAAGACAGAATTGCAAGAAACAGATTTCAAGAGATAGATTGGACTCGTCTTTAAAGCACATGAAAAGCGGCAGAATTTCGACAATGATGCAGTTGGCCCAAAAGGGCGTATGCGTTTTTTCCTGATTATATCCAGGAAAAACCGCATACGCCCTTATGGGCAACGAAGCAAGCAAGCAATGCAAATGTGCACAACAAAGAAGTCTCATTTCCCACCGGTCAAAAGGGCCATCCTAAAAAATTGTAAAAACCAGAAATGCAGGACAGGCCATGGAGAACAGGGAGCCTTTATACGCTGATGGGCAGTGTGTGAACTGCCAAGAGCCACTCTGGAGAAGTGTATGGTGGTTCCTAAATCATCTAAAAAACAGAGCTACAGAGCATAGGACACTTCCAATCATGGGAATATATCTAGGGAAGTCTAAAAATCAACAAGACACAAGCACACCACAGTTTAGGGCTACTCTGTTTACAAGAACCTCAACTTCAGTACACCTTAAATATCCCAGGAAAGAGAACAATGGATAAAGAAGATGTGGTACTTATGTACAATGGAATATCTCTTCACCATGAAATCAATGTAATAAGGCTAGTAGAAGGATAAAGAGTGGATTTAGGTCCGATAATACTACTTGAAATAAGTCAAACAGAAAAAGAAACATATCATAAGATATCACTTATAGAGGGAGGGTAAATATGGCTGCACAAGAAATGAATTACAGAACAGTGTCTCACATTTAGAAAACACACTTATGTCAGCTTAAGGGGAAAGGAGAGGTGGGGTGATGCATAAAACCAGAGTTTGAAATTAGCACAGATACCGTTCAATAAACCAAATAGATATTAGACAAGATCTACACCTTGCTCAATGAACTGGCCTCAACACACCTTATAAACCGCAGAGAAATATATCTGAGTAATAAGAATCTTAAAATCCATGTATTGATATATCTCCATAAGGGAATCAAGTGTGTGCAGAGCGGCACAAACACAGCAGTGAAAATGAGCTAAACCCCATTATAGAAATAAATTTTAAAAACAAAATGCAGAAACAATGAAAGAGAGAAAAATTCTTACAAAATTTGCTCAGGGGCTGTGATGCAACCTGGATTGACCACATATAAACCCACAGCTGGATAACACGTAAGGCTGGACACTTGGGGCTGAGAGGATTGGTGAGCTTTGGTGAGCAACTGCCAAAAGTTTAATGCAATACTTCATGCTACTCATTCCAAGGGTCCCAACACTCCAGGTTGAAGGGAATCTTCCTACAGCTAAACCATGCTTGGGAAACCCAGCGACTGGTATACCATATGATCGGGAAAGGTTTCTAAAACGCACCTCATTTTTCCTCTCCTGGGGCTCCGGATCGACATTCCAGCCGCTTTACTAACAACATCCCCACATGGAGAGTCAATGCCTTTAAGTTCTGGTATCGCTCAGTCTGCAGTTAGTGCGGAGGATGAATGGGAATAGGGGGAACCAGTGAGAAACAAGCTGTAGCGGTTTCAATGGGCACATGTCACTCTAATTTCACATCAGTAAGAAGAATAAACCAAAGGCACAGCAAGGTGCCCCAGAAGAAGAATAGGGCCTGAAGGAATCCTGTGGTTATGAGGCAAGATCACAAAAATATGAGCAGAAAAATGGAGCTAAGGGCCACTGCAATTCAAAAACGTGCAGAGTTATAAAGGCCAACTATTTTCAAAAAATATATTGAGGTAAGGCTATGAAGAGGCATTGAAAGCAAGGCAGAATTGCAGGAAACCTATTTCAGGAGGTAGACAGGAATTGCATTTAAAGCATAGGAAAAGAGGCAGAACGTCGACAATGATGCACTTGGCCAAAAAGGGCGTATGCGTTTTTTCCAGAATATATTCAGGAAAAAACGCATACGCCCTTTTTGGCCAACCAAGCAAGCTTGCAAAGGAAATCTGCACTACAATGAAGTCTCACTTCCCCCACGGTCAAAAGGGCCATCTGAAAAAAGTGTAAAATCCAGAAAGGCAGGACAGGCAATGGAGAACTGGGAGCCTTGTTATGCTGATGGGCAGGATGTAAATTGCCAACAGCCACTGGGGAGAAGTGTATGGTGTTTCCTGAAACATCTAAAAAACAAAGCAACAGAGCCTAGGGCACTTCAACTTATGGTCCTACAGCTTAGGGAAATTAAAATCAAAAAGACACAGCCACCCCAAAGTTTGGGACGGCTCTGTTTACAAGGAAATCTTTTACGGGACAGGTTCAATATCGCAGAAAGTGAAAAATGGATAAAGAAGTTGTGGTACTTACATACAATGCAATATCACTCAGCAATGAAATCTATGTCATCAGGCCCATAGCAGCATAATGAGTGGATTCAGGTATGATGATTCTAACTGAAATAAGTCACACAGAAAAAGGAACATCATAAGATATCACTAATACACGGAATGTAAACTTGGCTACACAGGAACTGGATTACAAAAGAGAACAGGGTCTCAAATTTAGAAAACCAACTTATGTTTGCTTAAGGGGAAAGGTGAGTTGGGGTGCTGCATAAAACCAGAGATTGAAATGAGCACAGATAAAGTTCCTTAAGACAAATATGGAATAGACAAGAGCTACTCCTTGCTCAACGAAATGGACTCAACACCCCATATTAAACGCCTAAGAATGTACCTGACTAGTAAGTATCTTAAAACCTATGGATCGCTCTGTCTCCGAAAGAGAATCAAGCGTGTGTACAGGGGCATAAATGCAGCAATGATAGGATTGGAGAGGTTCGGTGAGCAAATGAAGACCCTTTGAAGTCATATTGCATGGTACCCATTCCACGGGTCTCAACTCTCCAGGTTTAAGGGATTCTTCTTTCAGCTAAATCATGCATGTGGAACCCAGAGTATGATAAACCGTGAGATCGGGAGATGTGTTCAAATATGTCTCAGTTCCCGTCCCCTGGTACTTGGGTGCAACATTCCAGACGCTTTACTAACACTCTCCCGACTTGGAGAGTCAGTGCCTTTAACCTCCTGTTTGGCCCAGTTTGCTATTTCTGTGGAAGTTGAACAGGAATAGGGAGGACCAATGAGAGACTAGCTGGAGGTGTCTGGACGGGCAAATTTAATTCTCATTTCCCACCGGGAAGAGGAATTAACCAAAGGCTCAGCGTGCCATGCCGGAACCAGATTAGGGCCTGAAGCAATCCTGCGGTGTTGCGGCCAGCTCACAAGAAAGCGAGTTGAAGAAAGGAGCTCAGGGGCACCGTAATTCACAAACCTGCAGAGTTATAAATGACAGCTATCGTCCAAAAATATACTGAAGTAAGGCTGCCAAGAGGACTGAAAGCGGGGCAGAATTGCAGGAAACCGATTTCAGGAGGTAGACTGGAATTGCATTTAAAGCAGAGGAAAAGAGGCAGAACGTGGACAATGATGCACTTGGCCAAGAAGGGCGTATGCATTTTTTCCTGAATATATTCAGGAAAAAACGCATACGCCCTTCTTGGCCAACCAAGCAAGCTTGCAAAGGAAATCTGCACTACAATGAAGTCTCACTTCCCCCCGGTCAAAAGGTCCATCTGAAAAAAGTGTAAAATCCAGAAAGGCAGGACAGGCCATGGAGAACTGGGAGCCTTGTTATGATGATGGGTGGGATGTAAATTGCCAACAGCCACTTGGGAGAAGTGTATGGTGTTTCCTGAAATATCTAAAAAACAAAGGAACAGAGCCTAGGGCACTTCCACTTATGGTCCTATTGCTTAGGGAAATTATAATCAAAAAGACACAGCCACCCAAAATTTGGGACGGCTCTGTTTACAAGAACCTCGTTTATGGTACAAGTTCAATATCACAGAAAGTGAAAAATGGATAAAGAATTAGTGGTACTTACGTACAATGCAGTATCACTCAGCAATGAAATCTATGTCAACAGTCCTGTAGCAGAAAATGAGTGGGTTCAGGTATGACGACTCTAACTGAAATAAGTCACACAAAAAAGAAACATCATAAGATATCACTAATACACGGAATGTAAACTTGGCTACACAGGAAGTGGATTACAAAACAGAACAGGGTCTCAAATTTAGAAAAACAACTTATGCTTGCTTACGGGGAAAGGTGAGTTGGGGTGCTGCATAAAACCAGAGATTGAAATGAGCACAGATAAAGTTCCTTAAGCCAAATATGGAATAGACAAGAGCTACTCCTTGCTCAACGAAATGGACTCAAAACCCCATATTAAACGCCTAAGAATGTACCTGACTAGTAAGTATCTTAAAACCTATGGATTGCTATGTCTCTGAAAGAGAATCAAGCGTGTGTACAGGGGTATAAATGCAGCAGTGATAGGATTGGAGAGGTTCGGTGAGCAAATGAAGACCCTTTGAAGTCATATTGCATGGTACCCATTCCACGGGTCTCAACTCACCAGGTTTAAGGGATTCTTTCTTCAGCTAAAACATGCATGTTGAAGCCAGAGTATGATCAACCATGTGATCGGGAGACGTGTTCAAATATGTCTCAGTTCTCCTCCCCTGGTACTCGGGTGCAACATTCCAGACGCTTTAATAACACTCTCCCGACTTGGAGAGTCAGTGCCTTTAACCTCCTGTTTGGCCCAGTTTGCAATTTCTGCGGAAGATGAACAGGAATAGGGAGAACCAATGAGAGACTAGCTGGAGGTGTCTGGACGGGCAAATTTAACTCTCATTTCCCACCAGGAAGAGGAATTAACCAAAGGCTCAGCGTGCCGTGCCGGAACGAGATTAGGGCCTGAAGGAATCCTGCGGTGTTGCGGCCCGCTCACAAGAAAGCAAGTTGAAGAAAGGAGCTCAGAGGCACTGTAATTCACGAAACTGCAGAGTTATAAATGACAGCTATCGTCCAAAAATATACTGAAGTAAGGCTGACAAGAGGACTTGAAAGCGGGGAAGAATTGTAGGAAACCGATTTCAGTAGGTAGACTGGAATTGCATTTAAAGCATAGGAAAAGAGGCAGAACGTCGACAATGATGCACTTGGCCAAAAAGGGCGTATGCGTTTTTTCCTGAATATATTCAGGAAAAAACGCATACGCCCTTTTTGGCCAACCAAGCAAGATTGCAAAGGAAATCTGCACTACAATGAAGTATCCCTTCCCCCCGGTCAAAAGGGCCATCTGAAAAAAGTGTAAAATCCAGAAAGGCAGGACCGGCCATGGAGAACTGGGAGCCTTGTTATGCTGATGGGCGGGATGTAAATTGCCAACAGCCACTCGGGAGAAGTGTATGGTGTTTCCTGAAACATCTAAAAAACAGATGAACAGAGCCTAGGGCACTTCCACTTATGGTCCTATAGGTTAGGGAAATTAAAATCAAAAAGACACAGCCACCCCAAAGTTTGGGACGGCTCTGTTTACAAGAAACTCTTTAACGGGACAAGTTCAATATCGCAGAAAGTTGAAAATGGATAAAGAAGTTGTGGTACTTACGTACAATGCAATATCACTCAGCAATGAAATCTATGTCATCAGGCCCGTAGCAGCATAATGAGTGGATTCAGGTATGATGATTCTAACTGAAATAAGTCACACAGAAAAAGAAACATCATAAGATATCACTAATACACGGAATGTAAACTTGGCTACACAGACACTGGATTACAAAACAGAACAGGGTCTCAAATTTAGAAAACCAACTTATGCTTGCTTAAGGGGAAAGGTGAGTTGGGGTGCTGCATAAAGCCAGAGATTGAAATGAGCACAGATAAAGTTCCTTAAGCCAAATATGTAACAGACAAGAGCTACTCCTTGCTCAACGAAATGGACTCAACACTCCATATTAAACGCCTAAGAATGTACTTGACTAGTAAGTATCTTAAAACCTATGGATTGCTATGTCTCCGAAAGAGAATCAAGCGTGAGTACAGGGGCATAAACGCAGCAGTGATAGGATTGGAGAGGTTCGGTGAGCAAATGAAGACCCTTTGAAGTCATATTGCATGGTACCCATTCCACGGGTCTCAACTCTCCAGGTTTAAGGGATTTTTCCTTCAGCTAAAACATGCATGTGGAACCAAGGGTATGATCAACCGTGTGATCGGGAGACGTTTTCCACTATGTCTCAGTTCTCGTCCCCTGGTACTCGGATGCAACATTCCAGATGCTTTACTAACACTCTCCCGACTTGGAGAGTCAGTGCCTTTAACCTCCTGTTTGGCCCAGTTTGCAATTTCTGCGAAAGATGAACAGGAATAGGGAGAACCAATGAGAGACTAGCTGGAGGTGTCTGGACGGGCAAATTTAACTCTCATTTCCCACCAGGAAGAGGAATTAACCAAAGGCTCAGCGAGCTGTTCCAGAACAAGATTAGGGCCTGAAGCATTGCTGCAGTGTTGCGGCCAGCTCACAAGAAAGCGAGTTGAAGAAAGGAGCTCAGGGGCACTGTAATTCACAAACCTGCAGAGTTATAAATGACAGCTATCATCCAAAAATATACTGAAGGAAGCCTGACAAGAGGACTTGAAAGTGGGGCAGAATTGCAGGAAACCAATTTCAGGAGGTAGACAGGAATTGCATTTAAAGCATAGGAAAAGAGGCAGAACTTCGACAATGATGCACTTGGCCAAAAAGGGCGTATGCGTTTTTTCCTGAATATATTCAGGACAAAACGCATACGCCATTTTTGGCCAACCAAGCAAGCTTGCAAAGGAAATCTGCACTACAATGAAGTCTCACTTCCCCCACGGTCAAAAGGGCCATCTGAAAAAAGTGTAAAATCCAGAAAGGCAGGACAGGCCATGGAGAACTGGGAGCCTTGTTATGCTGATGGGCGGGATGTATATTGCCAACAGCCACTTGGGAGAAGTGTATGGTGTTTCCTGAAACATCTAAAAAACAAAGCAACAGAGCCTAGGGCACTTCCACTTATGGTCATATAGCTTAGGGAAATTAAAATAAAAAAGACACAGCCACCCCAAAATTTGGGACGGCTCTGTTTACAAGAAACTCTTTTACGGGACAGGTTCAATATCGCAGAAAGTGAAAAATGGATAAAGAAGTTGTGGTACATACATACAATGCAATATCACTCAGCAATGAAATCTATGTCATCAGGCCCGTAGCAGCATAATGAGTGGATTCAGGTATGATGATTCTAACTGAAATAAGTCACAAGAAAAAGGAATATCATAAGATATCACTAATACACGGAATGTAAACTTGGCTACACAGGAACTGGATTACAAAAGAGAACAGGGTCTCAAATTTAGAAAACCAACTTATGCTTGCTTAAGGGGAAAGGTGAGTTGGGGTGCTGCATAAAACCAGAGATTGAAATGAGCACAGATAAAGTTCCTTAAGCCAAATATGGACTAGACAAGAGCTATTCCTTGCTCAACGAAATGGACTCAACACCCCATATTAAACGCCTAAGAATGTACATGACTAGTAAGTATCTTAAACCCTATGGATTGCTATGTCTCCGAAAGAGAATCAAGCGTGTGTACAGTTGCATAAACGCAGCAGTGATAGGATTGGAGAGGTTCGGTGAGCAAATGAAGACCCTTTGAAGTCATATTGCATGGTACCCATTCCACGGGTCTCAACTCTCCAGTTTTAAGAGATTCTTCCTTCAGCTGAAACATGCCTGTGGAACCCAGAGTATGATCAACCGTGTCATCGGGAGACGTGTTCCACTATGTCTCAGTTCTCGTCCCCTGGTACTCGGGTGCAACATTCCAGATGCTTTACTAACACTCTCCCGACTTGGAGAGTCAGTGCCTTTAACCTCCTGTTTGGCCCAGTTTGCAATTTCTGCGGAAGATGAACAGGAATAGGGAGAACCAATGAGAGACTAGCTGGAGGTGTCTGGACGGGCAAATTTAACTCTCATTTCCCACCAGGAAGAGGAATTAACCAAAGGCTCAGCGTGCCGTGCCGGAACCAGATTAGGGCCTGAAGCAATCCTGCGGAGTTGCGGCCAGCTCACAAGAAAGCGAGTTGAAGAAAGGAGCTCAGGGGCACTGTAATTCACAAACCTGCAGAGTTATAAATGACAGCTATCGTCCAAAAATATCCTGAAGTAAGGCTGCCAAGAGGACTTGAAAGCGGGGCAGAATTGCAGGAAACTGATTTCAGGAGGTGGACTGGAATTGCATTTAAAGCATAGGAAAAGAGGCAGAACGTCCACAATGATGCACTTGGCCAAAAGGGCGTATGCGTTTTTTCCTGAATATATTCAGGAAAAAACGCATACGCTCTTTTTGGCCAACCAAGCAAGCTTGAAAAGGAAATCTGCACTACAATGAAGTCTCACTTCCCCCCGGTCAAAAGGGCCATCTGAAAAAAGTGTAAAATCCAGAAAGGCAGGACAGGACATGGAGAACTGGGAGCCTTCTTATGCTGATGGGTGGGATGTAAATTACCAACAGTCACTCGAGAGAAGTGTATGGTGCTTCCTGAAACACCAAAAAACAGAGGATCAGAGCCTAGGGCACTTCCACTTATGGTCCTATAGCTTAGGGAAATTAAAATCAAAAAGACACAGCCACCCCAAAATTTGTGATGGCTCTCTTTAAAAAACCTCGTTTACAGTACAAGTTCAATATCGCAGAAAGCAAAAAATGGATAAAGAAGTTGTGGTACTTACGTACAATGCAATATCACTCAGCAATGAAATCTATGTCATCAGGCCCGTAGCAGCATAATGAGTGGATTCAGGTATGATGATTCTAACTGAAATAAGTCACACAGAAAAAGAAACATCATAAGATATCACTAATACACGGAATGTAAACTTGGCTACACAGGAACAGAATTACAAAACAGAACAGGGTCTCAAATTTAGAAAACCAACTTATGCTTGCTTAAGGGGAAACGTGAGTTGGGGTGATGCATAAAACCAGAGATTGAAATGAGCACAGATAAAGTTCCTTAAGCCAAATATGTAACAGACCAGAGCTACTCCTTGCTCAACGAAATGGACTCAACACCCCATATTAAACGTCTAAGAATGTACCTGACTACTAATTATCTTAAAACCTATGGATTGCTATGTCTCCAAAAGAGAATCAAGCATATGTACAGGGGCATAAACGCAGCAGTGATAGGATTTGAGAGGTTCGGTGAGCAAACAAAGACCCTTTGAAGTCATATTGCATGGTACCCATTCCACGGGTCTCAACTCTCCAGGTTTAAGGGATTCTTCCTTCAGCTAAAACATGCATGTGGAACCCACAGTATGATCAACCGTGTGATCGGGAGACGTGTTCTAATGTCTCAGTTCTCGTCCCCTAGTACTCGGGTGCAACATTCCAGACGCTTTACTAACACTCTCCCGACTTGGAGAGTCAGTGCCTTTAAACTCCTGTTTGACCCAGTTTGGCCCAGTTTGCAATTTCTGCAGAAGATGAACAGGAATAGGGAGAACTAATGTGAGACTAGCTGGAGGTGTTTGGACGGGCAAATTTAACTCTCATTTCCCACCAGGAAGAGGAATTAACCAAAGGCTCAGCGTGCTGTGCCGGAACCAGATTAGGGCCTGAAGCAATCCTGCGGTGTTGCGGCCAGCTCACAAGAAAGCTAGTTGAAGAAAGGAGCTCAGGGGCACTGTAATTCACAAACCTGCAGAGTTATAAATGACAGCTATCGTCCAAAAATATACTGAAGGAAGCCTGACAAGAGGACTTGAAAGCGGGGCAGAATTGCAGGAAACCAATTTCAGGAGGTAGACAGGAATTGCATTTAAAGCATAGGAAAAGAGGCAGAACTTCGACAATGATGCACTTGGGCAAAAAGGGCGTATGCGTTTTTTCCTGAATATATTCAGGACAAAACGCATACGCCCTTTTTGGCCAACCAAGCAAGCTTGCAAAGGAAATCTGCACTACAATGAAGTCTCACTTCCCCCCCGGTCAAAAGGGCCATCTGAAAAAAGTGTAAAATCCAGAAAGGCAGGACAGGCCATGGAGAACTGGGAGCCTTGTTATGCTGATGGGCGGGATGTATATTGCCAACAGCCACTGGGGAGAAGTGTATGGTGTTTCCTGAAACATCTAAAAAACAAAGCAACAGAGCCTAGGGCACTTCCACTTATGGTCCTATAGCTTAGGGAAATTAAAATAAAAAAGACACAGCCACCCCAAAATTTGGGACGGCTCTGTTTACAAGAAACTCTTTTACGGGACAGGTTCAATATCGCAGAAAGTGAAAAATGGATAAAGAAGTTGTGGTACATACATACAATGCAATATCACTCAGCAATGAAATCTATGTCATCAGGCCCGTAGCAGCATAATGAGTGGATTCAGGTATGATGATTCTAACTGAAATAAGTCACAAGAAAAAGGAATATCATAAGATATCACTAATACACGGAATGTAAACTTGGCTACACAGGAACTGGATTACAAAAGAGAACAGGGTCTCAAATTTAGAAAACCAACTTATGCTTGCTTAAGGGGAAAGGTGAGTTGGGGTGCTGCATAAAACCAGAGATTGAAATGAGCACAGATAAAGTTCCTTAAGCCAAATATGGACTAGACAAGAGCTACTCCTTGCTCAACGAAATGGACTCAACACCCCATATTAAACGCCTAAGAATGTACATGACTAGTAAGTATCTTAAACCCTATGGATTGCTATGTCTCCGAAAGAGAATCAAGCGTGTGTACAGTTGCATAAACGCAGCAGTGATAGGATTGGAGAGGTTCGGTGAGCAAATGAAGACCCTTTGAAGTCATATTGCATGGTACCCATTCCACGGGTCTCAACTCTCCAGGTTTAAGGGATTCTTCCTTCAGCTGAAACATGCCTGTGGAACCCAGAGTATGATCAACCGTGTCATCGGGAGACGTGTTCCACTATGTCTCAGTTCTCGTCCCCTGGTACTCGGGTGCAACATTCCAGATGCTTTACTAACACTCTCCCGACTTGGAGAGTCAGTGCCTTTAACCTCCTGTTTGGCCCAGTTTGCAATTTCTGCGGAAGATGAACAGGAATAGGGAGAACCAATGAGAGACTAGCTGGAGGTGTCGGGACGGGCAAATTTAACTCTCATTTCCCACCAGGAAGAGGAATTAACCAAAGGCTCAGCATGCCGTGCCGGAACCAGATTAGGGCCTGAAGCAATCCTGCGGTGTTGCGGCCAGCTCACAAGAAAGCGAGTTGAAGAGAGGAGCTCAGGGGCACTGTAATTCACAAACCTGCAGAGTTATAAATGACAGCTATCGTCCAAAAATATACTGAAGTAAGGCTGCCAAGAGGACTTGAAAGCGGGGCAGAACTGCAGGAAACCAATTTCAGGAGGTACACTGGAATTGCATTTAAAGCATAGGAAAAGAGGCAAAACGTCGACAATGATGCACTTGGCCAAATAGGGCGTATGCGTTTTTTCCTGAATATATTCAGGAAAAAACGCATACGCCCTTTTTGGCCATCCAAGCAAGCTTGCAAAGAAAATGTGCACTACAATGAAGTCTCACTTCCCCCCGGTCAAAAGGGCCAACTGAAAAAAGTGTAAAATCCAGAAAGGCAGGACAGGCCATGGAGAACTGGGAGCCTTGTTTTGCTGATGGGCGGGATGTATATTGCCAACAGCCACTCGGGAGAAGTGTATGGTGTTTCCTGAAACATCTAAAAAACAAAGCAACAGAGCCTAGGACACTTCCACTTATGGCCCTATAGCTTAGGGAAATTAAAATCAAAAAGACACAGCCACCCAAAATTTGGGACGGCTCTGTTTACAAGAACCTCGTTTATGGTACAAGTTCAATATCACAGAAAGTGAAAAATGGATAAAGATTTAGTGGTACTTACGTACAATGCAGTATCACTCAGCAATGAAATCTATGTCAACAGTCCTGTAGCAGAAAATGAGTGGGTTCAGGTATGACGACTCTAACTGAAATAAGTCACACAGAAAAAGAAACATCATAAGATATCACTAATACACGGAATGTAAACTTGGCTACACAGGAAGTGGATTACAAAACAGAACAGGGTCTCAAATTTAGAAAAACAACTTATGCTTGCTTACGGGGAAAGGTGAGTTGGGGTGCTGCATAAAACCAGAGATTGAAATGAGCACAGATAAAGTTCCTTAAGCCAAATATGGAATAGACAAGAGCTACTCCTTGCTCAACGAAATGGACTCAAAACCCCATATTAAACGCCTAAGAATGTACCTGACTAGTAAGTATCTTAAAACCTATGGATTGCTATGTCTCTGAAAGAGAATCAAGCGTGTGTACAGGGGTATAAATGCAGCAGTGATAGGATTGGAGAGGTTCGGTGAGCAAATGAAGACCCTTTGAAGTCATATTGCATGGTACCCATTCCACGGGTCTCAACTCACCAGGTTTAAGGGATTCTTTCTTCAGCTAAAACATGCATGTTGAAGCCAGAGTATGATCAACCATGTGATCGGGAGACGTGTTCAAATATGTCTCAGTTCTCCTCCCCTGGTACTCGGGTGCAACATTCCAGACGCTTTACTAACACTCTCCCGACTTGGAGAGTCAGTGCCTTTAACCTCCTGTTTGGCCCAGTTTGCAATTTCTGCGGAAGTTGAACAGGAATAGGTAGGACCAATGAGAGACTAGCTGGAGGTGTCTGGACGGGCAAATTTAACTCTCATTTCCCACCAGGAAGAGGAATTAACCAAAGGCTCAGCGTGCCGTGCCGGAACCAGATTAGGGCCTGAAGGAATCCTGCGGTGTTGCGGCCCGCTCACAAGAAAGCAAGTTGAAGAAAGGAGCTCAGAGGCACTGTAATTCACGAAACTGCAGAGTTATAAATGACAGCTATCGTCCAAAAATATACTGAAGTAAGGCTGACAAGAGGACTTGAAAGCGGGGAAGAATTGTAGGAAACCGATTTCAGTAGGTAGACTGGAATTGCATTTAAAGCATAGGAAAAGAGGCAGAACGTCGACAATGATGCACTTGGCCAAAAAGGGCGTATGCGTTTTTTCCTGAATATATTCAGGAAAAAACGCATACGCCCTTTTTGGCCAACCAAGCAAGATTGCAAAGGAAATCTGCACTACAATGAAGTATCCCTTCCCCCCGGTCAAAAGGGCCATCTGAAAAAAGTGTAAAATCCAGAAAGGCAGGACCGGCCATGGAGAACTGGGAGCCTTGTTATGCTGATGGGCGGGATGTAAATTGCCAACAGCCACTCGGGAGAAGTGTATGGTGTTTCCTGAAACATCTAAAAAACAGATGAACAGAGCCTAGGGCACTTCCACTTATGGTCCTATAGGTTAGGGAAATTAAAATCAAAAAGACACAGCCACCCCAAAGTTTGGGACGGCTCTGTTTACAAGAAACTCTTTAACGGGACAAGTTCAATATCGCAGAAAGTTGAAAATGGATAAAGAAGTTGTGGTACTTACGTACAATGCAATATCACTCAGCAATGAAATCTATGTCATCAGGCCCGTAGCAGCATAATGAGTGGATTCAGGTATGATGATTCTAACTGAAATAAGTCACACAGAAAAAGAAACATCATAAGATATCACTAATACACGGAATGTAAACTTGGCTACACAGACACTGGATTACAAAACAGAACAGGGTCTCAAATTTAGAAAACCAACTTATGCTTGCTTAAGGGGAAAGGTGAGTTGGGGTGCTGCATAAAGCCAGAGATTGAAATGAGCACAGATAAAGTTCCTTAAGCCAAATATGTAACAGACAAGAGCTACTCCTTGCTCAACGAAATGGACTCAACACTCCATATTAAACGCCTAAGAATGTACTTGACTAGTAAGTATCTTAAAACCTATGGATTGCTATGTCTCCGAAAGAGAATCAAGCGTGAGTACAGGGGCATAAACGCAGCAGTGATAGGATTGGAGAGGTTCGGTGAGCAAATGAAGACCCTTTGAAGTCATATTGCATGGTACCCATTCCACGGGTCTCAACTCTCCAGGTTTAAGGGATTTTTCCTTCAGCTAAAACATGCATGTGGAACCAAGGGTATGATCAACCGTGTGATCGGGAGACGTTTTCCACTATGTCTCAGTTCTCGTCCCCTGGTACTCGGATGCAACATTCCAGATGCTTTACTAACACTCTCCCGACTTGGAGAGTCAGTGCCTTTAACCTCCTGTTTGGCCCAGTTTGCAATTTCTGCGAAAGATGAACAGGAATAGGGAGAACCAATGAGAGACTAGCTGGAGGTGTCTGGACGGGCAAATTTAACTCTCATTTCCCACCAGGAAGAGGAATTAACCAAAGGCTCAGCGTGCTGTTCCAGAACAAGATTAGGGCCTGAAGCATTGCTGCAGTGTTGCGGCCAGCTCACAAGAAAGCGAGTTGAAGAAAGGAGCTCAGGGGCACTGTAATTCACAAACCTGCAGAGTTATAAATGACAGCTATCATCCAAAAATATACTGAAGGAAGCCTGACAAGAGGACTTGAAAGTGGGGCAGAATTGCAGGAAACCAATTTCAGGAGGTAGACAGGAATTGCATTTAAAGCATAGGAAAAGAGGCAGAACTTCGACAATGATGCACTTGGCCAAAAAGGGCGTATGCGTTTTTTCCTGAATATATTCAGGACAAAACGCATACGCCATTTTTGGCCAACCAAGCAAGCTTGCAAAGGAAATCTGCACTACAATGAAGTCTCACTTCCCCCACGGTCAAAAGGGCCATCTGAAAAAAGTGTAAAATCCAGAAAGGCAGGACAGGCCATGGAGAACTGGGAGCCTTGTTATGCTGATGGGCGGGATGTATATTGCCAACAGCCACTTGGGAGAAGTGTATGGTGTTTCCTGAAACATCTAAAAAACAAAGCAACAGAGCCTAGGGCACTTCCACTTATGGTCATATAGCTTAGGGAAATTAAAATAAAAAAGACACAGCCACCCCAAAATTTGGGACGGCTCTGTTTACAAGAAACTCTTTTACGGGACAGGTTCAATATCGCAGAAAGTGAAAAATGGATAAAGAAGTTGTGGTACATACATACAATGCAATATCACTCAGCAATGAAATCTATGTCATCAGGCCCGTAGCAGCATAATGAGTGGATTCAGGTATGATGATTCTAACTGAAATAAGTCACAAGAAAAAGGAATATCATAAGATATCACTAATACACGGAATGTAAACTTGGCTACACAGGAACTGGATTACAAAAGAGAACAGGGTCTCAAATTTAGAAAACCAACTTATGCTTGCTTAAGGGGAAAGGTGAGTTGGGGTGCTGCATAAAACCAGAGATTGAAATGAGCACAGATAAAGTTCCTTAAGCCAAATATGGACTAGACAAGAGCTATTCCTTGCTCAACGAAATGGACTCAACACCCCATATTAAACGCCTAAGAATGTACATGACTAGTAAGTATCTTAAACCCTATGGATTGCTATGTCTCCGAAAGAGAATCAAGCGTGTGTACAGTTGCATAAACGCAGCAGTGATAGGATTGGAGAGGTTCGGTGAGCAAATGAAGACCCTTTGAAGTCATATTGCATGGTACCCATTCCACGGGTCTCAACTCTCCAGTTTTAAGAGATTCTTCCTTCAGCTGAAACATGCCTGTGGAACCCAGAGTATGATCAACCGTGTCATCGGGAGACGTGTTCCACTATGTCTCAGTTCTCGTCCCCTGGTACTCGGGTGCAACATTCCAGATGCTTTACTAACACTCTCCCGACTTGGAGAGTCAGTGCCTTTAACCTCCTGTTTGGCCCAGTTTGCAATTTCTGCGGAAGATGAACAGGAATAGGGAGAACCAATGAGAGACTAGCTGGAGGTGTCTGGACGGGCAAATTTAACTCTCATTTCCCACCAGGAAGAGGAATTAACCAAAGGCTCAGCGTGCTGTTCCAGAACAAGATTAGGGCCTGAAGCATTGCTGCAGTGTTGCGGCCAGCTCACAAGAAAGCGAGTTGAAGAAAGGAGCTCAGGGGCACTGTAATTCACAAACCTGCAGAGTTATAAATGACAGCTATCATCCAAAAATATACTGAAGGAAGCCTGACAAGAGGACTTGAAAGTGGGGCAGAATTGCAGGAAACCGATTTCAGGAGGTAGACAGGAATTGCATTTAAAGCATAGGAAAAGAGGCAGAACTTCGACAATGATGCACTTGGCCAAAAAGGGCGTATGCGTTTTTTCCTGAATATATTCAGGACAAAACGCATACGCCCTTTTTGGCCAACCAAGCAAGCTTGCAAAGGAAATCTGCACTACAATGAAGTCTCACTTCCCCCACGGTCAAAAGGGCCATCTGAAAAAAGTGTAAAATCCAGAAAGGCAGGACAGGCCATGGAGAACTGGGAGCCTTGTTATGCTGATGGGCGGGATGTATATTGCCAACAGCCACTTGGGAGAAGTGTATGGTGTTTCCTGAAACATCTAAAAAACAAAGCAACAGAGCCTAGGGCACTTCCACTTATGGTCATATAGCTTAGGGAAATTAAAATAAAAAAGACACAGCCACCCCAAAATTTGGGACGGCTCTGTTTACAAGAAACTCTTTTACGGGACAGGTTCAATATCGCAGAAAGTGAAAAATGGATAAAGAAGTTGTGGTACATACATACAATGCAATATCACTCAGCAATGAAATCTATGTCATCAGGCCCGTAGCAGCATAATGAGTGGATTCAGGTATGATGATTCTAACTGAAATAAGTCACAAGAAAAAGGAATATCATAAGATATCACTAATACACGGAATGTAAACTTGGCTACACAGGAACTGGATTACAAAAGAGAACAGGGTCTCAAATTTAGAAAACCAACTTATGCTTGCTTAAGGGGAAAGGTGAGTTGGGGTGCTGCATAAAACCAGAGATTGAAATGAGCACAGATAAAGTTCCTTAAGCCAAATATGGACTAGACAAGAGCTATTCCTTGCTCAACGAAATGGACTCAACACCCCATATTAAACGCCTAAGAATGTACATGACTAGTAAGTATCTTAAACCCTATGGATTGCTATGTCTCCGAAAGAGAATCAAGCGTGTGTACAGTTGCATAAACGCAGCAGTGATAGGATTGGAGAGGTTCGGTGAGCAAATGAAGACCCTTTGAAGTCATATTGCATGGTACCCATTCCACGGGTCTCAACTCTCCAGTTTTAAGAGATTCTTCCTTCAGCTGAAACATGCCTGTGGAACCCAGAGTATGATCAACCGTGTCATCGGGAGACGTGTTCCACTATGTCTCAGTTCTCGTCCCCTGGTACTCGGGTGCAACATTCCAGATGCTTTACTAACACTCTCCCGACTTGGAGAGTCAGTGCCTTTAACCTCCTGTTTGGCCCAGTTTGCAATTTCTGCGGAAGATGAACAGGAATAGGGAGAACCAATGAGAGACTAGCTGGAGGTGTCTGGATGGGCAAATTTAACTCTCATTTCCCACCAGGAAGAGGAATTAACCAAAGGCTCAGCGTGCCGTGCCGGAACCAGATTAGGGCCTGAAGCAATCCTGCGGTGTTGCGGCCAGCTCACAAGAAAGCGAGTTGAAGAGAGGAGCTCAGGGGCACTGTAATTCACAAACCTGCAGAGTTATAAATGACAGCTATCGTCCAAAAATATACTGAAGTAAGGCTGCCAAGAGGACTTGAAAGCGGGGCAGAACTGCAGGAAACCAATTTCAGGAGGTACACTGGAATTGCATTTAAAGCATAGGAAAAGAGGCAAAACGTCGACAATGATGCACTTGGCCAAATAGGGCGTATGCGTTTTTTCCTGAATATATTCAGGAAAAAACGCATACGCCCTTTTTGGCCATCCAAGCAAGCTTGCAAAGAAAATGTGCACTACAATGAAGTCTCACTTCCCCCCGGTCAAAAGGGCCAACTGAAAAAAGTGTAAAATCCAGAAAGGCAGGACAGGCCATGGAGAACTGGGAGCCTTGTTTTGCTGATGGGCGGGATGTATATTGCCAACAGCCACTCGGGAGAAGTGTATGGTGTTTCCTGAAACATCTAAAAAACAAAGCAACAGAGCCTAGGACACTTCCACTTATGGCCCTATAGCTTAGGGAAATTAAAATCAAAAAGACACAGCCACCCAAAATTTGGGACGGCTCTGTTTACAAGAACCTCGTTTATGGTACAAGTTCAATATCACAGAAAGTGAAAAATGGATAAAGATTTAGTGGTACTTACGTACAATGCAGTATCACTCAGCAATGAAATCTATGTCAACAGTCCTGTAGCAGAAAATGAGTGGGTTCAGGTATGACGACTCTAACTGAAATAAGTCACACAGAAAAAGAAACATCATAAGATATCACTAATACACGGAATGTAAACTTGGCTACACAGGAAGTGGATTACAAAACAGAACAGGGTCTCAAATTTAGAAAAACAACTTATGCTTGCTTACGGGGAAAGGTGAGTTGGGGTGCTGCATAAAACCAGAGATTGAAATGAGCACAGATAAAGTTCCTTAAGCCAAATATGGAATAGACAAGAGCTACTCCTTGCTCAACGAAATGGACTCAAAACCCCATATTAAACGCCTAAGAATGTACCTGACTAGTAAGTATCTTAAAACCTATGGATTGCTATGTCTCTGAAAGAGAATCAAGCGTGTGTACAGGGGTATAAATGCAGCAGTGATAGGATTGGAGAGGTTCGGTGAGCAAATGAAGACCCTTTGAAGTCATATTGCATGGTACCCATTCCACGGGTCTCAACTCACCAGGTTTAAGGGATTCTTTCTTCAGCTAAAACATGCATGTTGAAGCCAGAGTATGATCAACCATGTGATCGGGAGACGTGTTCAAATATGTCTCAGTTCTCCTCCCCTGGTACTCGGGTGCAACATTCCAGACGCTTTACTAACACTCTCCCGACTTGGAGAGTCAGTGCCTTTAACCTCCTGTTTGGCCCAGTTTGCAATTTCTGCGGAAGTTGAACAGGAATAGGTAGGACCAATGAGAGACTAGCTGGAGGTGTCTGGACGGGCAAATTTAACTCTCATTTCCCACCAGGAAGAGGAATTAACCAAAGGCTCAGCGTGCCGTGCCGGAACCAGATTAGGGCCTGAAGGAATCCTGCGGTGTTGCGGCCCGCTCACAAGAAAGCAAGTTGAAGAAAGGAGCTCAGAGGCACTGTAATTCACGAAACTGCAGAGTTATAAATGACAGCTATCGTCCAAAAATATACTGAAGTAAGGCTGACAAGAGGACTTGAAAGCGGGGAAGAATTGTAGGAAACCGATTTCAGTAGGTAGACTGGAATTGCATTTAAAGCATAGGAAAAGAGGCAGAACGTCGACAATGATGCACTTGGCCAAAAAGGGCGTATGCGTTTTTTCCTGAATATATTCAGGAAAAAACGCATACGCCCTTTTTGGCCAACCAAGCAAGATTGCAAAGGAAATCTGCACTACAATGAAGTATCCCTTCCCCCCGGTCAAAAGGGCCATCTGAAAAAAGTGTAAAATCCAGAAAGGCAGGACCGGCCATGGAGAACTGGGAGCCTTGTTATGCTGATGGGCGGGATGTAAATTGCCAACAGCCACTCGGGAGAAGTGTATGGTGTTTCCTGAAACATCTAAAAAACAGATGAACAGAGCCTAGGGCACTTCCACTTATGGTCCTATAGGTTAGGGAAATTAAAATCAAAAAGACACAGCCACCCCAAAGTTTGGGACGGCTCTGTTTACAAGAAACTCTTTAACGGGACAAGTTCAATATCGCAGAAAGTTGAAAATGGATAAAGAAGTTGTGGTACTTACGTACAATGCAATATCACTCAGCAATGAAATCTATGTCATCAGGCCCGTAGCAGCATAATGAGTGGATTCAGGTATGATGATTCTAACTGAAATAAGTCACACAGAAAAAGAAACATCATAAGATATCACTAATACACGGAATGTAAACTTGGCTACACAGACACTGGATTACAAAACAGAACAGGGTCTCAAATTTAGAAAACCAACTTATGCTTGCTTAAGGGGAAAGGTGAGTTGGGGTGCTGCATAAAGCCAGAGATTGAAATGAGCACAGATAAAGTTCCTTAAGCCAAATATGTAACAGACAAGAGCTACTCCTTGCTCAACGAAATGGACTCAACACTCCATATTAAACGCCTAAGAATGTACTTGACTAGTAAGTATCTTAAAACCTATGGATTGCTATGTCTCCGAAAGAGAATCAAGCGTGAGTACAGGGGCATAAACGCAGCAGTGATAGGATTGGAGAGGTTCGGTGAGCAAATGAAGACCCTTTGAAGTCATATTGCATGGTACCCATTCCACGGGTCTCAACTCTCCAGGTTTAAGGGATTTTTCCTTCAGCTAAAACATGCATGTGGAACCAAGGGTATGATCAACCGTGTGATCGGGAGACGTTTTCCACTATGTCTCAGTTCTCGTCCCCTGGTACTCGGATGCAACATTCCAGATGCTTTACTAACACTCTCCCGACTTGGAGAGTCAGTGCCTTTAACCTCCTGTTTGGCCCAGTTTGCAATTTCTGCGAAAGATGAACAGGAATAGGGAGAACCAATGAGAGACTAGCTGGAGGTGTCTGGACGGGCAAATTTAACTCTCATTTCCCACCAGGAAGAGGAATTAACCAAAGGCTCAGCGTGCTGTTCCAGAACAAGATTAGGGCCTGAAGCATTGCTGCAGTGTTGCGGCCAGCTCACAAGAAAGCGAGTTGAAGAAAGGAGCTCAGGGGCACTGTAATTCACAAACCTGCAGAGTTATAAATGACAGCTATCATCCAAAAATATACTGAAGGAAGCCTGACAAGAGGACTTGAAAGTGGGGCAGAATTGCAGGAAACCAATTTCAGGAGGTAGACAGGAATTGCATTTAAAGCATAGGAAAAGAGGCAGAACTTCGACAATGATGCACTTGGCCAAAAAGGGCGTATGCGTTTTTTCCTGAATATATTCAGGACAAAACGCATACGCCATTTTTGGCCAACCAAGCAAGCTTGCAAAGGAAATCTGCACTACAATGAAGTCTCACTTCCCCCACGGTCAAAAGGGCCATCTGAAAAAAGTGTAAAATCCAGAAAGGCAGGACAGGCCATGGAGAACTGGGAGCCTTGTTATGCTGATGGGCGGGATGTATATTGCCAACAGCCACTTGGGAGAAGTGTATGGTGTTTCCTGAAACATCTAAAAAACAAAGCAACAGAGCCTAGGGCACTTCCACATATGGTCATATAGCTTAGGGAAATTAAAATAAAAAAGACACAGCCACCCCAAAATTTGGGACGGCTCTGTTTACAAGAAACTCTTTTACGGGACAGGTTCAATATCGCAGAAAGTGAAAAATGGATAAAGAAGTTGTGGTACATACATACAATGCAATATCACTCAGCAATGAAATCTATGTCATCAGGCCCGTAGCAGCATAATGAGTGGATTCAGGTATGATGATTCTAACTGAAATAAGTCACAAGAAAAAGGAATATCATAAGATATCACTAATACACGGAATGTAAACTTGGCTACACAGGAACTGGATTACAAAAGAGAACAGGGTCTCAAATTTAGAAAACCAACTTATGCTTGCTTAAGGGGAAAGGTGAGTTGGGGTGCTGCATAAAACCAGAGATTGAAATGAGCACAGATAAAGTTCCTTAAGCCAAATATGGACTAGACAAGAGCTATTCCTTGCTCAACGAAATGGACTCAACACCCCATATTAAAGGCCTAAGAATGTACATGACTAGTAAGTATCTTAAACCCTATGGATTGCTATGTCTCCGAAAGAGAATCAAGCGTGTGTACAGTTGCATAAACGCAGCAGTGATAGGATTGGAGAGGTTCGGTGAGCAAATGAAGACCCTTTGAAGTCATATTGCATGGTACCCATTCCACGGGTCTCAACTCTCCAGTTTTAAGAGATTCTTCCTTCAGCTGAAACATGCCTGTGGAACCCAGAGTATGATCAACCGTGTCATCGGGAGACGTGTTCCACTATGTCTCAGTTCTCGTCCCCTGGTACTCGGGTGCAACATTCCAGATGCTTTACTAACACTCTCCCGACTTGGAGAGTCAGTGCCTTTAACCTCCTGTTTGGCCCAGTTTGCAATTTCTGCGGAAGATGAACAGGAATAGGGAGAACCAATGAGAGACTAGCTGGAGGTGTCTGGACGGGCAAATTTAACTCTCATTTCCCACCAGGAAGAGGAATTAACCAAAGGCTCAGCGTGCCGTGCCGGAACCAGATTAGGGCCTGAAGCAATCCTGCAGAGTTGCGGCCAGCTCACAAGAAAGCGAGTTGAAGAAAGGAGCTCAGGGGCACTGTAATTCACAAACCTGCAGAGTTATAAATGACAGCTATCGTCCAAAAATATCCTGAAGTAAGGCTGCCAAGAGGACTTGAAAGCGGGGCAGAATTGCAGGAAACTGATTTCAGGAGGTGGACTGGAATTGCATTTAAAGCATAGGAAAAGAGGCAGAACGTCCACAATGATGCACTTGGCCAAAAGGGCGTATGCGTTTTTTCCTGAATATATTCAGGAAAAAACGCATACGCTCTTTTTGGCCAACCAAGCAAGCTTGAAAAGGAAATCTGCACTACAATGAAGTCTCACTTCCCCCCGGTCAAAAGGGCCATCTGAAAAAAGTGTAAAATCCAGAAAGGCAGGACAGGACATGGAGAACTGGGAGCCTTCTTATGCTGATGGGTGGGATGTAAATTACCAACAGTCACTCGAGAGAAGTGTATGGTGCTTCCTGAAACACCAAAAAACAGAGGATCAGAGCCTAGGGCACTTCCACTTATGGTCCTATAGCTTAGGGAAATTAAAATCAAAAAGACACAGCCACCCCAAAATTTGTGATGGCTCTCTTTAAAAAACCTCGTTTACAGTACAAGTTCAATATCGCAGAAAGCAAAAAATGGATAAAGAAGTTGTGGTACTTACGTACAATGCAATATCACTCAGCAATGAAATCTATGTCATCAGGCCCGTAGCAGCATAATGAGTGGATTCAGGTATGATGATTCTAACTGAAATAAGTCACACAGAAAAAGAAACATCATAAGATATCACTAATACACGGAATGTAAACTTGGCTACACAGGAACAGAATTACAAAACAGAACAGGGTCTCAAATTTAGAAAACCAACTTATGCTTGCTTAAGGGGAAACGTGAGTTGGGGTGATGCATAAAACCAGAGATTGAAATGAGCACAGATAAAGTTCCTTAAGCCAAATATGTAACAGACCAGAGCTACTCCTTGCTCAACGAAATGGACTCAACACCCCATATTAAACGTCTAAGAATGTACCTGACTACTAATTATCTTAAAACCTATGGATTGCTATGTCTCCAAAAGAGAATCAAGCATATGTACAGGGGCATAAACGCAGCAGTGATAGGATTTGAGAGGTTCGGTGAGCAAACAAAGACCCTTTGAAGTCATATTGCATGGTACCCATTCCACGGGTCTCAACTCTCCAGGTTTAAGGGATTCTTCCTTCAGCTAAAACATGCATGTGGAACCCACAGTATGATCAACCGTGTGATCGGGAGACGTGTTCTAATGTCTCAGTTCTCGTCCCCTAGTACTCGGGTGCAACATTCCAGACGCTTTACTAACACTCTCCCGACTTGGAGAGTCAGTGCCTTTAAACTCCTGTTTGACCCAGTTTGGCCCAGTTTGCAATTTCTGCAGAAGATGAACAGGAATAGGGAGAACTAATGTGAGACTAGCTGGAGGTGTTTGGACGGGCAAATTTAACTCTCATTTCCCACCAGGAAGAGGAATTAACCAAAGGCTCAGCGTGCTGTGCCGGAACCAGATTAGGGCCTGAAGCAATCCTGCGGTGTTGCGGCCAGCTCACAAGAAAGCTAGTTGAAGAAAGGAGCTCAGGGGCACTGTAATTCACAAACCTGCAGAGTTATAAATGACAGCTATCATCCAAAAATATACTGAAGGAAGCCTGACAAGAGGACTTGAAAGCGGGGCAGAATTGCAGGAAACCAATTTCAGGAGGTAGACAGGAATTGCATTTAAAGCATAGGAAAAGAGGCAGAACTTCGACAATGATGCACTTGGGCAAAAAGGGCGTATGCGTTTTTTCCTGAATATATTCAGGACAAAACGCATACGCCCTTTTTGGCCAACCAAGCAAGCTTGCAAAGGAAATCTGCACTACAATGAAGTCTCACTTCCCCCCCGGTCAAAAGGGCCATCTGAAAAAAGTGTAAAATCCAGAAAGGCAGGACAGGCCATGGAGAACTGGGAGCCTTGTTATGCTGATGGGCGGGATGTATATTGCCAACAGCCACTGGGGAGAAGTGTATGGTGTTTCCTGAAACATCTAAAAAACAAAGCAACAGAGCCTAGGGCACTTCCACTTATGGTCCTATAGCTTAGGGAAATTAAAATAAAAAAGACACAGCCACCCCAAAATTTGGGACGGCTCTGTTTACAAGAAACTCTTTTACGGGACAGGTTCAATATCGCAGAAAGTGAAAAATGGATAAAGAAGTTGTGGTACATACATACAATGCAATATCACTCAGCAATGAAATCTATGTCATCAGGCCCGTAGCAGCATAATGAGTGGATTCAGGTATGATGATTCTAACTGAAATAAGTCACAAGAAAAAGGAATATCATAAGATATCACTAATACACGGAATGTAAACTTGGCTACACAGGAACTGGATTACAAAAGAGAACAGGGTCTCAAATTTAGAAAACCAACTTATGCTTGCTTAAGGGGAAAGGTGAGTTGGGGTGCTGCATAAAACCAGAGATTGAAATGAGCACAGATAAAGTTCCTTAAGCCAAATATGGACTAGACAAGAGCTACTCCTTGCTCAACGAAATGGACTCAACACCCCATATTAAACGCCTAAGAATGTACATGACTAGTAAGTATCTTAAACCCTATGGATTGCTATGTCTCCGAAAGAGAATCAAGCGTGTGTACAGTTGCATAAACGCAGCAGTGATAGGATTGGAGAGGTTCGGTGAGCAAATGAAGACCCTTTGAAGTCATATTGCATGGTACCCATTCCACGGGTCTCAACTCTCCAGGTTTAAGGGATTCTTCCTTCAGCTGAAACATGCCTGTGGAACCCAGAGTATGATCAACCGTGTCATCGGGAGACGTGTTCCACTATGTCTCAGTTCTCGTCCCCTGGTACTCGGGTGCAACATTCCAGATACTTTACTAACACTCTCCCGACTTGGAGAGTCAGTGCCTTTAACCTCCTGTTTGGCCCAGTTTGCAATTTCTGCGGAAGATGAACAGGAATAGGGAGAACCAATGAGAGACTAGCTGGAGGTGTCTGGACGGGCAAATTTAACTCTCATTTCCCACCAGGAAGAGGAATTAACCAAAGGCTCAGCATGCCGTGCCGGAACCAGATTAGGGCCTGAAGCAATCCTGCGGTGTTGCGGCCAGCTCACAAGAAAGCGAGTTGAAGAAAGGAGCTCAGGGGCACTGTAATTCACAAACCTGCAGAGTTATAAATGACAGCTATCGTCCAAAAATATCCTGAAGTAAGGCTGCCAAGAGGACTTGAAAGCGGGGCAGAATTGCAGGAAACTGATTTCAGGAGGTGGACTGGAATTGCATTTAAAGCATAGGAAAAGAGGCAGAACGTCCACAATGATGCACTTGGCCAAAAGGGCGTATGCGTTTTTTCCTGAATATATTCAGGAAAAAACGCATACGCTCTTTTTGGCCAACCAAGCAAGCTTGAAAAGGAAATCTGCACTACAATGAAGTCTCACTTCCCCCCGGTCAAAAGGGCCATCTGAAAAAAGTGTAAAATCCAGAAAGGCAGGACAGGACATGGAGAACTGGGAGCCTTCTTATGCTGATGGGTGGGATGTAAATTACCAACAGTCACTCGAGAGAAGTGTATGGTGCTTCCTGAAACACCAAAAAACAGAGGATCAGAGCCTAGGGCACTTCCACTTATGGTCCTATAGCTTAGGGAAATTAAAATCAAAAAGACACAGCCACCCCAAAATTTGTGATGGCTCTCTTTAAAAAACCTCGTTTACAGTACAAGTTCAATATCGCAGAAAGCAAAAAATGGATAAAGAAGTTGTGGTACTTACGTACAATGCAATATCACTCAGCAATGAAATCTATGTCATCAGGCCCATAGCAGCATAATGAGTGGATTCAGGTATGATGATTCTAACTGAAATAAGTCACACAGAAAAAGAAACATCATAAGATATCACTAATACACGGAATGTAAACTTGGCTACACAGGAACAGAATTACAAAACAGAACAGGGTCTCAAATTTAGAAAACCAACTTATGCTTGCTTAAGGGGAAACGTGAGTTGGGGTGATGCATAAAATCAGAGATTGAAATGAGCACAGATAAAGTTCCTTAAGCCAAATATGTAACAGACCAGAGCTACTCCTTGCTCAACGAAATGGACTCAACACCCCATATTAAACGTCTAAGAATGTACCTGACTACTAATTATCTTAAAACCTATGGATTGCTATGTTTCCAAAAGAGAATCAAGCATATGTACAGGGGCATAAACGCAGCAGTGATAGGATTTGAGAGGTTCGGTGAGCAAACAAAGACCCTTTGAAGTCATATTGCATGGTACCCATTCCACGGGTCTCAACTCTCCAGGTTTAAGGGATTCTTCCTTCAGCTAAAACATGCATGTGGAACCCACAGTATGATCAACCGTGTGATCGGGAGACGTGTTCTAATGTCTCAGTTCTCGTCCCCTAGTACTCGGGTGCAACATTCCAGACGCTTTACTAACACTCTCCCGACTTGGAGAGTCAGTGCCTTTAAACTCCTGTTTGACCCAGTTTGGCCCAGTTTGCAATTTCTGCGGAAGATGAACAGGAATAGGGAGAACTAATGTGAGACTAGCTAGAGGTGTCTGGACGGGCAAATTTAACTCTCATTTCCCACCAGGAAGAGGAATTAACCAAAGGCTCAGCGTGCTGTGCCGGAACCAGATTAGGGCCTGAAGCAATCCTGCGGTGTTGCGGCCAGCTCACAAGAAAGCTAGTTGAAGAAAGGAGCTCAGGGGCACTGTAATTCACAAACCTGCAGAGTTATAAATGACAGCTATCGTCCAAAAATATACTGAAGTAAGGCTGCCAAGAGAACTTGAAAGCGGGGCAGAATTGCAGGAAACCGATTTCAGGAGGTAGACTGGAATTGCATTTAAAGCATAGGAAAAGAGGCAGAACGTCCACAATGATGCACTTGGCCAAAAAGGGCGTATGCGTTTTTTCCTGAATATATTCAGGAAAAAACGCATACGCACTTTTTGGCCAACCAAGCAAGCTTGCAAAGGAAATCTTCACTACAATGAAGTCTCACTTCCCCCCGGCAAAAGGGCCATCTGAAAAAAGTGTAAAATCCAGAAAGGCAGGGCAGGCCATGGAGAACTGGGAGCCTTGTTATGCTGATGGGTGGGATGTAAATTGCCAACAGCCAATCTGGAGAAGTGTATGGTGTTTCCTGAAACATATAAAAAACAAAGCAACAGAGCCTAGGGCACTTCCACTTATGGTCCTATAGCTTAGGGAAATTAAAATCAAAAAGACACAGCCATCCCAAAGTTTCGGACGGCTCTGTTTACAAGAACCTCGTTTATGGTACAAGTTCAATATCGCAGAAAGTGAAAAATGGATAAAGAATTTGTGCTACTTACGTACAATGCAATATCAATCAGAAATGAAATCTATGTCATCAGGCCCGTAGCAGCATAGTGAGTGGATTCAGGTATGACGATTCTAACTGAAATAAGTCACACAGAAAAAGAAACATCATAAGATATCACTAATACACGGAATGTAAACTTGGCTACACAGAAACTGAATTACAAAACAGAACAGGGTCTCAAATGTAGAAAACCAACTTATGCTTGCTTAAGGGGAAAGGTGAGTTGGGGTGCTGCATAAAAGCAGAGATTGAAATGAGCACAGATAAAGTTCCTTAAGCCAAATATGTAATAGACCAGAGCTACTCCTTGCTCAACGAAATGGACTCAACACCCCATATTAAACGCCTAAGAATGTACATGACTAGTAAGTATCTTAAATCCTATGGATTGCTATGTCTCCGAAAGAGAATCAAGCATGTGTACAGGGGCATAAACGCAGCAGTGATAGGATTGGAGAGGCTCGGTGAGCAAATGAAGACCCTTTGAAGTCATATTGCATGGTACCCATTCCACGGGTCTCAACTCTCCAGGTTTAAGGGATTCTTCCTTCAGCTGAAACATGCCTGTGGAACCCAGAGTATGATCAACCATGTGATCCGGAGATGTGTTACAATATGTCTCAGTTCTCGTCCCCTGGAACTCGGGTGCAACATTCCAGACGCTTTACTAACACTCTCCTGACTTGGAGAGTCAGTGCCTTTAACCTCCTGTTTGACCCAGTTTGCAAATTCCGCGGAAGATGAACAGTAATAGGGAGAACCGATGAGAGACTAGCTGGAGGTGTCTGGACGGGGAAATTTAACTCTCATTTCCAACCAGGAAGAGGAATTAACCAAAGGCTCAGCATGCCATGCCGAAACCGGATTAGGGCATGAAGCAATACTGCGGTGTTGCGGCCAGCTCACAAGAAAGCGAGTTGAAGAAAGGAGCTCAGGGGCACTGTAATTCACAAACCTGCAGAGTTATAAATGACAGCTATCGTCCAAAAATACACTGAAGTAAGGCTGCCAAGAGGACTTGAAAGCCGGGCAGAATTGCAGGAAACCGATTTCAGGAGGTAGACTGGAATTGCATTTAAAGCATAGGAAAAGAGGCAGAACGTCGACAATGATGCACTTGGCCAAAAAGGGCATATGCGTTCTTTCCTGAATATATTCAGGAAAAAACGCATACGCCCTCTTTGTCCAACCAAGCAAGCTTGCAAAGGAAATCTGCACTACAATGAAGTCTCACTTCCCCCCGGTCAAATGGGACATCTGAAAAAAGTGTAAAATCCAGAAAGGCAGGACAGGCCATGGAGAACTGGGAGCCTTGTTATGCTGATGGGCGGGATGTAAATTGCCAACAGCCACTCGTGAGAAGTGTATGGTGTTTCCTGAAACATCTAAAAAACAAAGCAACAGAGCCTAGGGCACTTCCACTTATGGTCCTATAGCTTAGGGAAATTAAAATCAAAAAGACACAGCCACCCCAATGTTTGGGACGGCTCTGTTGACAAGAACCTCGTTTACGGTACAAGTTCAATATCGCAGAAAGCGAAAAAGGATAAAGAAGTTGTGGTACTTACGTACAATGCAATAACACTCAGGAAAGAAATCTATGTCATCAGGCCCGTAGCAGCATAATGAGTGGATTCAGGTATGATGATTCTAATTGATATAAGTCACACAGAAAAAGAAACATCATAAGATATCACTAATAAACGGAATGTAAACTTGGCTACACAGGAACTGGATTACAAAAGAGAACAGGGTCTCAAATTTAGAAAACCAACTTATGCTTGCTTAAGGGGAAAGGTGAGTTGGGGTGCTGCATAAAACCAGAGATTGAAATGAGCACAGATAAAGTTCCTTAAGCCAAATATGTAATAGACAAGAGCTACTCCTTGCTCAACGAAATGGGCTCAACACCCCATATTAAACGCCTAACAATGTGGCTGACTAGTAAGTATCTTAAAACTTATGGATTGCTATGTCTCCAAAAGAGAATCAAGCGTGTTTACAGTGGTAGAAACGCAGCAATGATAGAATTGGAGAGGTTCGGTGATCAAATGAAGACCCTTTGAAGTCATATTGCATGGTACCCATTCCACGGGTCACAACTCTCCAGGTTTAAGGGATTCTTCCTTCAGCTAAAGCATGCATGTGGAACCCAGAGTATGATCAACCATTTGATATGGCAACGTTTTCCAATATGTCTCAGTTCTCGTCCCCTGGTACTCGGGTGCAACATTCCAGACGCTTTACTAACACTCTCCCGACTTGGAGAGTCAGTGCCTTTAACCTCCTGTTTGGCCCAGTTTGCAATTTCTGCGGAAGATGAACAGGAATAGGGAGAACCAATGAGAGACTAGCTGGAGGTGTTTGGACGGGCAAATTTAACTCTCATTTCCCACCAGAAAGAGGAATAAACCAAAGGCTCAGCGTGCCGTGCCAGAACCAGATTAGGGCCTGAAGCAATCCTGCGGTGTTGCGGCCAGCTCACAAGAAAGCGAGTTGAAGAAAGGAGCTCAGGGGCACTGTAATTCACAAACCTGCAGAGTTATAAATGACATCTATCGTCCAAAAATATACTGAAGTAAGGCTGCCAAGAGGACTTGAAAGCGGGGCAGAACTGCAGGAAACCAATTTCAGGAGGTACACTGGAATTGCATTTAAAGCATAGGAAAAGAGGCAAAACGTCGACAATGATGCACTTGGCCAAAATGGGCGTATGCGTTTTTTCCTGAATATATTCAGGAAAAAACGCATACGCCCTTTTTGGCCAACCAAGCAAGCTTGCAAATGAAATCTGCACTACAATGAAGTCTCACTTCCCCCCGGTCAAAAGGGCCAACTGAAAAAAGTGTAAAATCCAGAAAGGCAGGACAGGCCATGGAGAAATGGGAGCCTTGTTTTGCTGATGGGCGGGATGTATATTGCCAACAGCCACTCGGGAGAAGTGTATGGTGTTTCCTGAAACATCTAAAAAACAAAGCAACAGAGCCTAGGGCACTTCCACTTATGGCCCTATAGCTTAGGGAAATTAAAATCAAAAGACACAGCCACCCCAAAGTTTGGGACGGCTCTGTTTACAAGAAACTCTTTTTCGGGACAAGTTCAATATTACAGAAAGTGAAAAATGGATAAAGAAGTTGTGGTACTTACGTACAATGCAATATCACTCAGCAATGAAATCTATGTCATCAGGCCCATAGCAGCATAATGAGTGGATTCAGGTATGATGATTCTAACTGAAATAAGTCACACAGAAAAAGAAACATCATAAGATATCACTAATACACGGAATGTAAACTTGGCTACACAGGAACTGGATTACAAAAGAGAACAGGGTCTCAAATTTAGAAAACCAACTTATGCTTGCTTAACGGGAAAGTTGAGTTGGGGTGCTGCATAAAACCAGAGATTGAAATGAGCACAGATAAAGTTCCTTAAGCCAAATATGGAATAGACAAGAGCTACTCCTTGCTCAACGAAATGGACTCAACACCCCATATTAAACGCCTAAGAATGTACCTGACTAGTAAGTATCTTAAAACCTATCGATCGCTATGTCTCCGAAGCAGAATCAAGCATGTGTACAGGGGCATAAACGCAGCAGTGATAGGATTGGAGAGGTTCGGTGAGCAAATGAAGACCCTTTGAAGTCATATTGCATGGTACCCATTCCACGGGTCTCAACTCTCCAGGTTTAAGGGATTCTTCCTTCAGCTAAAGCATGCATGTGGAACCCAGAGTATGATCAACCATGTGATTGGGACACGTGTTCCAATATGTCTCAGTTCTCGTCCCCTGGTACTCGGGTGCAACATTCCACACGCTTTACTAACACTCTCCTGACTTGGATAGTCAGTGCCTTTAACCTCCTGTTTGGCCCAGTTTGCAATTTCTGCAGAAGATGAACAGGAATAGGGAGAACCAATGAGAGACTAGCTGGAGGTGTCTGGACGGGCAAATTTAACTCTCATTTCCCACCAGGAAGAGGAATTAACCAAAGGCTCAGCCTGCCGTGCCGGAACCAGATTAGGGCCTGAAGCAATCCTGCGGTGTTGCGGCCAGCTCACAAGAAAGCGAGTTGAAGAAAGAAGCTCAGGGGCACTGTAATTCACAAACCTGCAGAGTTATAAATGACAGCTATCGTCCAAAAATATACTGAAGTAAGGCTGCCAAGAGGACTTGAAAGCGGGGCAGAATTGCACGAAACCGATTTCAGGAGGTAGACTGGAATTGCATTTAAAGCATAGGAAAAGAGGCAGAATGTTGACAATGATGCACTTGGCCAAAAAGGGCGTATGAGTTTTTTCCGGAAAAAACGCATATGCCCTTTTTGGCCAACCAAGCAAGCTTGCAAAGGAAATCTGCACTACAATGAAGTCTCACTTCCCACCGTCAAAAGGGCCATCTGAAAAAAGTGTAAAATCCAGAAAGGCAGGACAGGCCATGGAGAACTGGGAGTCGTTATGCTGATGGGCGGGATGTAAATTGCCAACAGCCACTCGGGAGAAGTGTATGGTGTTTCCTGAAACATCTAAAAAACAAAGCAACAGAGCCTAGAGCACTTCCACTTATGGTCCTATAGCTTAGGGAAATTAAAATCAAAAAGACACAGCCACCCCAAAGTTTGGAACGGCTCTGTTTACCAGAACCACGTTTACGTTACAAGTTCAATATCACAGAAAGTGAAAAATGGATAAAGAAGTTGTGGTACTTACGTACAATGCAATATCACTCAGAAATGAAATCTATGTCATCAGGCCCGTAGCAGCATAATGAGTGGATTCAGGTATGATGATTCTAACTGAAATAAGTCACACAGAAAAAGAAACATCATAAGATATCACTAATACACGGAATGTAAACTTGGCTACACAGGAACTGGATTACAAAAGAGAACAGGGTCTCAAATTTAGAAAACCAACTTATGCTTGCTTAAGGGGAAAGGTGAGCTGGGGTGCTGCATAAAACCAGAGATTGAAATGAGCACAGATAAAGTTCCTTAAGCCAAATATGTAATAGACAAGAGCTACTCCTTGCACAACGAAATGGACTCAACACCCCATATTAAACGCTTGAGAATGTACCTGACTAGTAAGTATCTTAAAACCTTTGGATTGCTATGTCTCCGAAAGAGAATCATGTGTGTGTACAGGGGCATAAACGCAGCAGTGATAGGATTGCAGAGGTTCGGTGAGCAAATGAAGACCCTTTGAAGTCATATTGCATGGTACCCATTCCACGGGTCTCAACTCTCCAGGTTTAAGGGATTCTTCCTTCAGCTAAAACATGCATGTGGAACCCAGAGTATGATCAACCGTGTGATCGGGAGACGGGTTCAAATATGTCTCAGTTTTCATCCCCTGGTACTCGGGTGCAACATTCCAGATGCTTTACTAACACTCTCCCGACTTGGAGAGTCAGTGCCTTTAACCTCCTGTTTGGCCCAGTTTGCAATTTCTGCGGAAGATAAACAGGAATAGGGAGAACCAATGAGAGACTAGCTGGAGGTGTCTGGACGGGCAAATTTAACTCTCATTTCCCACCAGGAAGAGGAATAAACCAAAGGCTCAGCGTGCCGTGCCGGAACCAGATTAGGGCCTGAAGCAATCCTGCGGTGTTGCGGCCAGCTCACAAGAAAGCGAGTTGAAGAAAGGAGCTCAGGGGCATGTAATTCACAAACCTGCAGAGTTATAAATGACAGCTATCGTCCAAAAATATCCTGAAGTAAGGCTGCCAAGAGGACTTGAAAGCGGGGCAGAATTGCAGGAAACCGATTTCAGGGGGTAGACTGGAATTGCATTTAAAGCATAGGAAAAGAGGCAGAACGTCCACAATGATGCACTTGGCCAAAAGGGCGTATGCGTTTTTTCCTGAATATATTCAAGAAAAAACGCGTACGCTCTTTTTGGCCAACCAAGCAAGCTTGAAAAGGAAATCTGCACTACAATGAAGTCTCACTTCCCCCCGGTCAAAAGGGCCATCTGAAAAAAGTGTAAAATCCAGAAAGGCAGGACAGGACATGGAGAACTGGGAGCCTTCTTATGCTGATGGGCGGGATGTAAATTGCCAACAGTCACTCGAGAGAAGTGTATGGTGCTTCCTGAAACATCTAAAAAACAGAGGATCAGAACCTAGGGCACTACCACTTATGGTCCTATAGCTTAGGGAAATTAAAATCAAAAAGACACAGCCACCCTAAAATTTGAGATGGCTCTCTTTAAAAAACCTCGTTTACAATACAAGTTCAATATCGCAGAAAGCAAAAAATGGATAAAGAATTTGTTGTACTTACGTACAATGCAATATCACTCAGCAATGAAATCTATGTCATTAGGCCCGTAGCAGCATAATGAGTGGATTCAGGTATGATGATTCTAACTGAAATAAGTCACAAGAAAAAGAAACATCATGAGATATCACTAATACACGGAATGTAAACTTGGCTACACAGGAACTGGATTACAAAACAGAACATGGTCTCAAATTTAGAAAACCAACATATGCTTGCTTAAGGGGAAAGGTGAGTTGGGGTGCTGCATAAAAGCAGAGGTTGAAATGAGCACAGATAAAGTTCCTTAAGCCAAATATGTAATAGACAAGAGCTACTCCTTGCTCAAAGAAATGGACTCAACACCCCATATTAAACGCCTAAGAATGTACCTGACTAGTAATTATCTTAAAACCTATGGATTGCTATGTCTCTGAAAGAGAATCAAGCGTGTGTACAGGGGCATAAACGCAGCAGTGATAGGATTGCAGAGGTTCGGTGAGCAAATGAAGACCCTTTGAAGTCATATTGCATGGTACCCATTCCACGGGTCTCAACTCTCCAGGTTTAAGGGATTCTTCCTTCAGCTAAAGCATGCGTGTGGAACCCAGAGTATGATCAACTGTGTGATCGGGAGACGTGTTCCAATATGTCTCAGTTCTCGTCCCCTGGTACTCGGGTGCAACATTCCAGATGGTTTACTAACACTCTCCCGACTTGGAGAGTCAGTGCCTTTAAACTCCTGTTTGGCCCAGTTTGCAATTTCTGTGGAAGATGAACAGGAATAGGGAGGACCAATGAGAGACTAGCTGGAGGTGTCTGGACGGGCAAATTTAACTCTCATTTCCCACCAGGAAGAGGAATTAACCAAGGCTCAGCATGCCGTGCCGGAACCAGATTAGGGCCTGAAGCAATCCTGCGGTGTTGCGGCCAGCTCACAAGAAAGCGAGTTGAAGAAAGGAGCTCAGGGGCACTGTAATTCACAAACCTGCAGAGTTATAAATGACAGCTATCGTCCAAAAATATACTGAAGTAAGGCTGCCAAGAGGACTTGAAAGCGGGGCAGAATTGCACGAAACCGATTTCAGGAGGTAGACTGGAATTGCATTTAAAGCATAGGAAAAGAGGCAGAACGTCGACAATGATGCACTTGGCCAAAAAGGGCGTATGCATTTTTTCCTGAATATATTGAGGAAAAAACGCATTCGCCCTTTTTGGCCAACCAAGCAAGCTTGCAAAGAAAATCTGCACTACAAAGAAGTGTCACTTCCCCGGTGTCAAAAGGGCCATCTGAAAAAAGTGTAAAATCCAGAAAGGCAGGACAGGCCATGGAGAACTGGGAGCCTTGTTATGCTGATGGGCGGGATGTAAATTGCGAACATCCACTGGGGAGAAGTGTATGGTGTTTCCTGAAACATCTAAAAAACAAAGCAACAGAGCCTAGGGCACTTCCACTTATGGTCCTATAGGTTAGGGAAATTAAAATCAAAAAGACACAGCCACACCAAAGTTTGGGACGGCTCTGTTTACAAGAACCTCGTTTACGGTACAAGTTCAATATCGCAGAAAGTGAAAAACGGATAAAGAATTTGTGGTACTTACGTACAATGCAATATCACTCAGCAATGAAATCTATGTCATCAGGCCCGTAGCAGCATAATGAGTGGATTCAGGTATGATGATTCTAACTGAAATAAGTCACACAGAAAAACAAACATCATAAGATATCACTAATACACGGAATGTAAACTTGGCTACACAGGAACTGGATTACAAAACAGAACAGGGTCTCAAATGTAGAAAACCAACTTATGCTTGCTTAAGGGGAAAGGTGAGTTGGGGTGCTGCTTAAAACCAGAGATTGAAATGAGCACAGATAAAGTTCCTTAAGCCAAATATGTAATAGACAAGAGATACTCCTTGCTCAATGAAATGGACTCAACACCCCATATTAAACGCCTAAGAATGTACCTGACTAGTAAGTATCTTAAAACCTATGGATTGCTATGTCTCCGAAAGAGAATCAAGCATGTGTACAGGGGCATAAACGCAGCAGTGACAGGATTGGAGAGGTTCGGTGAGCAAACGAAGACCCTTAGAAGTCATATTACATGGTACCCATTCCACGGGTCTCAACTCTCCAGGTTTAAGGGATTCTTCCTTCAGCTAAAGCATGCATGTGGAACCCAGAGTTTGATCAACCGTGTGATCGGGAGACGTGTTCCAATATGTCTCAGTTCTCGTCCCCTGGTACTCGGGTGCAACATTCCAGACGCTTTACTAACACTCTCCCGACTTGAAGAGTCAGTGCCTTTAACCTCCTGTTTTGCCCAGTTTGCAATTTCTGCGGAAGATGAACAGGAATAGGGAGGACCAATGAGAGACTAGCTGGAGGAGTCTGGACGGGCAAATTTAACTCTCATTTCCCACCAGGAAGAGGAATTAACCAAAGGCTCAGCCTGCCGTGCCGGAACCAGATTAGGGTCTGAAGCAGTCCTGCGGTGTTGCGGCCAGCTCACAAGAAAGCGAGTTGAAGAAAGGAGCTCAGGGGCACTGTAATTCACAAACCTGCAGAGTTATAAATGACAGCTATCGTCCAAAAATATACTGAAGTAAGGCTGCCAAGAGGACTTGAAAGCGGGGCAGAATTGCAGGAAACCGATTTCAGGAGGTGGACTGGAATTGCATTTAAAGCATAGGAAAAGAGGCAGAACGTTGACAATGATGCACTTGGCCAAAAAGGGCGTATGCGTTTTTTCCTGAATATATTCAGGACAAAACGCATACGACCTTTTTGGCCAACCAAGCAAGCTTGCAAAGGAAATCTGCACTACAATGAAGTCTCACTTCCCCCCGTCAAAAGGGCCATCTGAAAAAAGTGTAAAATCCAGAAAGGCAGGACAGGCCATGGAGAACTGGGAGTCTTGTTATGCTGATGGGCGGGATGTATATTGCCAAAAGCCACTGGGGAGAAGTGTATGGTGTTTCCTGAAACATCTAAAAAACAAAGCAACAGAGCCTAGGGCACTTCCACTTATGGTCCTATAGCTTAGGGAAATTAAAATCAAAAAGACACAACCACCCAAAAGTTTGGGACGGCTCTGTTTACAAGAAACTCTTTACGGGACAGGTTCAATATCGCAGAAAGTGAAAAATGGATAAAGAAGTTGTGGTACTTACGTAAAATGCAATATCACTCAGCAATGAAATCTATGTCATCAGGCCCGTAGCAGCATAATGAGTGGATTCAGGTATGACGATTCTAACTGAAATAAGTCACACAGAAAAAGAAACATCATAAGATATCACTAATACACGGAATGTAAACTTGGCTACCCAGGAACTGGATTACAAAAGAGAACAGGGTCTCAAATTTAGAAAAGCAACTTATGCTTGCTTAAGGGGAAAGTTGAGTTGGGGTGCTGCATAAAACCAGAGATTGAAATGAGCACAGATAAAGTTCCTTAAGCCAAATATGGAATAGACAAGAGCTACTACTTGCTCAACGAAATGGACTCAACACCCCATATTAAACGCCTAAGAATGTACCTGACTAGTAAGTATCTTAAAACCTATGGATTGCTATGTCTCTGAAAGAGAATGAAGCGTGTGTACAGTGGCATAAACGGAGCAGTAATAGGATTGGAGAGGTTCGGTGAGCAAATGAAGACCCTTTGAAGTCATATTGCATGGTACCCATTCCACGCGTCTCAACTCTCCAGGTTTAAGGGATTCTTCCTTCAGCGAAAGGATGCATGTGGAACCCAGAGTATGATCAACTGTTTGATCGGGAGACGAGTTCCAATATGTCTCAGTTCTCGTCCCCTGGTACCCGGGTGCAACATTCCAGATGCTTTACTAACACTCTCCCGACTTGGAGAGTCAGTGCCTTTAACCTCCTGTTTGGCCCAGTTTGCAATTTCTGCGGAAGATGAACAGGAATAGGGAGAACCAATGAGAGACTAGCTGGAGGTGTCTGGACGGGCAAATTTAACTCTCATTTCCCACCAGGAAGAGGAATTAACCAAAGGATCAGCGTGCTGTTCCAGAACAAGATTAGGGCCTGAAGCAATCCTGCGGTGTTGCGGCCAGCTCACAAGAAAGCGAGTTGAAGAAAGGAGCTCAGGGGCACTGTAATTCATAAACCTGCAGAGTTATAAATGACAGCTATCGTCCAAAAATATACTGAAGGAAGGCTGCCAAGAGGACTTGAAAGCGGGGCAGAATTACAGGAAACCGATTTCAGGAGGTAGACTGGAATTGCATTTAAAGCATAGGAAAAGAGGCAGAACGTTGACAATGATGCACTTGGCCAAAAAGTGTGTATGAGTTTTTTCCAGAAAAAACGCATACGCCCTTTTTGGCCAACCAAGCAAGCTTGCAAAGGAAATCTGCACTACAATGAAGTCTCACTTCCCCCCGGTCAAAAGGGCCATCTGAATAAAGTGTAAAATCCATAAAGGCAGGACAGGCCATGGAGAACTGGGAGCCTTGTTATGCTGATGGGCGGGATGTAAATTGCCAACAGCCACTCAGAAGAAGTGTATGGTGTTTCCTGAAACATCTAAAAAACAAAGAAACAGAGCCTAGGGCACTTCCACTTATGGTCCTATAGCTTACGGAAATTAAAATCAAAAAGACACAGCCACCCCAAAGTTTGGGACGGCTCCGTTTAGAAGAAACTCGTTTACGGGACTAGTTCAATTTCGCAGAAAGTGAAAAATGGATAAAGAAGTTGTGGTACTTACGTACAATGCAATATCACTCAACAATGAAATCTATGTCATGAGGCCTGTAGCAGCATAATGAGTGGATTCAGGTATGATGATTCTAACTGAAATAAGTCACACAGAAAAAGAAACATCATAAGATATCACTAATACACGGAATGTAAACTTGGCTACACAGGAACTGGATTACAAAACAGAACAGGGTCTCAAATTTAGAAAACCAACTTATGCTTGCTTAAGGGGAAAGGTGAGTTGGGGTGCTGCATAAAACCAGAGATTGAAATGAGCACAGATAAAGTTCCTTAAGCCAAATATGTAATAGACAAGAGCTACTCCTTGCTCAACGAAATGGACTCAACACCCCATATTAAACGCCTAAGAATGTACCTGACTAGTAAGTATCTTAAAACCTATGGATTGCTATGTCTCTGAAAGAGAATCAAGCGTGTGTACAGGGGCATAAACGCAGCAGTGATAGGATTGGAGAGGTTCGGTGAGCAAATGAAGACCCTTTGAAGTCATATTGCATGGTACCCATTCCACGGGTCTCAACTCTCCAGGTTTAAGGGATTCTTCCTTCAGCTAAATCAGGCATGTGGAACCCAGAGTATGATCAACCGTGTGATTGGGAGACGTGTTCCAATATGTCTCAGTTCTCGTCCCCTGGTACTCGGGTGCAACATTCCAGATGCTTTACTAACACTGTCCCGACTTGGAGAGTCAGTGCCTTTAACCTCCTGTTTGGCCCAGTTTGCAATTTCTGCAGAAGATGAACAGGAATAGGGAGAACCGATGAGGGACTAGCTGGAGGTGTCTGGACGGGCAAATTTAACTCTCATTTCCCACCAGGAAGACGAATTAACCAAAGGCTCAGCGTGCCGTGCCGGAACCAGATTAGGGCCTGAAGCAATCCTGCAGTGCTGCGGCCAGCTCACAAGAAAGCGAGTTGAAGAAAGGAGCTCAGGGGCACTGTAATTCACAAACCTGCAGAGTTATAAATGACAGCTATCGTCCAAAAATATACTGAAGTAAGGCTGCAGGGAAGACTTGAAAGCGGGGCAGAATTGCAGGAAACCGATTTCAGGAGGTAGACTGGAATTGCACTTAAAGCATAGGAAAAGAGGCAGAACGTCGACAATGATGCACTTGGCCAAAAAGGGCGTATGCATTTTTTCCTGAATATATTCAGGAAAAAACGCATACGCCCTTTTTGGCCAACCAAGCAAGCTTGCAAAGGAAATCTGCACTACAATGAAGTCTCACTTCCCCCTGGTCAAAAGGGCCATCTGAAAAAAGTGTAAAATCCAGAAAGGCAGGACAGGCCATGGAGTACTGGGAGCCTTGTTATGCTGATGGGCGGGATGTAAATTGCCAACAGCCACTCGGGAGAAGTGTACGGTGTTTCCTGAAACATCTAAAAAACAAAGCAACAGAGCCTAGGGCACTTCCACATATGGTCCTATAGCTTAGGGAAATCAAAATCAAAAAGACACAGCCACCCCTAAGTTTGGGATAGCTCTGTTTACAAGAACCTCGTTTACGGTACAAGTTCAATATCGCAGAAAGTGAAAAATGGATAAAGAAGTTGTGGTACTTACGTACAATGCAAAATCACTCAGCAATGAAATCTATGTCATCAGGCCCGTAGCAGCATAATGAGTGGATTCAGGTATGATGATTCTAACTGAAATAAGTCACACAGAAAAAGAAACATCATAAGATATCACTAATACACGGAATGTAAACTTGGCTACACAGGAACTGGATTACAAAACAGAACAGGGTCTCAAATTTAGAAAACCAACTTATGCTTGCTTAAGGGGAAAGGTGAGTTGGGGTGCTGCGTAAAACCAGAGATTGAAATGAGCACAGATAAAGTTCCTTAAGCCAAATATGGAATAGACAAGTGCTACTCCTTGTTCAATGAAATGGGCTCAACACCCCATATTAAACGCCTAAGAATGTACCTGACTAGTAAGTATCTTAAAACCTATGGATTGCTATGTCTCCGAAAGAGAATCAAGCGTGTGTACAGGGGCATAAACGCAGCAGTGATAGGATTGCAGAGGTTCGGTGAGCAAATGAAGACCCTTTGAAGTCATATTGCATGGTACCCATTCCACGGGTCTCAACTCTCCAGGTTTAAGGGATTCTTCCTTCAGCTAAAACATGCATGTGGAACCCAGAGTATGATCAACGGTGTGATCGGGAGACATGTTCCAATATGTCTCAGTTCTCGTCCCCTGGTACTCGGGTGCAACATTCCAGCTGCTTTACTAACTCTCTCCCAACTTGGAGAGTCAGTGCCTTTAACCTCCTGTTTGGCCCAGTTTGCAATTTCCGCGGAAGATGAACAGGAATAGGGAGAACCAATGAGAGACTAGCTGGAGGTGTCTGGACGGGCAAATTTAACTCTCATTTCCCACCAGGAAGAGGAATTATCCAAAGGCTCAGCATGCCGTGCTGGAACCAGATTAGGGCCTGAAGCAATCCTGCGGTGTTGCGGCCAGCTCACAAGAAAGCGAGTTGAAGAAAGGAGCTCAGGGGCACTGTAATTCACAAACCTGCAGAGTTATAAATGACAGCTATCGTCCAAAAATATACTGAAGTAAGGCTGGCAAGAGGACTTGAAAGCGGTTCAGAATTTCAGTAAACCGATTTTAGGAGGTAGACTGGAATTGCATTTAAAGCATAGGAAAAGAGGCAGTACATCGACAATGATGCACTTGGCCAAAAAGGGCGTATGCGTTTTTTCCTGAATATATTCAGGAAAAAACGCATACGCCCTTTTTGGCCAACCAAGCAAGCTTGCAAAGGAAATCTGCACTACAATGAAGTCTCACTTCCCCCCGGTCAAAAGGGCCATCTGAAAAAAGTGTAAAATCCAGAAAGGCAGGACAGGCCATGGAGAACTGGGAGCCTTGTTATGCTGATGGGCGGGATGTAAATTGCCAACAGCCACTTGGGAGAAGTGTATGGTGTTTCCTGAAACATCTAAGAAACAAAGCAACAGAGCCTAGGGCACTTCCACTTATGGTCCTATAGCTTAGGGAAATTAAAATCAAAAAGACACAGCCACCCCAAAGTTTGGGACGGCTCTCTTTACAAGAACCTCGTTTACGGTAGAAGTTCAATATCGCAGAAAGTGAAAAATGGATAAAGAAGTTGTGGTACTTAAGTACAATGCAATATCACTCAGCAATGAAATCTATGTCATCAGGCCCGTAGCAGCATAATGAGTAGATTCAGGTATGATGATTCTAACTGAAATAAGTCACAAAAAAAAGAAACATCATAAGATATCATTAATACACGGAATGTAAACTTGGCTACACATGAACTGGATTACAAAACAGAAGAGTGTCTCAAATTTAGAAAACCAACTTATGCTTGCTTAAGGGGAAAGGTGAGTTGGGGTGCTGCATAAAACCAGAGATTGAAATGAGCACAGATAAAGTTCCTTAAGCCAAATATGGAATAGACAAGAGCTACTCCTTGCTCAACGAAATGGACTCAACACCCCATATTAAACGCCTAAGAATGTACCTGACTAGTAAGTATCTTAAAACCTATGGATCGCTATGTCTCCAAAAGAGAATCAAGCGTGTGTACAGGGGCATAAACGCAGCAGTGATAGGATTGCAGAGGTTCGGTGAGCAAATGAAGACCCTTTGAAGTCATATTGCATGGTACCCATTCCACGGGTCTCAACTCTCCAGGTTTAAGGGAATCTTCCTTCAGCTGAATCATGCATGTGGAACCCAGAGTATGATCAACCGTGTGATCGGGAGACATGTTCCAATATGTCTCAGTTCTCGTCCCCTGGTACTCGGGTGCAACATTCCAGACACTTTACTAACACTCTCCCGACTTGGAGAGTCAGTGCCTTTAACCTCCTGTTTGGCCCAGTTTGCAATTTTTGCGGAAGATGAACAGGAATAGGGAGAACCAATGAGAGACTAGCTGGAGGTGTCTGGACGGGCAAATTTAACTCTCATTTCCCACCAGGAAGAGGAATTAACCAAAGGCTCAGCGTGCCGTGCCAGAACCACATTAGGGCCTGAAGCAATCCTGCGGTGTTGCGGCCAGCTCACAAGAAAGCGAGTTGAAGAAAGGAGCTCAGGGGCCCTGTAATTCACAAACCTGCAGAATTATAAATGACAGCTATCGTCCAAAAATATACTGAAGTAAGGCTGCCAAGAGGACTTGAAAGCGGGGCAGAATTGTAGAAAACCGATTTCAGGAGGTAGACTGGAATTGCATTTAAAGCATAGGAAAAGAGGCAGAACGTCGACAATGATGCACTTGGCCAAAAAGGGCGTATGCGTTTTTTCCTGAATATATTCAAGAAAAAACGCATACGCACTTTTTGGCCAACCAAGCAAGCTTGCAAAGGAAATCTGCACTACAATGAAGTCTCACTTCCCCCGGGTCAAAATGGCCATCTGAATAAAGTGTAAAATCCAGAAAGGCAGGACAGGCCATGGAGAACTGGGAGCCTTGGTATACTGATGGGCGGGATGTAAATTGCCAACAGCCACTCGGGAGAAGTGTATGGTGTTTCCTGAAACATCTAAAAAACAAAGCAACAGAGCCTAGGGCACTTCCACTTATGGTCCTATAGGTTAGGGAAATTAAAATCAAAAAGACACAGCCACCCCAAAGTTTGGGACGGCTCTGTTTACAAGAACCTCGTTTACGGTAGAAGTTCAATATCGCAGAAAGTGAAAAATGGATAAAGAAGTTGTGGTACTTAAGTACAATGCAATATCACTCAGCAATGAAATCTATGTCATCAGGCCCTTAGCAGCATAATGAGTGGATTCAGGTATGATGATTCTAACTGAAATAAGTCACACAGAAAAAGAAACATAAGATATCACTGATACACGGAATGTAAACTTGGCTACACAGGACCTGGATTACAAAACAGAAGAGGGTCTCAAATTTAGAAAACCAACTTATGCTTGCTTAAGGGGAAACGTGAGTTGGGGTGATGCATAAAACCAGAGATTGAAATGAGCACAGATAAAGTTCCTTAAGCCAAATATGGAATAGACAAGAGCTACTCCTTGCTCAACGAAATGGACTCAACACCCCATATTAAACGCCTAAGAATGTACCTGACTAGTAAGTATCTTAAAACCTATGGATCGCTATGTCTCCGAAAGACAATCAAGCATGTGTACAGGGGCATAAACGCAGCAGTGATAGGATTGCAGAGGTTCGGTGAGCAAATGAAGACCCTTTGAAGTCATATTGCATGGTACCCATTCCACGGGTCTCAACTCTCCAGGTTTAAGGGATTCTTCCTTCAGCTAAAACATGCATGTGGAACCCAGAGTATGATCAACCATGTGATCGGGAGACATGTTCCAATATGTCTCAGTTCTCGTCCCCTGGTACTCGGGTGCAACATTCCAGATGCTTTACTAACTCTCTCCCAACTTGGAGAGTCAGTGCCTTTAAACTCCTGTTTGGCCCAGTTTGCAATTTCCGTGGAAGATGAACAGGAATAGGGAGAACCAATGAGAGACTAGCTGGAGGTGTCTGGACGTGCAAATTTAACTCTCATTTCCCACCAGGAAGAGGAATTAACCAAAGGCTCAGCATGCCGTGCCGGAACCAGATTAGGGCCTGAAGCAATCCTGCGGTGTTGCGGCCAGCTCACAAGAAAGCGAGTTGAAGAAAGGAGCTCAGGGGCACTGTAATTCACAAACCTGCAGAGTTATAAATGACAGCTATCGTCCAAAAATATACTGAAGTAAGGCTGCCAAAGGACTTGAAAGCGAGGCAGAATTGCAGGAAACCGATTTTAGGAGGTAGACTGGAATTGCATTTAAAGCATAGGAAAAGAGGCAGTACATCGACAATGATGCACTTGGCCAAAAAGGGCGTATGCGTTTTTTCCTGAATATATTCAGGAAAAAACACATACGCCCTTTTTGGCCAACCAAGCAAGCTTGCAAAGGAAATCTGCACTACAATGAAGTCTCACTTCCCCCCGGTCAAAAGGGACATCTGAAAAAAGTGTAAAATCCAGAAAGGCAGGACAGGCCATGGAGAACTGGGAGCCTTGTTATGCTGATGGGCGGGATGTAAATTGCCAACAGCCACTTGGGAGAAGTGTATGGTGTTTCCTGAAACAACTAAGAAACAAAGCAACAGAGCCTAGGGCACTTCCACTTATGGTCCTATAGCTTAGGGAAATTAAAATCAAAAAGACACAGCCACCCCAAAGTTTGGGACGGCTCTGCTTACAAGAACCTCGTTTACGGGACAAGTTCAATATCGCAGACAGTGAAAAATGGATAAAGAAGTTTTGGTACTTACGTACAATGCAATATCACTCAGCAATGAAATCTATGTCATCAGGCCCGTAGCAGCATAATGAGTAGATTCAGGTATGATGATTCTAACTGAAATAAGTCACAAGAAAAAGAAACATCATAAGATATCATTAACACACGGAATGTAAACTTGGCTACACAGGAACTGGATTACAAAACAGAAGAGGGTCTCAAATTTAGAAAACCAACTTATGCTTGCTTAAGGGGAAAGGTGAGTTGGGGTGCTGCATAAAACCAGAGATTGAAATGAGCACAGATAAAGTTCCTTAAGCCAAATATGAAATAGACAACAGCTACTCCTTGCTCAACGAAATGGACTCAACACCCCATATTAAACAACTAAGAATGTACCTGACTAGTAAGTATCTTAAAACCTATGGATCGCTATGTCTCTGAAAGAGAATCAAGCATGTGTACAGAGGCATAAACGCAGCAGTGATAGGATTGGAGAGGTCCAGTGAGCAAATGAAGACCCTTTGAAGTCATATTGCATGGTACCCATTCCACGGGTCTCAACTCTCCAGGTTTAAGGGATTCTTCCTTCAGCTAAATCATGCATGTGGAACCCAGAGTATGATCAACCGTGTGATCGGGAGACGTGTTCCAATATGTCTCAGTTCTCGTCCCCTGGTACTCAGGTGCAACATTCCAGACGCTTTACTAACACTCTCCCGACTTGGAGAGTCAGTGCCTTTAACCTCCTGTTTGGCCCAGTTTGCAATATCTGCGGAAGATGAACAGGAATAGCGAGAAACAATGAGAGACTAGCTGGAGGTTTCTGGACGGGTAAATTTAACTCTCATTTCCCACCAGGAAGAGGAATTAACCAAAGGCTCAGCGTGCCGTGCCAGAACCACATTAGGGCCTGAAGCAATCCTGCGGTGTTGCGGCCAGCTCACAAGAAAGCGAGTTGAAGAAAGGAGCTCAGGGGCACTGTAATTCACAAACCTGCAGAGTTATAAATGACAGCTATCGTCCAAAAATATACTGAAGTAAGGCTGCCAAAGGACTTGAAAGCGAGGCAGAATTGCAGGAAACCGATTTTAGGAGGTAGACTGGAATTGCATTTAAAGCATAGGAAAAGAGGCAGTACATCGACAATGATGCACTTGGCCAAAAAGGGCGTATGCGTTTTTTCCTGAATATATTCAGGAAAAAACGCATACGCCCTTTTTGGCCAACCAAGCAAGCTTGCAAAGGAAATCTGCACTACAATGAAGTCTCACTTCCCCCCGGTCAAAAGGGACATCTGAAAAAAGTGTAAAATCCAGAAAGGCAGGACAGGCCATGGAGAACTGGGAGCCTTGTTATGCTGATGGGCGGGATGTAAATTGCCAACAGCCACTTGGGAGAAGTGTATGGTGTTTCCTGAAACAACTAAGAAACAAAGCAACAGAGCCTAGGGCACTTCCACTTATGGTCCTATAGCTTAGGGAAATTAAAATCAAAAAGACACAGCCACCCCAAAGTTTGGGACGGCTCTGCTTACAAGAACCTCGTTTACGGGACAAGTTCAATATCGCAGACAGTGAAAAATGGATAAAGAAGTTTTGGTACTTACGTACAATGCAATATCACTCAGCAATGAAATCTATGTCATCAGGCCCGTAGCAGCATAATGAGTAGATTCAGGTATGATGATTCTAACTGAAATAAGTCACAAGAAAAAGAAACATCATAAGATATCATTAACACACGGAATGTAAACTTGGCTACACAGGAACTGGATTACAAAACAGAAGAGGGTCTCAAATTTAGAAAACCAACTTATGCTTGCTTAAGGGGAAAGGTGAGTTGGGGTGCTGCATAAAACCAGAGATTGAAATGAGCACAGATAAAGTTCCTTAAGCCAAATATGAAATAGACAACAGCTGCTCCTTGCTCAACGAAATGGACTCAACACCCCATATTAAACAACTAAGAATGTACCTGACTAGTAAGTATCTTAAAACCTATGGATCGCTATATCTCTGAAAGAGAATCAAGCATGTGTACAGAGGCATAAACGCAGCAGTGATAGGATTGGAGAGGTCCGGTGAGCAAATGAAGACCCTTTGAAGTCATATTGCATGGTACCCATTCCACGGGTCTCAACTCTCCAGGTTTAAGGGATTCTTCCTTCAGCTAAATCATGCATGTGGAACCCAGAGTATGATCAACCGTGTGATCGGGAGACGTGTTCCAATATGTCTCAGTTCTCGTCCCCTGGTACTCAGGTGCAACATTCCAGACGCTTTACTAACACTCTCCCGACTTGGAGAGTCAGTGCCTTTAACCTCCTGTTTGGCCCAGTTTGCAATATCTGCGGAAGATGAACAGGAATAGCGAGAAACAATGAGAGACTAGCTGGATTTTTCTGGACGGGTAAATTTAACTCTCATTTCCCACCAGGAAGAGGAATTAACCAAAGGCTCAGCGTGCCGTGCCAGAACCACATTAGGGCCTGAAGCAATCCTGCGGTGTTGCGGCCAGCTCACAAGAAAGCGAGTTGAAGAAAGGAGCTCAGGGGCACTGTAATTCACAAACCTGCAGAGTTATAAATGACAGCTATCGTCCAAAAATATACTGAAGTAAGGCTGCCAAGAGGACTTGAAAGCGGGGCAGAATTGCAGGAAACCGATTTCAGGAGGTAGACTGGAATTGCATTTAAAGCATAGGAAAAGAGGCAGAACGTCGACAATGATGCACTTGGCCAAAAAGGGCGTATGCGTTTTTTCCTGAATATATTCAGGAAAAAACGCATACGCCCTTTTTGGCCAACCAAGCAAGCTTGCAAAGGAAATCTGCACTACAATGAAGTCTCACTTCCCCCGGGTCAAAATGGCCACCTGAAAAAAGTGTAAAATCCAGAAAGGCAGGACAGGCCATGGAGAACTGGGAGCCTTGGTATGCTGATGGGCGGGATGTAAATTGCCAACAGCCACTCGGGAGAAGTGTATGGTGTTTCCTGAAACATCTAAAAAACAAAGCAACAGAGCCTAGGGCACTTCCACTTATGGTCCTATAGCTTAGGGAAATTAAAATCAAAAAGACACAGCCACCCCAAAGTTTGGGACGGCTCTGTTTACAAGAATCTCGTTTACGGTACAAGTTCAATATCGCAGAAAGTGAAAAATGGATAAAGAAGTTGTGGTACTTACGTACAATGCAATATCGCTCAGCAATGAAATCTGTGTCATCAGGCCCGTAGCAGCATAATGAGTGGATTCAGGTATGATGATTCTAACTGAAATAAGTCACACAGAAAAAGAAACATCATAAGATATCACTAATACACGGAATGTAAACTTGGCTACAGAGGAACTGGATTACAAAAGAGAACAGGGTCTCAAATTTAGAAAACCAACTTATGCTTGCTTAAGGGGAAAGGTGAGTTGGGGTGCTGCATAAAACCAGAGATGGAAATGAGCACAGATAAAGTTCCTTAAGCCAAATATGGAATAGACAAGAGCTACTCCTTGCTCAAAGAAATGGACTCAACACCCCATATTAAACGCCTAAGAATGTACCTGACTAGTAATTATCTTAAAACCTATGGATTGCTATGTCTCCGAAAGAGAATCAAGCGTGTGTACAGGGGCATAAACGCAGCAGTGATAGGATTGCAGAGGTTCGGTGAGCAAATGAAGACCCTTTGAAGTCATATTGCATGGTACCCATTCCACGGGTCTCAACTCTCCAGGTTTAAGGGATTCTTCCTTCAGCTAAATCATGCATGTGGAACCCAGAGTATGATCAACCGTGTGATCGGGAGACGTGTTCCAATATGTCTCAGTTCTCGTCCCCTGGTACTCGGTTGCAACATTCCAGACGCTTTACTAACACTCTCCAGACTTGGAGAGTCAGTGCCTTTAACCTCCTGTTTGGCCCAGTTTGCAATTTCTGCGAAAGATGAACAGGAATAGGGAGAATCAATGAGAGACTAGCTGGAGGTGTCTGGATGGGCAAATTTAACTCTCATTTCCCCCCAGGAGGAGGAATTAACCAAAGGCTCAGCATGCCGTGCCGGAACCAGATTAGGGCCTGAAGCAATCCTGCGGTGTTGCGGCCAGCTCACAAGAAAGCGAGTTGAAGAAAGGAACTCAGGGGCAGTGTAATGACAAACCTGCAGTGTTATAAATGACAGCTATCGTCCAAAAATATACTGAAGGAAGGCTGCCAAGAGGACTTGAAATTGGCGCAGAATTGCAGGAAACCGATTTCAGGAGGTAGACTGGAATTGCATTTAAAGCATAGGAAAAGAGGCAGAACGTCTACAATGATGCACTTGGACAAAAAGGGCGTATGCGTTTTTTCTTGAATATATTCAGGAAAAAGCGCATACGCCCTTTTTGGCCAACCAAGCAAGCTTGCAAAGGACATCTGCACTACAATGAAGTCTCACTTCCCCCCGGTCAAAAGGGCCAACTGAAAAAAGTGTAAAATCCAGAAAGGCAGGACAGGCCATGGAGAACTGGGAGCCTTGTTATGCTGACGGGCGGGATGTAAATTGCCAAGAGCCACTCGGGAGAAGTGTATGGTGTTTCCTGAATCATCTAAGAAACAAAGCAACAGATCCTAGGGCACTTCCTCTTATGGTCCTATAGCTTAGGGAAATTAAAATCAAAAAGACACAGCCACCCCAAAGTTTGGGACGGCTCTGCTTACAAGACCCTCGTTTACGGGACAAGTTCAATAACGCAGAAAGTGAAAAATGGATAAAGAAGTTTTGGTACTTACGTACAATGCAATATCACTCAGCAATGAAATCTATGTCATCAGTCCCGTAGCAGCATAATGAGTGGATTCAGGTATGATGATTCTAACAGAAATAAGTCACAAGAAAAAGAAACATCATAAGATATCATTTATACACGGAATGTAAACTTGGCTACACAGGAACTGGATTACAGAACAGAACAGGGTCTTAAATTTAGAAAACCAACTTATGCTTCCTTAAGGGGAAAGGTGAGTTGGGGTGCTGCATAAAACCAGAGATTGAAATGAGCACAGATAAAGTTCCTTAAGCCAAATATGTAATACACAAGAGCTACTCCTTGCTCAACGAAATGGACTCAACACCCCATATTAAACGCCTAAGAATGTACCTGACTAGTAAGTATCTTAAAACCTATGGATCGCTATGTCTCCGAAAGAGAATCAAGCGTGTGTACAGGGGCATAAACGCAGCAGTGATAGGATTGGAGAGGTTCAGTGAGCAAATGAAGACCCTTTGAAGTCATATTGCATGGTACCCATTCCACGGGTCTCAACTCTCCAGGTTTAAGGGATTCTTCCTTCACCTAAATCATACATGAGGAACCCAGAGTATGATCAACCGTGTGATCGGGAGACGTGTTCAAATATGTCTCAGTTCTCGTCCCCTGGTACTCGGGTGCAACATTCCAGACGCTTTACTAACACTTTCCCGACTTGGAGAGTCAGTGCCTTTAACCTCCTGTTTGGCCCAGTTTGCAATTTCTGCGGAAGATGAACAGGAATAGGGAGAACCAATGAGAGACTAGCTGGAGGTGTCTGGACGGGCAAATTTAACTCTCATTTCCCACCAGGAAGAGGAATTAACCAAAGGCTCAGCGTGCCGTGCCGGAACCAGATTAGGGCCTGAAGCAATCTTGCGGTGTTGCGGCCAGCTCACAAGAAAGCGAGTTGAAGAAAGGAGCTCAGGGGCACTGTAATTCACAAATCTGCAGAGTTATAAATGACAGCTATCGTCCAAAAATATACTGAAGTAAGGCTGCCAAGAGGACTTGAAAGCGGGCCAGAATTGCAGGAAACCGATTTCAGGAGGTAGACTGGAATTGCATTTAAAGCATAGGAAAAGAGGCAGAACGTCGACAATGATGCTCTTGGCCATAAAGGGTGTATGCGTTTTTTCCTGAATATATTCAGGAAAAAACGCATACGCCCATTTTGGCCAACCAAGCAAGCTTGCAAAGGAAATCTGCACTACAATGAAGTCTCACTTCTCCCCGGTCAAAAGGGCCATCTGAAAAAAGTGTAAAATCCAGAAAGGCAACACAGGCCATGGAGAACTGGGAGCCTTGTTATGCTGATGGGCGGGATGTAAATTGCCAACAGCCACTTGGGAGAAGTATATGGTGTTTCCTGAAACATCTAAGAAACAAAGCAACAGAGCCTAGGGCACTTCCACTTATCTCCCTAAAGCTTTGGGAAATTAAAATCAAAAAGACACAGCCACCCCTATGTTTGGGACAGCTCTGTTTAGAAGAAACTCGTTTAAGGGACTATTTTAATATCGCAGAAAGTGAAAAATGGATAAAGAAGTTGTGATACTTACGTACAATGCAATATCACTCAGCAATGAAATCTGTGTCATCAGGCCCGTAGCAGCAAAATGAGTGGATTCAGGTATGATGATTCTAACTGAAATAAGTCACACAGAAAAAGAAACATCATAAGATATCACTAATACACGGAATGTAAACTTGGCTACAGAGGAACTGGATTACAAAAGAGAACAGGATGTCAAATTTAGAAAACCAACTTATGCTTGCTTAAGGGGAAAGGTGAGTTGGGGTTCTGCATAAAACCAGAGATGGAAATGAGCACAGATAAAGTTCCTTAAGCCAAATATGGAATAGACAAGAGCTACTCCTTGCTCAACGAAATGGACTCAACACCCCATATTAAACGCCTAAGAATGTACCTGACTAGTAAGTATATTAAAAGGTATGGATCACTATGTCTCCGAAAGAGAATCAAGCGTGTGTACAGGGCATAAACGCAGCAGTGATAGGATTGCAGAGGTTCGGTGAGCAAATGAAGACCCGTTGAAGTCATATTGCATGGTACCCATTCCACGGGTCTCAACTCTCCAGGTTTAAGGGATTCTTCCTTCAGCTAAATCATGCATGTGGAAACCAGAGTATGATCAACTGTGTGATCGGGAGACGTGTTCCAATATGTCTCAGTTCTCGTCCCCTGGTACTCGGTTGCAACATTCCAGACGCTTTACTAACACTCTCCAGACTTGGAGAGTCAGTGCCTTTAACCTCCTGTTAGGCCCAGTTTGCAATTTCTGCGGAAGATGAACAGGAATAGGGAGAACCAATGAGAGACTAGCTGGAGGTGTCTGGAGGGGCAAATTTAACTCTCATTTCCCACCAGGAAGAGGAATTAACCAAAGGCTCAGCGTGCCGTGCCGGAACCAGATTAGGGCCTGAAGCAATCCTGCAGTGTTGCGGCCAGCTCACAAGAAAGCGAGTTGAAGAAAGGAGCTCAGGGGCACTGTAATTCACAAACCTGCAGAGTTATAAATGACAGCTATCGTCCAAAAATATACTGAAGTAAGGCTGCCAAGAGGACTTGAAAGCGGGCCAGAATTGCAGGAAACCGATTTCAGGAGGTAGAGTGGAATTGCATTTAAAGCATAGGAAAAGAGGCAGAACATCGACAATGATGCACTTGGCCAAAAAGGGCGTATGTGTTTTTTCCTGAATATATTCAGGAAAAAACGCATACGCCCTTGTTGGCCAACCAAGGAAGCTTGCAAAGGATATCTGCACTACAATGAAGTCTCACTTCCCCCCAGTCAAAAGGGCCATCTGAAAAAAGTGTAAAATCCAGAAAGGCAGAACAGGCCATGGAGAACTGGGAGCGTTGTTATGCTGATGGGTGGGATGTAAATTGCCAACAGCCACTCGGGAGAAGTGTATGGTGTTTCCTGAGACATCTAAAAAACAAAGCAACAGAGCCTAGGGCACTTCCACTTATGGTCCTATAGCTTAGGGAAATTAAAATCAAAAAGACACAGCCACCCCAAAGTTTGGGACGGCTCTGTTTACAAGAACCTCGTTTATGGTACAAGTTCAATATCGCAGAAAGTGAAAAATGGATAAAGAAGTTGTGGTACTTACGTACAATGCAATATCGCTCAGCAATGAAATCTGTGTCATCAGGCCCGTAGCAGCATAATGAGTGGATTCAGGTATGATGATTCTAACTGAAATAAGTCACACAGAAAAAGAAACATCATAAGATATCACTAATACATGGAATGTAAACTTGGCTACACAGGAACTGGATTACAAAACAGAACAGGGTCTCAAATTTAGAAAACCAACTTATGCTTGCTTAAGGGGAAAGGTGAGTTGGGGTGCTGCATAAAACCAGAGATTGAAATGAGCACAGATAAAGTTCCTTAAGCCAAATATGGAATAGACAAGAGCTACTCCTTGCTCAACGAAATGGACTCAACACCCCATATTAAACGCCTAAGAATGTACCTGACTAGTAAGTATCTTAAAACCTATGGATTGCTATGTCTCTGAAAGAGAATCAAGCGTGTGTACAGGGGCATAAACGCAGCAGTGATAGGATTGGAGAGGTTCGGTGAGCAAATGAAGACCCTTTGAAGTCATATTGCATGGTACCCATTCCACGGGTCTCAACTCTCCAGGTTTAAGGGATTCTTCCTTCAGCTAAATCAGGCATGTGGAACCCAGAGTATGATCAACCATGTGATTGGGAGACGTGTTCCAATATGTCTCAGTTCTCGTCCCCTGGTACTCGGGTGCAACATTCCAGATGCTTTACTAACACTGTCCCGACTTGGAGAGTCAGTGCCTTTAACCTCCTGTTTGGCCCAGTTTGCAATTTCTGCGGAAGATGAACAGGAATAGTGATAACCGATGAGGGACTAGCTGGAGGTGTCTGGACGGGCAAATTTAACTCTCATTTCCCACCAGGAAGAGGAATTAACCAAAGGCTCAGCGTGCCGTGCCGGAACCAGATTAGGGCCTGAAGCAATCCTGCGGTGTTGCGGCCAGCTCACAAGAAAGCGAGTTGAAGAAAGGAGCTCAGGGGCACCGTAATTCACAAACCTGCAGAGTTATAAATGACAGCTATCGTCCAAAAATATACTGAAGTAAGGCTGCAGGGAAGACTTGAAAGCGGGGCAGAATTGCAGGAAACCGATTTCAGAGAGTAGACTGGAATTGCACTTAAAGCATAGGAAAAGAGGCAGAACGTCGACAATGATGCACTTGGCCAAAAAGGGCATATGCATTTTTTCCTGAATATATTCAGGAAAAAACGCATACGCCCTTTTTGGCCAACCAAGCAAGCTTGCAAAGGAAATCTGCACTACAATGAAGTCTCACTTCCCCCTGGTCAAAAGGGCCATCTGAAAAAAGTGTAAAATCCAGAAAGGCAGGACAGGCCATGGAGTACTGGGAGCCTTGTTATGCTGATGGGCGGGATGTAAATTGCCAACAGCCACTCGGGAGAAGTGTATGGTGTTTCCTGAAACATCTAAAAAACAAAGCAACAGAGCCTAGGGCACTTCCACATATGGTCCTATAGCTTAGGGAAATCAAAATCAAAAAGACACAGCCACCCCTAAGTTTGGGATGGCTCTGTTTACAAGAACATCGTTTACGGTACAAGTTCAATATCGCAGAAAGTGAAAAATGGATAAAGAAGTTGTGGTACTTACGTACAATGCAATATCACTCAGCAATGAAATCTATGTCATCAGGCCCGTAGAAGCATAATGAGTGGATTCAGGTATGATGATTCTAACTGAAATAAGTCACACAGAAAAAGAAACATCATAAGATATCACTAATACACAGAATGTAAACTTGGCTACACAGGAACTGGATTACAAAACAGAACAGGGTCTCAAATTTAGAAAACCAACTTATGCTTGCTTAAGGGGAAAGGTGAGTTGGGGTGCTGCATAAAACCAGAGATTGAAATGAGCACAGATAAAGTTCCTTAAGCCAAATATGTAATAGACAAGAGCTACTCCTTGCTCAACGAAATGGACTCAAAACCCCATGTTAATCACCTTATAATGTACCTGACTAGTAAGTATCTTAAGACCTAAAGATTGCTATGTCTCTGAAAGAGAATCAAGTGTGAGTACAGGGTAATAAACGCAGCAATGATAGAATTGGAGAGGTTCGGTGAGCAAATGAAGACCCTTTGAAGTCATATTGCATGGTACCCATTCCACGGGTCTCAACTCTCCAGGTTTAAGGGATTCTTCCTTCAGCTAAAACATGCATGTGGAACCCAGAGTATGATCAACCGTGTGATCGGGAGACGTTTTCCAATATGTCTCAGTTGTCGTCCCCTGGTACTCGGGTGCAACATTCCAGACGCTTTAATAACACTCTCCCGACTTGGAGAGTCAGTGCCTTTAACCTCCTGTTTGGCCCCGTTTGCAATTTCTGCGGAAGATGAACAGGAATAGGGAGGACAAATGAGAGACTAGCTGGAGGTGTCTGGACGGGCAAATTTAACTCTCATTTCCCACCAGGAAGAGGTATTAACCAAAGGCTCAGTGTGCCGTGCCGGAAGTAGATTAGGGCCTGAAGCAATCCTGCGGTGTTGCGGCCAGCTCACAAGAAAGCGAGTTGAAGAAAGGAGCTCAGGGACACTGTAATTCACAAACCTGCAGAGTTATAAATGACAGCTATCGTCCAAAAGTATACTGAAGTAAGGCTGCCAAGAGGACTTGAAAGCAGGGCAGAATTGCAGGAAACCAATTTCAGGAGGTAGACTGGAATTGCATTTAAAGCATAGGAAAAGAGGCAGAACGTCTACAATGATGCACTTGGACAAAAAGGGCGTATGCGTTTTTTCTTGAATATATTCAGGAAAAAGCGCATACGCCCTTTTTGGCCAACCAAGCAAGCTTGCAAAGGAAATCTGCACTACAATGAAGTCTCACTTCTCCCCGGTCAAAAGGGCCATCTGAAAAAAGTGTAAAATCCAGAAAGGCAGGACAGGCCATGGAGAACTGGGAGCCTTGTTATGCTGACGGGCGGGATGTAAATTGCCAAGAGCCACTCGGGAGAAGTGTATGGTGTTTCCTGAATCATCTAAGAAACAAAGCAACAGAGCCTAGGGCACTTCCACTTATGGTCCTATAGCTTAGGGAAATTAAAATCAAAAAGACACAGCCACCCCAAAGTTTGGGACGGCTCTGCTTACAAGACCCTCGTTTACGGGACAAGTTCAATAACGCAGAAAGTGAAAAATGGATAAAGAAGTTTTGGTACTTACGTACAATGCAATATCACTCAGCAATGAAATCTATGTCATCAGTCCCGTAGCAGCATAATGAGTGGATTCAGGTATGATGATTCTAACAGAAATAAGTCACAAGAAAAAGAAACATCATAAGATATCATTTATACACGGAATGTAAACTTGGCTACACAGGAACTGGATTACAGAACAGAACAGGGTCTTAAATTTAGAAAACCAACTTATGCTTGCTTAAGGGGAAAGGTGAGTTGGGGTGCTGCATAAAACCAGAGATTGAAATGAGCACAGATAAAGTTCCTTAAGCCAAATATGTAATACATAAGAGCTACTCCTTGCTCAACGAAATGGACTCAACACCCCATATTAAACGCCTAAGAATGTACCTGACTAGTAAGTATCTTAAAACCTATGGATCGCTATGTCTCCGAAAGAGAATCAAGCGTGTGTACAGGGGCATAAACGCAGCAGTGATAGGATTGGAGAGGTTCGGTGAGCAAATGAAGACCCTTTGAAGTCATATTGCATGGTACCCATTCCACGGGTCTCAACTCTCCAGGTTTAAGGGATTCTTCCTTCACCTAAATCATACATGAGGAACCCAGAGTATGATCAACCGTGTGATCGGGAGACGTGTTCAAATATGTCTCAGTTCTCGTCCCCTGGTACTCGGGTGCAACATTCCAGACGCTTTACTAACACTCTCCCGACTTGGAGAGTCAGTGCCTTTAACCTCCTGTTTGGCCCAGTTTGCAATTTCTGCGGAAGATGAACAGGAATAGGGAGAACCAATGAGAGACTAGCTGGAGGTGTCTGGACGGGCAAATTTAACTCTCATTTCACACCAGGAAGAGGAATTAACCAAAGGCTCAGCGTGCCGTGCCGGAACCAGATTAGGGCCTGAAGCAATCTTGCGGTGTTGCGGCCAGCTCACAAGAAAGCGAGTTGAAGAAAGGAGCTCAGGGGCACTGTAATTCACAAACCTGCAGAGTTATAAATGACAGCTATCGTCCAAAAATATACTGAAGTAAGGCTGCCAAGAGGACTTGAAAGCGGGCCAGAATTGCAGGAAACCGATTTCAGGAGGTAGACTGGAATTGCATTTAAAGCATAGGAAAAGAGGCAGAACGTCGACAATGATGCTCTTGGCCATAAAGTGCGTATGCGTTTTTTCCTGAATATATTCAGGAAAAAACGCATACGCCCATTTTGGCCAACCAAGCAAGCTTGCAAAGGAAATCTGCACTACAATGAAGTCTCACTTCCCCCCGGTCAAAAGGGCCATCTGAAAAAAGTGTAAAATCCAGAAAGGCAACACAGGCCATGGAGAACTGGGAGCCTTGTTATGCTGATGGGCGGGATGTAAATTGCCAACAGCCACTTGGGAGAAGTATATGGTGTTTCCTGAAACATCTAAGAAACAAAGCAACAGAGCCTAGGGCACTTCCACTTATCTCCCTAAAGCTTTGGGAAATTAAAATCAAAAAGACACAGCCACCCCTATGTTTGGGACAGCTCTGTTTAGAAGAAACTCGTTTAAGGGACTAGTTCAATATCGCAGAAAGTGAAAAATGGATAAAGAAGTTGTGATACTTACGTACAATGCAATATCACTCAGCAATGAAATCTGTGTCATCAGGCCCGTAGCAGCATAATGAGTGGATTCAGGTATGATGATTCTAACTGAAATAAGTCACACAGAAAAAGAAACATCATAAGATATCACTAATACACGGAATGTAAACTTGGCTACAGAGGAACTGGATTACAAAAGAGAACAGGGTCTCAAATTTAGAAAACCAACTTATGCTTGCTTAAGGGGAAAGGTGAGTTGGGGTGCTGCATAAAACCAGAGATGGAAATGAGCACAGATAAAGTTCCTTAAGCCAAATATGGAATAGACAAGAGCTACTCCTTGCTCAACGAAATGGACTCAACACCCCATATTAAACACCTAAGAATGTACCTGACTAGTAAGTATATTAAAAGCTATGGATCACTATGTCTCCGAAAGAGAATCAAGCGTGTGTACAGGGGCATAAACCCAGCAGTGATAGGATTGCAGAGGTTCGGTGAGCAAATGAAGACCCTTTGAAGTCATATTGCATAGTACCCATTCCACGGGTCTCAACTCTCCAGGTTTAAGGGATTCTTCCTTCAGCTAAATCATGCATGTGGAACCCAGAGTATGATCAACCGTGTGATCGGGAGACGTGTTCCAATATGTCTCAGTTCTCGTCCCCTGGTACTCGGTTGCAACATTCCAGACGCTTTACTAACACTCTCCAGACTTGGAGAGTCAGTGCCTTTAACCTCCTGTTAGGCCCAGTTTGCAATTTCTGTGGAAGATGAACAGGAATAGGGAGAACCAATGAGAGACTAGCTGGAGGTGTCTGGAGGGGCAAATTTAACTCTCATTTCCCACCAGGAAGAGGAATTAACCAAAGGCTCAGCGTGCCGTGCCGGAACCAGATTAGGGCCTGAATCAATCCTGCAGTGTTGCGGCCAGCTCACAAGAAAGCGAGTTGAAGAAAGGAGCTCAGGGGCACTGTAATTCACAAACCTGCAGAGTTATAAATGACAGCTATCGTCCAAAAATATACTGAAGTAAGGCTGCCAAGAGGACTTGAAAGCGGGCCAGAATTGCAGGAAACCGATTTCAGGAGGTAGAGTGGAATTGCATTTAAAGCATAGGAAAAGAGGCAGAACGTCGACAATGATGCACTTGGCCAAAAAGGGCGTATGCGTTTTTTCCTGAATATATTCAGGAAAAAACGCATACGCCCTTTTTGGCCAACCAAGCAAGCTTGCAAAGGAAATCTGCACTACCATGAAGTCTCACTTCCCCCTGGTCAAAAGGGCCATCTGAAAAAAGTGTAAAATCCAGAAAGGCTGGACAGGCCACGGAGTACTGGGAGCCTTGTTATGCTGATGGGCGGGATGTAAATTGCCAACAGCCACTCGGGAGAAGTGTATGGTGTTTCCTGAAACATCTAAAAAACAAAGCAACAGAGCCTAGGGCACTTCCACATATGGTCCTATAGCTTAGGGAAATCAAAATCAAAAAGACACAGCCACCCCTAAGTTTGGGATGGCTCTGTTTACAAGAACCTCGTTTACGGTACAAGTTCAATATCGCAGAAAGTGAAAAATGGATAAAGAAGTTGTGGTACTTACGTACAATGCAATATCACTCAGCAATGAAATCTATGTCATCAGGCCCGTAGCAGCATAATGAGTGGATTCAGGTATGATGATTCTAACTGAAATAAGTCACACAGAAAAAGAAACATCATAAGATATCACTAATACACGGAATGTAAACTTGGCTACACAGGAATTGGATTACAAAACAGAACAGGGTCTCAAATTTAGAAAACCAACTTATGCTTGCTTAAGGGGAAAGGTGAGTTGGGGTGCTGCGTAAAACCAGAGATTGAAATGAGCACAGATAAAGTTCCTTAAGCCAAATATGGAATAGACAAGAGCTACTCCTTGCTCAACGAAATGGACTCAACACCCCATGTTAATCACCTTATAATGTACCTGACTAGTAAGTATCTTAAGACCTAAAGATTGCTATGTCTCTGAAAGAGAATCAAGTGTGAGTACAGGGTAATAAACGCAGCAGTGATAGGATTGGAGAGGTTCGGTGAGCAAATGAAGACCCTTTCAAGTCATATTGCATGGTACCCATTCCACGGGTCTCAACTCTCCAGGTTTAAGGGATTCTTCCTTCAGCTAAAACATGCATGTGGAACCCAGAGTATGATCAACCGTGTGATCGGGAGACGTTTTCCAATATGTCTCAGTTCTCGTCCCCTGGTACTCGGGTGCAACATTCCAGACGCTTTACTAACACTCTCCCGACTTGGAGAGTCAGTGCCTTTAACCTCCTGTTTGTCCCAGTTTGCAATTTCTGCGGAAGATGAACAGGAATAGGGAGGACAAATGAGAGACTAGCTGGAGGTGTCTGGACGGGCAAATTTAACTCTCATTTCCCACCAGGAAGAGGTATTAACCATAGGCTCAGTGTGCCATGCCGGAAGTAGATTAGGGCCTGAAGCAATCCTGCGGTGTTGCGGACAGCTCACAAGAAAGCGAGTTTAAGAAAGGAGCTCAGGGGCAGTGTAATCACAAACCTGCAGTGTTATAAATGACAGCTATCGTCCAAAAATATACTGAAGGAAGGCTGCCAAGAGGACTTGAAATTGGCGCAGAATTGCAGGAAACCGATTTCAGGAGGTAGACTGGAATTGCATTTAAAGCATAGGAAAAGAGGCAGAACGTCGACAATGATGCACTTGGACAAAAAGGGCGTATGGGTTTTTTCCTGAATATATTCAGGAAAAAACGCATACGCACTTTTTGGCCAACCAAGCAAGCTTGCAAAGGAAATCTGCACTACAATGAAGTCTCACTTCCCCCGGGTCAAAATGGCCATCTGAAAAAAGTATAAAATCCAGAAAGGCAGGACAGGCCATGGAGAACTGGGAGCCTTGGTATGCTGATGGGCGGGATGTAAATTGCCAACAGCCACTCGGGAGAAGTGTATGGTGTTTCCTGAAACATCTAAAAAACAAAGCAACAGAGCCTAGGGCACTTCCACTTATGGTCCTATAGCTTAGGGAAATTAAAATCAAAAAGACACAGCCACCCCAAAGTTTGGGACGGCTCTGTTTACAAGAACCTCGTTTACGGTAGAAGTTCAATATCGCAGAAAGTGAAAAATGGATAAAGAAGTTGTGGTACTTAATTACAATGCAATATCACTCAGCAATGAAATCTATGTCATCAGGCCCTTAGCAGCATAATGAGTGGATTCAGGTATGATGATTCTAACTGAAATAAGTCACACAGAAAAAGAAACATAAGATATCACTAATACACGGAATGTAAACTTGGCTACACAGGACCTGGATTACAAAACAGAAGAGGGTCTCAAATTTAGAAAACCAACTTATGCTTGCTTAAGGGGAAAGGTGAGTTGGGGTGATGCATAAAACCAGAGATTGAAATGAGCACAGATAAAGTTCCTTAAGCCAAATATGGAATAGACAAGAGCTACTCCTTGCTCAACGAAATGGACTCAACACCCCATATTAAACGCCTAAGAATGTACCTGACTAGTAAGTATCTTAAAACCTATGGATCGCTATGTCTCCGAAAGACAATCAAGCGTGTGTACAGGGGCATAAACGCAGCAGTGATAGGATTGCAGAGGTTCGGTGAGCAAATGAAGACCCTTTGAAGTCATATTGCATGGTACCCATTCCACGGGTCTCAACTCTCCAGGTTTAAGGGATTCTTCCTTCAGCTAAAACATGCATGTGGAACCCAGAGTATGATCAACCGTGTGATCGGGAGACATGTTCCAATATGTCTCAGTTCTCGTCCCCTGGTACTCGGGTGCAACATTCCAGCTGCTTTACTAACTCTCTCCCAACTTGGAGAGTCAGTGCCTTTAACCTCCTGTTTGGCCCAGTTTGCAATTTCCGCGGAAGATGAACAGGAATAGGGAGAACCAATGAGAGACTAGCTGGAGGTGTCTGGACGGGCAAATTTAACTCTCATTTCCCACCAGGAAGAGGAATTAACCAAAGGCTCAGCATGCCGTGCTGGAACCAGATTAGGGCCTGAAGCAATCCTGCGGAGTTGCGGCCAGCTCACAAGAAAGCGAGTTGAAGAAAGGAGCTCAGGGGCACTGTAATTCACAAACCTGCAGAGTTATAAATGACAGCTATCGTCCAAAAATATACTGAAGTAAGGCTGCCAAGAGGACTTGAAAGCGGGGCAGAATTGCAGAAAATCGATTTCAGGAGGTAGACTGGAATTGCATTTAAAGCATAGGAAAAGAGGCAGAACGTCCACAATGATGCACTTGGACAAAAAGGGTGTATGCGTTTTTTCCTGAATATATTCAGGAAAAAACGCATACACCCTTTTTGGCCAACCAAGCAAGCTTGCAAAGGAAATCTGCACTACAATGAAGTCTCACTTCCCCCCAGTCAAAAGGGCCATCTGAAAAAAGTGTAAAATCCAGAAAGGCAGGACAGGCCATGGAGAACTGGGAGCCCTGTTATGCTGATGGGCGGGATGTAAATTGCCAACAGCCACTCGGGAGAAGTGTATGGTGTTTCCTGAAACATCTAATAAACAAAGCAACAGAGCCTAGGGCACTTCCACCTAGGGTCCTATAGCTTAGGGAAATTAAAATCAAAAAGACACAGCCACCCCAAAGTTTGGGATGGCTCTGTTTACAAGAACCTCGTTTACGGTACAAGTTCAATATCGCAGAAAGCGAAAAACGGATAAAGAAGTTGTGGTACTTACGTACAATGAAATATCACTCAGCAATGAAATCTATGTCATCAGGCCCGTAGTAGCATAATGAGTGGATTCAGGTATGATGATTCTAACTGAAATAAGTCACACAGAAAAAGAAACATCATAAGATATCACTCATGCACGGAATGTAAACTTGGCTACACAGGAACTGAATTACAAAACAGAAGAAGGTCTCAAATTTAGAAAACCAACTTATGCTTGCTTAAGGGGAAAGGTGAGATGGGGTGCTGCATAAAATCAGAGATTGAAATGAGCACAGATAAGGTTCCTTAAGCCAAATATGTAATAGACAAGAGCTACTCCTTGTTCAACGAAATGGACTCAACTCCCCATATTAAACGTCCAAGAATGTACCTGACTAGTAAGTATCTTAAAACCTATGGATTGCTATTTCTCTGAAAGAGAATCAAGCATGTGTACAGGGGCATAAATGCAACAGTGATAGGATTGGAGAGGTTCGGTGAGCAAACAAAGACCCTTTGAAGTCATATTGCACGGTAGCCATTCCACGGGTCTCAACTCTCCAGGTTTAAGGGATTGTTCCTTCAGCTAAAACATGCATGTGGAACTCAGAGTATGATCAACCGTGAGATCGGGAGACATGTTCCAATATGTCTCAGTTCTCGTCCCCTGGTACTCGGGTGCAACATTCCAGACGCTTAACTAACACTCTCCCGACTTGGAGAGTCAGTGCCTTTAACCTCCTGTTTGGCCCAGTTTGCAATTTCTGCGGAAGATGAACAGGAATAGGGAGAACCAATGAGAGACTAGCTGGAGGTGTCTGGACGGGCAAATTTAACTCTCATTTCCCACCAGGAAGAGGATTTAACCAAAGGCTCAGCGTGCCGTGCCAGAACCAGATTGGGGCCTGAAGCAATCCTGCGGTGTTGCGGCCAGCTCACAAGAAAGCGAGTTGAAGAAAGGAGCTCAGGGGCACTGTAATTCACAAACCTGCAGAGTTATAAATGACAGCTATCGTCCAAAAATATACTGAAGTAAGGCTGCCAAGAGGACTTGAAAGCGGGGCAGAATTGCAGGAAACCGATTTCAGGAGGTACACTGGAATTGCATTTAAAGCATAGGAAAAGAGGCAGAACGTCGACAATGATGCACTTGGCCAAAAAGGGCGTATGCGTTTTTACCTGAATATATTCAGGAAAAAACGCATACGCCCTTTTTGGCCAACCAAGCAAGCTTGCAAAGGAAATCTGCACTACAATGAAGTCTCACTTCCCCCGGTCAAAAGGGCCATCTGAAAAAAGTGTAAAATCCAGAAAGGCAGGACAGGCCATGGAGAACAGGGAGCCTTGTTGTGCTGATGGGCGGGATGTAAATTGCCAACAGCCAATCGGGAGAAGTGTATGGTGTTTCCTGAAACATCTAAAAAACAAAGCAACAGAGCCTAGGGCACTTCCACTTATGGTCCTATAGCTTAGGGAAATTAAAACCAAAAAGACACAGCCACCCCAAAGTTTGGGATGGCTCTGTTTACAAGAACCTCGTTTACGGTACAAGTTCAATATCGCAGAAAGCGAAAAATGGATAAAGAAGTTGTGGTACTTACGTACAATGCAATATCACTCAGCAATGAAATCTATGTCATCAGGCTCGTAGCAGCATAATGAGTGTATTCAGGTATGATGATTCTAACTGAAATAAGTCACACAGAAAAAGAAACATCATAAGATATCACTAATACACGGAATGTAAACTTGGCTACACAGGAACTGGATTACAAAACAGAACAGGGTCTCAAATTCAGAAAACCAACTTATGCTTGCTTAAGGGGAAAGGTGAGTTGGGCTTCTGCATAAAACCAGAGATTGAAATGAGCACAGATAAAGTTCCTTAAGCCAAATATGTAATATACAAGAGCTACTCCTTGCTCAACGAAATGGACTCAACACCCCATATTAAACGCCTAATAATGTACCTGACTAGTAAGTATCTTAAAAGCTATGGATTGCTATGTCTCCAAAAGAGAATCAAGCATGTGTACAGGGGCATAAACGCAGCAGTGATAGGATTGGAGAGGTTCGGTGAGCAAATGAAGACCCTTTGAAGTCATATTGCATGGTACCCATTCCACGGGTCTCAACTCTCCAGGTTTAACGGATTCTTCCTTCAGCTAACACATGCATGTGGAACCCAGACTATGATCAACCATTTGATCGGGAGACGTGTTCAAATATGTCTCAGGTCTCGTCCCCTGGGACTCAGGTGCAACATTCCAGACGCTTTACTAACACTCTCCCGACTTGGAGAGTCAGTGCCTTTAAACTCCTGTTTGGCCCAGTTTGCAATTTCTGCGGAAGATGAACAGGAATAGGGAGAACCAATGAGAGACTAGCTGGAGGTGTGTGGATGGGCAAATTTAACTCTCATTTCCCAACTGGAAAAGGAATTAACCAAAGTCTCAGCGTGCCCTGATGGAACCAGATTAGGGTCTGAAGCAATCCAGCGGTGTTGCGGCCAGCTCACAAGAAAGCGAGTTGAAGAAAGGAGCTCAGGGGCACTGTAATTCACAAATCTGTAGAGTTATAAATGACAGCTATGGTCCAAAAATATACTGAAGTAAGGCTGCCAAGAGGACTTGAAAGTGGGGCAGAATTGCAGGAAACCGATCTCAGGAGGTAGACTGGAATTGCATTTAAAGCATAGGAAAAGAGGCAGAAGGTCCACAATGATGCACTTGGCCAAAAAGGGTGTATGCGTTTTTTCCTGAATATATTCAGGAAAAAACGCATACGCCCTTTTTGGCCAACCAACCAAGATTGCAAAGGAAATCTGCACTACAATGAAGTCTCACTTCCTGCCGGACAAAAGGGCAATCTGAAAAAAGTGTAAAATCCAGAAAGGCAGGACAGGCCATGGAGAACTGGGAGCCTTGTTATGCTGATGGGCGGGATGTAAATTGCCAACAGCCAATCTGGAGAAGTGTATGGTGTTTCCAGAAACATCTAAAAAACAAAGCAACAGAGCCTAGGGCACTTCCACTTATGGTCCTATAGCTTAGGGAAATTAAAATCAAAAAGACACAGCCACCCCAAAGTTTGGGACGGCTCTGTTTACAAGAACCTCGTTTACGGTAGAAGTTCAATATCGCAGAAAGTGAAGAATGGATAAAGATGTTGTGGTACTTACGTACAAAGCAATATCACTCAGCAATGAAATCTATGTCATCACGCCCGTAGCAGCATAATGAGTGGATTCAGGTATGATGATTCTAACTGAAATAAGTCACACAGAAAAAGAAACATCATAAGATATCACTAATACATGGAATGTAAACTTGGCTACAAAGTAACTGAATTACAAAACAGAACAGGGTCTCAAATTTAGAAAACCAACTTATGCTTGCTTAAGGGGAAAGGTGAGTTGGGGTGCTGCATAAAACCAGAGATTGAAATGAGCACAGATAAAGTTCCTTAAGCCAAATATGTAATAGACAAGAGCTACTCCTTGCTCAACGAAATGGACTCAACACCCCATATTAAAAGCCTAAGAATGTACCTGACTAGTAAGTATCTTAAAACCTATGGATTGCTATGTCTCCGAAAGAGGATCAGGCGTGTGTACAGGGGAATAAATGCAGCAGTGATAGGATTGGAGAGGTTCACTGAGCAAACGAAGACCCTTTGAAGTCATATTGCATAGAACCCATTCCACGGGTCTCAAATCTCCAGGTTTAAGGGATTCTTCCTTCAGCTAAAACATGCATGTGTAACCCAGAGTATGATCAACCGTGTGATCAGGAGATGTGTTCCAATTAGTCTCAGTTCTCGTCCACTGGTACTCGGGTGCAACATTCCAGACGCTTAACTAACACTCTCCCGACTTGGAGAGTCAGTGCCTTTAACCTCCTGTTTGGCCCAGTTTGCAATTTCTGCGGAAGATAAACAGGAATAGGGAGAACCAATGAGAGACTAGCTGGAGGTGTCTGAACGGGCAAATTTAACTCTCATTTCCCACCAGGAAGAGGAATTAAGCAAAGGCTCAGCGTGCCGTGCCGGAACCAGATTAGGGCCTGAAGCAATCCTGTGGTGTTGCGGCCAGCTCACAAGAAAGCGAGTTGAAGAAAGGAGCTCAGGGGCACTGTAATTCACAAACCTGCAGAGTTATAAATGACAGCTATCGTCCAAAAATATACTGAAGTAAGGCTGCCAAGAGGACTTGAAAGCGGGGCAGAATTGCAGGAAACTGATTTCAGTAGGCAGACTGGAATTGCATTTAAAGCATAGGAAAAGAGGCAGAACGTCGACAATGATGCACTTGGCCAAAAAGGGCGTATGCGTTTTTTCCTGAATATATTCAGGAAAAAACGCATACGCCCTTTTTGGCCAACAAAGCAAGCTTGCAAAGGAAATCTGCACTACAATGAAGTCTCACTTCCCCCCGGTCAAAAGGGCCATCTGAAAAAAGTGTAAAATCCAGAAAGGCAGGACAGGCCATGGAGAACTGGGAGCCTTGTTGTGCTGATGGGCGGGATGTAAATTGCCAACAGCCACTCGGGAGAAGTGTATGGTGTTTCCTGAAACATCTAAAAAACAAAGCATCAGAGCCTAGAGCACTTACACTTATGGTCCTATAGATTAGGGAAATTAAAATAAAAAAGACACAGCCACCACAAAGTTTGGGAAGGCTCTGTTTACAAGAACCTCATTTACGGTACAAGTTCAATATCGCAGAAAGCGAAAAATGGATAAAGAAGTTGTGGTACTTACGTACAAAGCAATATCACTCAGCAATGAAATCTATGTCATCAGGCCCGTAGCAGCATAATGAGTGGATTCAGGTATGATGATTCTAACTGAAATAAGTCACACAGAAAAAGAAACATCATAAGATATCACTAATACATGTAATGTAAACTTGGCTACACAGGAACTGAATTACAAAACAGAACAGGGTCTCAAATTTAGAAAACCAACTTATGCTTGCTTAAGGGGAAAGGTGAGTTGGGGTGCTGCATAAAACCAGAGATTGAAATGAGCACAGATAAAGTTCCTGAAGCCAAATATGTAATAGACAAGAGCTACTCCTTGCTCAACGAAATGGACTCAACACCCCATATTAAAAGCCTAAGAATGTACCTGACTAGTAAGTATCTTAAAACCTATGGATTGCTATGTCTCCGAAAGAGAATCAAGCGTGTGTACAGGGGAATAAATGCAGCAGTGACAGGATTGGAGAGGTTCGGTGTGCAAACGAAGACCCTTTGAAGTCATATTGCATAGTACCCATTCCACGGGTCTCAACTCTCCAGGTTTAAGGGATTCTTCCTTCAGCTAAAACATGCATGTGAAAACCACAGTATGATCAACTGTGTGATCGGGAGACGTGTTCCAATGTCTCAGTTCTCGTCCCCTGGTACTCGGGTGCAACATTCCAGACGCTTTACTAACACTCTCCTGACTTGGAGAGTCAGTGCCTTTAACCTCCTGTTTGACCCAGTTTGCAAATTCCGCGGAAGATGAACAGTAATAGGGAGAACCGATGAGAGACTAGCTGGAGGTGTCTGGACGGGGAAATTTAACTCTCATTTACAACCAGGAAGAGGAATTAACCAAAGGCTCAGCGTGCCGTGCCGGAACCAGATTAGGGCCTGAAGCAATACTGCGGTGTTGCGGCCAGCTCACAAGAAAGCGAGTTGAAGAAAGGAGCTCAGGGGCACTGTAATTCACAAACCTGCAGAGTTATAAATGACAGCTATCGTCCAAAAATACACTGAAGTAAGGCTGCCAAGAGGACTTGAAAACCGGGCAGAATTGCAGGAAACCGCTTTCAGGAGGTAGACTGGAATTGCATTTAAAGCATAGGAAAAGAGGCAGATAGTCGACAATGATGCACTTGGCCAAAAAGGGCGTATGCATTTTTTCCTGAATATATTCAGGAAAAAACGCATATGCCCTCTTTGTCCAACCAAGCAAGCTTGCACAGGAAATCTGCACTACAATGAAGTCTCACTTCCCCCCGGTCAAAAGGGACATCTGAAAAAAGTGTAAAATCCAGAAAGGCAGGACAGGCCATGGAGAACTGGGAGCCTTGTTATGCTGATGGGCGGGATGTAAATTGCCAACAGCCACTTGGGAGAAGTGTATGGTGTTTCTTGAAACATCTAAAAAACAAAGCAACAGAGCCTAGGGCACTTCCACTTATGGTCCTATAGCTTAGGGAAATTAAAATCAAAAAGACACAGCCACCCCAAAGTTTGGGACGGCTCTGTTGACAAGAACCTCGTTTACGGTACAAGTTCAATATCGCAGAAAGCGAAAAACGGATAAAGAAGTTGTGGTACTTACGTACAATGCAATATCACTCAGGAATGAAATCTATGTCATCAGGCCCATAGCAGCATAATGAGTGGATTCAGGTATGATGATTCTAACTGATATAAGTCACACAGAAAAAGAAACATCATAAGATATCACTAATAAACGGAATGTAAACTTGGCTACACAGGAACTGGATTACAAAAGAGAGCAGTGTCTGAAATTTAGAAAACAAACTTATGCTTGCTTAAGGGGAAAGGTGAGTTGGGGTGCTGCATAAAACCAGAGACTGAAATGAGCACAGATAAACTTCCTTAAGCCAAATATGTAATAGACAAGAGCTACTCCTTGCTAAACGAAATGGGCTCAACACCCCATATTAAACGCCTAACAATGTGGCTGACTAGTAAGTATCTTAAAACTTATGGATTGCTATGTCTCCAAAAGAGAATCAAGCGTGTGTACAGTGGTAGAAACGCAGCAATGATAGGATTGGAGAGGTTCGGTGAGCAAATGAAGACCCTTTGAAGTCATATTGCATGGTACCCATTCCACGGGTCTCAACTCTCCAGGTTTAAGGGATTCTTCCTTCAGCTAAATCATGCATGTGGAACCCAGAGTATGATCAACCATGTGATATGGCGACGTGTTCCAATATGTCTCAGTGCTCGTCCCCTGGTACTTGGTTGCAACATTCCAGATGCTTTACTAACACTCTCCCGACTTGGAGAGTCAGTGCCTTTAACTTCCTGTTTGGCCCAGTTTGCAATTTCTGCGGAAGATGAACAGGAATAGGGAGAACCAATGAGAGACTAGCTGGAGGTGTCTGGACGGACAAATTTAACTCTCATTTCCCACCAGGAAGAGGAATTAACCAAAGGCTCAGAGTGCCATGCCGGAACCAGATTAGGGCCTGAAGCAATCCTGCGGTGTTGCGGCCAGCTCACAAGAAAGCGAGTTGAAGAAAGGAGCTCAGGGGCACTGTAATTAACAAACCTGCAGAGTTATAAATGACAGCTATCGTCCAAAAATATACTGAAGTAAGGCTGCCAAGAGGACTTGAAAGCGGGGCAGAATTGCAGGAAACTGATTTCAGTAGGCAGACTGGAATTGCATTTAAAGCATAGGAAGAGGCAGAACGTCGACAATGATGCACTTGGCCAAAAAGGGCGTATGCGTTTTTCCTGAATATATTCAGGAAAAAACGCATACACACTTTTTGGCCAACCAAGAAAGCTTGCAAAGGAAATCTACACTACAATGAAGTCTCACATCCCCCCGGTCAAAAGGGCCATCTCAAAAAAAGTGTAAAATCCAGAAAGGCAGGACAGGCCATGGAGAACTGGGAGCCTTGTTGTGCTGATGAGCGGGATGTAAATTGCCAACAGCCACTCTGGAGAAGTGTATGGTATTTCCTGAAACATCTGAAAAACAAACCATCAGAGCCTAGGGCACTTCCACTTATGGTCCTATAGCTTAGGGATATTAAAATCAAAAAGACACAGCCACCCCAAAGTTTGGAACGGCTCTGTTTACCAGAACCACGTTTACGTTACAAGTTCAATATCAGAGAAAGTGAAAAATGGATAAAGAAGTTGTGGTACTTACGTACAATGCAATATCACTCAGAAATGAAATCTATGTCATCAGGCCCGTAGCAGCATAATGAGTGGATTCAGGTATGATGATTCTAACTGAAATAAGTCACACAGAAAAAGAAACATCATAAGATATCACTAATACACGGAATGTAAACTTGGCTACACAGGAACTGAATTACAAAACAGAACAGGGTCTCAAATTTAGAAAACCAACTTATGCTTGCTTAAGGGGAAAGGTGAGTTGGGGTGCTGCATAAAACCAGAGATTGAAATGAGCACAGATAAAGTTCCTGAAGCCAAATATGTAATAGACAAGAGCTACTCCTTGCTCAACGAAATGGACTCAACACCCCATATTAAAAGCCTAAGAATGTACCTGACTAGTAAGTATCTTAAAACCTATGGATTGCTATGTCTCCGAAAGAGAATCAAGCGTGTGTACAGGGGAATAAATGCAGCAGTGACAGGATTGGAGAGGTTCGGTGTGCAAACGAAGACCCTTTGAAGTCATATTGCATAGTACCCATTCCACGGGTCTCAACTCTCCAGGTTTAAGGGATTCTTCCTTCAGCTAAAACATGCATGTGAAAACCACAGTATGATCAACTGTGTGATCGGGAGACGTGTTCCAATGTCTCAGTTCTCGTCCCCTGGTACTCGGGTGCAACATTCCAGACGCTTTACTAACACTCTCCTGACTTGGAGAGTCAGTGCCTTTAACCTCCTGTTTGACCCAGTTTGCAAATTCCGCGGAAGATGAACAGTAATAGGGAGAACCGATGAGAGACTAGCTGGAGGTGTCTGGACGGGGAAATTTAACTCTCATTTACAACCAGGAAGAGGAATTAACCAAAGGCTCAGCGTGCCGTGCCGGAACCAGATTAGGGCCTGAAGCAATACTGCGGTGTTGCGGCCAGCTCACAAGAAAGCGAGTTGAAGAAAGGAGCTCAGGGGCACTGTAATTCACAAACCTGCAGAGTTATAAATGACAGCTATCGTCCAAAAATACACTGAAGTAAGGCTGCCAAGAGGACTTGAAAACCGGGCAGAATTGCAGGAAACCGCTTTCAGGAGGTAGACTGGAATTGCATTTAAAGCATAGGAAAAGAGGCAGATAGTCGACAATGATGCACTTGGCCAAAAAGGGCGTATGCATTTTTTCCTGAATATATTCAGGAAAAAACGCATATGCCCTCTTTGTCCAACCAAGCAAGCTTGCAAAGGAAATCTGCACTACAATGAAGTCTCACTTCCCCCCGGTCAAAAGGGACATCTGAAAAAAGTGTAAAATCCAGAAAGGCAGGACAGGCCATGGAGAACTGGGAGCCTTGTTATGCTGATGGGCGGGATGTAAATTGCCAACAGCCACTTGGGAGAAGTGTATGGTGTTTCCTGAAACATCTAAAAAACAAAGCAACAGAGCCTAGGGCACTTCCACTTATGGTCCTATAGCTTAGGGAAATTAAAATCAAAAAGACACAGCCACCCCAAAGTTTGGGACGGCTCTGTTGACAAGAACCTCGTTTACGGTACAAGTTCAATATCGCAGAAAGCGAAAAACGGATAAAGAAGTTGTGGTACTTACGTACAATGCAATATCACTCAGGAATGAAATCTATGTCATCAGGCCCATAGCAGCATAATGAGTGGATTCAGGTATGATGATTCTAACTGATATAAGTCACACAGAAAAAGAAACATCATAAGATATCACTAATAAACGGAATGTAAACTTGGCTACACAGGAACTGGATTACAAAAGAGAGCAGTGTCTGAAATTTAGAAAACAAACTTATGCTTGCTTAAGGGGAAAGGTGAGTTGGGGTGCTGCATAAAACCAGAGACTGAAATGAGCACAGATAAACTTCCTTAAGCCAAATATGTAATAGACAAGAGCTACTCCTTGCTAAACGAAATGGGCTCAACACCCCATATTAAACGCCTAACAATGTGGCTGACTAGTAAGTATCTTAAAACTTATGGATTGCTATGTCTCCAAAAGAGAATCAAGCGTGTGTACAGTGGTAGAAACGCAGCAATGATAGGATTGGAGAGGTTCGGTGAGCAAATGAAGACCCTTTGAAGTCATATTGCATGGTACCCATTCCACGGGTCTCAACTCTCCAGGTTTAAGGGATTCTTCCTTCAGCTAAATCATGCATGTGGAACCCAGAGTATGATCAACCATGTGATATGGCGACGTGTTCCAATATGTCTCAGTTCTCGTCCCCTGGTACTTGGTTGCAACATTCCAGATGCTTTACTAACACTCTCCCGACTTGGAGAGTCAGTGCCTTTAACTTCCTGTTTGGCCCAGTTTGCAATTTCTGCGGAAGATGAACAGGAATAGGGAGAACCAATGAGAGACTAGCTGGAGGTGTCTGGACGGACAAATTTAACTCTCATTTCCCACCAGGAAGAGGAATTAACCAAAGGCTCAGAGTGCCGTGCCGGAACCAGATTAGGGCCTGAAGCAATCCTGCGGTGTTGCGGCCAGCTCACAAGAAAGCGAGTTGAAGAAAGGAGCTCAGGGGCACTGTAATTAACAAACCTGCAGAGTTATAAATGACAGCTATCGTCCAAAAATATACTGAAGTAAGGCTGCCAAGAGGACTTGAAAGCGGGGCAGAATTGCAGGAAACTGATTTCAGTAGGCAGACTGGAATTGCATTTAAAGCATAGGAAGAGGCAGAACGTCGACAATGATGCACTTGGCCAAAAAGGGCGTATGCGTTTTTCCTGAATATATTCAGGAAAAAACGCATACACACTTTTTGGCCAACCAAGAAAGCTTGCAAAGGAAATCTACACTACAATGAAGTCTCACATCCCCCCGGTCAAAAGGGCCATCTCAAAAAAAGTGTAAAATCCAGAAAGGCAGGACAGGCCATGGAGAACTGGGAGCCTTGTTGTGCTGATGAGCGGGATGTAAATTGCCAACAGCCACTCTGGAGAAGTGTATGGTATTTCCTGAAACATCTGAAAAACAAACCATCAGAGCCTAGGGCACTTCCACTTATGGTCCTATAGCTTAGGGATATTAAAATCAAAAAGACACAGCCACCCCAAAGTTTGGAACGGCTCTGTTTACCAGAACCACGTTTACGTTACAAGTTCAATATCAGAGAAAGTGAAAAATGGATAAAGAAGTTGTGGTACTTACGTACAATGCAATATCACTCAGAAATGAAATCTATGTCATCATGCCCGTAGCAGCATAATGAGTGGATTCAGGTATGATGATTCTAACTGAAATAAGTCACACAGAAAAAGAAACATCATAAGATATCACTAATACACGGAATGTAAACTTGGCTACACAGGAACTGAATTACAAAACAGAACAGGGTCTCAAATTTAGAAAACCAACTTATGCTTGCTTAAGGGGAAAGGTGAGCTGGGGTGCTGCATAAAACCAGAGATTGAAATGAGCACAGATAAAGTTCCTTAAGCCAAATATGTAATAGACAAGAGCTACTCCTTGCTCAACGAAATGGACTCAACACCCCATATTAAACACTTGAGAATGTACCTGACTAGTAAGTATCTTAAAACCTATGGATTGCTATGTCTCCGAAAGAGAATCAAGTGTGTGTACAGGGGCATAAAGGCAGCAGTGATAGGATTGGAGAGGTTCGGTGAGCAAATGAAGACCCTTTGAAGTCATATGGCATAGTACCCATTCCACGGGTCTCAAATCTCCAGGTTTAAGGGATTCTTCCTTCAGCTAAAACATGCATGTGTAACCCAGAGTATGATCAACCGTGTGATCAGGAGATGTGTTCCAATTAGTCTCAGTTCTCGTCCACTGGTACTCGGGTGCAACATTCCAGACGCTTAACTAACACTCTCCCGACTTGGAGAGTCAGTGCCTTTAACCTCCTGTTTGGCCCAGTTTGCAATTTCTGTGGAAGATGAACAGGAATAGGGAGAACCAATGAGAGACTAGCTGGAGGTGTCTGGACGGACAAATTTAACTCTCATTTCCCACCAGGCAGAGGAATTAACCAAAGGCTCAGAGTGCCGTGCCGGAACCAGATTAGGGCCTGAAGCAATCCTGCGGTGTTGCGGCCAGCTCACAAGAAAGCGAGTTGAAGAAAGGAGCTCAGAGGCACTGTAATTAACAAACATGCAGAGTTATAAATGACAGCTATCGTCCAAAAATATACTGAAGTAAGGCTGCCAAGAGGACTTGAAAGCGGGGCAGAATTGCAGGAAACTGATTTCAGTAGGCAGACTGGAATTGCATTTAAAGCATAGGAAAAGAGGCAGAACGTCGATAATGATGCACTTGGCCAAAAAGGGCGTATGTGTTTTTTCCTGAATATATTAAGGAAAAAACGCATACGCCCTTTTTGGCCAACAAAGCAAGCTTGCAAAGGAAATCTGCACTACAATGAAGTCTCACTTCACACCTGTCAAAAGGGCCATCTGAAAAAAGTGTAAAATCCAGAAAGGCAGGACAGGCCATGGAGAACTGGGAGTCTTGTTATGCTGATGGGTGGGATGTATATTGCCAACAGCCACTCTGAAGAAGTGTATGGTGTTTCCTGAAACATCTAAAAAACAAAGCAACAGAGCCTAGGGCACTTCCACTTATGGTCCTATAGCTTAGGGAAATTAAAATCAAAAAGACACAGCCACCCCAAAGTTTGGGACGGCTCTGTTTACAAGAAACTCTTTTAAGGGACAGGTTCAATATCGCAGAAAGTGAAAAATGATTAAAGAAGTTGTGGTACTTACGTAAAATGCAATATCACTCAGAAATGAAATCTATGTCATCAGGCCCGTAGAAGCATAATGAGTGGATTCAGGTATGACGATTCTAACTGAAATAAATCACACAGAAAAAAAAACATCATAAGATATCACTAATACACGGAATGTAAACTTGGCTACACAGGAACAGAATTACAAAACAGAACAGGGTCTCAAATTTAGAAAACCAACTTATGCTTGCTTAAGGGGAAAGGTGAGTTGGGGTGCTGCATAAAACCAGAGATTGAAATGAGCACAGATAAAGTTCCTTAAGCCAAATATGTAATAGACCAGAGCTACTCCTTGCTCAACGAAAAGGACTCAACACCCGATATTAAACGTCTAAGAATGTACCTGACTACTAATTATCTTAAAACCTATGGATTGCTATGTCTCCAAAAGAGAATCAAGCATGTGTACAGGGACATAAACGCAGCAGTGATAGGATTTGAGAGGTTTGGTGAGCAAACAAAGAACCTTTGAAGTCATATTGCATGGTACCCATTCCACGGGTCTCAACTCTCCAGGTTTAAGGGATTCTTCCTTCAGCTAAAACATGCATGTGGAACCCACAGTATGATCAACCGTGTGATCGGGAGACGTGTTCTAATGTCTCAGTTCTCGTCCCCTGGTACTCGGGTGCAACATTCCAGACGCTTTACTAACACTCTCCCGACTTGGAGAGTCAGTGCCTTAAACTCCTGTTTGACCCAGTTTGGCCCAGTTTGCAATTTCTGGAGAAGATGAACAGGAATAGGGAGAACTAATGTGAGACTAGCTGGAGGTGTCTGGACGGGCAAATTTAACTCTCATTTCCCACCAGGAAGAGGAATTAACCAAAGGCTCAGCGTGCTGTGCCGGAACCAGATTAGGGCCTGAAGCAATCCTGCGGTGTTGCGGCCAGCTCACAAGAAAGCGAGTTGAAGAAAGGAGCTCAGGGGCACTGTAATTCACAAACCTGCAGAGTTATAAATGACAGCTATCGCCCAAAAATATACTGAAGTAAGGCTTCCAAGAGAACTTGAAAGCGGTGCAGAATTGCAGGAAACCGATTTCAGGAGGTAGACTGGAATTGCATTTAAAGCATAGGAAAAGAGGCAGAACGTCCACAATGATGCACTTGGCCAAAAAGGGCGTATGCGTTTTTTCCTGAATATATTCAGGAAAAAACGCATACGCCCTTTTTGGCCAACCAAGCAAGCTTGCAAAGGAAATCTGCACTACAATGAAGTCTCACTTCACCCCTGTCAAAAGGGCCATCTGAAAAAAGTGTAAAATCCAGAAAGGCAGGACAGGCCATGGAGAACTTGGAGCCTTGTTATGATGATGGGCGGAATGTAGATTGCCAACAAACACTTGGGAGAAGTGTATGGTGTTTCCTGAAACATCTAAGAAACAAAGCAAAGGGCCTAGGGCACTTCCTCTTATGGTCCTATAGCTTAGGGAAATTAAAATCAAAAAGACACAGCCACCCCATAGTTTGGGACGGTTCTGTTTACAAGAACCTCGTGTACGGGACAAGTTCAATATCGCAGAAAGTGAAAAATGGATAAAGAAGTTGTGGTACTTACGTACAATGCAATATCACTCAGCAATGAAATCTATGTCATTAGGCCCATAGCAGCATAATGAGTGGATTCAGGTATGATGATTCTAACTGAAATAAGTCACAAGAAAAAGAAACATCATGAGATATCACTAATACACGGAATGTAAACTCGGCTACACAGGAACTGGACTACAAATCAGAACATGGTCTCAAATTTAGAAAACCAACATATGCTTGCTTAAGGGGAAAGGTGAGTTGGGGTGCTGCATAAAAGCAGAGGTTGAAATGAGCACAGATAAAGTTCCTGAAGCCAAATATGTAATAGACAAAAGCTACTCCTTGCTCAACGAAACGGACTCAACACCCCATATTAAACGCCTAAGAATGTACCTGACTAGTAAGTATCTTAAAACCTATGGATTGCTATGTCTCCGAAAGAGAATCAAGCGTGTGTACAGGGGTATAAACGCAGCAGTGATAGGATTGAAGAGTTTCGGTAAGCAAATGAAGACCCTTTGAAGTCATATTGCATGGTACCCATTCCACGGGTCTCAACTCTCCAGGTTTAAGGGATTCTTCCGTCAGCTAAAACATGCATGTGGAACCCAGAGTATGATCAACCGTGTGATCCGGAGACGTGTTCAAATATGTCCCAGTTTTCGTCCCGTGGTATTCGGGTGCAACATTCCAGACGCTTTACTAACACTCTCCAGACTTGGAGAGTCAGTGCCTTTAACCTCCTGTTTGGCCCAGTTTGAAATTTCTGTGGAAGATGAACAGGAATAGGGAGGACCAATGAGAAACTAGCTGGAGGTTTCTGGACGGCCAAATTTAACTCTCATTTCCCACGAGGAAGAGGAATTAACCAAAGGCTCAGCGTGCCGTGCCGGAACCAGATTAGGGCCTGAAGCAATCCTGCGGTGTTGCGGCCAGCTAACAAGAAAGCGAGTTGAAGAAAGGAGCTCAGGGGCACTGTAATTCACAAACCTGCAGAGTTATAAATGACAGCTATCGTCCAAAAATATACTGAAGTAAGGCTGCCAAGAGGACTTGAAAGCGGGGCAGAATTGCAGGAAACCGATTTCAGGAGGTAGACTGGAATTGCATTTAAAGCACAGGAAAAGAGGCAGAACGTCGACAATGATGCACTTGGCCAAAAAGGGCGTATGCGTTTTTTCCTTAATCTATTCAGGAAAAAACGCATACGCCCTTTTTGGTCAACCAAGCAAGCTTGCAAAGGAAATCTGCACTACAATGAAGTCTCACTTCCCCCCGGTCAAAAGGGCCATCTGAAAAAAGTGTAAAATCCAGAAAGGCAGGACAGGCCATGGAGAACTGGGAGCCTTGTTATGCTGATGGGCGGGATGTAAATTGCCAACAGCCACTAGGGAGAAGTGTATGGTGTTTCCTGAAACATCTAAAAAACAAAGCAACAGAGCCTAGGGCACTTCCACTTATGGTCCTATAGCTTAGGGAAATTAAAATCAAAAAGACACAGCCACCCCAAAGTTTGGGACGGCTCTGTTTACAAGAACCTCGTTTATGGTACAAGTTCAATATCACAGAAAGTGAAAAATGGATAAAGAATTTGTGCTACTTACGTACAATGCAATATCACTCAGCAATGAATTCTATGTCATCAGGCCCGTAGCAGAATAGTGAGTGGATTCAGGTATGATGATTCTAACTGAAATAAGTCACACAGAAAAAGAAACATCATAAGAAATCACTAATACACGGAATGTAAACTTGGCTACACAGGAACTGGATTACAAAAGAGAACAGGGTCTCAAATTTAGAAAACCAACTTATGCTTGCTTAAGGGGAAAGGTGAGTTGGGGTGCTGCATAAAACCAGAGATTGAAATGAGCACAGATAAAGTTCCTTAAGCCAAATATGTAATAGACAAGAGCTACTCCTTGCTCAACGAAATGGACTCAATACCCCATATTAAACGCCTAAGAATGTACCTGACTAGTAAGTATCTTAAAACCTATGGATCGCTATGTCTCCGAAAGACAATCAAGCGTGTGTACAGGGGCATAAACGCAGCAGTGATAGGATTGCAGAGGTTCGGTGAGCAAATGAAGACCCTTTGAAGTCATATTGCATGGTACCCATTCCACGGGTCTCAACTCTCCAGGTTTAAGGGATTCTTCCTTCAGCTAAAACATGCATGTGGAACCCAGAGTATGATCAACCATGTGATCGGGAGACATGTTCCAATATGTCTCAGTTCTCGTCCCCTGGTACTCGGGTGCAACATTCCAGACGCTTTACTAACACTCTCCCGACTTGGAGAGTCAGTGCCTTTAACCTCCTGTTTGGCCCAGTTTGCAATTTCTGCGGAAGATGAACAGGAATAGGGAGAACCGATGAGAGACTAGCTGGAGGTGTCTGGACGGGCAAATTTAACTCTCATTTACAACCAGGAAGAGGAATTAACCAAAGGCTCAGCGTGCCGTGGCGGAACCAGATTAGGGCCTGAAGCAATACTGCGGTGTTGTGGCCAGCTCACAAGAAAGCGAGTTGAAGAAAGGAGCTCAGGGGCACTGTAATTCACAAACCTGCAGAGTTATAAATGACAGCTATCGTCCAAAAATACACTGAAGTAAGGCTGCCAAGAGGACTTGAAAGCCGGGCAGAATTGCAGGAAACCGCTTTCAGGAGGTAGACTGGAATTGCATTTAAAGCATAGGAAAAGAGGCAGATAGTCGACAATGATGCACTTGGCCAAAAAGGGCGTATGCGTTTTTTCCTGAATATATTCAGGAAAAAACGCATATGCCCTCTTTGTCCAACCAAGCAAGCTTGCAAAGGAAATCTGCACTACAATGAAGTCTCACTTCCCCCCGGTCAAAAGGGACATCTGAAAAAAGTGTAAAATCCAGAAAGGCAGGACAGGCCATGGAGAACTGGGAGCCTTGTTATGCTGATGGGCGGGATGTAAATTGCCAACAGCCACTTGGGAGAAGTGTATGGTGTTTCCTGAAACATCTAAAAAACAAAGCAACAGAGCCTAGGGCACTTCCTCTTATGGTCCTATAGCTTAGGGAAATTAAAATCAAAAAGACACAGCCACCCCAAAGTTTGGGACGGCTCTGTTGACAAGAACCTCGTTTACGGTACAAGTTCAATATCGCAGAAAGCGAAAAACGGATAAAGAAGTTGTGGTACTTACGTACAATGCAATATCACTCAGGAATGAAATCTATGTCATCAGGCCCGTAGCAGCATAATGAGTGGATTCAGGTATGATGATTCTAACTGATATAAGTCACACAGAAAAAGAAACATCATAAGATATCACTAATAAACGGAATGTAAACTTGGCTACACAGGAACTGGATTACAAAAGAGAACAGGGTCTCAAATTTAGAAAACAAACTTATGCTTGCTTAAGGGGAAAGGTGAGTTGGGGTGCTGCATAAAACCAGAGACTGAAATGAGCACAGATAAACATCCTTAAGCCAAATATGTAATAGACGAGAGCTACTCCTTGCTAAACGAAATGGGCTCAACACCCCATATTAAACGCCTAACAATGTGGCTGACTAGTAAGTATCTTAAAACTTATGGATTGCTATGTCTCCAAAAGAGAATCAAGCGTGTGTACAGTGGTAGAAACGCAGCAATGATAGGATTGGAGAGGTTCGGTGAGCAAATGAAGACCCTTTGAAGTCATATTGCATGGTACCCATTCCACGGGTCTCAACTCTCCAGGTTTAAGGGATTCTTCCTTCAGCTAAATCATGCATGTGGAACCCAGAGTATGATCAACCATGTGATATGGCGACGTGTTCCAATATGTCTCAGTTCTCGTCCCCTGGTACTCGGTTGCAACATTCCAGATGCTTTACTAACACTCTCCCGACTTGGAGAGTCAGTGCCTTTAACTTCCTGTTTGGCCCAGTTTGCAATTTCTGCGGAAGATGAACAGGAATAGGGAGAACCAATGAGAGACTAGCTGGAGGTGTCTGGACGGACAAATTTAACTCTCATTTCCCACCAGGAAGAGGAATTAACCAAAGGCTCAGAGTGCCGTGCCGGAACCAGATTAGGGCCTGAAGCAATCCTGCGGTGTTGCGGCCAGCTCACAAGAAAGCGAGTTGAAGAAAGGAGCTCAGGGGCACTGTAATTAACAAACCTGCAGAGTTATAAATGACAGCTATCGTCCAAAAATATACTGAAGTAAGGCTGCCAAGAGGACTTGAAAGCGGGGCAGAATTGCAGGAAACTGATTTCAGTAGGCAGACTGGAATTGCATTTAAAGCATAGGAAGAGGCAGAACGTCGACAATGATGCACTTGGCCAAAAAGGGCGTATGCGTTTTTTCCTGAATATATTCAGGAAAAAACGCATACACACTTTTTGGGCAACCAAGCAAGCTTGCAAAGGAAATCTACACTACAATGAAGTCTCACATCCCCCCGGTCAAAAGGGCCATCTCAAAAAAAGTGTAAAATCCAGAAAGGCAGGCCAGGCCATGGAGAACTGGGAGCCTTGTTGTGCTGATGAGCGGGATGTAAATTGCCAACAGCCACTCTGGAGAAGTGTATGGTATTTCCTGAAACATCTGAAAAACAAAGCATCAGAGCCTAGGGCACTTCCACTTATGGTCCTATAGCTTAGGGATATTAAAATCAAAAAGACACAGCCACCCCAAAGTTTTGAACGGCTCTGTTTACCAGAACCACGTTTACGTTACAAGTTCAATATCACAGAAAGTGAAAAATGGATAAAGAAGTTGTGGTACTTACGTACAATGCAATATCACTCAGAAATGAAATCTATGTCATCAGGCCCGTAGCAGCATAATGAGTGGATTCAGGTATGAAGATTCTAACTGAAATAAGTCACACAGAAAAAGAAACATCATAAGATATCACTAATACACGGAATGTAAACTTGGCTACACAGGAACTGAATTACAAAACAGAACAGTGTCTCAAATTTAGAAAACCAACTTATGCTTGCTTAAGGGGAAAGGTTAGTTGGGGTGCTGCATAAAACCAGAGATTGAAATGAGCACAGATAAAGTTCCTTAAGCCAAATATGTAATAGACAAGAGCTACTCCTTGCTCAACGAAATGGACTCAACACCCCATATTAAACACCTAAGAATGTACCTGACTAGTAAGTATCTTAAAACCTATGGATCACTATGTCTCCGAAAGAGAATCAAGCGTGTGTACAGGGGCATAAACGCAGCAGTGATAGGATTGGAGAGGTTCGGTGAGCAAATGAAGACCCTTTGAAGTCATATTGCGTGGTACCCATTCCACGGGTCTCAACTCTCCAGGTTTAAGGGATTCTTCCTTCAGCTAAATCATGCATGTGGAACCCAGAGTATGATCAACCGTGTGATCGGGAGACGTGTTCCAATATGTCTCAGTTCTCGTCCCCTGGTACTCGGGTGCAACATTCCAGACGCTTTACTAACACTCTCCCGACTTGGAGAGTCAGTGCCTTTAACCTCCTGTTTGGCCCAGTTTGCAATTTCTGCGGAAGATGAACAGGAATAGGGAGAACCAATGAGAGACTAGCTGGAGGTGTCTGGACGGGCAAATTTAACTCTCATTTCCCACCAGGAAGAGGAATTAACCAAAGGCTCAGCGTGCCGTGCCGGAACCAGATTAGGGCCTGAAGCAATCCTGCGGTGTTGCGGCCAGCTCACAAGAAAGCGAGTTGAAGAGAGGAGCTCAGGGGCACTGTAATTCACAAACCTGCAGAGTTATAAATGATAGCTATCGTCCAAAAATATACTGAAGTAAGGCTGCCAAGAGGACTTGAAAGCGGGGCAGAATTGCAGGAAACTGATTTCAGTAGGCAGACTGGAATTGCATTTAAAGCATAGGAAAAGAGGCAGAACGTCGACAATGATGCACTTGGCCAAAAAGGGCGTATGCGTTTTTTCCTGAATATATTCAGGAAAAAACGCATACGCTCTTTTTGGCCAACAAAGCAAGCTTGCAAAGGAAATCTGCACTACAGTGAAGTCTCACTTCCCCCCGTCAAAAGGGCCATCTCAAAAAAAGTGTAAAATCCAGAAAGGCAGGACAGGCCATGGAGAACTGGGAGCCTTGTTATGCTGATGGGCGGGATGTATATTGCCAACAGCCACTCGGGAGAAGTGTATGGTGTTTCCTGAAACATCTAAAAAACAAAGCAACAGAGCCTAGGGCACTTCCACTTATGACCCTATAGCTTAGGGAAATTAAAATCAAAAAGACACAGCCACCCCAAAGTTTGGGACGGCTCTGTTTACAAGAAACTCTTTTACGGGACAAGTTCAATATCACAGAAAGTGAAAAATGGATAAAGAAGTTGTGGTACTTACGTACAATGCAATATCACTCAGCAATGAAATCTATGTCATCAGGCCCATAGCAGCATAATGAGTGGATTCAGGTATGATGATTCTAACTGAAATAAGTCACACAGAAAAAGAAACATCATAAGATATCACTAATACACGGAATGTAAACTTGGCTACACAGGAACTGGATTACAAAACAGAACAGGGTCTCAAATTTAGAAAACCAACTTATGCTTGCTTAAGGGGAAAGGTGAGTTGGGGTGCTGCATAAAACCAGAGATTGAAATGAGCACAGATAAAGTTCCTTAAGCCAAATATGTAATAGACAAGAGCTACTCCTTGCTCAACGAAATGGACTCAACACCCCATATTAAACACCTAAGAATGTACCTGACTAGTAAGTATCTTAAAACCTATGGATCACTATGTCTCCGAAAGAGAATCAAGCGTGTGTACAGGGGCATAAACGCAGTAGTGATAGGATTGGAGAGGTTCGGTGAGCAAATGAAGACCCTTTGAAGTCATATTGCGTGGTACCCATTCCACGGGTCTCAACTCTCCAGGTTTAAGGGATTCTTCCTTTAGCTAAATCATGCATGTGGAACCCAGAGTATGATCTACCGTGTGATCGGGAGACGTGTTCAAATATGTCTCAGTTCTCGTCCCCTGGTACTCGGGTGCAACATTCCAGACGCTTTACTAACACTCTCCCGACTTGGAGAGTCAGTGCCTTTAACCTCCTGTTTGGCCCAGTTTGCAATTTCTGCGGAAGATGAACAGGAATAGGGAGAACCAATGAGAGACTAGCTGGAGGTGTCTGGACGGGCAAATTTAACTCTCATTTCCCACCAGGAAGAGGAATTAACCAAAGGCTCAGCGTGCCGTGCCGGAACCAGATTAGGGCCTGAAGCAATCCTGCGGTGTTGCGGCCAGCTCAGAAGAAAGCGAGTTGAAGAGAGGAGCTCAGGGGCACTGTAATTCACAAACCTGCAGAGTTATAAATGATAGCTATCGTCCAAAAATATACTGAAGTAAGGCTGCCAAGAGGACTTGAAAGAGGGGCAGAACTGCAGGAAACCAATTTCAGGAGGTACACTGGAATTGCATTTAAAGCATAGGAAAAGAGGCAAAACGTCGACAATGATGCACTTGGCCAAAAAGGGCGTATGCGTTTTTTCCTGAATATATTCAGGAAAAAACGCATACGCCCTTTTTGGCCAACCAAGCAAGCTTGCAAAGAAATCTGCACTACAATGAAGTCTCACTTCCCCCCGGTCAAAAGGGCCAACTGAAAAAAGTGTAAAATCCAGAAAGGCAGGAGAGGCCATGGAGAACTGGGAGCCTTGTTATGCTGATGGGCGGGATGTAAATTGCCAACAGCCACTCGGGAGAAGTGTATGGTGTTTCCTGAAACATCTAAAAAACAAAGCAACAGAGCCTAGGGCACTTCCACTTATGGCCCTATAGCTTAGGCAAATTAAAATCAAAAAGACACAGCCACCCCAAAGTTTGGGACGGCTCTGTTTACATGAAACTCGTTTACCGGACAAGTTCAATATCACAGAAAGTGAAAAATGGATAAAGAAGTTGTGGTACTTACGTACAATGCAATATCACTCAGCAATGAAATCTATGTCATCAGGCCCATAGCAGCATAATGAGTGGATTCAGATATGATGATTCTAACTGAAATAAGTCACAGAGAAAAAGAAACATCATAAGATATCACTAATACACGGAATGTAAACTTGGCTACACAGGAACTGAATTACAAAACAGAACAGGGTCTCAAATTCAGAAAACCAACTTATGCTTTCTTAAGGGGAATGGTGAGTTGGGGTGCTGCATAAAACCAGAGATTGAAATGAGCACAGATAAAGTTCCTTAAGCCAAATATGGAATAGACAAGAGCTACTCCTTGCTCAACGAAATGGACTCAACACCCCATATTAAACGCCTAACAATTACCTGACTAGTAAGTATCTTAAAACCTATGGATCACTATGTCTCCGAAAGAGAATCAAGCGTGTGTACAGGGGCATAAACGCAGCAGTGATAGCATTGGAGAGGTTCGGTGAGCAAATGAAGACCCTTTGAAGTCATATTGCATGGTACCCATTCCACGGGTCTCAACTCTCCAGGTTTAAGGGATTCTTCCTTCAGCTAAATCATGCATGTGGAACCCAGAGTATGATCAACCGTGTGATCGGGAGACGTGTTCCAATATGTCTCAGTTCTCGTCCCCTGGTACTCGGGTGCAACATTCCAGACGCTTTACTAACACTCTCCCGACTTGGAGAGTCAGTGCCTTTAACCTCCTGTTTGGCCCAGTTTGCAATTTCTGCGGAAGATGAACAGGAATAGGGAGAACCAATGAGAGACTTGCTGGAGGTGTCGGGACGGGCAAATTTAACTCTCATTTCCCACCAGGAAGAGGAATTAACCAAAGGCTCAACATGCCGTGCCGGAACCAGATTAGGGCCTGAAGCAATCCTGCGGTGTTGCGGCCAGCTCACAAGAAAGCGAGTTGAAGAGAGGAGCTCAGGGGCACTGTAATTCACAAACCTGCAGAGTTATAAATGACAGCTATCGTCCAAAAATATACTGAAGTAAGGCTGCCAAGAGGACTTGAAAGCTGGGCAGAACTGCAGGAAACCAATTTCAGGAGGTACACTGGAATTGCATTTAAAGCATAGGAAAAGAGGCAAAACGTCGACAATGATGCACTTGGCCAAAAAGGGCGTATGCGTTTTTTCCTGAATATATTCAGGAAAAAACGCATACGCCCTTTTTGGCCATCCAAGCAAGCTTGCAAAGGAAATCTGCACTACAATGAAGTCTCACTTCCCCCCGGTCAAAAGGGCCAACTGAAAAAAGTGTAAAATCCAGAAAGGCAGGACAGGCCATGGAGAACTGGGAGCCTTGTTTTGCTGATGGGCGGGATGTATATTGCCAACAGCCACTCGGAAGAAGTGTATGGTGTTTCCTGAAACATCTATAAAACAAATCAACAGAGCCTAGGGCACTTCCACTTATGGCTCTGTAGCTTAGGGAAATTAACATCAAAAAGACACAGCCACCCCAAAATTTGGGACGGCTCTGTTTACAAGAAACTCGTTTATGGGAAAAGTTCAATATCACAGAAAGTGAAAAATGGATAAAGAAGTTGTGGTACTTACGTACAATGCAATATCACTCAGCAATGAAATCTATGTCATCAGGCCCATAGCAGCATAATGAGTGGATTCAGGTATGATGATTCTAACTGAAATAAGTCACACAGAAAAAGAAACATCATAAGATATCACTAATACATGGAATGTAAACTTGGCTACACAGGAACTGGATTACAAAAGAGAACAGGGTCTCAAATTTAGAAAACCAACTTATGCTTGCTTAAGGGGAAAGGTGAGTTGGGGTGCTGCATAAAACCAGAGATTGAAATGAGCACAGATAAAGTTCCTTAAGCCAAATATGTAATAGACAAGAGCTACTCCTTGCTCAACGAAATGGACTCAACACCCCATATTAATCGCCTAAGAATGTACCTGACTAGTAAGTATCTTAAAACCTATGGATCACTATGTCTCCGAAAGAGAATCAAGCTTGTGTACAGGGGCATAAACGCAGCAGTGATAGCATTGGAGAGGTTCGGTGAGCAAATGAAGACCCTTTGAAGTCATATTGCATGGTACCCATTCCACGGGTCTCAACTCTCCAGGTTTAAGGGATTCTTCCTTCAGCTAAATCATGCATGTGGAACCCAGAGTATGATCAACCGTGTGATTGGGAGACGTGTTCCAATATGTCTCAGTTCTCGTCCCCTGGTACTCGGGTGCAACATTCCAGACGCTTTACTAACACTCTCCCGACTTGGAGAGTCAGTGCCTTTAACCTCCTGTTTGGCCCAGTTTGCAATTTCTGCGGAAGATGAACAGGAATAGGGAGAACCAATGAGAGACTAGCTGGAGGTGTCTGGACGGGCAAATTTAACTCTCATTTCCCACCAGGAAGAGGAATTAACCAAAGGCTCAGCGTGCCGTGCCGGAACCAGATTAGGGCCTGAAGCAATCCTGCGGTGTTGCGGCCAGCTCACAAGAAAGCGAGTTGAAGAAAGGAGCTCAGGGGCACTGTAATTCACAAACCTGCAGAGTTATAAATGACAGCTATCGTCCAAAAATATACTGAAGTAAGGCTGCCAAGAGGACTTGAGAGCGGGGCAGAATTACAGGAAACCGATTTCAGGAAGTAGACTGGAATTGCATTTAAAGCATAGGAAAAGAGGCAGAACGTCCACAATGATGCACTTGGCCAAAAAGGGCGTATCCGTTTTTTCCTGAATATATTCAGGAAAAAACGCATACGCCCTTTTTGGCCAACCAAGCAAGCTTGCAAAGGAAATCTGCACTACAGTGAAGTCTCACTTCCCCCCGGTCAAAAGGGCCAACTGAAAAAAGTGTAAAATCCAGAAAGGCAGGACAGGCCATGGAGAACTGGGAGCCTTGTTATGCTGATGGGCGGGATGTAAACTGCCAACAGCCACTCGGGAGAAGTGTATGGTGTTTCCTGAAACATCTAAAAAACAAAGCAACAGAGTCTAGGGCACTTCCACTTATGGCCCTATAGCTTAGGGAAATTAAAATCAAAAAGACACAGCCACCCCAAAGTTTGGGACGGCTCTGTTTAGAAGAAACTCATTTACGGGACTAGTTCAATATCGCAGAAAGTGAAAAATGGATAAAGAAGTTGTGGTACTTACGTACAATGCAATATCACTCAGCAATGAAATCTATGTCATCAGGCCCGTAGCAGCATAATGAGTGGATTCAGGTATGATGATTCTAACTGAAATAAGTCACACAGAAAAAGAAACATCATAAGATATCACTAATACACGGAATGTAAACTTGGCTACACAGGAACTGGATTACAAAAGAGAACAGGGTCTCAAATTTAGAAAACCAACTTATGCTTGCTTAAGGGGAAAGGTGAGTTGGGGTGCTGCATAAAACCAGAGATTGAAATGAGCACAGATAAAGTTCCTTAAGCCAAATATATAATAGACAAGAGCTACTCCTTGCTCAACGAAATGGACTCAACACCCCATATTAAACGCCTAAGAATGTACCTGACTAGTAAGTATCTTAAAACCTATGGATCACTATGTCTCCGAAAGAGAATCAAGCGTGTGTACAGGGGCATAAACGCAGCAGTGATAGCATTGGAGAGGTTCGGTGAGCAAATGAAGACCCTTTGAAGTCATATTGCATGGTAACCATTCCACGGGTCTCAACTCTCCAGGTTTAAGGGATTCTTCCTTCAGCTAAATCATGCATGTGGAACCCAGAGTATGATCAACCGTGTGATCGGGAGACGTGTTCCAATATGTCTCAGTTCTCGTCCCCTGGTACTCGGGTGCAACATTCCAGACGGTTTACTAACACTCTCCCGACTTGGAGAGTCAGAGCCTTTAACCTCCTGTTAGGCCCAGTTTGCCATTTCTGCGGAAGATGAACAGGAATAGGGAGCACCAATGAGAGACTAGCTGGAGGTGTCTGGACGGGCAAATTTAACTCTCATTTCCCACCAGGAAGAGGAATTAACCGAAGGCTCAGCGTGCCGTGCCGGAACCAGATTAGGGCCTGAAGCAATCCTGCGGTGTTGCGGCCAGATCACAAGAAAGCGAGTTGAAGAAAGGAACTCAGGGGCACTGTAATTCACAAACCTGCAGAGTTATACATGACAGCTATCGTCCAAAAATATACTGAAGTAAGGCTGCCAAGAGGACTTGAAAGCGGGGCAGAATTGCAGGAAACCAATTTCAGGAGGTACACTAGAATTGCATTTAAAGCATAGGAAAAGAGGAAAAACGTCGACAATGATGCACTTGGCCAAAAAGGGCGTATGCGTTTTTTCCTGAATATATTTAGGAAAAAACGCATACGCAATTTTTGGCCAACCAACCAAGCTTGCAAAGGAAATCTGCAGTACAATGAAGTCTCACTTCCCCCCGGTCAAAAGGGCCATCTGAAAAAAGTGTAAAATCCAGAAAGGCAGGACAGGCCATGGAGAACTGGGAACCTTGTTATGCTGATGGGCCGGATGTATATTGCCAACAGCCACTCTGGAGAAGTGTATGGTGTTTCCTGAAACATCTAAAAAACAAAGCAACAGAGCCTAGGGCACTTCCACTTATGGTCCTATAGCTTAGGGAAATTAAATTCAAAAAGACACAGCCACCCCAAAGTTTGGGACGGCTCTGTTTACAAGAAACTCTATTATGGGACAGGTTCAATATCGCAGAAAGTGAAAAATGGATAAAGAAGTTGTGGTACTTAGGTACAATGCAATATCACTCAGGAATGAAATCTATGTCATCAGGCCCGTAGCAGCATAATGAGTGGATTCAGGTATGATGATTCTAACTGAAATAAGTCACACAGAAAAAGAAACATCATAAGATATCACTAATACACGGAATGTAAACTGGCTACACAGGAACTGGATTACAAAACAGAACAGGGTCTCAAATTTAGAAAACCAACTTATGCTTGCTTAAGGGGAAAGGTGAGTTGGGGTGCTGCATAAAACCAGAGATGGAAATGAGCACAGATAAAGTTCCTTAAGCCAAATATGGAATAGACAAGAGCTACTCCTTGCTCAACGAAATGGACTCAACACCCCATATTAAACGCCTAAGAATGTACCTGACTAGTAAGTATCTTAAAACCTATCGATCGCTATGTCTCCCAAAGAGAATCAAGCATGTGTACAGGGGCATAAATGCAGCAATGATAGGATTGGAGAGGTTCAGTGACCAAATAAAGATCCTTTGAAGTCATATTGCATGGTACCCATTCCACGGGTCTCAACTCTCCAGGTTTAAGGGATTCTTCCTTCAGCTAAATCATACATGTGGAACCCAGAGTATGATCAACCGTGTGATTGGGAGACGTGTTCCAATATGTCTCAGTGCTCGTCCCCTGGTACTCGGGTGCAACATTCCAGAAGCTTTACTAACACTCTCCTGACTTGGAGAGTCAGTGCCTTTAACCTCCTGTTTGGCCCAGTTTGCAATTTCTGCGGAAGATGAACAGGAATAGGGAGAACCAATGAGAGACTAGCTGGAGGTGTCTGGACGGGCAAATTTAACTCTCATTTCCCACCAGGAAGAGGAATTAACCAAAGGCTCAGCCTGCCGTGCCGGAACCAGATTAGGGCCTGAAGCAGTCCTGCGGTGTTGCGGCCAGCTCACAAGAAAGCGAGTTGAAGAAAGGAGCTCAGGGGCACTGTAATTCACAAACCTGCAGAGTTATAAATGACAGCTATCGTCCAAAAATATACTGAAGTAAGGCTGCCAAGAGGACTTGAAAGCGGGGCAGAATTGCAGGAAACCGATTTCAGGAGGTGGACTGGAATTGCATTTAAAGCATAGAAAAAGAGGCAGAACGTCCACAATGATGCACTTGGCCAAAAAGGGCGTATGCGTTTTTTCCTGAATATATTCAGGAAAAAACGCATACACACTTCTTGGCCAACCAAGCAAGCTTGCAAAGGAAATCTGCACTACAATGAAGTCTCACTTCCCCCCGGTCAAGAGGGCCATCTGAAAAAAGTGTAAAATCCAGAAAGGCAGGACAGGCTATGCAGAACTGGGAGCCTTGTTATGCTGAAGGGTGGGATGTAAATTGCCAACAGCCACTCTGGAGAAGTGTATGGTGTTTCCTGAAACATCTAAAAAACAAAGCAACAGAGCGTAGGGCACTTCCACTTATGGCCCTATAGCTTAGGGAAATTAAAATCAAAAAGACACAGCCACCCCAAAGTTTGGGACGGCTCTGTTTACAAGAACCTTGTTTACGGTACAAGTACAATATCGCAGAAAATGAAAAATGGATAAAGAAGTTGTGGTACTTACGTACAATGCAATATCACTCAGCAATGAAATCTATGTCATCAGGCCCGTAGCAGCATAATGAGTGGATTCAGGTATGATGATTTTAACTGAAATAAGTCACAAAGAAAAAGAAACATCATAAGATATCACTAATACACGGAATGTAAACTTGGCTACACAGGAACTGCATTACAAAACAGAACAGGGTCTCAAATTTAGAAAACCAACTTATGCTTGCTTAAGGGGAAAGGTGAGTTGGGGTGCTGCATAAAACCAGAGATTGAAATGAGCACAGATAAAGTTCCTTAAGCCAAATATGGAATAGACAAGAACTACTCCTTGCTCAACGAAATGGACTCAACACCCCATATTAAACGCCTAAGAATGTACCTGACTAGTAAGTATCTTAAAACCTATGGATCACTATGTCTCCGAAAGAGAATCAAGCGTGTGTACAGGGGCATAAACGCAGCAGTGATAGGATTGGAGAGGTTCGGTGAGCAAATGAAGACCCTTTGAAGTCATATTGCATGGTACCCATTCCACGGGCTCAACTCTCCAGGTTTAAGGGATTCTTCCTTCAGCTAAATCATGCATGTGGAACCCAGAGTATGATCAACCGTGTGATCGGGAGACTTGTTCCAATATGTCTCAGTTCTCGTCCCCTGGTACTCGGGTGCAACATTCCAGACGCTTTACTAACACTCTCCCGACTTGGAGAGTCAGTGCCTTTAACCTCCTGTTTGGCCCAGTTTGCAATTTCTGCGGAAGATGAACAGGAATAGGGAGAACCAATGAGAGACTAGCTGGAGGTGTCTGGACGGGCAAATTTAACTCTCAATTCCCACCAGGAAGAGGAATTAACCAAAGGCTCAGCATGCCGTGCCGGAACCAGATTAGGGCCTGAAGCAATCCTGCGGTGTTGCGGCCAGCTCACAAGAAAGCGAGTTGAAGAAAGGAGCTCAGGGGCACTGTAATTCACAAACCTGCAGAGTTATAAATGACAGCTATCGTCCAAAAATATACTGAAGTAAGGCTGCCAAGAGGACTTGAAAGCGGGGCAGAACTGCAGGAAACCAATTTCAGTAGGTACACTGGAATTGCATTTAAAGCATAGGAAAAGAGGCAAAACGTCGACAATGATGCACTTGGCCAAAAAGGGCGTATGCGTTTTTTCCTGAATATATTCAGGAAAAAACGCATACGCCCTTTTTGGCCAACCAAGCAAGCTTGCAAAGGAAATCTGCACTACAATGAAGTCTCACTTCTCCCCGGTCAAAAGGGCCAACTGAAAAAGTGTAAAATCCAGAAAGACAGGACAGGCCATGGAGAACTGTGAGCCTTGTTTTGCTGATGGGTGGGATGTATATTGCCAACAGCCACTCGGGAGAAGTGTATGGTGTTTCCTGAAACATCTAAAAAACAAAGCAACAGAGCCTAGGGCACTTCCACTTATGGCCCTATAGCTTAGGGAAATTAACATCAAAAAGACACAGCCACCCCAAAGTTTGGGAGGGCTCTGTTTACATGAAACTCGTTTACAGGACCAGTTCAATATCACAGAAAGGGAAAAATGGATAAAGAAGTTGTGGTACTTACGTACAATGCAATATCACTCAGCAATGAAATCTATGTCATCAGGCCCATAGCAGCATAATGAGTGGATTCAGGTATGATGATTCTAACTGAAATAAGTCACACAGAAAAAGAAACATCATAAGATATCACTAATACACGGAATGTAAACTTGGCTACACAGGAACTGCATTACAAAACAGAACAGGGTCTCAAATTTAGAAAACCAACTTATGCTTGCTTAAGGGGAAAGGTGAGTTGGGGTGCTGCATAAAACCAGAGATTGAAATGAGCACAGATAAAGTTCCTTAAGCCAAATATGTAATAGACAAGAGCTACTCCTTGCTCAACGAAATGGACTCAACACCCCATATTAAACGCCTAAGAATGTACCTGACTAGTAAGTATCATAAAAGCTATGGATCGCTATGTCTCCGAAAGAGAATCAAGCGTGTGTACAGGGGCATAAACGCAGCAGTGATAGGATTGCAGAGGTTCGGTGAGCAAATGAAGACCCTTTGAAGTCATATTGCATGGTACCCATTCCACGGGTCTCAACTCTCCAGGTTTAAGGGATTCTTCCTTCAGCTAAATCATGCATGTGGAACCCAGAGTATGATCAACCGTGTGATCGGGAGACGTGTTCCAATATGTCTCAGTTCTCGTCCCCTGGTACTCGGGTGCAACATTCCAGACGCTTTACTAAAACTCTCCCGACTTGGAGAGTCAGTGCCTTTAACCTCCTGTTTGGCCCAGTTTGCAATTTCTGCGGAAGATGAACAGGAATAGGGAGAACCAATGAGAGACTAGCTGGAGGTGTTTGGACGGGCAAATTTAACTCTCATTTCCCACCAGGAAGAGGAATTAACCAAATGCTCAGCATGCTGTGCCGGAACCAGATTAGGGCCTGAAGCAATCCTGCGGTGTTGCGGCCAGCTCACAAGAAAGCGAGTTGAAGAAAGGAGCTCAGGGGCACTGTAATTCACAAACCTGCAGAGTTATAAATGACAGCTATCGTCCAAAAATATACAGAAGTAAGGCTGCCAAGAGGACTTGAAAGCGGGGCAGAATTGCAGGAAAGCAATTTCAGGAGGTACACTGGAATTGCATTTAAAGCATAGGAAAAGAGGCAAAACGTCGACAATGATGCACTTGGCCAAAAAGGGCATATGCGTTTTTTCCTGAATATATTCAGGAAAAAACGCATACGCCCTTTTTGGCCGACCAAGCAAGCTTGCAAAGGAAATCTGCACTACAATGAAGTCTCACTTCCCTCCGGTCAAAAGGACCAACTGAAAAAAGTGTAAAATCCAGAAAGGCAGGACAGGCCATGGAGAACTGGGAACCTTGTTATGCTGATGGGCGGGATGTATATTGCCAACAGCCACTTGGGAGAAGTTTATGGTGTTTCCTGAAACATCTAAAAAACAAAGCAACAGAGCCTATGGCACTTCCACTTATGGCCCTATAGCTTAGGGAAATTAACATCAAAAAGACACAGCCACCCCAAAGTTTGGGACGGCTCTGTTTACAAGAAACTCGTTTACGGGACAAGTTCAATATCACAGAAAGTGAAAAATGGATAAAGAAGTTGTGGTACTTACGTACAATGCAATATCACTCAGCAATGAAATCTATGTCATCAGGCCCGTAGCAGCATAATGAGTGGATTCAGCTATGATGATTCTAACTGAAATAAGTCACACAGAAAAAGAAACATCATAAGATATCACTAATGCACGGAATGTAAACTTGGCTACACAGGAACTGGATTACAAAACAGAACAGGGTCTCAAATTTAGAAAACCAACTTATGCTTGCTTAAGGGGAAAGGTGAGTTGGGGTGCTGCATAAAACCAGAGATTGAAATGAGCACAGATAAAGTTCCTTAAGCCATATATGTAATAGACAAGAGCTACTCCTTGCTCAACGAAATGGACTCAACACCCCATATTAAACGCCTAAGAATGTACCTGACTAGTAAGTATCTTAAAACCTATCGATCGCTATGTCTCCGAAAGAGAATCAAGCATGTGTACAGGGGCATAAACGCAGCAGTGATAGGATTGGAGAAGTTCGGTGAGCAAATGAAGACCCTTTGAAGTCATATTGCATGGTACCCATTCCACGGGACTCAACTCTCCAGGTTTAAGGGATTCTTCCTTCAGCGAAATCACGCATGTAGAACCCACAGTATGATCAACGGTGTGATCGGGAGACGTGTTCCAATATGTCTCAGTTCTCGTCCCCTGGTACTCGGGTGCAACATTCCAGACGCTTTACTAACACTCTCCCGACTTGGAGAGTCAGTGCCTTTAAACTCCTGTTTGGCCCAGTTTGCAATTTCTGCGGAAGATGAACAGGAATAGGGAGAACCAATGAGAGACTAGCTGGAGGTTTTTGGACGGGCAAATTTAACTCTCATTTCCCACCAGGAAGAGGAATTAACCAAAGGCTCAGCGTGCCGTGCCGGAACCAGATTAGGGCCTGAAGCAATCCTGCGGTGTCGCGGCCAGTTCACAAGAAAGCGAGTTGAAGAAAGGAGCTCAGGGGCACTGTAATTCACAAACCTGCAGAGTTATAAATGACAGCTATCGTCCAAAAATATACTGAAGTAAGGCTGCCAAGAGGACTTGAAAGCGGGGCAGAATTGCAGGAAACCGATTTCAGGAGGTAGACTGGAATTGCATTTAAAGCATAGGAAAAGAGGCAAAACGTCGACAATGATGCACTGGGCCAAAAAGGGCGTATGCGTTTTTTCCTGAATATATTCAGGAAAAAACGCATACGCACTTTTTGGCCAACCAAGCAACCTTGCAAAGGAAATCTGCACTACAATGAAGTCTCACTTCCCCCCGGTCAAAAGGGCCAACTGAAAAAAGTGTAAAATCCAGAAAGGCAGGAAAGGCCATAGAGAACTGTGAGCCTTGTTTTGCTGATGGGCGGGATGTATATGCCAACAGCCACTCGGGAGAAGTGTATGGTGTTTCCTGAAACATCTAAAAAACAAAGCAACAGAGCCTAGGGCACTTCCACTTATGCCCCTATAGCTTAGGGAAATTAAAATCAAAAAGACACAGCCACCCCAAAGTTTGGGACGGCTCTGTTTACAAGAAACTCGTTTACGGGACAAGTTCAATATCACAGAAAGTGAAAAATGGATAAAGAAGTTGTGGTACTTACGTACAATGCAATATCACACAGCAATGAAATCTATGTCATCAGGCCCATAGCAGCATAATGAGTGGATTCAGGTACGATGATTCTAACTGAAATATGTCACACAGAAAAAGAAACATCATAAGATATCACTAATACACGGAATGTAAACTTGGCTACACAGGAACTGGATTACAAAACAGAACAGGGTCTCAAATTTAGAAAACCAACTTATGCTTGCTTAAGGGGAAATGTGAGTTGGGGTGCTGCATAAAACCAGAGATTGAAATGAGCACAGATAAATTTCCTTAAGCCAAATATGTAATAGACAAGAGCTACTCCTTGCTCAACGAAATGGACTCAACACCCCATATTAAACGCCTAAGAATGTACCTGACTAGTAAGTATCTTAAAACCTATGGATCACTATGTCTCCGAAAGAGAATCAAGTGTGTGTACAGGGGCATAAACGCAGCAGTGATAGGATTGGAGAGGTTCGGTGAGCAAATGAAGACCCTTTGAAGTCATATTGCATGGTACCCATTCCACGGGTCTCAACTCTCCAGGTTTAAGGGATTCTTCCTTCAGCTAAATCATGCATGTGGAACCCAGAGTATGATCAACCGTGTGATCGGGAGACGTGTTCCAATATGTCTCAGTTCTCGTCCCCTGGTACTCGGGTGCAACATTCCAGACGCTTTACTAAAAGTCTCCCGACTTGGAGAGTCAGTGCCTTTAACCTCCTGTTTGGCCCAGTTTGCAATTTCTGCGGAAGATGAACAGGAATAGGGAGAACCAATGAGAGACTAGCTGGAGGTGTTTGGACGGGCAAATTTAACTCTCATTTCCCACCAGGAAGACGAATTAACCAAAGGCTCAGCATGCTGTGCCGGAACCAGATTAGGGCCTGAAGCAATCCTGCGGTGTTGCCTCCAGCTCACAAGAAAGCGAGTTGACGAAAGGAGCTCAGGGGCACTGTAATTCACAAACCTGCAGAGTTATAAATGACAGCTATCGTCCAAAAATATACTGAAGTAAGGCTGCCAAGAGGACTTGAAAGCGGGGCAGAACTGCAGGAAACCAATTTCAGGAGGTACACTGGAATTGCATTTAAAGCATAGGAAAAGAGGCAAAACGTCGACAATGATGCACTTGGCCAAAAAGGGTGTATGCGTTTTTTCCTGAATATATTCAGGAAAAAACGCATACGCCCTTTTTTGCCAACCAAGCAACCTTGCAAAGGAAATCTGCACTACAATGAAGTCTCACTTCCCCCCGGTCAAAAGGGCCAACTGAAAAAAGTGTAAAATCCAGAAAGGCAGGACAGGCCATGGAGAACTGGGAGCCTTGTTATGCTGAAGGGCGGGATGTATATTGCCAACAGCCACTCGGGAGAAGTGTATGGTGTTTCCGGAAACATCTAAAAAACAAAGCAACAGGGCCTAGGGCACTTCCACTTATGGCCCTATAGCTTAGGGAAATTAAAATCAAAAAGACAGAGCCACCCCAAAGTTTGGGACAGCTCTGTTGACAAGAAACTCGTTTACGGGACAAGTTCAATATCACAGAAAGTGAAAAATGGATAAAGAAGTTGTGGTACTTACGTACAATGCAATATCACTCAGCAATGAAATGTATGTCATCAGGCCCATAGCAGCATAATGAGTGGATTCAGGTATGATGATTCTAACTGAAATAAGTCACACAGAAAAAGAAACATCATAAGATATCACTAATACACGGAATGTAAACTTGGCTACACAGGAACTGGATTACAAAACAGAACAGGGTCTCAAATTTAGAAAACCAACTTATGCTTGCTTAAGGGGAAAGGTGAGTTGGGGTGCTGCATAAAACAAGAGATTGAAATGAGCACAGATAAAGTTCCTTAAGCCAAATATGTAATAGACAAGAGCTACTCCTTGCTCAACGAAATGGACTCAACACCCCATATTAAACGCCTAAGAATGTAACTGACTAGTAAATATCTTAAAACCTATGGATCACTATGTCTCTGAAAGATAATCAAGCGTGTGTACAGGGGCATAAACGCAGCAATGATAGGATTGCAGAGGTTCGGTGAGCAAATGAAGAAACTTTGAAGTCATATTGCATGGTACCCATTCCACGGGTCTCAACTCTCCAGGTTTAAGGGATTCTTCCTTCAACTAAATCATGCATGTGGAACCCAGAGTATGATCAACCATGTGATCGGGAGACGTGTTCCAATATGTCTCAGTTCTCGTCCCCTGGTACTCGGGTGCAACATTCCAGACACTTTACTAACACTTTCCCGACTTGGAGAGTCAGTGCCTTTAACCTCCTCTTTGGCCCAGTTTGCAATTTCCGCGGAAGATGAACAGGAATAGGGAGAACCAATGAGAGACAAGCTGGAGGTGTCTGGACGGGCAAATTTAACTCTCATTTCCCACCAGGAAGAGGAATTAACCAAAGGCTCAGCGTGCCGTGCCGGAACCAGATTAGGGCCTGAAGCAATCCTGCGGTGTTGCGGCCAGCTCACAAGAACGCGAGTTGAAGAAAGGAGCTCAGGGGCACTGTAATTCACAAACCTGCAGAGTTATAAATGACAGCTATCGTCCAAAAATATACTGAAGTAAGGCTGCCAAGAGGACTTGAAAGCGGGGCAGAACTGCAGGAAACCGATTTCACGAGGTACACTGGAATTGCATTTAAAGCATAGGAAAAGAGGCAGAACGTTGACAATGATGCACTTTGCCAAAAAGGGCGTATGTGTTTTTTCCGGAAAAAACGCATACGCCCTTTTTGGCCAACCAAGCAAGCTTGCAAAGGAAATCTGCACTACAATGAAGTCTCATTTCCCCCGATCAAAAGGGCCATCTGAAAAAAGTGTAAAATCCAGAAAGGCAGGACAGGCCATGGAGAACTGGGAGCCTTGTTATGCTGATGGGCGGGATGTATATTGCCAACAGCCACTCTGGAGAAGTGTATGGTGTTTCCTGAAACATCTAAAAAACAAAGCAACAGAGCCTAGGGCACTTCCACTTATGGTCCTATAGCTTAGGGAAATTAAAATCAAAAAGACACAGCCACCCAAATGTTTGGGACGGCTCTGCTTACAAGAACCTCGTTTATGTTACAAGTTCAATATCGCAGAAAGTGAAAAATGGATAAAGAAGTTGTGGTACTTACGTACAATGCAATATCACTCAGCAATGAAATCTATGTCATCAGGCCCGTAGCAGCATAATGAGTGGATTCAGGTATGATGATTCTAACTGAAATAAGTCACACAGAAAAAGAAACATCATAAGATATCACTAATACACGGAATGTAAACTTGGCTACACAGGAACTGGATTACAAAAGAGAACAGGGTCTCAAATTTAGAAAACCAACTTATGCTTGCTTAAGGGGAAAGGTGAGTTGGGGTGCTGCATAAAACCAGAGATTGAAATGAGCACAGATAAAGTTCCTTAAGCCAAATATGGAATAGACAAGAGCTACTCCTTGCTCAACGAAATGGACTCAACACCCCATGTTAAACGCCTAAGAATGTACCTGACTAGTAAGTATCTTAAAGCCTATGGATTGCTATGTCTCCGAAAGAGAATCAAGCGTGTGTACAGGGGAATAAACGCAGCAGTGATAGGATTGGAGAGGTTCGGTGAGCAAATGAAGACCCTTTGAAGTCATATTGCATGGTACCCATTCCACGGGTCTCAACTCTCCAGGTTTAAGGGATTCTTCCTTCAGCTAAAACATGCATGTGGAACTCAGAGTATGATCAACCGTGAGATCGGGAGACATGTTCCAATATGTCTCAGTTCTCGTCCCCTGGTACTCGGGTGCAACATTCCAGACGCTTAACTAACACTCTCCCGACTTGGAGAGTCAGTGCCTTTAACCTCCTGTTTGGCCCAGTTTTCAATTTCTGCGGAAGATGAACAGGAATAGGGAGAACCAATGAGAGACTAGCTGGAGGTGTCTGGACGGGCAAATTTAACTCTCATTTCCCACCAGGAAGAGGAATTAACCAAAGGCTCAGCCTGCCGTGCCGGAACCAGATTAGGGCCTGAAGCAATCCTGTGGTGTTGCGGCCAGCTCACAAGAAAGCGAGTTGAAGAAAGGAGCTCAGGGGCAATGTAATTCACAAACCTGCAGAATTATAAATGACAGCTATCGTCCAAAAATATACTGAAGTAAGGCTGCCAAGAGGACTTGAAAGCGGGGCAGAATTGCAGGAAACCGATTTCAGGAGGTACACTGGAATTGCATTTAAAGCATAGGAAAAGAGGCAGAACGTCCACAATGATGCACATGGCCAAAAAGGGCGTATGCGTTTTTTCCTGAATATATTCAGGAAAAAACGCATACACACTTCTTGGCCAACTAAGCAAGCTTGCAAAGGAAATCTGCACTATAATGAAGTCTCACTTCCCCCCGGTCAAGAGGGCCATCTGAAAAAAGTGTAAAATCCAGAAAGGCAGAACAGGCCATGGAGAACTGGGAGCCTTGTTATGCTGATCGGCGGGATGTAAATTGCCAACAGCCACTCTGGAGAAGTGTATGGTGTTTCCTGAAACATCTAAAAAACAAAGCAACAGAGCCTAGGGCACTTCCACTTATGGTCCTATAGGTTAGGGAAATTAAAATCAAAAAGACACAGCCACCCCAAAGTTTGGGACGGCTCTGTTTACAAGAACTTCGTTTACGGGACAAGTTCAAATTCGCAGAAAGTGAAAAATGGATAAAGAATTTGTGGTACTTACGTACAATGCAATATCACTCAGCAATGAAATCTATGTCATCAGGCCCGTAGCAGCATAATGAGTGGATTCAGGTATGATGATTCTAACTGAAATAAGTCACACAGAAAAAGAAACATCATAAGATATCACTAATACACGGAATGTAAACTTGGCTACATAGGAACTGGATTACAAAAGAGAACAGGGTCTCAAATTTAGAAAACCAACTTATGCTTGCTTAAGGGGAAAGGTGAGTTGGGGTGCTGCATAAAACCAGAGATTGAAATGAGCACAGATAAAGTTCCTTAAGCCAAATATGAAATAGACAAGAGCTACTCCTTGCTCAACGAAATGGACTCAACACCCCATATTAAACGCCTAAGAATGTACCTGACTAGTAAGTATCTTAAAACCTATGATTTGCTATGTCTCTGAAAGAGAATCAAGCATGTGTACAGAGGCATAAACGCAGCAGTGATAGGATTGGAGAGGTTCGGTGAGCAAATGAAGACCCTTTGAAGTCATATTGCATGGTACCCATTCCACGGGTCTCAACTCTCCAGGTTTAAGGGATTCTTCCTTCAGCTAAAGCATGCATGTGGAAACCAGAGTATGATCAACCATGTGATCGGGAGACATGTTCTAATATGTCTCAGTTCTCGTCCCCTGGTACTTGGGTTCAACATTCCAGACGCTTTACTAACACTCTCCCGACTTGGAGAGTCAGTGCCTTTAACCTCCTGTTTGGCCCAGTTTGCAATTTCTGCGGAAGATGAACAGGAATAGGGAGAACCAATGAGAGACTAGCTGGAGGTGTCTGGACGGGCAAATTTAACTCTCATTTCCCACCAGGAAGAGGAATTAACCAAAGGCTCAGCATGCCGTGCCAGAACAAGATTAGGGCCTGAAGCAATCCTGCGGTGTTGCGGGCAGCTCACAAGAAAGCGAGTTGAAGAAAGGAGCTCAGGGGCACTGTAATTCACACACCTGCAGAGTTATAAATGACAGCTATCGTCCAAAAATATACTGAAGTAAGCCTGACAAGAGGGCTTGAAAGCGGGGCAGAATTGCAGGAAACCGATTTCAGGAGGTAGACTGGAATTGCATTTAAAGCATAGGAAAACAGGCAGAACGTCCACAATGATGCACTTGGCCAAAAAGGGCGTATGCGTTTTTTCCTGAATATATTCAGGAAAAAACGCATACGCCCTTTTTGGCCAACCAAGCAAGCTTGCAAAGGAAATCTGCACTACAATGAAGTCTCACTTCCCCCCAGTCAAAAGGGCCATCTGAAAAAAGTGTAAAATCCAGAAAGGCAGGACAGGCCATGGAGAAGTGGGAGCCTTGTTATGCTGATGGGCGGGATGTAAATGGCCAACAGCCACTTGGGAGAAGTGTATGGTGTTTCCTGAAACATATAAAAAACAAAGCAACAGAGCCTAGGGCACTTCCACTTATGGTCTTATAGGTTAGGGAAATTAAAATCAAAAAGACACAGCCACCCCAAAGTTTGGGACGGCTCTGTTTACAAGAAAATCTTTTACGGGACAAGTTCAATATCACAGAAAGTGAAAAATGGATAAAGAAGTTGTGGTACTTACGTACAATGCAATATCACTCAGCAATGAAATCTATGTCATCAGGCCCGTAGCAGCATAATGAGTGGATTCAGGTATGATGATTCTAACTGAAATAAATCACACAGAAAAAGAAACATCATAAGATATCACTAATACACGGAATGTAAACTTGGCTACACAGGAACTGGATTACAAAACAGAACAGGGTCTCAAATTTAGAAAACCAACTTATGCTTGCTTAAGGGGAAAGGTGAGTTGGGGTGCTGCATAAAACCAGAGATTGAAATGAGCACAGATAAAGTTCCTTAAGCCAAATATAGAATAGACAAGAGCTACTCCTTGCTCAACGAAATGGACTCAACACCCCATATTAAACGCCTAAGAATGTACCTGACTAGTAAGTATCTTAAAACCTATGGATTGCTATGTCTCCGAAAGAGAATCAAGCGTGAGTACAGGGGCATAAACGCAGCAGTGATAGGATTGGAGAGGTTCGGTGAGCAAATGAAGACGCTTTGAAGTCATATTGCATGGTACCCATTCCATGGGTCTCAACTCTCCAGGTTTAAGGGATTCTTCCTTCAGCTAAAACATGCATGTGGAACCCAGAGTATGATCAACCGTGTGATCGGGAGACGTGTTCCAATATGTCTCAGTTCTCGTCCCCTGGTACTCGGGTGCAACATTCCAGACACTTTACTAACACTTTCCCGACTTGGAGAGTCAGTGCCTTTAACCTCCTCTTTGGCCCAGTTTGCAATTTCCGCGGAAGATGAACAGGAATAGGGAGAACCAATGAGAGACTAGCTGGAGGTGTCTGGACGGGCAAATTTAACTCTCATTTCCCACCAGGAAGAGGAATTAACCAAAGGCTCAGCGTGCCGTGCCGTAACCAGATTAGGGCCTGAAGCAATCCTGCAGTGTTGCGGCCAGCTCACAAGAACGCGAGTTGAAGAAAGGAGCTCAGGGGCACTGTAATTCACAAACCTGCAGAGTTATAAGTGACAGCTATCGTCCAAAAATATACTGAAGTAAGGCTGCCAAGAGGACTTGAAAGCGGGGCAGAACTGCAGGAAACCGATTTCAGGGGGTACACTGGAATTGCATTTAAAGCATAGGAAAAGAGGCAGAACGTTGACAATGATGCACTTTGCCAAAAAGGGCGTATGAGTTTTTTCCTAAAAAAACGCATACGTCCTTTTTGGCCAACCAAGCAAGCTTGCAAAGGAAATCTGCACTACAATGAAGTCTCACTTCCCCCCGATCAAAAGGGCCATCTGAAAAAAGTGTAAAATCCAGAAAAGCAGGACAGGCCATGGAGAACTGGGAGCCTTGTTATGCTGATCGGCGGGATGTAAATTGCCAACAGCCACTCGGGAGAAGTGTATGGTGTTTCCTGAAACATCTAAAAAACGAAGCAACAGAGCCTAGGGCACTTCCACTTATGGTCCTATAGGTTAGGGAAATTAAAATCAAAAAGACACAGCCACCCCAAAGTTTGGGACGGCTCTGTTTACAAGAACTTCGTTTACGGGACAAGTTCAAATTCGCAGAAAGTGAAAAATGGATAAAGAAGTTGTGGTACTTACGTACAATGCAATATCACTCAGCAATGAAATCTATGTCATCAGGCCCGTAGCAGCATAATGAGTGGATTCAGGTATGATGATTCTAACTGAAATAAGTCACACAGAAAATGAAACATCATAAGATATCACTAATACACGGAATGTAAACTTGGCTACATAGGAACTGGATTACAAAAGAGAACAGGGTCTCAAATTTAGAAAACCAACTTATGCTTGCTTAAGGGGAAAGGTGAGTTGAGGTGCTGCATAAAACCAGAGATTGAAATGAGCACAGATAAAGTTCCTTAAGCCAAATATGAAATAGACAAGAGCTACTCCTTGCTCAACGAAATGGACTCAACACCCCATATTAAACGCCTAAGAATGTACCTGACTAGTAAGTATCTTAAAACCTATGGATTGCTATGTCTCTGAAAGAGAATCAAGCGTGTGTACAGGGGCATAAACGCAGCAGTGATAGGATTGGAGAGGTTCGGTGAGCAAATGAAGACCCTTTGAAGTCATATTGCATGGTACCCATTCCACGGGTCTCAACTCTCCAGGTTTAAGGGATTCTTCCTTCAGCTAAAGCATGCATGTGGAACCCAGAGTATGATCAACCGTGTGATCGGGAGACGTGTTCCAATATGTCTCAGTTCTCGTCCCCTGGTACTTGGGTGCAACATTCCAGATGCTTTACTAACACTCTACCGACTTGGAGAGTCAGTGCCTTTAACCTCCTGTTTGGCCCAGTTTGCAATTTCTGCGGAAGATGAACAGGAATAGGGAGAACCAATGAGAGACTACCTAGAGGTGTCTGGACGGGCAAATTTAACTCTCATTTCCCACCAGGAAGAGGAATTAACCAAAGGTTCATCGGGCCGTGACAGAACAAGATTAGGGCCTGAAAAATCCTGCGGTGTTGCGGCCAGCTCACAAGAAAGCGAGTTGAAGAAAGGAGCTCAGGGGCACTGTAATTCACAAACCTGCAGAGTTATAAATGACAGCTATCGTCCAAAAATATACTGAAGTAAGGCTGCCAAGAGGACTTGAAAGCGGGGCAGAATTGCAGGAAACCGATTTCAGGAGGTACACTGGAATTGCATTTAAAGCATAGAAAAAGAGGCAGAACGTCCACAATGATGCACTTGGCCAAAAAGGGCGTATGCGTTTTTTCCTGAATATATTCAGGAAAAAACGCATACACACTTCTTGGCCAACCAAGCAAGCTTGCAAAGGAAATCTGCACTACAATGAAGTCTCACTTCCCCCCGGTCAAGAGGGCCATCTGAAAAAAGTGTAAAATCCAGAAAGGCAGGACAGGCCATGGAGAACTGGGAGCCTTGTTATGCTGATGGGCGGGATGTAAATTGCCAGCAGCCACTCGGGAGAAGTGTATGGTGTTTCCTGAAACATCTAAAAAACAAAGCAACAGAGCCTAGGGCACTTCCACTTATGGTCCTATAGCTTAGGGAAATTAAAATCAAAAAGACACAGCCACCCAAAAGTTTGGGACGGCTATGTTTACAAGAACCTCGTTTATGGTACAAGTTCAATATCGCAGAAAGTGAAAAATGGATAAAGAAGTTGTGGTACTTACGTACAATGCAATATCACTCAGCAATGAAATCTATGTCATCAGGCCCGTAGCAGCATAATGAGTGGATTCAGGTAAGATGATTCTAACTGAAATAAGTCACACAGAAAAAGAAACATCATAAGATATCACTAATACACGGAATGTAAACTTGGCTACACAGGAACTGGATTACAAAAGAGAACAGGGTCTCAAATTTAGAAAACCAACTTATGCTTGCTTAAGGGGAAAGGTGAGTTGGGGTGCTGCATAAAACCAGAGATTGAAATGAGCACAGATAAAGTTCCTTAAGCCAAATATGGAATAGACAAGAGCTACTCCTTGCTCAACGAAATGGACTCAAAACCCCATATTAAACGCCTAAGAATGTACCTGACTAGTAAGTATCTTAAAACCTATGGATCGCTCTGTCTCCAAAAGAGAATCAAGCATGTGTACAGGGGCATAAACGCAGCAGTGATAGGATTGGAGAGGTTCGGTGAGCAAATGAAGACCCTTTGAAGTCATATTGCATGGTACCCATTCCACGGGTCTCAACTCTCCAGGTTTAAGGGATTCTTCCTTCAGCTAAAGCATGCATGTGGAACCCAGAGTATGATCAACCGTGTGATCGGGAGACGTGTTCCAATATGTCTCAGTTCTCGTCCCCTGGTACTTGGGTGCAACATTCCAGATGCTTTACTAACACTCTCCCGACTTGGAGAGTCAGTGCCTTTAACCTCCTGTTTGGCCCAGTTTGCAAATTCTGCGGAAGATGAACAGGAATAGGGAGAACCAATGAGAGACTAGCTGTAGGTGTCTGGACGGGCAAATTTAACTCTCATTTCCCACCAGGAAAAGGAATTAACCAAAGGCTCAGCGTGCCGTGCCAGAACAAGATTAGGGCCTGAAGCAATCCTGCGGTGTTGCGGGCAGCTCACAAGAAAGCGAGTTGAAGAAAGGAGCTCAGGGGCACTGTAATTCACAAACCTGCAGAGTTATAAATGACAGCTATCGTCCAAAAATATACTGAAGTAAGGCTGCCAAGAGGACTTGAAGGCGGGGCAGAATTGCAGGAAACCGATTTCAGGGGGTACACTGGAATTGCATTTAAAGCATAGGAAAAGAGGCAGAACGTCGACAATGATGCACTTGGCCAAAAATGGCGTATGCGTTTTTTCCTGAATATATTCAGGACAAAATGCATACGCCCTTTTTGGCCAACAAAGCAAGCTTGCAAAGGAAATCTGCACTACAATGAAGTCTCACTTCCCCCCGGTCAAGAGGGCCATCTGAAAAAAGTGTAAAATCCAGAAAGGCAGGACAGGCCATGGAGAACTGGGAGCCTTGTTATGCTGATCGGCGGGATGTAAATTGCCAACAGCCACTCTGGAGAAGTGTATGGTGTTTCCTGAAACATCTAAAAAACAAAGCAACAGAGCCTAGGGCACTTCCACTTATGGTCCTATAGGTTAGGGAAATTAAAATCAAAAAGACACAGCCACCCCAAAGTTTGGGACGGCTCTGTTTACAAGAACTTCGTTTACGGTACAAGTTCAAATTCGCAGAAAGTGAAAAATGGATAAAGAATTTGTGGTACTTACGTACAATGCAATATCACTCAGCAATGAAATCTATGTCATCAGGCCCGTAGCAGCATAATGAGTGGATTCAGGTATGATGATTCTAACTGAAATAAGTCACACAGAAAAAGAAACATCATAAGATATCACTAATACACGGAATGTAAACTTGGCTACATAGGAACTGGATTACAAAAGAGAACAGGGTCTCAAATTTAGAAAACCAACTTATGCTTGCTTAAGGGGAAAGGTGAGTTGGGGTGCTGCATAAAACCAGAGATTGAAATGAGCACAGATAAAGTTCCTTAAGCCAAATATGAAATAGACAAGAGCTACTCCTTGCTCAACGAAATGGACTCAACACCCCATATTAAACGCCTAAGAATGTACCTGACTAGTAAGTATCTTAAAACCTATGATTTGCTATGTCTCTGAAAGAGAATCAAGCATGTGTACAGAGGCATAAACGCAGCAGTGATAGGATTGGAGAGGTTCGGTGAGCAAATGAAGACCCTTTGAAGTCATATTGCATGGTACCCATTCCACGGGTCTCAACTCTCCAGGTTTAAGGGATTCTTCCTTCAGCTAAAGCATGCATGTGGAAACCAGAGTATGATCAACCATGTGATCGGGAGACATGTTCTAATATGTCTCAGTTCTCGTCCCCTGGTACTTGGGTTCAACATTCCAGACGCTTTACTAACACTCTCCCGACTTGGAGAGTCAGTGCCTTTAACCTCCTGTTTGGCCCAGTTTGCAATTTCTGCGGAAGATGAACAGGAATAGGGAGAACCAATGAGAGACTAGCTGGAGGTGTCTGGACGGGCAAATTTAACTCTCATTTCCCACCAGGAAGAGGAATTAACCAAAGGCTCAGCATGCCGTGCCAGAACAAGATTAGGGCCTGAAGCAATCCTGCGGTGTTGCGGGCAGCTCACAAGAAAGCGAGTTGAAGAAAGGAGCTCAGGGGCACTGTAATTCACACACCTGCAGAGTTATAAATGACAGCTATCGTCCAAAAATATACTGAAGTAAGCCTGACAAGAGGGCTTGAAAGCGGGGCAGAATTGCAGGAAACCGATTTCAGGAGGTAGACTGGAATTGCATTTAAAGCATAGGAAAACAGGCAGAACGTCCACAATGATGCACTTGGCCAAAAAGGGCGTATGCGTTTTTTCCTGAATATATTCAGGAAAAAACGCATACGCCCTTTTTGGCCAACCAAGCAAGCTTGCAAAGGAAATCTGCACTACAATGAAGTCTCACTTCCCCCCAGTCAAAAGGGCCATCTGAAAAAAGTGTAAAATCCAGAAAGGCAGGACAGGCCATGGAGAAGTGGGAGCCTTGTTATGCTGATGGGCGGGATGTAAATGGCCAACAGCCACTTGGGAGAAGTGTATGGTGTTTCCTGAAACATATAAAAAACAAAGCAACAGAGCCTAGGGCACTTCCACTTATGGTCTTATAGGTTAGGGAAATTAAAATCAAAAAGACACAGCCACCCCAAAGTTTGGGACGGCTCTGTTTACAAGAAAATCTTTTACGGGACAAGTTCAATATCACAGAAAGTGAAAAATGGATAAAGAAGTTGTGGTACTTACGTACAATGCAATATCACTCAGCAATGAAATCTATGTCATCAGGCCCGTAGCAGCATAATGAGTGGATTCAGGTATGATGATTCTAACTGAAATAAATCACACAGAAAAAGAAACATCATAAGATATCACTAATACACGGAATGTAAACTTGGCTACACAGGAACTGGATTACAAAACAGAACAGGTCTCAAATTTAGAAAACCAACTTATGCTTGCTTAAGGGGAAAGGTGAGTTGGGGTGCTGCATAAAACCAGAGATTGAAATGAGCACAGATAAAGTTCCTTAAGCCAAATATGGAATAGACAAGAGCTACTCCTTGCTCAACGAAATGGACTCAACACCCCATATTAAACGCCTAAGAATGTACCTGACTAGTAAGTATCTTAAAACCTATGGATTGCTATGTCTCCGAAAGAGAATCAAGCGTGAGTACAGGGGCATAAACGCAGCAGTGATAGGATTGGAGAGGTTCGGTGAGCAAATGAAGACGCTTTGAAGTCATATTGCATGGTACCCATTCCATGGGTCTCAACTCTCCAGGTTTAAGGGATTCTTCCTTCAGCTAAAACATGCATGTGGAACCCAGAGTATGATCAACCGTGTGATCGGGAGACGTGTTCCAATATGTCTCAGTTCTCGTCCCCTGGTACTCGGGTGCAACATTCCAGACACTTTACTAACACTTTCCCGACTTGGAGAGTCAGTGCCTTTAACCTCCTCTTTGGCCCAGTTTGCAATTTCCGCGGAAGATGAACAGGAATAGGGAGAACCAATGAGAGACTAGCTGGAGGTGTCTGGACGGGCAAATTTAACTCTCATTTCCCACCAGGAAGAGGAATTAACCAAAGGCTCAGCGTGCCGTGCCGTAACCAGATTAGGGCCTGAAGCAATCCTGCAGTGTTGCGGCCAGCTCACAAGAACGCGAGTTGAAGAAAGGAGCTCAGGGGCACTGTAATTCACAAACCTGCAGAGTTATAAGTGACAGCTATCGTCCAAAAATATACTGAAGTAAGGCTGCCAAGAGGACTTGAAAGCGGGGCAGAACTGCAGGAAACCGATTTCAGGGGGTACACTGGAATTGCATTTAAAGCATAGGAAAAGAGGCAGAACGTTGACAATGATGCACTTTGCCAAAAAGGGCGTATGAGTTTTTTCCTAAAAAAACGCATACGTCCTTTTTGGCCAACCAAGCAAGCTTGCAAAGGAAATCTGCACTACAATGAAGTCTCACTTCCCCCCGATCAAAAGGGCCATCTGAAAAAAGTGTAAAATCCAGAAAAGCAGGACAGGCCATGGAGAACTGGGAGCCTTGTTATGCTGATCGGCGGGATGTAAATTGCCAACAGCCACTCGGGAGAAGTGTATGGTGTTTCCTGAAACATCTAAAAAACGAAGCAACAGAGCCTAGGGCACTTCCACTTATGGTCCTATAGGTTAGGGAAATTAAAATCAAAAAGACACAGCCACCCCAAAGTTTGGGACGGCTCTGTTTACAAGAACTTCGTTTACGGGACAAGTTCAAATTCGCAGAAAGTGAAAAATGGATAAAGAAGTTGTGGTACTTACGTACAATGCAATATCACTCAGCAATGAAATCTATGTCATCAGGCCCGTAGCAGCATAATGAGTGGATTCAGGTATGATGATTCTAACTGAAATAAGTCACACAGAAAATGAAACATCATAAGATATCACTAATACACGGAATGTAAACTTGGCTACATAGGAACTGGATTACAAAAGAGAACAGGGTCTCAAATTTAGAAAACCAACTTATGCTTGCTTAAGGGGAAAGGTGAGTTGGGGTGCTGCATAAAACCAGAGATTGAAATGAGCACAGATAAAGTTCCTTAAGCCAAATATGAAATAGACAAGAGCTACTCCTTGCTCAACGAAATGGACTCAACACCCCATATTAAACGCCTAAGAATGTACCTGACTAGTAAGTATCTTAAAACCTATGGATTGCTATGTCTCTGAAAGAGAATCAAGCGTGTGTACAGGGGCATAAACGCAGCAGTGATAGGATTGGAGAGGTTCGGTGAGCAAATGAAGACCCTTTGAAGTCATATTGCATGGTACCCATTCCACGGGTCTCAACTCTCCAGGTTTAAGGGATTCTTCCTTCAGCTAAAGCATGCATGTGGAACCCAGAGTATGATCAACCGTGTGATCGGGAGATGTGTTCCAATATGTCTCAGTTCTCGTCCCCTGGTACTTGGGTGCAACATTCCAGATGCTTTACTAACACTCTACCGACTTGGAGAGTCAGTGCCTTTAACCTCCTGTTTGGCCCAGTTTGCAATTTCTGCGGAAGATGAACAGGAATAGGGAGAACCAATGAGAGACTACCTAGAGGTGTCTGGACGGGCAAATTTAACTCTCATTTCCCACCAGGAAGAGGAATTAACCAAAGGTTCATCGGGCCGTGACAGAACAAGATTAGGGCCTGAAAAATCCTGCGGTGTTGCGGCCAGCTCACAAGAAAGCGAGTTGAAGAAAGGAGCTCAGGGGCACTGTAATTCACAAACCTGCAGAGTTATAAATGACAGCTATCGTCCAAAAATATACTGAAGTAAGGCTGCCAAGAGGACTTGAAAGCGGGGCAGAATTGCAGGAAACCGATTTCAGGAGGTACACTGGAATTGCATTTAAAGCATAGAAAAAGAGGCAGAACGTCCACAATGATGCACTTGGCCAAAAAGGGCGTATGTGTTTTTTCCTGAATATATTCAGGAAAAAACGCATACACACTTCTTGGCCAACCAAGCAAGCTTGCAAAGGAAATCTGCACTACAATGAAGTCTCACTTCCCCCCGGTCAAGAGGGCCATCTGAAAAAAGTGTAAAATCCAGAAAGGCAGGACAGGCCATGGAGAACTGGGAGCCTTGTTATGCTGATGGGCGGGATGTATATTGCCAACAGCCACTCGGGAGAAGTGTATGGTGTTTCCTGAAACATCTAAAAAACAAAGCAACAGAGCCTAGGGCACTTCCACTTATGGTCCTATAGCTTAGGGAAATTAAAATCAAAAAGACACAGCCACCCAAAAGTTTGGGACGGCTATGTTTACAAGA